>NW_028136280.1:0-600000 GCF_964662115.1 Mustela nivalis | reverse complement strand
ACCTCCAACGACCCTTAGGCCATCCCAATAGTGTGGGTCACCCGGAACAAACAAGGGGTGTCTGACACCAGCTGATAATCGACCTCCACTCATACCATAGATGGATGACCCCAGAGAAGAAGATTGAACCAGACAGGACCCTAGGCCATAATAGGATCCATTGCTATGGGTTACAGGCATGTGTCCTCAAAAGCCTGATTCCAATACGAGCATAGGGGTTTTCCTGAGGCACCCATCAGAACTCATCTCGTCTCCACAAGGAAACCTGTGCATGGGAGCCATGTCCAAAGCTTAGGAAAGTACTTCAGGTTGCCGGTGCCACCGCCCCATTCCAAGGCCCTCATGGACTCAAAAACACATTAGGACACATCCTCAGGAAAGTCCATTTCAACTCAGCCACCGAGGTTGCTCCCGCAGAGCCATCAGATCTAAACTGTCTTGTTGCTAGGAGACAATTGGAATGCGAGGCGGGCTTCCCAGGCATCCATCCGCGAACGGTGCTCTGGAGTCATTCCATATGGGATGTCCTGGAGCTGTCCAACAGGTCTCAATTGTCCGGAAGAAGGAATCCTGGAAGGGGGCATCCCACAACTCCCAACGTGGGAAAACCTCAATGGTCTCGAGATTCCGCTCCCTTCATGAAGCGGCCGTCATGCTCAGAAACTCCCACCTGAGCCAACGTCTGATCCTCGCCCTGACTTCAGATGCATGAGATATTGGTTCAGATCTGCAGGGGGTACCTGCCGTGCCCTCGCCCTGAAAACCAAGTCTAGCTTGTCTTCTCAGACTTCCATCCTCACACTCCTGGCCCCAAAGCCCTCAAGTTTGGCAATTCCGGACCCACAATGCAGCACTCTGCCTGCCCTCTAGAGAAAAAAATGATTGCCTCATGAGCTGCCCAGGCACCTTAAATGAGGGTAAACCTACACAGCACTCGACTTTACCCAAATTATATAGTCTAACCTGGGCACTAATGCACTGTCGAACACATCCTGAGCCCGGACTTCCTGACCAACACCCAGAAAGCTGACCGCACACTGAGCACATAAAACCCGCCATGGCCTTAGGTCATCATCTCTTCCCTACCTCAGTTTTCAGGCTTCAGAACCGAGACCTTATCTCCAATCACTGCCCAGGGGTGAGTCTGATGCAGAAATCAGAACTCCTCCTTACCCATGGCAAGAACCCTTGTGGTTGGCACGTTGTCCAACGATCAGTGTAGGAGAAACCCTGAGGCCCCGCCCATTCTTGAGTGCGACGAGGGCATACACACGCATTGTGACCCTCAGCATGAGTCCTGTCCTCTAGTAAGTCCTCTCAGTGGCTGGACCATTAGATGTCATAATGGGCTTGACATGTCCCTAGGCCCCAATTTTTAACCAGATTTCTGATTGTCCAGTCGCACCTCCTAGGGCTCTACTCTGAAATCCCTCATTTGGTGGGACACCTGAGGTTAAAAAAGAAAACAACAACAACAACAACAACAAAATAAAACGGACTTCTTCCAGCCCACAGAATGAACCCAAACTCTTTGGACGGGGCCAAACCACCAGAGAGTAAGACTCGTCCATTTCCCATGAAGTCACCCAGAAATTCCACGACCATGAGTGACACGATATCCCGAGACAAAAACTTGAGCAGGAGCCTCACACTCGCCCTTCTTTCAAATCCCGAAAAGTTCTCCTCATGGTCTGTAGATCAGTCCTGCCATACCTATGACCTGAAACATAAGCCGAGTTTGTGTTTTCAGACAACTGTCCAAAAAGGGCTGGACGACACAACCTACAGGCTCAGGCCCCTGGAGCCAAACCTGAGGACTGTACTTGCCCTCTCCAAGGGAATTGTGTGTGCCCATTCCAATGGCCACAACCCTTCTAATAGGATAAACCTCCAAAGTCCCTGATATATCTCAATAGTGGTAGCTTCCCAGGAAAAACAGGGGCAATCTGAGCCCAAATGAGCCCCTACCTGCACTCAGACCCATAGACAGATGTCCTCAGAAGTAAAAAGGAAAGAACAGGCCCCTAGGCACTAATCAGATCCATTGCTTTGGTTTCCAGGCATCTCTCCTCAGAGGCCTGGATTTCAAAAGCAGCATATAGCTGTTTCTTGTTTCACCCATCAGAAAACATCTCATCTACACATGGGAAACTTGCACGTTGGAGCTGTGTCAAAGCCTCTGTTTAGGAGAACCCTTTAGAGCCCCAGAGCCACCGCTTCATTCCAAGGTCTCCATAGACACAAAAGCACATTCGGACCCATCCCCAGGGGTGTGCATTTCAACTCAGCATCCTCGGTAGCTCCCCACAGATCCAGGAGATCTAAACTGTCTTGTTGCTAGGAGACAATTGGAATGCGAGGTGGGCTACCCAGCCATCCATCCTTAGAACCCTGCTCAGAATCATTGGCCTGGAGCCAAACAACAGGTCTCAATTGTCCTGCCGAAGACTCTCTGCAGTTTGGAGCTTCTCACAACTCCCATCATGGGAAAACCCCCATGGCCTCGTGATGCCCCCCATTCATGAAGGGGCCATCAGGGACAGAAACTCCAACCTGAGCGATCGTCTGATCCTCGCCCTGACTTCAGATGCACGAGATCTCGATTCAGGTCTGTAGATTGTGCCTGCCATGGCCTCACCCAGAAACCTAAGCCTAGCTTGTGTTCTCAGACTTTTGTCGTCAGACTACTGGCCCACAAGGCCTCCAGTTTGGCCATCCAGAACTACAATGCAGCACTCTGCCTGCCCTCCAGATAAAAAACATTGTCCTCTGGGGCTACCCAGTAACCCCAAATGAGGATCAACCTGCACCGACCTTGGCTGTACCCCAAATACATAGGCTGACCAGGGCACTAATGCCCTTTCTGACACAGCCTGAGCCTGGACCCCCTGGCCCCTCCCAGACAGCTGGCCGCACACTGAGCACATCGAGCCGCCATGGCCTTAGGTCGTCATCTCTTCCCAACCTCGGTTTTCAGGTTTCAGAACCTAGACCTTATCTCCAATCACTGTCCATGTTGAAGGTGATGCAGAAATCAGAACTCCTTCCCCATGGCAAGAAACCTTGTGGTTGGCATGTTGTCCAATGTTCAGTGTCGTTGAAACCAGTGTGGCCCATGAGGCCCCGCCCATGCTCGCGGGCCACATTGGTCACAAACACACATTGTGATCCTCAGGCTGAGCCCAGTCCTCAAGTAAGGCCACTCAGTGGCTGGATGAAGAGATAGCATATTGGGCTTGCCATGCCCCTAGGCCCCAATTTTTAACCATAGTTCGGATTGTCCCTTCAGTCTTCCCCACGGCTTGGCTTTGGAATTCCTCTTTTGGTGGGACACCTGAGGTAACAAAACTGAAATGAGTCCTCCCATCCCACAGATTGACGAAAAGCAATTGGGAATCGGGCCAAATCCTCAGAGAGGAAGATTCGTCCATGGCCCATGAGGCCTCCCCGACATTCCACGGCCATCACTGATACAAAATCCAGAGACAAAAGCCTGAGCAATCGCCACAGACTCGCACTTTCTTCATATCCTGTAGAGTTCTTCTCATGGTTTGTAGATCGGGCCTGCCATACCTACGTCCCCAAACCTAAGCTGAGTTTGTGTTTTCAGACTTCTGTCCTCAAAGTCTTGGGCCACACATCCTCCAGGCTGGGCCCCTGGAGCCACATATTAGGACTGTGCCTACCAATCCATGGGAATTCTGCCCATTCCATGGTCCAAAATCGTACAAATTAGGAGAAACCTCCAACGACCCTTAGGCCATTCCAATAGTGTGGGTCACCCGGAACAAACAAGGGGTGTCTGACACCAGCTGATAATCGACCTCCACTCATACCATAGATGGATGTCCCCAGAGAAGAAGATTGAACCAGACAGGACCCTAGGCCATAATAGGATCCATTGCTTTGGGTTACAGGCATGTGTCCTCAAAAGCCTGATTCCAATACGAGCATAGGGGTTTTCCTGAGGCACCCATCAGAACTCATCTCGTCTCCACAAGGAAACCTGTGCATGGGAGCCATGTCCAAAGCTTAGGAAAGTACTTCAGGTTGCCGGTGCCACCGCCCCATTCCAAGGCCCTCATGGACTCAAAAACACATTAGGACACATCCTCAGGAAAGTCCATTTCAACTCAGCCACCGAGGTTGCTCCCGCAGAGCCATCAGATCTAAACTGTCTTGTTGCTAGGAGACAATTGGAATGCGAGGCGGGCTTCCCAGGCATCCATCCGCGAACGGTGCTCTGGAGTCATTCCATATGGGATGTCCTGGAGCTGTCCAACAGGTCTCAATTGTCCGGAAGAAGGAATCCTGGAAGGGGGCATCCCACAACTCCCAACGTGGGAAAACCTCAATGGTCTCGAGATTCCGCTCCCTTCATGAAGCGGCCGTCATGCTCAGAAACTCCCACCTGAGCCAACGTCTGATCCTCGCCCTGACTTCAGATGCATGAGATATTGGTTCAGATCTGCAGGGGGTACCTGCCGTGCCCTCGCCCTGAAACCCAAGTCTAGCTTGTCTTCTCAGACTTCCATCCTCACACTCCTGGCCCCAAAGCCCTCAAGTTTGGCAATTCCGGACCCACAATGCAGCACACTGCCTGCCCTCTAGAGAAAAAAATGATTGCCTCATGAGCTGCCCAGGCACCTTAAATGAGGGTAAACCTACACAGCACTCGACTTTACCCAAATTATATAGTCTAACCTGGGCACTAATGCACTGTCGAACACATCCTGAGCCCGGACCTCCTGACCAACACCCAGAAAGCTGACCGCACACTGAGCACATAAAACCCGCCATGGCCTTAGGTCATCATCTCTTCCCTACCTCAGTTTTCAGGCTTCAGAACCGAGACCTTATCTCCAATCACTGCCCAGGGGTGAGTCTGATGCAGAAATCAGAACTCCTCCTTACCCATGGCAAGAACCCTTGTGGTTGGCACGTTGTCCAACGATCAGTGTAGGAGAAACCCTGAGGCCCCGCCCATTCTTGAGTGCGACGAGGGCATACACACGCATTGTGACCCTCAGCATGAGTCCTGTCCTCTAGTAAGTCCTCTCAGTGGCTGGACCATTAGATGTCATAATGGGCTTGACATGTCCCTAGGCCCCAATTTTTAACCAGATTTCTGATTGTCCAGTCGCACCTCCTAGGGCTCTACTCTGAAATCCCTCATTTGGTGGGACACCTGAGGTTAAAAAAGAAAACAACAACAACAACAAAATAAAACGGACTTCTTCCAGCCCACAGAATGAACCCAAACTCTTTGGACGGGGCCAAACCACCAGAGAGTAAGACTCGTCCATTTCCCATGAAGTCACCCAGAAATTCCACGACCATGAGTGACACGATATCCCGAGACAAAAACTTGAGCAGGAGCCTCACACTCGCCCTTCTTTCAAATCCCGAAAAGTTCTCCTCATGGTCTGTAGATCAGTCCTGCCATACCTATGACCTGAAACATAAGCCGAGTTTGTGTTTTCAGACAACTGTCCAAAAAGGGCTGGACGACACAACCTACAGGCTCAGGCCCCTGGAGCCAAACCTGAGGACTGTACTTGCCCTCTCCAAGGGAATTGTGTGTGCCCATTCCAATGGCCACAACCCTTCTAATAGGATAAACCTCCAAAGTCCCTGATATATCTCAATAGTGGAAGCTTCCCAGGAAAAACAGGGGCAATCTGAGCCCAAATGAGCCCCTACCTGCACTCAGACCCATAGACAGATGTCCTCAGAGGTAAAAAGGAAAGAACAGGCCCCTAGGCACTAATCAGATCCATTGCTTTGGTTTCCAGGCATCTCTCCTCAGAGGCCTGGATTTCAAAAGCAGCATATAGCTGTTTCTTGTTTCACCCATCAGAAAACATCTCATCTACACATGGGAAACTTGCACGTTGGAGCTGTGTCAAAGCCTCTGTTTAGGAGAACCCTTTAGGGCCCCAGAGCCACCGCTTCATTCCAAGGTCTCCATAGACACAAAAGCACATTCGGACCCATCCCCAGGGGTGTGCATTTCAACTCAGCATCCTCGGTAGCTCCCCACAGATCCAGGAGATCTAAACTGTCTTGTTGCTAGGAGACAATTGGAATGCGAGGTGGGCTACCCAGCCATCCATCCTTAGAACCCTGCTCAGAATCATTGGCCTGGAGCCAAACAACAGGTCTCAATTGTCCTGCCGAAGACTCTCTGCAGTTTGGAGCTTCTCACAACTCCCATCATGGGAAAACCCCCATGGCCTCGTGATGCCCCCCCCATTCATGAAGGAGCCATCAGGGACAGAAACTCCAACCTGAGCGATCGTCTGATCCTCGCCCTGACTTCAGATGCACGAGATCTCGATTCAGGTCTGTAGATTGTGCCTGCCATGGCCTCACCCAGAAACCTAAGCCTAGCTTGTGTTCTCAGAATTTTGTCGTCAGACTACTGGCCCACAAGGCCTCCAGTTTGGCAATCCAGAACTACAATGCAGCACTCTGCCTGCCCTCCAGATAAAAAACATTGTCCTCTGGGGCTACCCAGTAACCCCAAATGAGGATCAACCTGCACCGACCTTGGCTGTACCCCAAATACATAGGCTGACCAGGGCACTAATGCCCTTTCTGACACAGCCTGAGCCTGGACCCCATGGCCCCTCCCAGACAGCTGGCCACACACTGAGCACATCGAGCCGCCATGGCCTTAGGTCGTCATCTCTTCCCAACCTCGGTTTTCAGGTTTCAGACCCTAGACCTTATCTCCAATCACTGTCCATGTTGAAGGTGATGCAGAAAGCAGAACTCCTTCCCCATGGCAAGAAACCTTGTGGTTGGCATGTTGTCCAACGTTCAGTGTCGTTGAAACCAGTGTGGCCCATGAGGCCCCGCCCATGCTCGCGGGCCACATTGGTCACAAACACACATTGTGACCCTCAGGCTGAGCCCAGTCCTCAAGTAAGGCCACTCAGTGGCTGGATGAAGAGATAGCATATTGGGCTTGCCATGCCCCTAGGCCCCAATTTTTAACCATAGTTCGGATTGTCCCTTCAGTCTTCCCCACGGCTTGGCTTTGGAATTCCTCTTTTGGTGGGACACCTGAGGTAACAAAACTGAAATGAGTCCTCCCATCCCACAGATTGACGAAAAGCAATTGGGAATCGGGCCAAATCCTCAGAGAGGAAGATTCGTCCATGGCCCATGAGGCCTCCCCGACATTCCACGGCCATCACTGATACAAAATCCAGAGACAAAAGCCTGAGCAATCACCACAGACTCGCACTTTCTTCATATCCTGTAGAGTTCTTCTCATGGTTTGTAGATCGGGCCTGCCATACCTACGTCCCCAAACCTAAGCTGAGTTTGTGTATTCAGACTTCTGTCCTCAAAGTCTTGGGCCACACACCCTCCAGGCTGGGCCCCTGGAGCCACACATTAGGACTGTGCCTACCAATCCATGGGAATTCTGCCCATTCCATGGTCCAAAATCGTACAAATTAGGAGAAACCTCCAACGACCCTTAGGCCATCCCAATAGTGTGGGTCACCCGGAACAAACAAGGGGTGTCTGACACCAGCTGATAATCGACCTCCACTCATACCATAGATGGATGTCCCCAGAGAAGAAGATTGAACCAGACAGGACCCTAGGCCATAATAGGATCCATTGCTTTGGGTTACAGGCATGTGTCCTCAAAAGCCTGATTCCAATACGAGCACAGGGGTTTTCCTGAGGCACCCATCAGAACTCATCTCGTCTCCATAAGGAAACCTGTGCATGGGAGCCATGTCCAAAGCTTAGGAAAGTACTTCAGGTTGCCGTTGCCACCGCCCCATTCCAAGGCCCTCATGGACACAAAAACACATTAGGACACATCCTCAGGAAAGTCCATTTCAACTCAGCCACCGAGGTTGCTCCCGCAGAGCCATCAGATCTAAACTGTCTTGTTGCTAGGAGACAATTGGAATGCGAGGCGGGCTTCCCAGGCATCCATCCGCGAACGGTGCTCTGGAGTAATTCCATATGGGATGTCCTGGAGCTGTCCAACAGGTCTCAATTGTCCGGAAGAAGGAATCCTGGAAGGGGGCATCCCACAACTCCCAACGTGGGAAAACCTCAATGGTCTCGAGATTCCGCTCCCTTCATGAAGCGGCCGTCATGCTCAGAAACTCCCACCTGAGCCAACGTCTGATCCTCGCCCTGACTTCAGATGCATGAGATATTGGTTCAGATCTGCAGGGGGTACCTGCCGTGCCCTCGCCCTGAAAACCAAGTCTAGCTTGTCTTCTCAGACTTCCATCCTCACACTCCTGGCCCCAAAGCCCTCAAGTTTGGCAATTCCGGACCCACAATGCAGCACTCTGCCTGCCCTCTAGAGAAAAAAATGATTGCCTCATGAGCTGCCCAGGCACCTTAAATGAGGGTAAACCTACACAGCACTCGACTTTACCCAAATTATATAGTCTAACCTGGGCACTAATGCACTGTCGAACACATCCTGAGCCCGGACCTCCTGACCAACACCCAGAAAGCTGACCGCACACTGAGCACATAAAACCCGCCATGGCCTTAGGTCATCATCTCTTCCCTACCTCAGTTTTCAGGCTTCAGAACCGAGACCTTATCTCCAATCACTGCCCAGGGGTGAGTCTGATGCAGAAATCAGAACTCCTCCTTACCCATGGCAAGAACCCTTGTGGTTGGCACGTTGTCCAACGATCAGTGTAGGAGAAACCCTGAGGCCCCGCCCATTCTTGAGTGCGACGAGGGCATACACACGCATTGTGACCCTCAGCATGAGTCCTGTCCTCTAGTAAGTCCTCTCAGTGGCTGGAACATTAGATGTCATAATGGGCTTGACATGTCCCTAGGCCCCAATTTTTAACCAGATTTCTGATTGTCCAGTCGCCCCTCCTAGGGCTCTACTCTGAAATCCCTCATTTGGTGGGACACTTGAGGTTAAAAAAGCAAACAACAACAACAACAAAATAAAACGGACTTCTTCCAGCCCACAGAATGAACCCAAACTCTTTGGACGGGGCCAAACCACCAGAGAGTAAGACTCGTCCATTTTCTCATGAAGTCACCCAGAAATTCCACGACCATGAGTGACACGATATCCCGAGACAAAAACTTGAGCAGGAGCCTCACACTCGCCCTTCTTTCAAATCCCGAAAAGTTCTCCTCATGGTCTGTAGATCAGTCCTGCCATACCTATGACCTGAAACATAAGCCGAGTTTGTGTTTTCAGACAACTGTCCAAAAAGGGCTGGACGACACAACCTACAGGCTCAGGCCCCTGGAGCCAAACCTGAGGACTGTACTTGCCTTCTCCAAGGGAATTGTGCGTGCCCATTCCAATGGCCACAACCCTTCTAATAGGATATCCTCCAAAGTCCCTGATATATCTCAATAGTGGTAGCTTCCCAGGAAAAACAGGGGCAATCTGAGCCCAAATGAGCCCCTACCTGCACTCAGACCCATAGACAGATGTCCTCAGAGGTAAAAAGGAAAGAACAGGCCCCTAGGCACTAATCAGATCCATTGCTTTGGTTTCCAGGCATCTCTCCTCAGAGGCCTGGATTTCAAAAGCAGCATATAGCTGTTTCTTGTTTCACCCATCAGAAAACATCTCATCTACACATGGGAAACTTGCACGTTGGAGCTGTGTCAAAGCCTCTGTTTAGGAGAACCCTTTAGGGCCCCAGAGCCACCGCTTCATTCCAAGGTCTCCATAGACACAAAAGCACATTCGGACCCATCCCCAGGGGTGTGCATTTCAACTCAGCATCCTCGGTAGCTCCCCACAGATCCAGGAGATCTAAACTGTCTTGTTGCTAGGAGACAATTGGAATGCGAGGTGGGCTACCCAGCCATCCATCCTTAGAACCCTGCTCAGAATCATTGGCCTGGAGCCAAACAAGAGGTCTCAATTGTCCTGCCAAAGACTCTCTGCAGTTTGGAGCTTCTCACAACTCCCATCATGGGAAAACCCCCATGGCCTCGTGATGCCCCCGCATTCATGAAGGGGCCATCAGGGACAGAAACTCCAACCTGAGCGATCGTCTGATCCTCGCCCTGAATTCAGATGCACGAGATCTCGATTCAGGTCTGTAGATTGTGCCTGCCATGGCCTCACCCAGAAACCTAAGCCTAGCTTGTGTTCTCAGACTTTTGTCGTCAGACAACTGGCCCACAAGGCCTCCAGTTTGGCAATACAGATCTACAATGCTGCACTCTGCCTGCCCTCCAGATAAAAAACATTGTCCTCTGGGGCTACCCAGTAACCCCAAATGAGGATCAACCTGCACCGACCTTGGCTGTACCACAAATACATAGGCTGACCAGGGCACTAATGCCCTTTCTGACACAGCCTGAGCCTGGACCCCCTGGCCCCTCCCAGACAGCTGGCCTCACACTGAGCACATCGAGCCGCCATGGCCTTAGGTCGTCATCTCTTCCGAACTCGATTATCAGGTTTCAGAACCTAGACCTTATCTCCAATCACTGTCCATGTTGAAGGTGATGCAGAAATCAGAACTCCTTCCCCATGGCAAGAAACCTTGTGGTTGGCATGTTGTCCAACGTTCAGTGTCGTTGAAACCAGTGTGGCCCATGAGGCCCCGCCCATGCTCGCGGGCCACATTGGTCACAAACACACATTGTGACCCTCAGGCTGAGCCCAGTCCTCAAGTAAGGCCACTCAGTGGCTGGATGAAGAGATAGCATATTGGGCTTGCCATGCCCCTAGGCCCCAATTTTTAACCATAGTTCGGATTGTCCCTTCAGTCTTCCCCACGGCTTGGCTTTGGAATTCCTCTTTTGGTGGGACACCTGAGGTAACAAAACTGAAATGAGTCCTCCCATCCCACAGATTGACGAAAAGCAATTGGGAATCGGGCCAAATCCTCAGAGAGGAAGATTCGTCCATGGCCCATGAGGCCTCCCCGACATTCCACGGCCATCACTGATACAAAATCCAGAGACAAAAGCCTGAGCAATCGCCACAGACTCGCACTTTCTTCATATCCTGTAGAGTTCTTCTCATGGTTTGTAGATCGTGCCTGCCATACCTACGTCCCCAAACCTAAGCTGAGTTTGTGTTTTCAGACTTCTGTCCTCAAAGTCTTGGGCCACAAACCCTCCAGGCTGGGCCCCTGGAGCCACACATTAGGACTGTGCCTACCAATCCATGGGAATTCTGCCCATTCCATGGTCCAAAATCGTACAAATTAGGAGAAACCTCCAACGACCCTTAGGCCATCCCAATAGTGTGGGTCACCCGGAACAAACAAGGGGTGTCTGACACCAGCTGATAATCGACCTCCACTCATGCCATAGATGGATGTCCCCAGAGAAGAAGATTGAACCAGACAGGACCCTAGGCCATAATAGGATCCATTGCTTTGGGTTACAGGCATGTGTCCTCAAAAGCCTGATTCCAATACGAGCATAGGGGTTTTCCTGAGGCACCCATCAGAACTCATCTCGTCTCCACAAGGAAACCTGTGCATGGGAGCCATGTCCAAAGCTTAGGAAAGTACTTCAGGTTGCCGGTGCCACCGCCCCATTCCAAGGCCCTCATGGACACAAAAACACATTAGGACACATCCTCAGGAAAGTCCATTTCAACTCAGCCACCGAGGTTGCTCCCGCAGAGCCATCAGATCTAAACTGTCTTGTTGCTAGGAGACAATTCGAATGCGAGGCGGGCTTCCCAGGCATCCATCCGCGAACGGTGCTCTGGAGTCATTCCATATGGGATGTCCTGGAGCTGTCCAACAGGTCTCAATTGTCTGGAAGAAGGAATCCTGGAAGGGGGCATCCCACAACTCCCAACGTGGGAAAACCTCAATGGTCTCGAGATTCCGCTCCCTTCATGAAGCGGCCGTCATGCTCAGAAACTCCCACCTGAGCCAACGTCTGATCCTCGCCCTGACTTCAGATGCATGAGATATTGGTTCAGATCTGCAGGGGGTACCTGCCGTGCCCTCGCCCTGAAACCCAAGTCTAGCTTGTCTTCTCAGACTTCCATCCTCACACTCCTGGCCCCAAAGCCCTCAAGTTTGGCAATTCCGGACCCACAATGCAGCACACTGCCTGCCCTCTAGAGAAAAAAATGATTGCCTCATGAGCTGCCCAGGCACCTTAAATGAGGGTAAACCTACACAGCACTCGACTTTACCCAAATTATATAGTCTAACCTGGGCACTAATGCACTGTCGAACACATCCTGAGCCCGGACCTCCTGACCAACACCCAGAAAGCTGACCGCACACTGAGCACATAAAACCCGCCATGGCCTTAGGTCATCATCTCTTCCCTACCTCAGTTTTCAGGCTTCAGAACCGAGACCTTATCTCCAATCACTGCCCAGGGGTGAGTCTGATGCAGAAATCAGAACTCCTCCTTACCCATGGCAAGAACCCTTGTGGTTGGCACGTTGTCCAACGATCAGTGTAGGAGAAACCCTGAGGCCCCGCCCATTCTTGAGTGCGACGAGGGCATACACACGCATTGTGACCCTCAGCATGAGTCCTGTCCTCTAGTAAGTCCTCTCAGTGGCTGGAACATTAGATGTCATAATGGGCTTGACATGTCCCTAGGCCCCAATTTTTAACCAGATTTCTGATTGTCCAGTCGCCCCTCCTAGGGCTCTACTCTGAAATCCCTCATTTGGTGGGACACTTGAGGTTAAAAAAGAAAACAACAACAACAACAAAATAAAACGGACTTCTTCCAGCCCACAGAATGAACCCAAACTCTTTCGACGGGGCCAAACCACCAGAGAGTAAGACTCGTCCATTTCCCATGAAGTCACCCAGAAATTCCACGACCATGAGTGACACGATATCCCGAGACAAAAACTTGAGCAGGAGCCTCACACTCGCCCTTCTTTCAAATCCCGAAAAGTTCTCCTCATGGTCTGTAGATCAGTCCTGCCATACCTATGACCTGAAACATAAGCCGAGTTTGTGTTTTAAGACAACTGTCCAAAAAGGGCTGGACGACACAACCTACAAGCTCAGGCCCCTGGAGCCAAACCTGAGGACTGTACTTGCCCTCTCCAAGGGAATTTTGTGTGCCCATTCCAATGGCCACAACCCTTCTAATAGGATAAACCTCCAAAGTCCCTGATATATCTCAATAGTGGTAGCTTCCCAGGAAAAACAGGGGCAATCTGAGCCCAAATGAGCCCCTACCTGCACTCAGACCCATAGACAGATGTCCTCAGAGGTAAAAAGGAAAGAACAGGCCCCTAGGCACTAATCAGATCCATTGCTTTGGTTTCCAGGCATCTCTCCTCAGAGGCCTGGATTTCAAAAGCAGCATATAGCTGTTTCTTGTTTCACCCATCAGAAAACATCTCATCTACACATGGGAAACTTGCACGTTGGAGCTGTGTCAAAGCCTCTGTTTAGGAGAACCCTTTAGGGCCCCAGAGCCACCGCTTCATTCCAAGGTCTCCATAGACACAAAAGCACATTCGGACCCATCCCCAGGGGTGTGCATTTCAACTCAGCATCCTCGGTAGCTCCCCACAGATCCAGGAGATCTAAACTGTCTTGTTGCTAGGAGACAATTGGAATGCGAGGTGGGCTACCCAGCCATCCATCCTTAGAACCCTGCTCAGAATCATTGGCCTGGAGCCAAACAACAGGTCTCAATTGTCCTGCCGAAGACTCTCTGCAGTTTGGAGCTTCTCACAACTCCCATCATGGGAAAACCCCCATGGTCTCGTGATGCCCCCCCATTCATGAAGGAGCCATCAGGGACAGAAACTCCAACCTGAGCGATCGTCTGATCCTCGCCCTGACTTCAGATGCACGAGATCTCGATTCAGGTCTGTAGATTGTGCCTGCCATGGCCTCACCCAGAAACCTAAGCCTAGCTTGTGTTCTCAGAATTTTGTCGTCAGACTACTGGCCCACAAGGCCTCCAGTTTGGCAATCCAGAACTACAATGCAGCACTCTGCCTGCCCTCCAGATAAAAAACATTGTCCTCTGGGGCTACCCAGTAACCCCAAATGAGGATCAACCTGCACCGACCTTGGCTGTACCCCAAATACATAGGCTGACCAGGGCACTAATGCCCTTTCTGACACAGCCTGAGCCTGGACCCCCTGGCCCCTCCCAGACAGCTGGCCACACACTGAGCACATCGAGCTGCCATGGCCTTAGGTCGTCATCTCTTCCCAACCTCGGTTTTCAGGTTTCAGACCCTAGACCTTATCTCCAATCACTGTCCATGTTGAAGGTGATGCAGAAAGCAGAACTCCTTCCCCATGGCAAGAAACCTTGTGGTTGGCATGTTGTCCAACGTTCAGTGTCGTTGAAACCAGTGTGGCCCATGAGGCCCCGCCCATGCTCGCGGGCCACATTGGTCACAAACACACATTGTGACCCTCAGGCTGAGCCCAGTCCTCAAGTAAGGCCACTCAGTGGCTGGATGAAGAGATAGCATATTGGGCTTGCCATGCCCCTAGGCCCCAATTATTAACCATAGTTCGGATTGTCCCTTCAGTCATCCCCACGGCTTGGCTTTGGAATTCCTCTTTTGGTGGGACACCTGAGGTAACAAAACTGAAATGAGTCCTCCCATCCCACAGATTGACGAAAAGCAATTGGGAATCGGGCCAAATCCTCAGAGAGGAAGATTCGTCCATGGCCCATGAGGCCTCCCCGACATTCCACGGCCATCACTGATACAAAATCCAGAGACAAAAGCCTGAGCAATCGCCACAGACTCGCACTTTCTTCATATCCTGTAGAGTTCTTCTCATGGTTTGTAGATCCGGCCCGCCATACCTACGTCCCCAAACCTAAGCTGAGTTTGTGTATTCAGACTTCTGTCCTCAAAGTCTTGGGCCACACACCCTCCAGGCTGGGCCCCTGGAGCCACACATTAGGACTGTGCCTACCAATCCATGGGAATTCTGCCCATTCCATGGTCCAAAATCGTACAAATTAGGAGAAACCTCCAACGACCCTTAGGCCATCCCAATAGTGTGGGTCACCCGGAACAAACAAGGGGTGTCTGACACCAGCTGATAATCGACCTCCACTCATGCCATAGATGGATGTCCCCAGAGAAGAAGATTGAACCAGACAGGACCCTAGGCCATAATAGGATCCATTGCTTTGGGTTACAGGCATGTGTCCTCAAAAGCCTGATTCCAATACGAGCATAGGGGTTTTCCTGAGGCACCCATCAGAACTCATCTCGTCTCCACAAGGAAACCTGTGCATGGGAGCCATGTCCAAAGCTTAGGAAAGTACTTCAGGTTGCCGGTGCCACCGCCCCATTCCAAGGCCCTCATGGACACAAAAACACATTAGGACACATCCTCAGGAAAGTCCATTTCAACTCAGCCACCGAGGTTGCTCCCGCAGAGCCATCAGATCTAAACTGTCTTGTTGCTAGGAGACAATTCGAATGCGAGGCGGGCTTCCCAGGCATCCATCCGCGAACGGTGCTCTGGAGTCATTCCATATGGGATGTCCTGGAGCTGTCCAACAGGTCTCAATTGTCTGGAAGAAGGAATCCTGGAAGGGGGCATCCCACAACTCCCAACGTGGGAAAACCTCAATGGTCTCGAGATTCCGCTCCCTTCATGAAGCGGCCGTCATGCTCAGAAACTCCCACCTGAGCCAACGTCTGATCCTCGCCCTGACTTCAGATGCATGAGATATTGGTTCAGATCTGCAGGGGGTACCTGCCGTGCCCTCGCCCTGAAACCCAAGTCTAGCTTGTCTTCTCAGACTTCCATCCTCACACTCCTGGCCCCAAAGCCCTCAAGTTTGGCAATTCCGGACCCACAATGCAGCACACTGCCTGCCCTCTAGAGAAAAAAATGATTGCCTCATGAGCTGCCCAGGCACCTTAAATGAGGGTAAACCTACACAGCACTCGACTTTACCCAAATTATATAGTCTAACCTGGGCACTAATGCACTGTCGAACACATCCTGAGCCCGGACCTCCTGACCAACACCCAGAAAGCTGACCGCACACTGAGCACATAAAACCCGCCATGGCCTTAGGTCATCATCTCTTCCCTACCTCAGTTTTCAGGCTTCAGAACCGAGACCTTATCTCCAATCACTGCCCAGGGGTGAGTCTGATGCAGAAATCAGAACTCCTCCTTACCCATGGCAAGAACCCTTGTGGTTGGCACGTTGTCCAACGATCAGTGTAGGAGAAACCCTGAGGCCCCGCCCATTCTTGAGTGCGACGAGGGCATACACACGCATTGTGACCCTCAGCATGAGTCCTGTCCTCTAGTAAGTCCTCTCAGTGGCTGGAACATTAGATGTCATAATGGGCTTGACATGTCCCTAGGCCCCAATTTTTAACCAGATTTCTGATTGTCCAGTCGCCCCTCCTAGGGCTCTACTCTGAAATCCCTCATTTGGTGGGACACTTGAGGTTAAAAAAGAAAACAACAACAACAACAAAATAAAACGGACTTCTTCCAGCCCACAGAATGAACCCAAACTCTTTCGACGGGGCCAAACCACCAGAGAGTAAGACTCATCCATTTCCCATGAAGTCACCCAGAAATTCCACGACCATGAGTGACACGATATCCCGAGACCAAAACTTGAGCAGGAGCCTCACACTCGCCCTTCTTTCAAATCCCGAAAAGTTCTCCTCATGGTCTGTAGATCAGTCCTGCCATACCTATGACCTGAAACATAAGCCGAGTTTGTGTTTTCAGACAACTGTCCAAAAAGGGCTGGACGACACAACCTACAGGCTCAGGCCCCTGGAGCCAAACCTGAGGACTGTACTTGCCCTCTCCAAGGGAATTTTGTGTGCCCATTCCAATGGCCACAACCCTTCTAATAGGATAAACCTCCAAAGTCCCTGATATATCTCAATAGTGGTAGCTTCCCAGGAAAAACAGGGGCAATCTGAGCCCAAATGAGCCCCTACCTGCACTCAGACCCATAGACAGATGTCCTCAGAGGTAAAAAGGAAAGAACAGGCCCCTAGGCACTAATCAGATCCATTGCTTTGGTTTCCAGGCATCTCTCCTCAGAGGCCTGGATTTCAAAAGCAGCATATAGCTGTTTCTTGTTTCACCCATCAGAAAACATCTCATCTACACATGGGAAACTTGCACGTTGGAGCTGTGTCAAAGCCTCTGTTTAGGAGAACCCTTTAGGGCCCCAGAGCCACCGCTTCATTCCAAGGTCTCCATAGACACAAAAGCACATTCGGACCCATCCCCAGGGGTGTGCATTTCAACTCAGCATCCTCGGTAGCTCCCCACAGATCCAGGAGATCTAAACTGTCTTGTTGCTAGGAGACAATTGGAATGCGAGGTGGGCTACCCAGCCATCCATCCTTAGAACCCTGCTCAGAATCATTGGCCTGGAGCCAAACAACAGGTCTCAATTGTCCTGCCGAAGACTCTCTGCAGTTTGGAGCTTCTCACAACTCCCATCATGGGAAAACCCCCATGGTCTCGTGATGCCCCCCCATTCATGAAGGGGCCATCAGGGACAGAAACTCCAACCTGAGCGATCGTCTGATCCTCGCCCTGAATTCAGATGCACGAGATCTCGATTCAGGTCTGTAGATTGTGCCTGCCATGGCCTCACCCAGAAACCTAAGCCTAGCTTGTGTTCTCAGACTTTTGTCGTCAGACTACTGGCCCACAAGGCCTCCAGTTTGGCAATCCAGAACTACAATGCAGCACTCTGCCTGCCCTCCAGATAAAAAACATTGTCCTCTGGGGCTACCCAGTAACCCCAAATGAGGATCAACCTGCACCGACCTTGGCTGTACCCCAAATACATAGGCTGACCAGGGCACTAATGCCCTTTCTGACACAGCCTGAGCCTGGACCCCCTGGCCCCTCCCAGACAGCTGGCCGCACACTGAGCACATCGAGCCGCCATGGCCTTAGGTCGTCATCTCTTCCCAACCTCGGTTTTCAGGTTTCAGACCCTAGACCTTATCTCCAATCACTGTCCATGTTGAAGGTGATGCAGAAATCAGAACTCCTTCCCCATGGCAAGAAACCTTGTGGTTGGCATGTTGTCCAACGTTCAGTGTCGTTGAAACCAGTGTGGCCCATGAGGCCCCGCCCATGCTCGCGGGCCACATTGGTCACAAACACACATTGTGACCCTCAGGCTGAGCCCAGTCCTCAAGTAAGGCCACTCAGTGGCTGGATGAAGAGATAGCATATTGGGCTTGCCATGCCCCTAGGCCCCAATTTTTAACCATAGTTCGGATTGTCCCTTCAGTCTTCCCCACGGCTTGGCTTTGGAATTCCTCTTTTGGTGGGACATCTGAGGTAACAAAACTGAAATGAGTCCTCCCATCCCACAGATTGACGAAAAGCAATTGGGAATCGGGCCAAATCCACAGAGAGGAAGATTCGTCCATGGCCCATGAGGCCTCCCCGACATTCCACGGCCATCACTGATACAAAATCCAGAGACAAAAGCCTGAGCAATCGCCACAGACTCGCACTTTCTTCATATCCTGTAGAGTTCTTCTCATGGTTTGTAGATCGGGCCTGCCATACCTACGTCCCCAAACCTAAGCTGAGTTTGTGTTTTCAGACTTCTGTCCTCAAAGTCTTGGGCCACACACCCTCCAGGCTGGGCCCCTGGAGCCACACATTAGGACTGTGCCTACCAATCCATGGGAATTCTGCCCATTCCATGGTCCAAAATCGTACAAATTAGGAGAAACCTCCAACGACCCTTAGGCCATCCCAATAGTGTGGGTCACCCGGAACAAACAAGGGGTGTCTGACACCAGCTGATAATCGACCTCCACTCATGCCATAGATGGATGTCCCCAGAGAAGAAGATTGAACCAGACAGGACCCTAGGCCATAATAGGATCCATTGCTTTGGGTTACAGGCATGTGTCCTCAAAAGCCTGATTCCAATACGAGCATAGGGGTTTTCCTGAGGCACCCATCAGAACTCATCTCGTCTCCACAAGGAAACCTGTGCATGGGAGCCATGTCCAAAGCTTAGGAAAGTACTTCAGGTTGCCGGTGCCACCGCCCCATTCCAAGGCCATCATGGACACAAAAACACATTAGGACACATCCTCAGGAAAGTCCATTTCAACACAGCCACCGAGGTTGCTCCCGCAGAGCCATCAGATCTAAACTGTCTTGTTGCTAGGAGACAATTGGAATGCGAGGCGGGCTTCCCAGGCATCCATCCGGGAACGGTGCTCTGGAGTCATTCCATATAGGATGTCCTGGAGCTGTCCAACAGGTCTCAATTGTCCGGCATAAGGAATCCTGGAAGGGGGCATCCCACAACTCCCAACGTGGGAAAATCTCAATGGTCTCGAGATTCCGCTCCCTTCATGAAGCGGCCGTCATGCTCAGAAACTCCCACCTGAGCCAACGTCTGATCCTCGCCCTGACTTCAGATGCATGAGATATTGGTTCAGATCTGCAGGGGGTACCTGCCGTGCCCTCGCCCTGAAACCCAAGTCTAGCTTGTCTTCTCAGACTTCCATCCTCACACTCCTGGCCCCAAAGCCCTCAAGTTTGGCAATTCCGGACCCACAATCCAGCACTCTGCCTGCCCTCTAGAGAAAAAAATGATTGCCTCATGAGCTGCCCAGGCACCTTAAATGAGGGTAAACCTACACAGCACTCGACTTTACCCAAATTATATAGTCTAACCTGGGCACTAATGCACTGTCGAACACATCCTGAGCCCGGACCTCCTGACCAACACCCAGAAAGCTGACCGCACACTGAGCACATAAAACCCGCCATGGCCTTAGGTCATCATCTCTTCCCTACCTCAGTTTTCAGGCTTCAGAACCGAGACCTTATCTCCAATCACTGCCCAGGGGTGAGTCTGATGCAGAAATCAGAACTCCTCCTTACCCATGGCAAGAACCCTTGTGGTTGGCACGTTGTCCAACGATCAGTGTAGGAGAAACCCTGAGGCCCCGCCCATTCTTGAGTGCGACGAGGGCATACACACGCATTGTGACCCTCAGCATGAGTCCTGTCCTCTAGTAAGTCCTCTCAGTGGCTGGACCATTAGATGTCATAATGGGCTTGACATGTCCCTAGGCCCCAATTTTTAACAAGATTTCTGATTGTCCAGTCGCCCCTCCTAGGGCTCTACTCTGAAATCCCTCATTTGGTGGGACACCTGAGGTTAAAAAAGAAAACAACAACAACAACAAAATAAAACGGACTTCTTCCAGCCCACAGAATGAACCCAAACTCTTTGGACGGGGCCAAACCACCAGAGAGTAAGACTCGTCCATTTCCCATGAAGTCACCCAGAAATTCCACGACCATGAGTGACACGATATCCCGAGACAAAAACTTGAGCAGGAGCCTCACACTCGCCCTTCTTTCAAATCCCGAAAAGTTCTCCTCATGGTCTGTAGATCAGTCCTGCCATACCTATGACCTGAAACATAAGCCGAGTTTGTGTTTTCAGACAACTGTCCAAAAAGGGCTGGACGACACAACCTACAGGCTCAGGCCCCTGGAGCCAAACCTGAGGACTGTACTTGCCCTCTCCAAGGGAATTGTGTGTGCCCATTCCAATGGCCACAACCCTTCTAATAGGATAAACCTCCAAAGTCCCTGATATATCTCAATAGTGGTAGCTTCCCAGGAAAAACAGGGGCAATCTGAGCCCAAATGAGCCCCTACCTGCACTCAGACCCATAGTCAGATGTCCTCAGAGGTAAAAAGGAAAGAACAGGCCCCTAGGCACTAAACAGATCCATTGCTTTGGTTTCCAGGCATCTCTCCTCAGAGGCCTGGATTTCAAAAGCAGCATATAGCTGTTTCTTGTTTCACCCATCAGAAAACATCTCATCTACACATGGGAAACTTGCACGTTGGAGCTGTGTCAAAGCCTCTGTTTAGGAGAACCCTTTAGGGCCCCAGTGCCACCGCTTCATTCCAAGGTCTCCATAGACACAAAAGCACATTCGGACCCATCCCCAGGGGTGTGCATTTCAACTCAGCATCCTCGGTAGCTCCCCACAGATCCAGGAGATCTAAACTGTCTTGTTGCTAGGAGACAATTGGAATGCGAGGTGGGCTACCCAGCCATCCATCCTTAGAACCCTGCTCAGAATCATTGGCCTGGAGCCAAACAACAGGTCTCAATTGTCCTGCCGAAGACTCTCTGCAGTTTGGAGCTTCTCACAACTCCCATCATGGGAAAACCCCCATGGCCTCGTGATGCCCCCGCATTCATGAAGGGGCCATCAGGGACAGAAACTCCAACCTGAGCGATCGTCTGATCCTCGCCCTGACTTCAGATGCACGAGATCTCGATTCAGGTCTGTAGATTGTGCCTGCCATGGCCTCACCCAGAAACCTAAGCCTAGCTTGTGTTCTCAGAATTTTGTCGTCAGACTACTGGCCCACAAGGCCTCCAGTTTGGCAATCCAGAACTACAATGCAGCACTCTGCCTGCCCTCCAGATAAAAAACATTGTCCTCTGGGGCTACCCAGTAACCCCAAATGAGGATCAACCTGCACCGACCTTGGCTGTACCCCAAATACATAGGCTGACCAGGGCACTAATGCCCTTTCTGACACAGCCTGAGCCTGGACCCCCTGGCCCCTCCCAGACAGCTGGCCGCACACTGAGCACATCGAGCCGCCATGGCCTTAGGTCGTCATCTCTTCCCAACCTCGGTTTTCAGGTTTCAGACCCTAGACCTTATCTCCAATCACTGTCCATGTTGAAGGTGATGCAGAAAGCAGAACTCCTTCCCCATGGCAAGAAACCTTGTGGTTGGCATGTTGTCCAACGTTCAGTGTCGTTGAAACCAGTGTGGCCCATGAGGCCCCGCCCATGCTCGCGGGCCACATTGGTCACAAACACACATTGTGACCCTCAGGCTGAGCCCAGTCCTCAAGTAAGGCCACTCAGTGGCTGGATGAAGAGATAGCATATTGGGCTTGCCATGCCCCTAGGCCCCAATTTTTAACCATAGTTCGGATTGTCCCTTCAGTCTTCCCCACGGCTTTGCTTTGGAATTCCTCTTTTGGTGGGACACCTGAGGTAACAAAACTGAAATGAGTCCTCCCATCCCACAGATTGACGAAAAGCAATTGGGAATCGGGCCAAATCCTCAGAGAGGAAGATTCGTCCATGGCCCATGAGGCCTCCCCGACATTCCACGGCCATCACTGATACAAAATCCAGAGACAAAAGCCTGAGCAATCGCCACAGACTCGCACTTTCTTCATATCCTGTAGAGTTCTTCTCATGGTTTGTAGATCGGGCCTGCCATACCTACGTCCCCAAACCTAAGCTGAGTTTGTGTTTTCAGACTTCTGTCCTCAAAGTCTTGGGCCACACACCCTCCAGGCTGGGCCCCTGGAGCCACACATTAGGACTGTGCCTACCAATCCATGGGAATTCTGCCCATTCCATGGTCCAAAATCGTACAAATTAGGAGAAACCTCCAACGACCCTTAGGCCATCCCAATAGTGTGGGTCACCCGGAACAAACAAGGGGTGTCTGACACCAGCTGATATCGACCTCCACTCATACCATAGACGGATGTCCCCAGAGAAGAAGATTGAACCAGACAGGACCCTAGGCCATAATAGGATCCATTGCTTTGGGTTACAGGCATGTGTCCTCAAAAGCCTGATTCCAATACGAGCATAGGGGTTTTCCTGAGGCACCCATCAGAACTCATCTCGTCTCCACAAGGAAACCTGTGCATGGGAGCCATGTCCAAAGCTTAGGAAAGTACTTCAGGTTGCCGGTGCCACCGCCCCATTCCAAGGCCCTCATGGACTCAAAAACACATTAGGACACATCCTCAGGAAAGTCCATTTCAACTCAGCCACCGAGGTTGCTCCCGCAGAGCCATCAGATCTAAACTGTCTTGTTGCTAGGAGACAATTCGAATGCGAGGCGGGCTTCCCAGGCATCCATCCGCGAACGGTGCTCTGGAGTCATTCCATATGGGATGTCCTGGAGCTGTCCAACAGGTCTCAATTGTCTGGAAGAAGGAATCATGGAAGGGGGCATCCCACAACTCCCAACGTGGGAAAACCTCAATGGTCTCGAGATTCCGCTCCCTTCATGAAGCGGCCGTCATGCTCAGAAACTCCCACCTGAGCCAACGTCTGATCCTCGCCCTGACTTCAGATGCATGAGATATTGGTTCAGATCTGCAGGGGGTACCTGCCGTGCCCTCGCCCTGAAACCCAAGTCTAGCTTGTCTTCTCAGACTTCCATCCTCACACTCCTGGCCCCAAAGCCCTCAAGTTTGGCAATTCCGGACCCACAATCCAGCACTCTGCCTACCCTCAAGAGAAAAAAATTATTGCCTCATGAGCTTCCCAGGCACCTTAAATGAGGGTAAACCTACACAGCACTCGACTTTACCCAAATTATATAGTCTAACCTGGGCACTAATGCACTGTCGAACACATCCTGAGCCCGGACCTCCTGACCAACACCCAGAAAGCTGACCGCACTCTGAGCACATAAAACCCGCCATGGCCTTAGGTCATCATCTCTTCCCTACCTCAGTTTTCAGGCTTCAGAACCGAGACCTTATCTCCAATCACTGCCCAGGGGTGAGTCTGATGCAGAAATCAGAACTCCTCCTTACCCATGGCAAGAACCCTTGTGGTTGGCACGTTGTCCAACGATCAGTGTAGGAGAAACCCTGAGGCCCCGCCCATTCTTGAGTGCGACGAGGGCATACACACGCATTGTGACCCTCAGCATGAGTCCTGTCCTCTAGTAAGTCCTCTCAGTGGCTGGACCATTAGATGTCATAATGGGCTTGACATGTCCCTAGGCCCCAATTTTTAACCAGATTTCTGATTGTCCAGTCGCCCCTCCTAGGGCTCTACTCTGAAATCCCTCATTTGGTGGGACACCTGAGGTTAAAAAAGAAAACAACAACAACAACAAAATAAAACGGACTTCTTCCAGCCCACAGAATGAACCCAAACTCTTTGGACGGGGCCAAACCACCAGAGAGTAAGACTCGTCCATTTCCCATGAAGTCACCCAGAAATTCCACGACCATGAGTGACACGATATCCCGAGACAAAAACTTGAGCAGGAGCCTCACACTCGCCCTTCTTTCAAATCCAGAAAAGTTCTCCTCATGGTCTGTAGATCAGTCCTGCCATACCTATGACCTGAAACATAAGCCGAGTTTGTGTTTTCAGACAACTGTCCAAAAAGGGCTGGACGACACAACCTACAGGCTCAGGCCCCTGGAGCCAAACCTGAGGACTGTACTTGCCCTCTCCAAGGGAATTGTGTGTGCCCATTCCAATGGCCACAACCCTTCTAATAGGATAAACCTCCAAAGTCCCTGATATATCTCAATAGTGGTAGCTTCCCAGGAAAAACAGGGGCAATCTGAGCCCAAATGAGCCCCTACCTGCACTCAGACCCATAGACAGATGTCCTCAGAGGTAAAAAGGAAAGAACAGGCCCCTAGGCACTAATCAGATCCATTGCTTTGGTTTCCAGGCATCTCTCCTCAGAGGCCTGGATTTCAAAAGCAGCATATAGCTGTTTCTTGTTTCACCCATCAGAAAACATCTCATCTACACATGGGAAACTTGCACGTTGGAGCTGTGTCAAAGCCTCTGTTTAGGAGTACCCTTTAGGGCCCCAGAGCCACCGCTTCATTCCAAGGTCTCCATAGACACAAAAGCACATTCAGACCCATCCCCAGGGGTGTGCATTTCAACTCAGCATCCTCGGTAGCTCCCCACAGATCCAGGAGATCTAAACTGTCTTGTTGCTAGGAGACAATTGGAATGCGAGGTGGGCTACCCAGCCATCCATCCTTAGAACCCTGCTCAGAATCATTGGCCTGGAGCCAAACAACAGGTCTCAATTGTCCTGCCGAAGACTCTCTGCAGTTTGGAGCTTCTCACAACTCCCATCATGGGAAAACCCCCATGGCCTCGTGATGCCCCCCCCATTCATGAAGGAGCCATCAGGGACAGAATCTCCAACCTGAGCAATCGTCTGATCCTCGCCTGACTTCAGATGCACGAGATCTCGATTCAGGTCTGTAGATTGTGCCTGCCATGGCCTCACCCAGAAACCTAAGCCTAGCTTGTGTTCTCAGACTTTTGTCGTCAGACTACTGGCCCACAAGGCCTCCAGTTTGGCCATCCAGAACTACAATGCAGCACTCTGCCTGCCCTCCAGATAAAAAACATTGTCCTCTGGGGCTACCCAGTAACCCCAAATGAGGATCAACCTGCACCGACCTTGGCTGTACCCCAAATACATAGGCTGACCAGGGCACTAATGCCCTTTCTGACACAGCCTGAGCCTGGACCCCCTGGCCCCTCCCAGACAGCTGGCCGCACACTGAGCACATCGAGCCGCCATGGCCTTAGGTCGTCATCTCTTCCCAACCTCGGTTTTCAGGTTTCAGAACCTAGACCTTATCTCCAATCACTGTCCATGTTGAAGGTGATGCAGAAATCAGAACTCCTTCCCCATGGCAAGAAACCTTGTGGTTGGCATGTTGTCCAACGTTCAGTGTCGTTGAAACCAGTGTGGCCCATGAGGCCCCGCCCATGCTCGCGGGCCACATTGGTCACAAACACACATTGTGACCCTCAGGCTGAGCCCAGTCCTCAAGTAAGGCCACTCAGTGGCTGGATGAAGAGATAGCATATTGGGCTTGCCATGCCCCTAGGCCCCAATTTTTAACCATAGTTCGGATTGTCCCTTCAGTCTTCCCCACGGCTTTGCTTTGGAATTCCTCTTTTGGTGGGACACCTGAGGTAACAAAACTGAAATGAGTCCTCCCATCCCACAGATTGACGAAAAGTAATTGGGAATCGGGCCAAATCCTCAGAGAGGAAGATTCGTCCATGGCCCATGAGGCCTCCCCGACATTCCACGGCCATCACTGATACAAAATCCAGAGACAAAAGCCTGAGCAATCGCCACAGACTCGCACTTTCTTCATATCCTGTAGAGTTCTTCTCATGGTTTGTAGATCGGGCCTGCCATAACTACGTCCCCAAACCTAAGCTGAGTTTGTGTTTTCAGACTTCTGTCCTCAAAGTCTTGGGCCACACACCCTCCAGGCTGGGCCCCTGGAGCCACACATTAGGACTGTGCCTACCAATCCATGGGAATTCTGCCCATTCCATGGTCCAAAATCGTACAAATTAGGAGAAACCTCCAACGACCCTTAGGCCATCCCAATAGTGTGGGTCACCCGGAACAAACAAGGGGTGTCTGACACCAGCTGATAATCGACCTCCACTCATACCATAGATGGATGTCCCCAGAGAAGAAGATTGAACCAAACAGGACCCTAGGCCATAATAGGATCCATTGCTATGGGTTACAGGCATGTGTCCTCAAAAGCCTGATTCCAATACGAGCATAGGTGTTTTCCTGAGGCACCCATCAGAACTCATCTCGTCTCCACAAGGAAACCTGTGCATGGGAGCCATGTCCAAAGCTTAGGAAAGTACTTCAGGTTGCCGGTGCCACCGCCCCATTCCAAGGCCCTCATGGACTCAAAAACACATTAGGACACATCCTCAGGAAAGTCCATTTCAACACAGCCACCGAGGTTGCTCCCGCAGAGCCATCAGATCTAAACTGTCTTGTTGCTAGGAGACAATTGGAATGCGAGGCGGGCTTCCCAGGCATCCATCCGCGAACGGTGCTCTGGAGTCATTCCATATGGGATGTCCTGGAGCTGTCCAACAGGTCTCAATTGTCCGGAAGAAGGAATCCTGGAAGGGGGCATCCCACAACTCCCAACGTGGGAAAACCTCAATGGTCTCGAGATTCCGCTCCCTTCATGAAGCGGCCGTCATGCTCAGAAACTCCCACCTGAGCCAACGTCTGATCCTCGCCCTGACTTCAGATGCATGAGATATTGGTTCAGATCTGCAGGGGGTACCTGCCGTGCCCTCGCCCTGAAACCCAAGTCTAGCTTGTCTTCTCAGACTTCCATCCTCACACTCCTGGCCCCAAAGCCCTCAAGTTTGGCAATTCCGGACCCACAATGCAGCACTCTGCCTGCCCTCTAGAGAAAAAAATGATTGCCTCATGAGCTGCCCAGGCACCTTAAATGAGGGTAAACCTACACAGCACTCGACTTTACCCAAATTATATAGTCTAACCTGGGCACTAATGCACTGTCGAACACATCCTGAGCCCGGACCTCCTGACCAACACCCAGAAAGCTGACCGCACACTGAGCACATAAAACCCGCCATGGCCTTAGGTCATCATCTCTTCCCTACCTCAGTTTTCAGGCTTCAGAACCGAGACCTTATCTCCAATCACTGCCCAGGGGTGAGTCTGATGCAGAAATCAGAACTCCTCCTTACCCATGGCAAGAACCCTTGTGGTTGGCACGTTGTCCAACGATCAGTGTAGGAGAAACCCTGAGGCCCCGCCCATTCTTGAGTGCGACGAGGGCATACACACGCATTGTGACCCTCAGCATGAGTCCTGTCCTCTAGTAAGTCCTCTCAGTGGCTGGACCATTAGATGTCATAATGGGCTTGACATGTCCCTAGGCCCCAATTTTTAACCAGATTTCTGATTGTCCAGTCGCCCCTCCTAGGGCTCTACTCTGAAATCCCTCATTTGGTGGGACACCTGAGGTTAAAAAAGAAAACAACAACAACAACAACAAAATAAAACGGACTTCTTCCAGCCCACAGAATGAACCCAAACTCTTTGGACGGGGCCAAACCACCAGAGAGTAAGACTCGTCCATTTCCCATGAAGTCACCCAGAAATTCCACGACCATGAGTGACACGATATCCCGAGACAAAAACTTGAGCAGGAGCCTCACACTCGCCCTTCTTTCAAATCCCGAAAAGTTCTCCTCATGGTCTGTAGATCAGTCCTGCCATACCTATGACCTGAAACATAAGCCGAGTTTGTGTTTTCAGACAACTGTCCAAAAAGGGCTGGACGACACAACCTACAGGCTCAGGCCCCTGGAGCCAAACCTGAGGACTGTACTTGCCCTCTCCAAGGGAATTGTGTGTGCCCATTCCAATGGCCACAACCCTTCTAATAGGATAAACCTCCAAAGTCCCTGATATATCTCAATAGTGGTAGCTTCCCAGGAAAAACAGGGGCAATCTGAGCCCAAATGAGCCCCTACCTGCACTCAGACCCATAGACAGATGTCCTCAGAGGTAAAAAGGAAAGAACAGGCCCCTAGGCACTAATCAGATCCATTGCTTTGGTTTCCAGGCATCTCTCCTCAGAGGCCTGGATTTCAAAAGCAGCATATAGCTGTTTCTTGTTTCACCCATCAGAAAACATCTCATCTACACATGGGAAACTTGCACGTTGGAGCTGTGTCAAAGCCTCTGTTTAGGAGAACCCTTTAGGGCCCCAGAGCCACCGCTTCATTCCAAGGTCTCCATAGACACAAAAGCACATTCAGACCCATCCCCAGGGGTGTGCATTTCAACTCAGCATCCTCGGTAGCTCCCCAGAGATCCAGGAGATCTAAACTGTCTTGTTGCTAGGAGACAATTGGAATGCGAGGTGGGCTACCCAGCCATCCATCCTTAGAACCCTGCTCAGAATCATTGGCCTGGAGCCAAACAACAGGTCTCAATTGTCCTGCCGAAGACTCTCTGCAGTTTGGAGCTTCTCACAACTCCCATCATGGGAAAACCCCCATGGCCTCGTGATGCCCCCCCATTCATGAAGGGGCCATCAGGGACAGAAACTCCAACCTGAGCGATCGTCTGATCCTCGCCTGACTTCAGATGCACGAGATCTCGATTCAGGTCTGTAGATTGTGCCTGCCATGGCCTCACCCAGAAACCTAAGCCTAGCTTGTGTTCTCAGACTTTTGTCGTCAGACTACTGGCCCACAAGGCCTCCAGTTTGGCCATCCAGAACTACAATGCAGCACTCTGCCTGCCCTCCAGATAAAAAACATTGTCCTCTGGGGCTACCCAGTAACCCCAAATGAGGATCAACCTGCACCGACCTTGGCTGTACCCCAAATACATAGGCTGACCAGGGCACTAATGCCCTTTCTGACACAGCCTGAGCCTGGACCCCCTGGCCCCTCCCAGACAGCTGGCCGCACACTGAGCACATCGAGCCGCCATGGCCTTAGGTCGTCATCTCTTCCCAACCTCGGTTTTCAGGTTTCAGAACCTAGACCTTATCTCCAATCACTGTCCATGTTGAAGGTGATGCAGAAATCAGAACTCCTTCCCCATGGCAAGAAACCTTGTGGTTGGCATGTTGTCCAACGTTCAGTGTCGTTGAAACCAGTGTGGCCCATGAGGCCCCGCCCATTCTCGCGGGCCACATTGGTCACAAACACACATTGTGACCCTCAGGCTGAGCCCAGTCCTCAAGTAAGGCCACTCAGTGGCTGGATGAAGAGATAGCATTTTGGGCTTGCCATGCCCCTAGGCCCCAATTTTTAACCATAGTTCGGATTGTCCCTTCAGTCTTCCCCACGGCTTTGCTTTGGAATTCCTCTTTTGGTGGGACACCTGAGGTAACAAAACTGAAATGAGTCCTCCCATCCCACAGATTGACGAAAAGTAATTGGGAATCGGGCCAAATCCTCAGAGAGGAAGATTCGTCCATGGCCCATGAGGCCTCCCCGACATTCCACGGCCATCACTGATACAAAATCCAGAGACAAAAGCCTGAGCAATCGCCACAGACTCGCACTTTCTTCATATCCTGTAGAGTTCTTCTCATGGTTTGTAGATCGGGCCTGCCATACCTACGTCCCCAAACCTAAGCTGAGTTTGTGTTTTCAGACTTCTGTCCTCAAAGTCTTGGGCCACACACCCTCCAGGCTGGGCCCCTGGAGCCACACATTAGGACTGTGCCTACCAATCCATGGGAATTCTGCCCATTCCATGGTCCAAAATCGTACAAATTAGGAGAAACCTCCAACGACCCTTAGGCCATCCCAATAGTGTGGGTCACCCGGAACAAACAAGGGGTGTCTGACACCAGCTGATAATCGACCTCCACTCATACCATAGATGGATGTCCCCAGAGAAGAAGATTGAACCAGACAGGACCCTAGGCCATAATAGGATCCATTGCTATGGGTTACAGGCATGTGTCCTCAAAAGCCTGATTCCAATACGAGCATAGGTGTTTTCCTGAGGCACCCATCAGAACTCATCTCGTCTCCACAAGGAAACCTGTGCATGGGAGCCATGTCCAAAGCTTAGGAAAGTACTTCAGGTTGCCGGTGCCACCGCCCCATTCCAAGGCCCTCATGGACACAAAAACACATTAGGACACATCCTCAGGAAAGTCCATTTCAACTCAGCCACCGAGGTTGCTCCCGCAGAGCCATCAGATCTAAACTGTCTTGTTGCTACGAGACAATTGGAATGCGAGGCGGGCTTCCCAGGCATCCATCCGCGAACGGTGCTCTGGAGTCATTCCATATGGGATGTCCTGGAGCTGTCCAACAGGTCTCAATTGTCCGGAAGAAGGAATCCTGGAAGGGGGCATCCCACAACTCCCAACGTGGGAAAACCTCAATGGTCTCGAGATTCCGCTCCCTTCATGAAGCGGCCGTCATGCTCAGAAACTCCCACCTGAGCCAACGTCTGATCCTCGCCCTGACTTCAGATGCATGAGATATTGGTTCAGATCTGCAGGGCGTACCTGCCGTGCCCTCGCCCTGAAACCCAAGTCTAGCTTGTCTTCTCAGACTTCCATCCTCACACTCCTGGCCCCAAAGCCCTCAAGTTTGGCAATTCCGGACCCACAATGCAGCACTCTGCCTGCCCTCTAGAGAAAAAAATGATTGCCTCATGAGCTGCCCAGGCACCTTAAATGAGGGTAAACCTACACAGCACTCGACTTTACCCAAATTATATAGTCTAACCTGGGCACTAATGCACTGTCGAACACATCCTGAGCCCGGACCTCCTGACCAACACCCAGAAAGCTGACCGCACACTGAGCACATAAAACCCGCCATGGCCTTAGGTCATCATCTCTTCCCTACCTCAGTTTTCAGGCTTCAGAACTGAGACCTTATCTCCAATCACTGCCCAGGGGTGAGTCTGATGCAGAAATCAGAACTCCTCCTTACCCATGGCAAGAACCCTTGTGGTTGGCACGTTGTCCAACGATCAGTGTAGGAGAAACCCTGAGGCCCCGCCCATTCTTGAGTGCGACGAGGGCATACACACGCATTGTGACCCTCAGCATGAGTCCTGTCCTCTAGTAAGTCCTCTCAGTGGCTGGACCATTAGATGTCTTAATGGGCTTGACATGTCCCTAGGCCCCAATTTTTAACCAGATTTCTGATTGTCCAGTCGCCCCTCCTAGGGCTCTACTCTGAAATCCCTCATTTGGTGGGACACCTGAGGTTAAAAAAGAAAACAACAACAACAACAAAATAAAACGGACTTCTTCCAGCCCACAGAATGAACCCAAACTCTTTGGACGGGGCCAAACCACCAGAGAGTAAGACTCGTCCATTTCCCATGAAGTCACCCAGAAATTCCACGACCATGAGTGACACGATATCCCGAGACAAAAACTTGAGCAGGAGCCTCACACTCGCCCTTCTTTCAAATCCCGAAAAGTTCTCCTCATGGTCTGTAGATCAGTCCTGCCATACCTATGACCTGAAACATAAGCCGAGTTTGTGTTTTCAGACAACTGTCCAAAAAGGGCTGGACTACACAACCTACAGGCTCAGGCCCCTGGAGCCAAACCTGAGGACTGTACTTGCCCTCTCCAAGGGAATTGTGTGTGCCCATTCCAATGGCCACAACCCTTCTAATAGGATAAACCTCCAAAGTCCCTGATATATCTCCATAGTGGTAGCTTCCCAGGAAAAACAGGGGCAATCTGAGACCAAATGAGCCCCTACCTGCACTCAGACCCATAGACAGATGTCCTCAGAGGTAAAAAGGAAAGAACAGGCCCCTAGGCACTAATCAGATCCATTGCTTTGGTTTCCAGGCATCTCTCCTCAGAGGCCTGGATTTCAAAAGCAGCATATAGCTGTTTCTTGTTTCACCCATCAGAAAACATCTCATCTACACATGGGAAACTTGCACGTTGGAGCTGTGTCAAAGCCTCTGTTTAGGAGAACCCTTTAGAGCCCCAGAGCCACCGCTTCATTCCAAGGTCTCCATAGACACAAAAGCACATTCGGACCCATCCCCAGGGGTGTGCATTTCAACTCAGCATCCTCGGTAGCTCCCCACAATCCAGGAGATCTAAACTGTCTTGTTGCTAGGAGACAATTGGAATGCGAGGTGGGCTACCCAGCCATCCATCCTTAGAACCCTGCTCAGAATCATTGGCCTGGAGCCAAACAACAGGTCTCAATTGTCCTGCCGAAGACTCTCTGCAGTTTGGAGCTTCTCACAACTCCCATCATGGGAAAACCCCCATGGCCTCGTGATGCCCCCCCATTCATGAAGGGGCCATCAGGGACAGAAACTCCAACCTGAGCGATCGTCTGATCCTCGCCCTGACTTCAGATGCAGGAGATCTCGATTCAGGTCTGTAGATTGTGCCTGCCATGGCCTCACCCAGAAACCTAAGCCTAGCTTGTGTTCTCAGACTTTTGTCGTCAGACTACTGGCCCACAAGGCCTCCAGTTTGGCCATCCAGAACTACAATGCAGCACTCTGCCTGCCCTCCAGATAAAAAACATTGTCCTCTGGGGCTACCCAGTAACCCCAAATGAGGATCAACCTGCACCGACCTTGGCTGTACCCCAAATACATAGGCTGACCAGGGCACTAATGCCCTTTCTGACACAGCCTGAGCCTGGACCCCCTGGCCCCTCCCAGACAGCTGGCCACACACTGAGCACATCGAGCCGCCATGGCCTTAGGTCGTCATCTCTTCCCAACCTCGGTTTTCAGGTTTCAGACCCTAGACCTTATCTCCAATCACTGTCCATGTTGAAGGTGATGCAGAAAGCAGAACTCCTTCCCCATGGCAAGAAACCTTGTGGTTGGCATGTTGTCCAACGTTCAGTGTCGTTGAAACCAGTGTGGCCAATGAGGCCCCGCCCATGCTCGCGGGCCACATTGGTCACAAACACACATTGTGGCCCTCAGGCTGAGCCCAGTCCTCAAGTAAGGCCACTCAGTGGCTGGATGAAGAGATAGCATATTGGGCTTGCCATGCCCCTAGGCCCCAATTTTTAACCATAGTTCGGATTGTCCCTTCAGTCTTCCCCACGGCTTGGCTTTGGAATTCCTCTTTTGGTGGGACACCTGAGGTAACAAAACTGAAATGAGTCCTCCCATCCCACAGATTGACGAAAAGCAATTGGGAATCGGGCCAAATCCTCAGAGAGGAAGATTCGTCCATGGCCCATGAGGCCTCCCCGACATTCCACGGCCATCACTGATACAAAATCCAGAGACAAAAGCCTGAGCAATCGCCACAGACTCGCACTTTCTTCATATCCTGTAGAGTTCTTCTCATGGTTTGTAGATCGGGCCTGCCATACCTACGTCCCCAAACCTAAGCTGAGTTTGTATATTCAGACTTCTGTCCTCAAAGTCTTGGGCCACACACCCTCCAGGCTGGGCCCCTGGAGCCACACATTAGGACTGTGCCTACCAATCCATGGGAATTCTGCCCATTCCATGGTCCAAAATCGTACAAATTAGGAGAAACCTCCAACGACCCTTAGGCCATCCCAATAGTGTGGGTCACCCGGAACAAACAAGGGGTGTCTGACACCAGCTGATAATCGACCTCCACTCATACCATAGATGGATGTCCCCAGAGAAGAAGATTGAACCAGACAGGACCCTAGGCCATAATAGGATCCATTGCTTTGGGTTACAGGCATGTGTCCTCAAAAGCCTGATTCCAATACGAGCATAGGGGTTTTCCTGAGGCACCCATCAGAACTCATCTCGTCTCCACAAGGAAACCTGTGCATGGGAGCCATGTCCAAAGCTTAGGAAAGTACTTCAGGTTGCCGGTGCCACCGCCCCATTCCAAGGCCCTCATGGACACAAAAACACATTAGGACACATCCTCAGGAAAGTCCATTTCAACTCAGCCACCGAGGTTGCTCCCGCAGAGCCATCAGATCTAAACTGTCTTGTTGCTAGGAGACAATTGGAATGCGAGGCGGGCTTCCCAGGCATCCATCCGCGAACGGTGCTCTGGAGTCATTCCATATGGGATGTCCTGGAGCTGTCCAACAGGTCTCAATTGTCCGGAAGAAGGAATCCTGGAAGGGGGCATCCCACAACTCCCAACGTGGGAAAACCTCAATGGTCTCGAGATTCCGCTCCCTTCATGAAGCGGCCGTCATGCTCAGAAACTCCCACCTGAGCCAACGTCTGATCCTCGCCCTGACTTCAGATGCATGAGATATTGGTTCAGATCTGCAGGGGGTACCTGCCGTGCCCTCGCCCTGAAACCCAAGTCTAGCTTGTCTTCTCAGACTTCCATCCTCACACTCCTGGCCCCAAAGCCCTCAAGTTTGGCAATTCCGGACCCACAATGCAGCACTCTGCCTGCCCTCTAGAGAAAAAAATGATTGCCTCATGAGCTGCCCAGGCACCTTAAATGAGGGTAAACCTACACAGCACTCGACTTTACCCAAATTATATAGTCTAACCTGGGCACTAATGCACTGTCGAACACATCCTGAGCCCGGACCTCCTGACCAACACCCAGAAAGCTGACCGCACACTGAGCACATAAAACCCGCCATGGCCTTAGGTCATCATCTCTTCCCTACCTCAGTTTTCAGGCTTCAGAACCGAGACCTTATCTCCAATCACTGCCCAGGGGTGAGTCTGATGCAGAAATCAGAACTCCTCCTTACCCATGGCAAGAACCCTTGTGGTTGGCACGTTGTCCAACGATCAGTGTAGGAGAAACCCTGAGGCCCCGCCCATTCTTGAGTGCGACGAGGGCATACACACGCATTGTGACCCTCAGCATGAGTCCTGTCCTCTAGTAAGTCCTCTCAGTGGCTGGACCATTAGATGTCATAATGGGCTTGACATGTCCCTAGGCCCCAATTTTTAACCAGATTTCTGATTGTCCAGTCGCCCCTCCTAGGGCTCTACTCTGAAATCCCTCATTTGGTGGGACACCTGAGGTTAAAAAAGAAAACAACAACAACAACAAAATAAAACGGACTTCTTCCAGCCCACAGAATGAACCCAAACTCTTTGGACGGGGCCAAACCACCAGAGAGTAAGACTCGTCCATTTCCCATGAAGTCACCCAGAAATTCCACGACCATGAGTGACACGATATCCCGAGACAAAAACTTGAGCAGGAGCCTCACACTCGCCCTTCTTTCAAATCCCGAAAAGTTCTCCTCATGGTCTGTAGATCAGTCCTGCCATACCTATGACCTGAAACATAAGCCGAGTTTGTGTTTTCAGACAACTGTCCAAAAAGGGCTGGACGACACAACCTACAGGCTCAGGCCCCTGGAGCCAAACCTGAGGACTGTACTTGCCCTCTCCAAGGGAATTGTGTGTGCCCATTCCAATGGCCACAACCCTTCTAATAGGATAAACCTCCAAAGTCCCTGATATATCTCAATAGTGGTAGCTTCCCAGGAAAAACAGGGGCAATCTGAGCCCAAATGAGCCCCTACCTGCACTCAGACCCATAGACAGATGTCCTCAGAGGTAAAAAGGAAAGAACAGGCCCCTAGGCACTAATCAGATCCATTGCTTTGGTTTCCAGGCATCTCTCCTCAGAGGCCTGGATTTCAAAAGCAGCATATAGCTGTTTCTTGTTTCACCCATCAGAAAACATCTCATCTACACATGGGAAACTTGCACGTTGGAGCTGTGTCAAAGCCTCTGTTTAGGAGAACCCTTTAGGGCCCCAGAGCCACCGCTTCATTCCAAGGTCTCCATAGACACAAAAGCACATTCAGACCCATCCCCAGGGGTGTGCATTTCAACTCAGCATCCTCGGTAGCTCCCCACAGATCCAGGAGATCTAAACTGTCTTGTTGCTAGGAGACAATTGGAATGCGAGGTGGGCTACCCAGCCATCCATCCTTAGAACCCTGCTCAGAATCATTGGCCTGGAGCCAAACAACAGGTCTCAATTGTCCTGCCGAAGACTCTCTGCAGTTTGGAGCTTCTCACAACTCCCATCATGGGAAAACCCCCATGGCCTCGTGATGCCCCCCCATTCATGAAGGGGCCATCAGGGACAGAAACTCCAACCTGAGCGATCGTCTGATCCTCGCCTGACTTCAGATGCACGAGATCTCGATTCAGGTCTGTAGATTGTGCCTGCCATGGCCTCACCCAGAAACCTAAGCCTAGCTTGTGTTCTCAGACTTTTGTCGTCAGACTACTGGCCCACAAGGCCTCCAGTTTGGCCATCCAGAACTACAATGCAGCACTCTGCCTGCCCTCCAGATAAAAAACATTGTCCTCTGGGGCTACCCAGTAACCCCAAATGAGGATCAACCTGCACCGACCTTGGCTGTACCCCAAATACATAGGCTGACCAGGGCACTAATGCCCTTTCTGACACAGCCTGAGCCTGGACCCCCTGGCCCCTCCCAGACAGCTGGCCGCACACTGAGCACATCGAGCCGCCATGGCCTTAGGTCGTCATCTCTTCCCAACCTCGGTTTTCAGGTTTCAGACCCTAGACCTTATCTCCAATCACTGTCCATGTTGAAGGTGATGCAGAAATCAGAACTCCTTCCCCATGGCAAGAAACCTTGTGGTTGGCATGTTGTCCAACGTTCAGTGTCGTTGAAACCAGTGTGGCCCATGAGGCCCCGCCCATTCTCGCGGGCCACATTGGTCACAAACACACATTGTGACCCTCAGGCTGAGCCCAGTCCTCAAGTAAGGCCACTCAGTGGCTGGATGAAGAGATAGCATTTTGGGCTTGCCATGCCCCTAGGCCCCAATTTTTAACCATAGTTCGGATTGTCCCTTCAGTCTTCCCCACGGCTTGGCTTTGGAATTCCTCTTTTGGTGGGACACCTGAGGTAACAAAACTGAAATGAGTCCTCCCATCCCACAGATTGACGAAAAGCAATTGGGAATCGGGCCAAATCCTCAGAGAGGAAGATTCGTCCATGGCCCATGAGGCCTCCCCGACATTCCACGGCCATCACTGATACAAAATCCAGAGACAAAAGCCTGAGCAATCGCCACAGACTCGCACTTTCTTCATATCCTGTAGATTTCTTCTCATGGTTTGTAGATCGGGCCTGCCATACCTACGTCCCCAAACCTAAGCTGAGTTTGTATATTCAGACTTCTGTCCTCAAAGTCTTGGGCCACACACCCTCCAGGCTGGGCCCCTGGAGCCACACATTAGGACTGTGCCTACCAATCCATGGGAATTCTGCCCATTCCATGGTCCAAAATCGTACAAATTAGGAGAATCCTCCAACGACCCTTAGGCCATCCCAATAGTGTGGGTCACCCGGAACAAACAAGGGGTGTCTGACACCAGCTGATAATCGACCTCCACTCATACCATAGATGGATGTCCCCAGAGAAGAAGATTGAACCAGACAGGACCCTAGGCCATAATAGGATCCATTGCTTTGGGTTACAGGCATGTGTCCTCAAAAGCCTGATTCCAATACGAGCATAGGGGTTTTCCTGAGGCACCCATCAGAACTCATCTCGTCTCCACAAGGAAACCTGTGCATGGGAGCCATGTCCAAAGCTTAGGAAAGTACTTCAGGTTGCCGGTGCCACCGCCCCATTCCAAGGCCCTCATGGACACAAAAACACATTAGGACACATCCTCAGGAAAGTCCATTTCAACTCAGCCACCGAGGTTGCTCCCGCAGAGCCATCAGATCTAAACTGTCTTGTTGCTAGGAGACAATTGGAATGCGAGGCGGGCTTCCCAGGCATCCATCCGCGAAGGGTGCTCTGGAGTCATTCCATATGGGATGTCCTGGAGCTGTCCAACAGGTCTCAATTGTCCGGAAGAAGGAATCCTGGAAGGGGGCATCCCACAACTCCCAACGTGGGAAAACCTCAATGGTCTCGAGATTCCGCTCCCTTCATGAAGCGGCCGTCATGCTCAGAAACTCCCACCTGAGCCAACGTCTGATCCTCGCCCTGACTTCAGATGCATGAGATATTGGTTCAGATCTGCAGGGGGTACCTGCCGTGCCCTCGCCCTGAAACCCAAGTCTAGCTTGTCTTCTCAGACTTCCATCCTCACACTCCTGGCCCCAAAGCCCTCAAGTTTGGCAATTCCGGACCCACAATGCAGCACTCTGCCTGCCCTCTAGAGAAAAAAATGATTGCCTCATGAGCTGCCCAGGCACCTTAAATGAGGGTAAACCTACACAGCACTCGACTTTACCCAAATTATATAGTCTAACCTGGGCACTAATGCACTGTCGAACACATCCTGAGCCCGGACCTCCTGACCAACACCCAGAAAGCTGACCGCACACTGAGCACATAAAACCCGCCATGGCCTTAGGTCATCATCTCTTCCCTACCTCAGTTTTCAGGCTTCAGAACCGAGACCTTATCTCCAATCACTGCCCAGGGGTGAGTCTGATGCAGAAATCAGAACTCCTCCTTACCCATGGCAAGAACCCTTGTGGTTGGCACGTTGTCCAACGATCAGTGTAGGAGAAACCCTGAGGCCCCGCCCATTCTTGAGTGCGACGAGGGCATACACACGCATTGTGACCCTCAGCATGAGTCCTGTCCTCTAGTAAGTCCTCTCAGTGGCTGGACCATTAGATGTCATAATGGGCTTGACATGTCCCTAGGCCCCAATTTTTAACCAGATTTCTGATTGTCCAGTCGCCCCTCCTAGGGCTCTACTCTGAAATCCCTCATTTGGTGGGACACCTGAGGTTAAAAAAGAAAACAACAACAACAACAAAATAAAACGGACTTCTTCCAGCCCACAGAATGAACCCAAACTCTTTGGACGGGGCCAAACCACCAGAGAGTAAGACTCGTCCATTTCCCATGAAGTCACCCAGAAATTCCACGACCATGAGTGACACGATATCCCGAGACAAAAACTTGAGCAGGAGCCTCACACTCGCCCTTCTTTCAAATCCCGAAAAGTTCTCCTCATGGTCTGTAGATCAGTCCTGCCATACCTATGACCTGAAACATAAGCCGAGTTTGTGTTTTCAGACAACTGTCCAAAAAGGGCTGGACGACACAACCTACAGGCTCAGGCCCCTGGAGCCAAACCTGAGGACTGTACTTGCCCTCTCCAAGGGAATTGTGTGTGCCCATTCCAATGGCCACAACCCTTCTAATAGGATAAACCTCCAAAGTCCCTGATATATCTCAATAGTGGTAGCTTCCCAGGAAAAACAGGGGCAATCTGAGCCCAAATGAGCCCCTACCTGCACTCAGACCCATAGACAGATGTCCTCAGAGGTAAAAAGGAAAGAACAGGCCCCTAGGCACTAATCAGATCCATTGCTTTGGTTTCCAGGCATCTCTCCTCAGAGGCCTGGATTTCAAAAGCAGCATATAGCTGTTTCTTGTTTCACCCATCAGAAAACATCTCATCTACACATGGGAAACTTGCACGTTGGAGCTGTGTCAAAGCCTCTGTTTAGGAGAACCCTTTAGGGCCCCAGAGCCACCGCTTCATTCCAAGGTCTCCATAGACACAAAAGCACATTCAGACCCATCCCCAGGGGTGTGCATTTCAACTCAGCATCCTCGGTAGCTCCCCACAGATCCAGGAGATCTAAACTGTCTTGTTGCTAGGAGACAATTGGAATGCGAGGTGGGCTACCCAGCCATCCATCCTTAGAACCCTGCTCAGAATCATTGGCCTGGAGCCAAACAACAGGTCTCAATTGTCCTGCCGAAGACTCTCTGCAGTTTGGAGCTTCTCACAACTCCCATCATGGGAAAACCCCCATGGCCTCGTGATGCCCCCCCATTCATGAAGGGGCCATCAGGGACAGAAACTCCAACCTGAGCGATCGTCTGATCCTCGCCCTGACTTCAGATGCACGAGATCTCGATTCAGGTCTGTAGATTGTGCCTGCCATGGCCTCACCCAGAAACCTAAGCCTAGCTTGTGTTCTCAGACTTTTGTCGTCAGACTACTGGCCCACAAGGCCTCCAGTTTGGCAATCCAGAACTACAATGCAGCACTCTGCCTGCCCTCCAGATAAAAAACATTGTCCTCTGGGGCTACCCAGTAACCCCAAATGAGGATCAACCTGCACCGACCTTGGCTGTACCCCAAATACATAGGCTGACCAGGGCACTAATGCCCTTTCTGACACAGCCTGAGCCTGGACCCCCTGGCCCCTCCCAGACAGCTGGCCACACACTGAGCACATCGAGCCGCCATGGCCTTAGGTCGTCATCTCTTCCCAACCTCGGTTTTCAGGTTTCAGACCCTAGACCTTATCTCCAATCACTGTCCATGTTGAAGGTGATGCAGAAAGCAGAACTCCTTCCCCATGGCAAGAAACCTTGTGGTTGGCATGTTGTCCAACGTTCAGTGTCGTTGAAACCAGTGTGGCCAATGAGGCCCCGCCCATGCTCGCGGGCCACATTGGTCACAAACACACATTGTGACCCTCAGGCTGAGCCCAGTCCTCAAGTAAGGCCACTCAGTGGCTGGATGAAGAGATAGCATATTGGGCTTGCCATGCCCCTAGGCCCCAATTTTTAACCATAGTTCGGATTGTCCCTTCAGTCTTCCCCACGGCTTGGCTTTGGAATTCCTCTTTTGGTGGGACACCTGAGGTAACAAAACTGAAATGAGTCCTCCCATCCCACAGATTGACGAAAAGCAATTGGGAATCGGGCCAAATCCTCAGAGAGGAAGATTCGTCCATGGCCCATGAGGCCTCCCCGACATTCCACGGCCATCACTGATACAAAATCCAGAGACAAAAGCCTGAGCAATCGCCACAGACTCGCACTTTCTTCATATCCTGTAGAGTTCTTCTCATGGTTTGTAGATCGGGCCTGCCATACCTACGTCCCCAAACCTAAGCTGAGTTTGTATATTCAGACTTCTGTCCTCAAAGTCTTGGGCCACACACCCTCCAGGCTGGGCCCCTGGAGCCACACATTAGGACTGTGCCTACCAATCCATGGGAATTCTGCCCATTCCATGGTCCAAAATCGTACAAATTAGGAGAAACCTCCAACGACCCTTAGGCCATCCCAATAGTGTGGGTCACCCGGAACAAACAAGGGGTGTCTGACACCAGCTGATAATCGACCTCCACTCATACCATAGATGGATGTCCCCAGAGAAGAAGATTGAACCAGACAGGACCCTAGGCCATAATAGGATCCATTGCTTTGGGTTACAGGCATGTGTCCTCAAAAGCCTGATTCCAATACGAGCATAGGGGTTTTCCTGAGGCACCCATCAGAACTCATCTCGTCTCCACAAGGAAACCTGTGCATGGGAGCCATGTCCAAAGCTTAGGAAAGTACTTCAGGTTGCCGGTGCCACCGCCCCATTCCAAGGCCCTCATGGACACAAAAACACATTAGGACACATCCTCAGGAAAGTCCATTTCAACTCAGCCACCGAGGTTGCTCCCGCAGAGCCATCAGATCTAAACTGTCTTGTTGCTAGGAGACAATTGGAATGCGAGGCGGGCTTCCCAGGCATCCATCCGCGAACGGTGCTCTGGAGTCATTCCATATGGGATGTCCTGGAGCTGTCCAACAGGTCTCAATTGTCCGGAAGAAGGAATCCTGGAAGGGGGCATCCCACAACTCCCAACGTGGGAAAACCTCAATGGTCTCGAGATTCCGCTCCCTTCATGAAGCGGCCGTCATGCTCAGAAACTCCCACCTGAGCCAACGTCTGATCCTCGCCCTGACTTCAGATGCATGAGATATTGGTTCAGATCTGCAGGGGGTACCTGCCGTGCCCTCGCCCTGAAACCCAAGTCTAGCTTGTCTTCTCAGACTTCCATCCTCACACTCCTGGCCCCAAAGCCCTCAAGTTTGGCAATTCCGGACCCACAATGCAGCACTCTGCCTGCCCTCTAGAGAAAAAAATGATTGCCTCATGAGCTGCCCAGGCACCTTAAATGAGGGTAAACCTACACAGCACTCGACTTTACCCAAATTATATAGTCTAACCTGGCCACTAATGCACTGTTGAACACATCCTGAGCCCGGACCTCCTGACCAACACCCAGAAAGCTGACCGCACACTGAGCACATAAAACCCGCCATGGCCTTAGGTCATCATCTCTTCCCTACCTCAGTTTTCAGGCTTCAGAACCGAGACCTTATCTCCAATCACGGCCCAGGGGTGAGTCTGATGCAGAAATCAGAACTCCTCCTTACCCATGGCAAGAACCCTTGTGGTTGGCACGTTGTCCAACGATCAGTGTAGGAGAAACCCTGAGGCCCCGCCCATTCTTGAGTGCGACGAGGGCATACACACGCATTGTGACCCTCAGCATGAGTCCTGTCCTCTAGTAAGTCCTCTCAGTGGCTGGACCATTAGATGTCATAATGGGCTTGACATGTCCCTAGGCCCCAATTTTTAACCAGATTTCTGATTGTCCAGTCTCCCCTCCTAGGGCTCTACTCTGAAATCCCTCATTTGGTGGGACACCTGAGGTTAAAAAAGAAAACAACAACAACAACAACAACAACAACAAAATAAAACGGACTTCTTCCAGCCCACAGAATGAACCCAAACTCTTTGGACGGGGCCAAACCACCAGAGAGTAAGACTCGTCCATTTCCCATGAAGTCACCCAGAAATTCCACGACCATGAGTGACACGATATCCCGAGACAAAAACTTGAGCAGGAGCCTCACACTCGCCCTTCTTTCAAATCCCGAAAAGTTCTCCTCATGGTCTGTAGATCAGTCCTGCCATACCTATGACCTGAAACATAAGCCGAGTTTGTGTTTTCAGACAAGTGTCCAAAAAGGGCTGGACGACACAACCTACAGGCTCAGGCCCCTGGAGCCAAACCTGAGGACTGTACTTGCCCTCTCCAAGGGAATTTTGTGTGCCCATTCCAATGGCCACAACCATTCAAATAGGATAAACCTCCAAAGTCCCTGATATATCTCAATAGTGGTAGCTTCCCAGGAAAAACAGGGGCAATCTGAGCCCAAATGAGCCCCTACCTGCACTCAGACCCATAGACAGATGTCCTCAGAGGTAAAAAGGAAAGAACAGGCCCCTAGGCACTAATCAGATCCATTGCTTTGGTTTCCAGGCATCTCTCCTCAGAGGCCTGGATTTCAAAAGCAGCATATAGCTGTTTCTTGTTTCACCCATCAGAAAACATCTCATCTACACATGGGAAACTTGCACGTTGGAGCTGTGTCAAAGCCTCTGTTTAGGAGAACCCTTTAGAGCCCCAGAGCCACCGCTTCATTCCAAGGTCTCCATAGACACAAAAGCACATTCGGACCCATCCCCAGGGGTGTGCATTTCAACTCAGCATCCTCGGTAGCTCCCCACAGATCCAGGAGATCTAAACTGTCTTGTTGCTAGGAGACAATTGGAATGCGAGGTGGGCTACCCAGCCATCCATCCTTAGAACCGTGCTCAGAATCATTGGCCTGGAGCCAAACAACAGGTCTCAATTGTCCTGCCGAAGACTCTCTGCAGTTTGGAGCTTCTCACAACTCCCATCATGGGAAAACCCCCATGGCCTCGTGATGCCCCCGCATTCATGAAGGGGCCATCAGGGACAGAAACTCCAACCTGAGCGATCGTCTGATCCTCGCCCTGAATTCAGATGCACGAGATCTCGATTCAGGTCTGTAGATTGTGCCTGCCATGGCCTCACCCAGAAACCTAAGCCTAGCTTGTGTTCTCAGACTTTTGTCGTCAGACAACTGGCCCACAAGGCCTCCAGTTTGGCAATACAGAACTACAATGCTGCACTCTGCCTGCCCTCCAGATAAAAAACATTGTCCTCTGGGGCTACCCAGTAACCCCAAATGAGGATCAACCTGCACCGACCTTGGCTGTACCCCAAATACATAGGCTGACCAGGGCACTAATGCCCTTTCTGACACAGCCTGAGCCTGGACCCCCTGGCCCCTCCCAGACAGCTGGCCGCACACTGAGCACATCGAGCCGCCATGGCCTTAGGTCGTCATCTCTTCCCAACCTCGGTTTTCAGGTTTCAGAACCTAGACCTTATCTCCAATCACTGTCCATGTTGAAGGTGATGCAGAAATCAGAACTCCTTCCCCATGGCAAGAAACCTTGTGGTTGGCATGTTGTCCAACGTTCAGTGTCGTTGAAACCAGTGTGGCCCATGAGGCCCCGCCCATTCTCGCGGGCCACATTGGTCACAAACACACATTGTGACCCTCAGACTGAGCCCAGTCCTCAAGTAAGGCCACTCAGTGGCTGGATGAAGAGATAGCATATTGGGCTTGCCATGCCCCTAGGCCCCAATTTTTAACCATAGTTCGGATTGTCCCTTCAGTCTTCCCCAAGGCTTTGCTTTGGAATTCCTCTTTTGGTGGGACACCTGAGGTAACAAAACTGAAATGAGTCCTCCCATCCCACAGATTGACGAAAAGTAATTGGGAATCGGGCCAAATCCTCAGAGAGGAAGATTCGTCCATGGCCCATGAGGCCTCCCCGACATTCCACGGCCATCACTGATACAAAATCCAGAGACAAAAGCCTGAGCAATCGCCACAGACTCGCACTTTCTTCATATCCTGTAGAGTTCTTCTCATGGTTTGTAGATCGGGCCTGCCATACCTACGTCCCCAAACCTAAGCTGAGTTTGTGTTTTCAGACTTCTGTCCTCAAAGTCTTGGGCCACACACCCTCCAGGCTGGGCCCCTGGAGCCACACATTAGGACTGTGCCTACCAATCCATGGGAATTCTGCCCATTCCATGGTCCAAAATCGTACAAATTAGGAGAAACCTCCAACGACCCTTAGGCCATCCCAATAGTGTGGGTCACCCGGAACAAACAAGGGGTGTCTGACACCAGCTGATAATCGACCTCCACTCATACCATAGATGGATGTCCCCAGAGAAGAAGATTGAACCAGACAGGACCCTAGGCCATAATAGGATCCATTGCTATGGGTTACAGGCATGTGTCCTCAAAAGCCTGATTCCAATACGAGCATAGGTGTTTTCCTGAGGCACCCATCAGAACTCATCTCGTCTCCACAAGGAAACCTGTGCATGGGAGCCATGTCCAAAGCTTAGGAAAGTACTTCAGGTTGCCGGTGCCACCGCCCCATTCCAAGGCCCTCATGGACTCAAAAACACATTAGGACACATCCTCAGGAAAGTCCATTTCAACTCAGCCACCGAGGTTGCTCCCGCAGAGCCATCAGATCTAAACTGTCTTGTTGCTAGGAGACAATTGGAATGCGAGGCGGGCTTCCCAGGCATCCATCCGCGAACGGTGCTCTGGAGTCATTCCATATGGGATGTCCTGGAGCTGTCCAACAGGTCTCAATTGTCCGGAAGAAGGAATCCTGGAAGGGGGCATCCCACAACTCCCAACGTGGGAAAACCTCAATGGTCTCGAGATTCCGCTCCCTTCATGAAGCGGCCGTCATGCTCAGAAACTCCCACCTGAGCCAACGTCTGATCCTCGCCCTGACTTCAGATGCATGAGATATTGGTTCAGATCTGCAGGGGGTACCTGCCGTGCCCTCGCCCTGAAACCCAAGTCTAGCTTGTCTTCTCAGACTTCCATCCTCACACTCCTGGCCCCAAAGCCCTCAAGTTTGGCAATTCCGGACCCACAATGCAGCACTCTGCCTGCCCTCTAGAGAAAAAAATGATTGCCTCATGAGCTGCCCAGGCACCTTAAATGAGGGTAAACCTACACAGCACTCGACTTTACCCAAATTATATAGTCTAACCTGGGCACTAATGCACTGTCGAACACATCCTGAGCCCGGACCTCCTGACCAACACCCAGAAAGCTGACCGCACACTGAGCACATAAAACCCGCCATGGCCTTAGGTCATCATCTCTTCCCTACCTCAGTTTTCAGGCTTCAGAACCGAGACCTTATCTCCAATCACTGCCCAGGGGTGAGTCTGATGCAGAAATCAGAACTCCTCCTTACCCATGGCAAGAACCCTTGTGGTTGGCACGTTGTCCAACGATCAGTGTAGGAGAAACCCTGAGGCCCCGCCCATTCTTGAGTGCGACGAGGGCATACACATGCATTGTGACCCTCAGCATGAGTCCTGTCCTCTAGTAAGTCCTCTCAGTGGCTGGAACATTAGATGTCATAATGGGCTTGACATGTCCCTAGGCCCCAATTTTTAACCAGATTTCTGATTGTCCAGTCGCCCCTCCTAGGGCTCTACTCTGAAATCCCTCATTTGGTGGGACACCTGAGGTTAAAAAAGAAAACAACAACAACAACAACAACAACAACAAAATAAAACGGACTTCTTCCAGCCCACAGAATGAACCCAAACTCTTTGGACGGAGCCAAACCACCAGAGAGTAAGACTCGTCCATTTCCCATGAAGTCACCCAGAAATTCCACGACCATGAGTGACACGATATCCCGAGACAAAAACTTGAGCAGGAGCCTCACACTCGCCCTTCTTTCAAATCCAGAAAAGTTCTCCTCATGGTCTGTAGATCAGTCCTGCCATACCTATGACCTGAAACATAAGCCGAGTTTGTGTTTTCAGACAAGTGTCCAAAAAGGGCTGGACGACACAACCTACAGGCTCAGGCCCCTGGAGCCAAACCTGAGGACTGTACTTGCCCTCTCCAAGGGAATTTTGTGTGCCCATTCCAATGGCCACAACCCTTCTAATAGGATAAACCTCCAAAGTCCCTGATATATCTCAATAGTGGTAGCTTCCCAGGAAAAACAGGGGCAATCTGAGCCCAAATGAGCCCCTACCTGCACTCAGACCCATAGACAGATGTCCTCAGAGGTAAAAAGGAAAGAACAGGCCCCTAGGCACTAATCAGATCCATTGCTTTGGTTTCCAGGCATCTCTCCTCAGAGGCCTGGATTTCAAAAGCAGCATATAGCTGTTTCTTGTTTCACCCATCAGAAAACATCTCATCTACACATGGGAAACTTGCACGTTGGAGCTGTGTCAAAGCCTCTGTTTAGGAGAACCCTTTAGAGCCCCAGAGCCACCGCTTCATTCCAAGGTCTCCATAGACACAAAAGCACATTCGGACCCATCCCCAGGGGTGTGCATTTCAACTCAGCATCCTCGGTAGCTCCCCACAGATCCAGGAGATCTAAACTGTCTTGTTGCTAGGAGACAATTGGAATGCGAGGTGGGCTACCCAGCCATCCATCCTTAGAACCCTGCTCAGAATCATTGGCCTGGAGCCAAACAACAGGTCTCAATTGTCCTGCCGAAGACTCTCTGCAGTTTGGAGCTTCTCACAACTCCCATCATGGGAAAACCCCCATGGCCTCGTGATGCCCCCGCATTCATGAAGGGGCCATCAGGGACAGAAACTCCAACCTGAGCGATCGTCTGATCCTCGCCCTGAATTCAGATGCACGAGATCTCGATTCAGGTCTGTAGATTGTGCCTGCCATGGCCTCACCCAGAAACCTAAGCCTAGCTTGTGTTCTCAGACTTTTGTCGTCAGACTACTGGCCCACAAGGCCTCCAGTTTGGCAATCCAGAACTACAATGCAGCACTCTGCCTGCCCTCCAGATAAAAAACATTGTCCTCTGGGGCTACCCAGTAACCCCAAATGAGGATCAACCTGCACCGACCTTGGCTGTACCCCAAATACATAGGCTGACCAGGGCACTAATGCCCTTTCTGACACAGCCTGAGCCTGGACCCCCTGGCCCCTCCCTGACAGCTGGCCACACACTGAGCACATCGAGCCGCCATGGCCTTAGGTCGTCATCTCTTCCCAACCTCGGTTTTCAGGTTTCAGACCCTAGACCTTATCTCCAATCACTGTCCATGTTGAAGGTGATGCAGAAATCAGAACTCCTTCCCCATGGCAAGAAACCTTGTGGTTGGCATGTTGTCCAACGTTCAGTGTCGTTGAAACCAGTGTGGCCCATGAGGCCCCGCCCATGCTCGCGGGCCACATTGGTCACAAACACACATTGTGACCCTCAGGCTGAGCCCAGTCCTCAAGTAAGGCCACTCAGTGGCTGGATGAAGAGATAGCATATTGGGCTTGCCATGCCCCTAGGCCCCAATTTTTAACCATAGTTCGGATTGTCCCTTCAGTCTTCCCCACGGCTTTGCTTTGGAATTCCTCTTTTGGTGGGACACCTGAGGTAACAAAACTGAAATGAGTCCTCCCATCCCACAGATTGACGAAAAGCAATTGGGAATCGGGCCAAATCCTCAGAGAGGAAGATTCGTCCATGGCCCATGAGGCCTCCCCGACATTCCACGGCCATCACTGATACAAAATCCAGAGACAAAAGCCTGAGCAATCGCCACAGACTCGCACTTTCTTCATATCCTGTAGAGTTCTTCTCATGGTTTGTAGATCGGGCCTGCCATACCTACGTCCCCAAACCTAAGCTGAGTTTGTGTATTCAGACTTCTGTCCTCAAAGTCTTGGGACACACACCCTCCAGGCTGGGCCCCTGGAGCCACACATTAGGACTGTGCCTACCAATCCATGGGAATTCTGCCCATTCCATGGTCCAAAATCGTACAAATTAGGAGAAACCTCCAACGACCCTTAGGCCAACCCAATAGTGTGGGTCACCCGGAACAAACAAGGGGTGTCTGACACCAGCTGATAATCGACCTCCACTCATACCATAGATGGATGTCCCCAGAGAAGAAGATTGAACCAGACAGGACCCTAGGCCATAATAGGATCCATTGCTTTGGGTTACAGGCATGTGTCCTCAAAAGCCTGATTCCAATACGAGCATAGGGGTTTTCCTGAGGCACCCATCAGAACTCATCTCGTCTCCACAAGGAAACCTGTGCATGGGAGCCATGTCCAAAGCTTAGGAAAGTACTTCAGGTTGCCGGTGCCACCGCCCCATTCCAAGGCCCTCATGGACACAAAAACACATTAGGACACATCCTCAGGAAAGTCCATTTCAACTCAGCCACCGAGGCTGCTCCCGCAGAGCCATCAGATCTAAACTGTCTTGTTGCTAGGAGACAATTGGAATGCGAGGCGGGCTTCCCAGGCATCCATCCGCGAACGGTGCTCTGGAGTCATTCCATATGGGATGTCCTGGAGCTGTCCAACAGGTCTCAATTGTCCGGAAGAAGGAATCCTGGAAGGGGGCATCCCACAACTCCCAACGTGGGAAAACCTCAATGGTCTTGAGATTCCGCTCCCTTCATGAAGCGGCCGTTATGCTCAGAAACTCCCACCTGAGCCAACGTCTGATCCTCGCCCTGACTTCAGATGCATGAGATATTGGTTCAGATCTGCAGGGGGTACCTGCCGTGCCCTCGCCTTGAAACCCAAGTCTAGCTTGTCTTCTCAGACTTCCATCCTCACACTCCTGGCCCCAAAGCCCTCAAGTTTGGCAATTCTGGACCCACAATGCAGCACTCTGCCTGCCCCTAGAGAAAAAAATGATTGCCTCATGAGCTGCCCAGGCACCTTAAATGAGGGTAAACCTACACAGCACTCGACTTTACCCAAATTATATAGTCTAACCTGGGCACTAATGCACTGTCGAACACATCCTGAGCCCGGACCTCCTGACCAACACCCAGAAAGCTGACCGCACACTGAGCACATAAAACCCGCCATGGCCTTAGGTCATCATCTCTTCCCTACCTCAGTTTTCAGGCTTCAGAACCGAGACCTTATCTCCAATCACTGCCCAGGGGTGAGTCTGATGCAGAAATCAGAACTCCTCCTTACCCATGGCAAGAACCCTTGTGGTTGGCACGTTGTCCAACGATCAGTGTAGGAGAAACCCTGAGGCCCCGCCCATTCTTGAGTGCGACGAGGGCATACACATGCATTGTGACCCTCAGCATGAGTCCTGTCCTCTAGTAAGTCCTCTCAGTGGCTGGAACATTAGATGTCATAATGGGCTTGACATGTCCCTAGGCCCCAATTTTTAACCAGATTTCTGATTGTCCAGTCGCCCCTCCTAGGGCTCTACTCTGAAATCCCTCATTTGGTGGGACACCTGAGGTTAAAAAAGAAAACAACAACAACAACAACAACAACAACAAAATAAAACGGACTTCTTCCAGCCCACAGAATGAACCCAAACTCTTTGGACGGAGCCAAACCACCAGAGAGTAAGACTCGTCCATTTCCCATGAAGTCACCCAGAAATTCCACGACCATGAGTGACACGATATCCCGAGACAAAAACTTGAGCAGGAGCCTCACACTCGCCCTTCTTTCAAATCCCGAAAAGTTCTCCTCATGGTCTGTAGATCAGTCCTGCCATACCTATGACCTGAAACATAAGCCGAGTTTGTGTTTTCAGACAAGTGTCCAAAAAGGGCTGGACGACACAACCTACAGGCTCAGGCCCCTGGAGCCAAACCTGAGGACTGTACTTGCCCTCTCCAAGGGAATTTTGTGTGCCCATTCCAATGGCCACAACCCTTCTAATAGGATAAACCTCCAAAGTCCCTGATATATCTCAATAGTGGTAGCTTCCCAGGAAAAACAGGGGCAATCTGAGCCCAAATGAGCCCCTACCTGCACTCAGACCCATAGACAGATGTCCTCAGAGGTAAAAAGGAAAGAACAGGCCCCTAGGCACTAATCAGATCCATTGCTTTGGTTTCCAGGCATCTCTCCTCAGAGGCCTGGATTTCAAAAGCAGCATATAGCTGTTTCTTGTTTCACCCATCAGAAAACATCTCATCTACACATGGGAAACTTGCACGTTGGAGCTGTGTCAAAGCCTCTGTTTAGGAGAACCCTTTAGAGCCCCAGAGCCACCGCTTCATTCCAAGGTCTCCATAGACACAAAAGCACATTCGGACCCATCCCCAGGGGTGTGCATTTCAACTCAGCATCCTCGGTAGCTCCCCACAGATCCAGGAGATCTAAACTGTCTTGTTGCTAGGAGACAATTGGAATGCGAGGTGGGCTACCCAGCCATCCATCCTTAGAACCCTGCTCAGAATCATTGGCCTGGAGCCAAACAACAGGTCTCAATTGTCCTGCCGAAGACTCTCTGCAGTTTGGAGCTTCTCACAACTCCCATCATGGGAAAACCCCCATGGCCTCGTGATGCCCCCGCATTCATGAAGGGGCCATCAGGGACAGAAACTCCAACCTGAGCGATCGTCTGATCCTCGCCCTGAATTCAGATGCACGAGATCTCGATTCAGGTCTGTAGATTGTGCCTGCCATGGCCTCACCCAGAAACCTAAGCCTAGCTTGTGTTCTCAGACTTTTGTCGTCAGACTACTGGCCCACAAGGCCTCCAGTTTGGCAATCCAGAACTACAATGCAGCACTCTGCCTGCCCTCCAGATAAAAAACATTGTCCTCTGGGGCTACCCAGTAACCCCAAATGAGGATCAACCTGCACCGACCTTGGCTGTACCCCAAATACATAGGCTGACCAGGGCACTAATGCCCTTTCTGACACAGCCTGAGCCTGGACCCCCTGGCCCCTCCCTGACAGCTGGCCACACACTGAGCACATCGAGCCGCCATGGCCTTAGGTCGTCATCTCTTCCCAACCTCGGTTTTCAGGTTTCAGACCCTAGACCTTATCTCCAATCACTGTCCATGTTGAAGGTGATGCAGAAATCAGAACTCCTTCCCCATGGCAAGAAACCTTGTGGTTGGCATGTTGTCCAACGTTCAGTGTCGTTGAAACCAGTGTGGCCCATGAGGCCCCGCCCATGCTCGCGGGCCACATTGGTCACAAACACACATTGTGACCCTCAGGCTGAGCCCAGTCCTCAAGTAAGGCCACTCAGTGGCTGGATGAAGAGATAGCATATTGGGCTTGCCATGCCCCTAGGCCCCAATTTTTAACCATAGTTCGGATTGTCCCTTCAGTCTTCCCCACGGCTTTGCTTTGGAATTCCTCTTTTGGTGGGACACCTGAGGTAACAAAACTGAAATGAGTCCTCCCATCCCACAGATTGACGAAAAGCAATTGGGAATCGGGCCAAATCCTCAGAGAGGAAGATTCGTCCATGGCCCATGAGGCCTCCCCGACATTCCACGGCCATCACTGATACAAAATCCAGAGACAAAAGCCTGAGCAATCGCCACAGACTCGCACTTTCTTCATATCCTGTAAAGTTCTTCTCATGGTTTGTAGATCGGGCCTGCCATACCTACGTCCCCAAACCTAAGCTGAGTTTGTGTATTCAGACTTCTGTCCTCAAAGTCTTGGGACACACACCCTCCAGGCTGGGCCCCTGGAGCCACACATTAGGACTGTGCCTACCAATCCATGGGAATTCTGCCCATTCCATGGTCCAAAATCGTACAAATTAGGAGAAACCTCCAACGACCCTTAGGCCAACCCAATAGTGTGGGTCACCCGGAACAAACAAGGGGTGTCTGACACCAGCTGATAATCGACCTCCACTCATACCATAGATGGATGTCCCCAGAGAAGAAGATTGAACCAGACAGGACCCTAGGCCATAATAGGATCCATTGCTTTGGGTTACAGGCATGTGTCCTCAAAAGCCTGATTCCAATACGAGCATAGGGGTTTTCCTGAGGCACCCATCAGAACTCATCTCGTCTCCACAAGGAAACCTGTGCATGGGAGCCATGTCCAAAGCTTAGGAAAGTACTTCAGGTTGCCGGTGCCACCGCCCCATTCCAAGGCCCTCATGGACACAAAAACACATTAGGACACATCCTCAGGAAAGTCCATTTCAACTCAGCCACCGAGGCTGCTCCCGCAGAGCCATCAGATCTAAACTGTCTTGTTGCTAGGAGACAATTGGAATGCGAGGCGGGCTTCCCAGGCATCCATCCGCGAACGGTGCTCTGGAGTCATTCCATATGGGATGTCCTGGAGCTGTCCAACAGGTCTCAATTGTCCGGAAGAAGGAATCCTGGAAGGGGGCATCCCACAACTCCCAACGTGGGAAAACCTCAATGGTCTTGAGATTCCGCTCCCTTCATGAAGCGGCCGTTATGCTCAGAAACTCCCACCTGAGCCAACGTCTGATCCTCGCCCTGACTTCAGATGCATGAGATATTGGTTCAGATCTGCAGGGGGTACCTGCCGTGCCCTCGCCTTGAAACCCAAGTCTAGCTTGTCTTCTCAGACTTCCATCCTCACACTCCTGGCCCCAAAGCCCTCAAGTTTGGCAATTCTGGACCCACAATGCAGCACTCTGCCTGCCCCTAGAGAAAAAAATGATTGCCTCATGAGCTGCCCAGGCACCTTAAATGAGGGTAAACCTACACAGCACTCGACTTTACCCAAATTATATAGTCTAACCTGGGCACTAATGCACTGTCGAACACATCCTGAGCCCGGACCTCCTGACCAACACCCAGAAAGCTGACCGCACACTGAGCACATAAAACCCGCCATGGCCTTAGGTCATCATCTCTTCCCTACCTCAGTTTTCAGGCTTCAGAACCGAGACCTTATCTCCAATCACTGCCCAGGGGTGAGTCTGATGCAGAAATCAGAACTCCTCCTTACCCATGGCAAGAACCCTTGTGGTTGGCACGTTGTCCAACGATCAGTGTAGGAGAAACCCTGAGGCCCCGCCCATTCTTGAGTGCGACGAGGGCATACACATGCATTGTGACCCTCAGCATGAGTCCTGTCCTCTAGTAAGTCCTCTCAGTGGCTGGAACATTAGATGTCATAATGGGCTTGACATGTCCCTAGGCCCCAATTTTTAACCAGATTTCTGATTGTCCAGTCGCCCCTCCTAGGGCTCTACTCTGAAATCCCTCATTTGGTGGGACACCTGAGGTTAAAAAAGAAAACAACAACAACAACAACAACAACAACAAAATAAAACGGACTTCTTCCAGCCCACAGAATGAACCCAAACTCTTTGGACGGAGCCAAACCACCAGAGAGTAAGACTCGTCCATTTCCCATGAAGTCACCCAGAAATTCCACGACCATGAGTGACACGATATCCCGAGACAAAAACTTGAGCAGGAGCCTCACACTCGCCCTTCTTTCAAATCCCGAAAAGTTCTCCTCATGGTCTGTAGATCAGTCCTGCCATACCTATGACCTGAAACATAAGCCGAGTTTGTTTTTTCAGACAAGTGTCCAAAAAGGGCTGGACGACACAACCTACAGGCTCAGGCCCCTGGAGCCAAACCTGAGGACTGTACTTGCCCTCTCCAAGGGAATTTTGTGTGCCCATTCCAATGGCCACAACCCTTCTAATAGGATAAACCTCCAAAGTCCCTGATATATCTCAATAGTGGTAGCTTCCCAGGAAAAACAGGGGCAATCTGAGCCCAAATGAGCCCCTACCTGCACTCAGACCCATAGACAGATGTCCTCAGAGGTAAAAAGGAAAGAACAGGCCCCTAGGCACTAATCAGATCCATTGCTTTGGTTTCCAGGCATCTCTCCTCAGAGGCCTGGATTTCAAAAGCAGCATATAGCTGTTTCTTGTTTCACCCATCAGAAAACATCTCATCTACACATGGGAAACTTGCACGTTGGAGCTGTGTCAAAGCCTCTGTTTAGGAGAACCCTTTAGAGCCCCAGAGCCACCGCTTCATTCCAAGGTCTCCATAGACACAAAAGCACATTCGGACCCATCCCCAGGGGTGTGCATTTCAACTCAGCATCCTCGGTAGCTCCCCACAGATCCAGGAGATCTAAACTGTCTTGTTGCTAGGAGACAATTGGAATGCGAGGTGGGCTACCCAGCCATCCATCCTTAGAACCCTGCTCAGAATCATTGGCCTGGAGCCAAACAACAGGTCTCAATTGTCCTGCCGAAGACTCTCTGCAGTTTGGAGCTTCTCACAACTCCCATCATGGGAAAACCCCCATGGCCTCGTGATGCCCCCGCATTCATGAAGGGGCCATCAGGGACAGAAACTCCAACCTGAGCGATCGTCTGATCCTCGCCCTGAATTCAGATGCACGAGATCTCGATTCAGGTCTGTAGATTGTGCCTGCCATGGCCTCACCCAGAAACCTAAGCCTAGCTTGTGTTCTCAGACTTTTGTCGTCAGACTACTGGCCCACAAGGCCTCCAGTTTGGCAATCCAGAACTACAATGCAGCACTCTGCCTGCCCTCCAGATAAAAAACATTGTCCTCTGGGGCTACCCAGTAACCCCAAATGAGGATCAACCTGCACCGACCTTGGCTGTACCCCAAATACATAGGCTGACCAGGGCACTAATGCCCTTTCTGACACAGCCTGAGCCTGGACCCCCTGGCCCCTCCCTGACAGCTGGCCACACACTGAGCACATCGAGCCGCCATGGCCTTAGGTCGTCATCTCTTCCCAACCTCGGTTTTCAGGTTTCAGACCCTAGACCTTATCTCCAATCACTGTCCATGTTGAAGGTGATGCAGAAATCAGAACTCCTTCCCCATGGCAAGAAACCTTGTGGTTGGCATGTTGTCCAACGTTCAGTGTCGTTGAAACCAGTGTGGCCCATGAGGCCCCGCCCATGCTCGCGGGCCACATTGGTCACAAACACACATTGTGACCCTCAGGCTGAGCCCAGTCCTCAAGTAAGGCCACTCAGTGGCTGGATGAAGAGATAGCATATTGGGCTTGCCATGCCCCTAGGCCCCAATTTTTAACCATAGTTCGGATTGTCCCTTCAGTCTTCCCCACGGCTTTGCTTTGGAATTCCTCTTTTGGTGGGACACCTGAGGTAACAAAACTGAAATGAGTCCTCCCATCCCACAGATTGACGAAAAGCAATTGGGAATCGGGCCAAATCCTCAGAGAGGAAGATTCGTCCATGGCCCATGAGGCCTCCCCGACATTCCACGGCCATCACTGATACAAAATCCAGAGACAAAAGCCTGAGCAATCGCCACAGACTCGCACTTTCTTCATATCCTGTAGAGTTCTTCTCATGGTTTGTAGATCGGGCCTGCCATACCTACGTCCCCAAACCTAAGCTGAGTTTGTGAATTCAGACTTCTGTCCTCAAAGTCTTGGGCCACACACCCTCCAGGCTGGGCCCCTGGAGCCACACATTAGGACTGTGCCTACCAATCCATGGGAATTCTGCCCATTCCATGGTCCAAAATCGTACAAATTAGGAGAAACCTCCAACGACCCTTAGGCCAACCCAATAGTGTGGGTCACCCGGAACAAACAAGGGGTGTCTGACACCAGCTGATAATCGACCTCCACTCATACCATAGATGGATGTCCCCAGAGAAGAAGATTGAACCAGACAGGACCCTAGGCCATAATAGGATCCATTGCTATGGGTTACAGGCATGTGTCCTCAAAAGCCTGATTCCAATACGAGCATAGGGGTTTTCCTGAGGCACCCATCAGAACTCATCTCGTCTCCACAAGGAAACCTGTGCATGGGAGCCATGTCCAAAGCTTAGGAAAGTACTTCAGGTTGCCGGTGCCACCGCCCCATTCCAAGACCCTCATGGACACAAAAACACATTAGGACACATCCTCAGGAAAGTCCATTTCAACTCAGCCACCGAGGTTGCTCCCGCAGAGCCATCAGATCTAAACTGTCTTGTTGCTAGGAGACAATTGGAATGCGAGGCGGGCTTCCCAGGCATCCATCCGCGAACGGTGCTCTGGAGTCATTCCATATGGGATGTCCTGGAGCTGTCCAACAGGTCTCAATTGTCCGGAAGAAGGAATCCTGGAAGGGGGCATCCCACAACTCCCAACGTGGGAAAACCTCAATGGTCTCGAGATTCCGCTCCCTTCATGAAGCGGCCGTCATGCTCAGAAACTCCCACCTGAGCCAACGTCTGATCCTCGCCCTGACTTCAGATGCATGAGATATTGGTTCAGATCAGCAGGGGGTACCTGCCGTGCCCTCGCCCTGAAACCCAAGTCTAGCTTGTCTTCTCAGACTTCCATCCTCACACTCCTGGCCCCAAAGCCCTCAAGTTTGGCAATTCCGGACCCACAATGCAGCACTCTGCCTGCCCTCTAGAGAAAAAAATGATTGACTCATGAGCTGCCCAGGCACCTTAAATGAGGGTAAACCTACACAGCACTCGACTTTACCCAAATTATATAGTCTAACCTGGGCACTAATGCACTGTCGAACACATCCTGAGCCCGGACCTCCTGACCAACACCCAGAAAGCTGACCGCACACTGAGCACATAAAACCCGCCATGGCCTTAGGTCATCATCTCTTCCCTACCTCAGTTTTCAGGCTTCAGAACCGAGACCTTATCTCCAATCACTGCCCAGGGGTGAGTCTGATGCAGAAATCAGAACTCCTCCTTACCCATGGCAAGAACCCTTGTGGTTGGCATGTTGTCCAAGGATCAGTGTAGGAGAAAACCTGAGGCCCCGCCCATTCTTGAGTGCGACGAGTGCATACACACGCATTGTGACCCTCAGCATGAGTCCTGTCCTCTAGTAAGTCCTCTCAGTGGCTGGACCATTAGATGTCATAATGGGCTTGACATGTCCCTAGGCCCCAATTTTTAACCAGATTTCTGATTGTCCAGTCGCCCCTCCTAGGGCTCTACTCTGAAATCCCTCATTTGGTGGGACACCTGAGGTTAAAAAAGAAAACAACAACAACAACAAAATAAAACGGACTTCTTCCAGCCCACAGAATGAACCCAAACTCTTTGGACGGGGCCAAACCACCAGAGAGTAAGACTCGTCCATTTCCCATGAAGTCACCCAGAAATTCCACGACCATGAGTGACACGATATCCCGAGACAAAAACTTGAGCAGGAGCCTCACACTCGCCCTTCTTTCAAATCCCGAAAAGTTCTCCTCATGGTCTGTAGATCAGTCCTGCCATACCTATGACCTGAAACATAAGCCGAGTTTGTGTTTTCAGACAACTGTCCAAAAAGGGCTGGACTACACAACCTACAGGCTCAGGCCCCTGGAACCAAACCTGAGGACTGTACTTGCCCTCTCCAAGGGAATTGTGTGTGCCCATTCCAATGGCCACAACCATTCAAATAGGATAAACCTCCAAAGTCCCTGATATATCTCCATAGTGGTAGCTTCCCAGGAAAAACAGGGGCAATCTGAGCCCAAATGAGCCCCTACCTGCACTCAGACCCATAGACAGATGTCCTCAGAGGTAAAAAGGAAAGAACAGGCCCCTAGGCACTAATCAGATCCATTGCTTTGGTTTCCAGGCATCTCTCCTCAGAGGCCTGGATTTCAAAAGCAGCATATAGCTGTTTCTTGTTTCACCCATTAGAAAACATCTCATCTACACATGGGAAACTTGCACGTTGGAGCTGTGTCAAAGCCTCTGTTTAGGAGAACCCTTTAGGGCCCCAGAGCCACCGCTTCATTCCAAGGTCTCCATAGACACAAAAGCACATTCGGACCCATCCCCAGGGGTGTGCATTTCAATTCAGCATCCTCGGTAGCTCCCCACAGATCCAGGAGATCTAAACTGTCTTGTTGCTAGGAGACAATTGGAATGCGAGGTGTGCTACCCAGCCATCCATCCTTAGAACCCTGCTCAGAATCATTGGCCTTGAGCCAAACAACAGGTCTCAATTGTCCTGCCGAAGACTCTCTGCAGTTTGGAGCTTCTCACAACTCCCATCGTGGAAAAACACCCATGGCCTCGTGATGCCCCCCCATTCATGAAGGGGCCATCAGGGACAGAAACTCCAACCTGAGCGATCGTCTGATCCTCGCCCTGACTTCAGATGCACGAGATCTCGATTCAGGTCTGTAGATTGTGCCTGCCATGGCCTCACCCAGAAACCTAAGCCTAGCTTGTGTTCTCAGACTTTTGTCGTCAGACTACTGGCCCACAAGGCCTCCAGTTTGGCAATCCAGAACTACAATGCAGCACTCTGCCTGCCCTCCAGATAAAAAAACATTGTCCTCTGGGGCTACCCAGTAACCCCAAATGAGGATCAACCTGCACCGACCTTGGCTGTACCCCAAATACATAGGCTGACCAGGGCACTAATGCCCTTTCTGACACAGCCTGAGCCTGGACCCCCTGGCCCCTCCCAGACAGCTGGCCGCACACTGAGCACATCGAGCCGCCATGGCCTTAGGTCGTCATCTCTTCCCAACCTCGGTTTTCAGGTTTCAGACCCTAGACCTTATCTCCAATCACTGTCCATGTTGAAGGTGATGCAGAAATCAGAACTCCTTCCCCATGGCAAGAAACCTTGTGGTTGGCATGTTGTCCAACGTTCAGTGTCGTTGAAACCAGTGTGGCCCATGAGGCCCCGCCCATGCTCGCGGGCCACATTGGTCACAAACACACATTGTGACCCTCAGGCTGAGCCCAGTCCTCAAGTAAGGCCACTCAGTGGCTGGATGAAGAGATAGCATATTGGGCTTGCCATGCCCCTAGGCCCCAATTTTTAACCATAGTTCGGATTGTCCCTTCAGTCTTCCCCACGGCTTGGCTTTGGAATTCCTCTTTTGGTGGGACACCTGAGGTAACAAAACTGAAATGAGTCCTCCCATCCCACAGATTGACGAAAAGCAATTGGGAATCGGGCCAAATCCTCAGAGAGGAAGATTCGTCCATGGCCCATGAGGCCTCCCCGACATTCCACGGCCATCACTGATACAAAATCCAGAGACAAAAGCCTGAGCAATCGCCACAGACTCGCACTTTCTTCATATCCTGTAGAGTTCTTCTCATGGTTTGTAGATCGGGCCTGCCATACCTACGTCCCCAAACCTAAGCTGAGTTTGTGTTTTCAGACTTCTGTCCTCAAAGTCTTGGGCCACACACCCTCCAGGCTGGGCCCCTGGAGCCACACATTAGGACTGTGCCTACCAATCCATGGGAATTCTGCCCATTCCATGGTCCAAAATCGTACAAATTAGGAGAAACCTCCAACGACCCTTAGGCCATCCCAATAGTGTGGGTCACCCGGAACAAACAAGGGGTGTCTGACACCAGCTGATAATCGACCTCCACTCATACCATAGATGGATGTCCCCAGAGAAGAAGATTGAACCAGACAGGACCCTAGGCCATAATAGGATCCATTGCTTTGGGTTACAGGCATGTGTCCTCAAAAGCCTGATTCCAATACGAGCATAGGGGTTTTCCTGAGGCACCCATCAGAACTCATCTCGTCTCCACAAGGAAACCTGTGCATGGGAGCCATGTCCAAAGCTTAGGAAAGTACTTCAGGTTGCCGGTGCCACCGCCCCATTCCAAGGCCCTCATGAACACAAAAACACATTAGGACACATCCTCAGGAAAGTCCATTTCAACTCAGCCACCGAGGTTGCTCCCGCAGAGCCATCAGATCTAAACTGTCTTGTTGCTAGGAGACAATTGGAATGCGGGGCGGGCTTCCCAGGCATCCATCCGCGAACGGTGCTCTGGAGTCATTCCATATGGGATGTCCTGGAGCTGTCCAACAGGTCTCAATTGTCCGGAAGAAGGAATCCTGGAAGGGGGCATCCCACAACTCCCAACGTGGGAAAACCTCAATGGTCTTGAGATTCCGCTCCCTTCATGAAGCGGCCGTCATGCTCAGAAACTCCCACCTGAGCCAACGTCTGATCCTCGCCCTGACTTCAGATGCATGAGATATTGGTTCAGATCTGCAGGGGGTACCTGCCGTGCCCTCGCCTTGAAACCCAAGTCTAGCTTGTCTTCTCAGACTTCCATCCTCACACTCCTGGCCCCAAAGCCCTCAAGTTTGGCAATTCTGGACCCACAATGCAGCACTCTGCCTGCCCCTAGAGAAAAAAATGATTGCCTCATGAGCTGCCCAGGCACCTTAAATGAGGGTAAACCTACACAGCACTCGACTTTACCCAAATTATATAGTCTAACCTGGGCACTAATGCACTGTCGAACACATCCTGAGCCCGGACCTCCTGACCAACACCCAGAAAGCTGACCGCACACTGAGCACATAAAACCCGCCATGGCCTTAGGTCATCATCTCTTCCCTACCTCAGTTTTCAGGCTTCAGAACCGAGACCTTATCTCCAATCACTGCCCAGGGGTGAGTCTGATGCAGAAATCAGAACTCCTCCTTACCCATGGCAAGAACCCTTGTGGTTGGCACGTTGTCCAACGATCAGTGTAGGAGAAACCCTGAGGCCCCGCCCATTCTTGAGTGCGACAAGGGCATACACACGCATTGTGACCCTCAGCATGAGTCCTGTCCTCTAGTAAGTCCTCTCAGTGGCTGGACCATTAGATGTCATAATGGGCTTGACATGTCCCTAGGCCCCAATTTTTAACCAGATTTCTGATTGTCCAGTCGCCCCTCCTAGGGCTCTACTCTGAAATCCCTCATGTGGTGGAACACCTGAGGTTAAAAAAGAAAACAACAACAACAACAACAACAAAATAAAACGGACTTCTTCCAGCCCACAGAATGAACCCAAACTCTTTGGACGGGGCCAAACCACCAGAGAGTAAGACTCGTCCATTTCCCATGAAGTCACCCAGAAATTCCACGACCATGAGTGACACGATATCCCGAGACAAAAACTTGAGCAGGAGCCTCACACTCGCCCTTCTTTCAAATCCCGAAAAGTTCTCCTCATGGTCTGTAGATCAGTCCTGCCATACCTATGACCTGAAACATAAGCCGAGTTTGTGTTTTCAGACAAGTGTCCAAAAAGGGCTGGACGACACAACCTACAGGCTCAGGCCCCTGGAGCCAAACCTGAGGACTGTACTTGCCCTCTCCAAGGGAATTGTGTGTGCCCATTCCAATGGCCACAACACTTCTAATAGGATAAACCTCCAAAGTCCCTGATATATCTCCATAGTGGTAGCTTCCCAGGAAAAACAGGGGCAATCTGAGCCCAAATGAGCCCCTACCTGCACTCAGACCCATAGACAGATGTCCTCAGAGGTAAAAAGGAAAGAACAGGCCCCTAGGCACTAATCAGACCATTGCTTTGGTTTCCAGGCATCTCTCCTCAGAGGCCTGGATTTCAAAAGCAGCATATAGCTGTTTCTTGACTCACCCATCAGAAAACATCTCATCTACACATGGGAAACTTGCACGTTGGAGCTGTGTCAAAGCCTCTGTTTAGGAGAACCCTAGAGCTCCAGAGCCACCGCTTCATTCCAAGGTCTCCATAGACACAAAAGCACATTCGGACCCATCCCCAGGGGTGTGCATTTCAACTCAGCATCCTCGGTAGCTCCCCACAGATCCAGGAGATCTAAACTGTCTTGTTGCTAGGAGACAATTGGAATGCGAGGTGGGCTACCCAGCCATCCATCCTTAGAACCCTGCTCAGAATCATTGGCCTGGAGCCAAACAACAGGTCTCAATTGTCCTGCCGAAGACTCTCTGCAGTTTGGAGCTTCTCACAACTCCCATCATGGGAAAACCCCCATGGCCTCGTGATGCCCCCGCATTCATGGAGGGGCCATCAGGGACAGAAACTCCAACCTGAGCGATCGTCTGATCCTCGCCCTGACTTCAGATGCACGAGATCTCGATTCAGGTCTGTAGATTGTGCCTGCCATGGCCTCACCCAGAAACCTAAGCCTAGCTTGTGTTCTCAGACTTTTGTCGTCAGACTACTGGCCCACAAGGCCTCCAGTTTGGCAATCCAGAACTACAATGCAGCACTCTGCCTGCCCTCCAGATAAAAAACATTGTCCTCTGGGGCTACCCAGTAACCCCAAATGAGGATCAACCTGCACCGAACTTGGCTGTACCCCAAATACATAGGCTGACCAGGGCACTAATGCCCTTTCTGACACAGCCTGAGCCTGGACCCCCTGGCCCCTCCCAGACAGCTGGCCGCACACTGAGCACATCTAGCCGCCATGGCCTTAGGTCGTCATCTCTTCCCAACCTCGGTTATCAGGTTTCAGAACCTAGAACTTATCTCCATTCACTGTCCAAGTTGAAGGTGATGCAGAAATCAGAACTCCTTCCCCATGGCAAGAAACCTTGTGGTTGGCATGTTGTCCAACGTTCAGTGTCGTTGAAACCAGTGTGGCCCATGAGGCCCCGCCCATGCTCGCGGGCCACATTGGTCACAAACACACATTGTGACGCTCAGGCTGAGCCCAGTCCTCAAGTAAGGCCACTCAGTGGCTGGATGAAGAGATAGCATATTGGGCTTGCCATGCCCCTAGGCCCCAATTTTTAACCATAGTTCTGATTGTCCCTTCTGTCTTCCCCACGGCTTTGCTTTGGAATTCCTCTTTTGGTGGGACACCTGAGGTAACAAAACTGAAATGAGTCCTCCCATCCCACAGATTGACGAAAAGCAATTGGGAATCGGGCCAAATCCTCAGAGAGGAAGATTCGTCCATGGCCCATGAGGCCTCCCCGACATTCCACGGCCATCACTGATACAAAATCCAGAGACAAAAGCCTGAGCAATCGCCACAGACTCGCACTTTCTTCATATCCTGTAGAGTTTTCTCATGGTTTGTAGATCGGGCCTGCCATACCTACGTCCCCAAACCTAAGCTGAGTTTGTGTTTCAGACTTCTGTCCTCAAAGTCTTGGGCCACACACCCTCCAGGCTGGGCCCCTGGAGCCACACATTAGGACTGTGCCTACCAATCCATGGGAATTCTGCCCATTCCATGGTCCATAATCGTACAAATTAGGAGAAACCTCGAAAGTCCCTAAGGCCATCCCAATAGTGTAGGTCGCCCGGAACAAACAAGGGGTGTCTGACACCAGCTGATAATCGACCTCCACTCATACCATAGATGGATGTCCCCAGAGAAGAAGATTGAACCAGACAGGACCCTAGGCCATAATAGGATCCATTGCTTTGGGTTACAGGCATGTGTCCTCAAAAGCCTGATTCCAAGACGAGCATAGGGGTTTTCCAGAGGCACCCATCAGAACTCAACTCGTCTCCACAAGGAAACCTGTGCATTGGAGCCATGTCCAAAGCTTAGGAGAGTACTTCAGGGTCCCGGTGCCACCGCCCCATTCCAAGGCCCTCATGGACACAAAAACACATTAGGACCCATCCTCAGGAAAGTCCATTACAACTCAGCCACCGCGGTTGCTCCGGCAGAGCCATCAGATCTAAACTGTCTTGTTGCTAGGAGACAATTTGAATGTGAGGCGGGCTTCCCAGGCATCCATCCACGAACGGTGCTCTGGAGTCATTCCATATGGAATGTCCTGGAGCTGTCCAACAGGTTTCATTTGTCCCGCAGAAGGAATCCTTGAAGGGGGCATCCCACAACTCCCAACGTGGGAAAACCTCAATGGCCTCGAGATTCCGCTCCCTTCATGAAGCGTCCATCATGCACAGAAAATCCATCCTGAGCCAACGTCTGATCCTCGCCCTGACTTCAGATGCATGAGATATTGGTTCAGATCTGCAGGGGGTACCTGCCATGACCTCGCCCTGAAACCGAAGTCTAGCTTGTCTTCTCAGAATTCTGTCCTCACACTCCTGGCCCCAAAGCCCTCAAGTTGGGCAATTCCGGACCCACAATGCAGCACTCTGCCTGCCCTCTAGAAAAAAAAAATTATTGCCTCATGAGCTGCCCAGGCACCTTAAATGAGGGTAAACCTACACAGCAATTGACTTTACCCAAATTATATAGTCTAACCTGGGCACTAATGCACTGTCGAACACAACCTGAGCCCGGAACTCCTGACCAACACCCAGAAAGCTAACCGCACACTGAGCACATAAAACCCGCCATGGCCTTAGGTCATCATCTCTTCCCTACCTCAGTTTTCAGGCTTCAGAACCGAGACCTTATCTCCAATCACTGCTCAGGGGTGAGTGTAATGCAGAAATCAGAACTCCTCCTTACCCATGGCAAGAACCCTTGTGGTTGGCACGTTGTCCAACGATCAGTGTAGGAGAAACCAGCATTCACCCTGAGGCCCCGCCCATTCTTGAGTGCGACGAGGGCATACACACGCATTGTGACCCTCAGCATGAGTCCTGTCCTCTAGTAAGTCCTCTTTTTGGCTGGACCATTAGATGTCTTAATGGGCTTGACATGTCCCTAGGCCCCAATTCTTAACCAGATTTCTGATTGTCCAGTCGCCCCTCCCCAGGGCTCTACTCTGGAATCCCTCATTTGGTGGGACACCTGAGGTTAAAAAAGAAAACAACAACAACAACAAAATAAAACGGACTTCTTCCAGCCCACAGAATGAACCCAAACTCTTTGGACGGGGCCAAACCACCAGAGAGTAAGACTCGTCCATTTCCCATGAAGTCACCCAGGAATTCCAGGACCATGAATGACACGATATCCCGAGAAAAAACTTGAGCAGGAGCCTCACACTCACCCTTCTTTCAAATCCCGAAAAGTTCTCCTCATGGTCTGTAGATCAGTCCTGCCATACCTATGACCTGAACCATAAGCCGAGTTTGTGTTTTCAGACAACTGTCCAAAAAGGGCTGGACGACACAACCTACAGGCTCAGGCCCCTGGAGCCAAACCTGAGGACTGTACTTGCCCTCTCCAAGGGAATTGTGTGTGCCCATTCCAATGGCCACAACCCTTCTAATAGGATAAACCTCCAAAGTCCCTGATATATCTCAATAGTGGTAGCTTCCCAGGAAAAACAGGGGCAATCTGGGCCCAAATGAGCCCCTACCTGCACTCAGACCCATAGACAGATGTCCTCAGAGGTAAAAAGGAAAGAACAGGCCCCTAGGCACTAATCAGATCCATTGCTTTGGTTTCCAGGCATCTCTCCTCAGAGGCCTGGATTTCAAAAGCAGCATATAGCTGTTTCTTGTTTCACCCATCAGAAAACATCTCATCTACACATGGGAAACTTGCACGTTGGAGCTGTGTCAAAGCCTCTGTTTAGGAGAACCCTTTAGGGCCCCAGTGCCACCGCTTCATTCCAAGGTCTCCATAGACACAAAAGCACATTCGGACCCATCCCCAGGGTGTGCATTTCAACTCAGCATCCTCGGTAGCTCCCCACAGATCCAGGAGATCTAAACTGTCTTGTTGCTAGGAGACAATTGGAATGCGAGGTGGGCTACCCAGCCATCCATCCTTAGAACCCTGCTCAGAATCATTGGCCTGGAGCCAAACAACAGGTCTCAATTGTCCTGCCGAAGACTCTCTGCAGTTTGGAGCTTCTCACAACTCCCATCATGGGAAAACCCCCATGGCCTCGTGATGCCCCCCCATTCATGAAGGGGCCATCAGGGACAGAAACTCCAACCTGAGCGATCGTCTGATCCTCGCCCTGACTTCAGATGCACGAGATCTCGATTCAGGTCTGTAGATTGTGCCTGCCATGGCCTCACCCAGAAACCTAAGCCTAGCTTGTGTTCTCAGACTTTTGTCGTCAGACTACTGGCCCACAAGACCTCCAGTTTGGCAATCCAGAACTACAATGCAGCACTCTGCCTGCCCTCCAGATAAAAAACATTGTCCTCTGGGGCTAACCAGTAACCCCAAATGAGGATCAACCTGCACCGACCTTGGCTGTACCCCAAATACATAGGCTGACCAGGGCACTAATGCCCTTTCTGACACAGCCTGAACCTGGACCCCTGGCCCCTCCCAGACAGCTGGCCGCACACTGAGCACATCGAGCCCCCATGGCCTTAGGTCGTCATCTCTTCCCAACCTCGACTTCCAGGTTTCAGAACCTAGACCTTATCTCCAATCACTGTCCATGTTGAAGGTGATGCAGAAATCAGAACTCCTTCCCCATGGCAAGAAACCTTGTGGTTGGCATGTTGTCCAACGTTCAGTGTCGTTGAAACCAGTGTGGCCCATGAGGCCCCGCCCATGCTCGCGGGCCACATTGGTCACAAACACACATTGTGACCCTCAGGCTGAGCCCAGTCCTCAAGTAAGGCCACTCAGTGGCTGGATGAAGAGATAGCATATTGGGCTTGCCATGCCCCTAGGCCCCAATTTTTAACCATAGTTCGGATTGTCCCTTCAGTCTTCCCCACGGCTTGGCTTTGGAATTCCTCTTTTGGTGGGACACCTGAGGTAACAAAACTGAAATGAGTCCTCCCATCCCACAGATTGACGAAAAGCAATTGGGAATCGGGCCAAATCCTCAGAGAGGAAGATTCGTCCATGGCCCATGAGGCCTCCCCGACATTCCACGGCCATCACTGATACAAAATCCAGAGACAAAAGCCTGAGCAATCGCCACAGACTCGCACTTTCTTCATATCCTGTAGAGTTCTTCTCATGGTTTGTAGATCGGGCCTGCCATACCTACGTCCCCAAACCTAAGCTGAGTTTGTGTTTTCAGACTTCTGTCCTCAAAGTCTTGGGCCACACACCCTCCAGGCTGGGCCCCTGGAGACACACATTAGGACTGTGCCTACCAATCCATGGGAATTCTGCCCATTCCATGGTCCATAATCGTACAAATTAGGAGAAACCTCCAAAGTCCCTAAGGCCATCCCAATAGTGTAGGTCGCCCGGAACAAACAAGGGCTGTCTGACACCAGCTGACAATCGACCTCCACTCATACCATAGATGGATGTCCCCAGAGAAGAAGATTGAACCAGACAGGACCCAAGGCCAAAATAGGATCCATTGCTTTGGGTTACAGGCATGTGTCCTCAAAAGCCTGATTCCAATACGAGCATAGGGGTTTTCCTGAGGCACCCATCAGAACTCATCTCGTCTCCACAAGGAAACCTGTGCATGGGAGCCATGTCCAAAGCTTAGGAGAGAACTTCAGATTCCCGGTGCCACCGGCCCATTCCAAGGCCCTCATGGACACAAAAACACATTAGGACACATCCTCAGGAAAGTCCATTTCAACTCTGCCACCCCGGTTGCTCCGGAAGAGCCATCAGATCTAAACTGTCTTGTTGCTAGGAGACAATTGGAATGCGAGGCGGGCTTCCCAGGCATTCATCCGCAAATGGTGCTCTGGAGTCATTCCATATGGGATGTCCTGGAGCTGTCCAACAGGTCTCAATTGTCCAGCAGAAGGAATCCTGGCAGGGGGCATCCCACAACTCCCAACGTGGGAAAACCTCAATGGCCTTGAGATTCCGCTCCCTTCATGAAGCGTCCATCATGCACAGAAACTCCAACCTGAGCCAACTTCTGATCCTCGCCCTGACTTCAGATGCATGAGATATTGGTTCAGATATGCAGGGGGTACCTGCCGTGACCTCGCCCTGAAACGGAAGTCTAGCTTGTCTTCTCAGACTTCTGTCCTCACACTCCTGGCCCCGAAGCCCTCAAGTTTGGCAATTTCGGACCCACAATGCAGCACTCTGCCTGCCCTCTAGAAAAAAAATTATTGCCTCATGAGCGACCCAGGCACCTTAAATGAGGGTAAACCTACACAGCACTCGACTGTACCCAAATTATATAGTCTAACCTGGGCACTAATGCACTGTCGAACACAACCTGAGCCCGGAACTCCTGACCAACACCCAGAAAGCTGACTGCACACTGAGCACATAAAACCCGCCATGGCCTTAGGTCATCATCTCTTCCCTACCTCAGTTTTCAGGCTTCAGAACCGAGACCTTATCTCCAATCACTGCCCAGTTGTGAGTGTGATGCAGAAATCAGAACTCCTCCTTACCCATGGCAAGAACCCTTGTGGTTGGCACGTTGTCCAACGTTCAGTGTAGGAGAAACCAGCATTCACCCTGAGGCCCTGCCCATTCTTGAGTGCGACGAGGGCATACACACGCATTGTGACCCTCAGCATGAGTCCTGTCCTCTAGTAAGTCCTCTCCTTGGCTGGACCATTAGATGTCATAATGGGCTTGACATGTCCCTAGGCCCCAATTTTTAACCAGATTTCTGATTGTCCAGTCGCCCCTCCCCAGGGCTCTACTCTGGAATCCCTCATTTGGTGGGACACCTGAGGTTAAAAAAGAAAACATCAACAACAACAACAACAACAAAAAAAACGGACTTCTTCCAGCCCACAGAATGAACCCAAACTCTTTGGACGGGGTCAAACCACCAGAGAGTAAGACTCGTCCATTTCCCTTGAAGTCACCCAGAAATTCCACGACCATGAGTGACACGATATCCAGAGACAATAACTTGAGAAGGAGCCTCACACTCGCCCTTCTTTCAAATCCCGAAAAGTTCTCCTCATGGTCTATAGATCAGTCCTGCCATACCTATGACCCTAAACATAAGCCGAGTTTGTGTTTTCAGACAACTGTCCAAACAGCCCTGGCCTACACAACCTACAGGCTAAGGCCCCTGGAGCCAAACCTGAGGACTGTACTTGCCCTCTCCAAGGGAACTGTGTGTGCCCTTTCCAATGGCCACAACCCTTCTAATAGGATAAACCTCCAAAGTCCCTGATCCATCTCAATAGTGGTGGCTTCCCAGGAAAAACAGGGGCAATCTGAGCCCTTCAGAGCACCTACTTGCACTCAGACCCATAGACAGATGTGCCCAGAGGTAAAAAGGAAAGAACAGGCCCCTAGGCACTAATCAGATCCATTGCTTTGGTTTCCAGGCATCTCTCCTCAGAGGCCTGGATTTCAAAAGCAGCATATAGCTGTTTCTTGACTCACCCAACAGAAATCATCTCATCTACACATGGGAAACTTGCACGTTGGAGCTGTGTCAAAGCCTCTGTTTAGTAGAACTCTTTAGGGCCCAAGTGCCACCGCTTCATTCCAAGGTCTCCTTAGACACAAAAGCACATTAGGACCCATGCCCAGGGGTGTCCATTTCAATGCAGCGTCCTCGGTTACTCCCCACAGATCCAGGAGATCTAACCTGTCTTGTTGCTAGGAGACAATTGGAATGCGAGGTGGGCTACCCAGCCATCCATCCTTAGAACCCTGCTCAGAATCATTGGCCTGGAGCCAAACAACAGGTCTCAATTGTCCTGCAGAAGACTCTCTGCAGTTTGGCCCTTCTCACAACTCCCATCGTGGAAAAACACCCATGGCCTCGTGATCCCCCCCCATTCATGAAGGGGCCTTCAGGGACAGAAACTCCAACCTGAGCGATCGTCTGATCCTCGCCCTGACTTCAGATGCACGAGATCTCGATTCAGGTCTGTAGATTGTGCCTGCCATGGCCTCACCCAGAAACCTAAGCCTAGCTTGTGTTCTCAGACTTTTGTCATCAGACAACAGGCCCACAAGCCCTCCAGTTTGGCAATCCAGAACTACAATGCAGCACTCTGCCTGCCCTCCAGATAAAAAACATTGTCCTCTGGGGCTAACCAGTAACCCCAAACGAGGATCAACCTGCACCGACCTTGGCTGTACCCCAAATACATAGGCTGACCAGGGCACTAATGCCCTTTCTGACACAGCCTGAGCCTGGACCCCTGGCCCCTCCCAGACAGCTGGCCGCACACTAAGCACATCAAGACGCCATGGCCTTAGGTCGTCATCTCTTCCCAACCTGGTTTCCAGGTTTCAGAACCTAGACCTTATCTCCAATCACTGTCCATGTTGAAGGTGATGCAGAAATCAGAACTCCTTCCCCATGGCAAGAAACCTTGTGGTTGGCATGTTGTCCAACGTTCAGTGTCGTTGAAACCAGTGTGGCCCATGAGGCCCCGCCCATGCTCGCGGGCCACATTGGTCACAAACACACATTGTGACCCTCAGGCTGAGCCCAGTCCTCAAGTAAGGCCACTCAGTGGATGGATGAAGAGATAGCATATTGGGCTTGCCATGCCCCTAGGCCCCAATTTTTAACCATAGTTCGGGTTGTCCCTTCAGTCTTCCCCACGGCTTTGCTTTGGAATTCCTCTTTTGGTGGGACACCTTAGGTAACAAAACTGAAATGAGTCCTCCCATCCCACAGATTGACGAAAAGCAATTGGAAATCGGGCCAAATCCTAAGAGAGGAAGATTCGTCCATGGCCCATGAGGCCTCCCCGACATTCCACGGCCATCGCTGATACAAAATCCAGAGACAAAAGCCTGAGCAAGCGCCTCAGACTCGCACTTTCTTTATATCCTGAAGAGTTCTTCTCATGGTTTGTCGATCGGGCCTGCCATACCTACATCCCCAAACCTAAGCTGAGTTTGTGTTTTCAGACTTCTGTCCTCAAAGTCTTGGGCCACACACTCTCCAGGCTGGGACCCTGGAGCCACACATTAGGACTGTGCCTACCAATCCATGGGAATTCTGCCCATTCCATGGTCCATAATCGTACAAATTAGGAGAAACCTCCAAAGTCCCTAAGGCCATCCCAATAGTGTAGGTCGCCCGGAACAAACAAGGGCTGTCTGACACCAGCTGATAATCGACCTCCACTCATACCATAGGTGTGTGTCCCCAGAGAAGAAGATTGAACCAGACAGGACCCTAGGCCTTAATAGGATCCATTGCTTTGGGTTACTGGCATGTGTCCTCAAAAGCCTGATTCCAATACGAGCATAGGGGTTTCCTGAGGCACCCATCAGAACTCATCTCGTCTCCACAAGGAAACCTGTGCATGGGAGCCATGTCCAAAGCTTAGGAGAGAACTTCAGATTCCCGGTGCCACCGGCCCATTCCAAGGCCCTCATGGACACAAAAACACATTAGGACACATCCTCAGGAAAGTCCATTACAACTCTGCCACCCCGGTTGCTCCGGCAGAGCCATCAGATCTAAACTGTCTTGTTGCTAGGAGACAATTGGAATGCGAGGCGGGCTTCCCAGGCATCCATCCGCGAACGGTGCTCTGGAGTCATTCCATATGGGATGTCCTGGAGCTGTCCAACAGGTCTCAATTGTCCAGCAGAAGGAATCCTGGAAGAGGGCATCCCACAACTCCCAACGTGGGAAAACCTCAATGGCCTCGAGATTCCGCTCCCTTCATGAAGCGTCCATCATGCACAGAAACTCCAACCTGAGCCAACTTCTGATCCTCGCCCTGACTTAAGATGCATGAGATATTGGTTCAGATCTGCAGGGGGTACCTGCCGTGACCTCGCCCTGAAACGGAAGTCTAGCTTGTCTTCTCAGACTTCTGTCCTCACACTCCTGGCCCCAAAGCCCTCAAGTTTGGCAATTCCGGACCCACAATGCAGCACTCTGCCTGCCCTCTAGAAAAAAAAATTATTGCCTCATGAGCTAACCAGGCACCTTAAATGAGGGTAAACCTACACAGCACTCGACTTTACCCAAATTATATAGTCTAACCTGGGCACTAATGCACTGTCAAACACATCCTGAGCCCGGACCTCCTGACCAACACCCAGAAAGCTGACCGCACACTGAGCACATAAAACCCGCCATGGACTTAGGTCATCATCTCTTCCCTACCTCAGTTTTCAGGCTTCAGAACCGAGACCTTATCTCCAATCACTGCCCAGGGGTGAGTCTGATGCAGAAATCAGAACTCCTCCTTACCGATGGCAAGAACCCTTGTGGTTGGCACGTTGTCCAACGATCAGTGTAGGAGAAACCCTGAGAACCCGCCCATTCTTGAGTGCGACAAGGGCATACACACGCATTGTGACCCTCAGCATGAGTCCTGTCCTCTAGTAAGTCCTCTCAGTGGCTGGAACATTAGATGTCATAATGGGCTTGACATGTCCCTAGGCACCAATTTTTAACCAGATTTCTGATTGTCCAGTCGCCCCTCCTAGGGCTCTACTCTGAAATCCCTCATTTGGTGGGACACCTGAGGTTAAAAAAGAAAACAACAACAACAACAAAATAAAACGGACTTCTTCCAGCCCACAGAATGAACGCAAACTCTTTGGACGGGGCCAAACCACCAGAGAGTAAGACTCGTCCATTTCCCATGAAGTCACCCAGAAATTCCAGGACCATGAGTGACACGATATCCCGAGACAAAAACTTGAGCAGGAGCCTCACACTCACCCTTCTTTCAAATCCGGAAAAGTTCTCCTCATGGTCTGTAGATCAGTCCTGCCATACCTATGGCCTGAAACATAAGCCGAGTTTGTGTTTTCAGACAACTGTCCAAAAAGGGCTGGACTACACAACCTACAGGCTCAGGCCCCTGGAGCCAAACCTGAGGACTGTACTTGCCCTCTCCAAGGGAATTGTGTGTGCCCATTCCAATGGCCACAAACCTTCTAATAGGATAAACCTCCAAAGTCCCTGATATATCTCAATAGTGGTAGCTTCCCAGGAAAAACAGGGGCAATCTGAGCCCAAATGAGCCCCTACCTGCACTCAGACCCATAGACAGATGTCCTCAGAGGTAAAAAGGAAAGAACAGGCCCCTAGGCACTAATCAGATCCATTGCTTTGGTTTCCAGGCATCTCTCCTCAGAGGCCTGGATTTCAAAAGCAGCATATAGCTGTTTCTTGTTTCACCCATCAGAAAACATCTCATCTACACATGGGAAACTTGCACGTTGGAGCTGTGTCAAAGCCTCTGTTTAGGAGAACCCTTTAGGGCCCCAGTGCCACCGCTTCATTCCAAGGTCTCCATAGACACAAAAGCACATTCGGACCCATCCCCAGGGGTGTGCATTTCAACTCAGCATCCTCGGTAGCTCCCCACAGATCCAGGAGATCTAAACTGTCTTGTTGCTAGGAGACAATTGGAATGCGAGGTGGGCTACCCAGCCATCCATCCTTAGAACCCTGCTCAGAATCATTGGCCTGGAGCCAAACAACAGGTCTCAATTGTCCTGCCGAAGACTCTCTGCAGTTTGGAGCTTCTCACAACTCCCATCATGGGAAAACCCCCATGGCCTCGTGATGCCCCCCCATTCATGAAGGGGCCATCAGGGACAGAAACTCCAACCTGAGCGATCGTCTGATCCTCGCCCTGACTTCAGATGCACGAGATCTCGATTCAGGTCTGTAGATTGTGCCTGCCATGGCCTCACCCAGAAACCTAAGCCTAGCTTGTGTTCTCAGACTTTTGTCGTCAGACTACTGGCCCACAAGGCCTCCAGTTTGGCAATCCAGAACTACAATGCAGCACTCTGCCTGCCCTCCAGATAAAAAACATTGTCCTCTGGGGCTAACCAGTAACCCCAAATGAGGATCAACCTGCACCGACCTTGGCTGTACCCCAAATACATAGGCTGACCAGGGCACTAATGCCCTTTCTGACACAGCCTGAGCCTGGACCCCCGGCCCTCCCAGACAGCTGGCCGCACACTGAGCACATCGAGCCGCCATGGCCTTAGGTCGTTATCTCTTCCCAACCTCGGTTTTCAGGTTTCAGAACCTAGACCTTATCTCCAATCACTGTCCATGTTGAAGGTGATGCAGAAATCAGAACTCCTTCCCAATGGCAAGAAACCTTGTGGTTGGCATGTTGTTCAACGTTCAGTGTCGTTGACACCAGTGTGGCCCATGAGGCCCCGCCCATGCTCGCGGGCCACATTGGTCACAAACACACATTGTGACACTCAGGCTGAGCCCAGTCCTCAAGTAAGGCCACTCAGTGGCTGGATGAAGAGATAGCATATTGGGCTTGCCATGCCCCTAGGCCCCAATTTTTAACCATAGTTCGGGTTGTCCCTTCAGTCTTCCCCACGGCTTTGCTTTGGAATTCCTCTTTTGGTGGGACACCTGAGGTAACAAAACTGAAATGAGTCCTCCCATCCCACAGATTGACGAAAAGCAATTGGGAATCGGGCCAAATCCTCAGAGAGGAAGATTCGTCCATGGCCCATGAGGCCTCCCCGACATTCCACGGCCATCACTGATACAAAATCCAGACACAAAAGCCTGAGCAATCGCCACAGACTCGCACTTTCTTCATATCCTGTAGAGTTCTTCTCATGGTTTGTAGATCGGCCCTGCCATACCTACGTCCCCAAACCTAAGATGAGTTTGTGTTTTCAGACTTCTGTCCTCAAAGTCTTGGGCCACACACCCTCCAGGCAGGGCCCCTGGAGCCACACATTAGGACTGTGCCTACCAATCCATGGAATTCTGCCCATTCCATGGTCCAAAATCGTACAAATTAGGAGAAACCTCCAACGACCCTTAGGCCATCCCAATAGTGTGGGTCACCCGGAACAAACAAGGGGTGTCTGACACCAGCTGATAATCGACCTCCACTCATACCATAGATGGATGTCCCCAGAGAAGAAGATTGAACCAGACAGGACCCTAGGCCATAATAGGATCCATTGCTTTGGGTTACAGGCATGTGTCCTCAAAAGCCTGATTCCAATACGAGCATAGGGGTTTTCCTGAGGCACCCATCAGAACTCATCTCGTCTCCACAAGTAAACCTGTGCATGGGAGCCATGTCCAAAGCTTAGGAAAGTACTTCAGGTTGCCGGTGCCACCGCCCCATTCCAAGGCCCTCATGGACACAAAAACACATTAGGACACATCCTCAGGAAAGTCCATTTCAACTCAGCCACCGAGGTTGCTCCCGCAGAGCCATCAGATCTAAACTGTCTTGTTGCTAGGAGACAATTGGAATGCGAGGCGGGCTTCCCAGGCATCCATCCGCGAACGGTGCTCTGGAGTCATTCCATATGGGATGTCCTGGAGCTGTCCAACTGGTCTCAATTGTCCGGAAGAAGAAATCCTGGAAGGGGGCATCCCACAACTCCCAACGTGGGAAAACCTCAATGGTCTCGAGATTCCGCTCCCTTCATGAAGCGGCCGTCAAGCTCAGAAACTCCCACCTGAGCCAACGTCTGATCCTCGCCCTGACTTCAGATGCATGAGATATTGGTTCAGATCTGCAGGGGGTACCTGCCGTGCCCTCGCCCTGAAACCCAAGTCTAGCTTGTCTTCTCAGACTTCCATCCTCACACTCCTGGCCCCAAAGCCCTCAAGTTTGGCAATTCGGGACCCACAATGCAGCACTCTGCCTGCCCTCTAGAAAAAAAAAAATCATTGCCTCATGAGCTGCCCAGGCACCTTAAATGAGGGTAAACCTACACAGCAGTCGACTGTACCCAAATTATATAGTCTAACCTGGGCACTAATGCACTGTCGAACACATCCTGAGCCCGGACCTCCTGACCAACACCCAGAAAGCTGACCGCACAATGAGCACATAAAACCCGCCATGGCCTTAGGTCATCATCTCTTCCCTACCTCAGTTTTCAGGCTTCAGAACCGAGACCTTATCTCCAATCACTGCCCAGGGGTGAGTCTGATGCAGAAATCAGAACTCCTCCTTACCCATGGCAAGAACCCTTCTGGTTGGCATGTTGTCCAACGATCAGTGTAGGAGAAACCCTGAGGCCCCGCCCATTCTTGAGTGCGACGAGGGCATACACACGCATTGTGACCCTCAGCATGAGTCCTGTCCTCTAGTAAGTCCTCTCAGTGGCTGGACCATTAGATGTCAAAATGGCTTGACATGTCCCTAGGCCCCAATTTTTAACCAGATTTCTGATTGTCCAGTCGCCCCTCCTAGGGCTCTACTCTGAAATCCCTCATTTGGTGGGACACCTGAGGTTAAAAAAGAAAACAACAACAACAACAAAATAAAACGGACTTCTTCCAGCCCACAGAATGAACCCAAACTCTTTGGACGGGGCCAAACCACCAGAGAGTAAGACTCGTCCATTTCCCATGAAGTCACCCAGAAATTCCACGACCATGAGTGACACGATATCCCGAGACAAAAACTTGAGCAGGAGCCTCACACTCGCCCTTCTTTCAAATCCCGAAAAGTTCTCCTCATGGTCTGTAGATCAGTCCTGCCATACCTATGACCTGAAACATAAGCCGAGTTTGTGTTTTCAGACAACTGTCCAAAAAGGGCTGGACTACACAACCTACAGGCTCAGGCCCCTGGAGCCAAACCTGAGGACTGTACTTGCCCTCTCCAAGGGAATTGTGTGTGCCCATTCCAATGGCCACAACCCTTCTAATAGGATAAACCTCCAAAGTCGTGATATATCTCAATAGTGGTAGCTTCCCAGGAAAAACAGGGGCAATCTGAGCCCAAATGAGCCCCTACCTGCACTCAGACCCATAGACAGATGTCCCCAGAGGTAAAAAGGAAAGAACAGGCCCCTAGGCACTAATCAGATCCATTGCTTTGGTTTCCAGGCATCTCTCCTCAGAGGCCTGGATTTCAAAAGAGGCATATAGCTGTTTCTTGTTTCACCCATCAGAAAACATCTCATCTACACATGGGAAACTTGCACGTTGGAGCTGTGTCAAAGCCTCTGTTTAGGAGAACCCTTTAGGGCCCCAGTGCCACCGCTTCATTCCAAGGTCTCCATAGACACAAAAGCACATTCGGACCCATCCCCAGGGGTGTGCATTTCAACTCAGCATCCTCGGTAGCTCCCCACAGATCCAGGAGATCTAAACTGTCTTGTTGCTAGGAGACAATTGGAATGCGAGGTGGGCTACCCAGCCATCCATCCTTAGAACCCTGCTCAGAATCATTGGCCTGGAGCCAAACAACAGGTCTCAATTGTCCTGCCGAAGACTCTCTGCAGTTTGGAGCTTCTCACAACTCCCATCATGGGAAAACCCCCATGGCCTCGTGATGCCCCCCCATTCATGAAGGGGCCATCAGGGACAGAAACTCCAACCTGAGCGATCGTCTGATCCTCGCCCTGACTTCAGATGCACGAGATCTCGATTCAGGTCTGTAGATTGTGCCTGCCATGGCCTCACCCAGAAACCTAAGCCTAGCTTGTGTTCTCAGACTTTTGTCGTCAGACTACTGGCCCACAAGGCCTCCAGTTTGGCAATCCAGAACTACAATGCAGCACTCTGCCTGCCCTCCAGATAAAAAACATTGTCCTCTGGGGCTAACCAGTAACCCCAAATGAGGATCAACCTGCACCGACCTTGGCTGTACCCCAAATACATAGGCTGACCAGGGCACTAATGCCCTTTCTGACACAGCCTGAGCCTGGACCCCCTGGCCCCTCCCAGACAGCTGGCCGCACACTGAGCACATCGAGCCACCATGGCCTTAGGTCGTCATCTCTTCCCAACCTCGGTTTTCAGGTTTCAGAACCTAGACCTTATCTCCATTCACTGTCCATGTTGAAGGTGATGCAGAAATCAGAACTCCTTCCCCATGGCAAGAAACCTTGTGGTTGGCATGTTGTCCACGTTCAGTGTCGTTGACACCAGTGTGGCCCATGAGGCACCGCCCATGATCGCGGGCCACATTGGTCACAAACACACATTGTGACCCTCAGGCTGAGCCCAGTCCTCAAGTAAGGCCACTCAGTGGCTGGATGAAGAGATAGCATATTGGGCTTGCCATGCCCCTAGGCCCCAATTTTTAACCATAGTTCGGATTGTCCCTTCAGTCTTCCCCACGGCTTTGCTTTGGAATTCCTCTTTTGGTGGGACACCTGAGGTAACAAAACTGAAATGAGTCCTCCCATCTTACAGATTGACGAAAAGCAATTGGGAATCGGGCCAAATCCTCAGAGGGGAAGATTCGTCCATGGCCCATGAGGCCTCCCCGACATTCCACGGCCATCACTGATACAAAATCCAGAGACAAAAGCCTGAGCAATCGCCACAGACTCGCACTTTCTTCATATCCTGTAGAGTTCTTCTCATGGTTTGTAGATCGGCCCTGCCATACCTACGTCCCCAAACCTAAGCTGAGTTTGTGTTTTCAGACTTCTGTCCTCAAAGTCTTGGGCCACACACCCTCCAGGCTGGGCCCCTGGAGCCACACATTAGGACTGTGCCTACCAATCCATGGGAATTCTGCCCATTCCATGGTCCATAATCGTACAAATTAGGAGAAACCTCCAACGTCCCTTAGGCCATCCCAATAATGTGGGTCACCCGGAACAAACAAGGGGTGTCTGACACCAGCTGATAATCGACCTCCACTCATACCATAGATGGATGTACCCAGAGAAGAAGATTGTACCAGACAGGACCCTAGGCCATAATAGGATCCATTGCTTTGGGTTACAGGCATGTGTCCTCAAAAGCCTGATTCCAATACGAGCATAGGGGTTTTCCTGAGGCACCCATCAGAACTCATCTCGTCTCCACAAGTAAACCTGTGCATGGGAGCCATGTCCAAAGCTTAGGAAAGTACTTCAGGTTGCCGGTGCCACCGCCCCATTCCAAGGCCCTCATGGACACAAAAACACATTAGGACACATCATCAGGAAAGTCCATTTCAACTCAGCCACCGAGGTTGCTCCCGCAGAGCCAACAGATCTAAACTGTCTTGTTGCTAGGAGACAATTGGAATGCGAGACGGGCTTCCCAGGCATCCATCCGTGAACGGTGCTCTGGAGTCATTCCATATGGGATGTCCTGGAGCTGTCCAACAGGTCAATTGTCCGGAAGAAGGAATCCTGGAAGGGGGCATCCCACAACTCCCAACGTGGGAAAACCTCAATGGTCTCGAGATTCCGCTCCCTTCATGAAGCGGCCGTCATGCTCAGAAACTCCCACCTGAGCCAACGTCTGATCCTCGCCCTGACTTCAGATGCATGAGATATTGGTTCAGATCTGCAGGGGGTACCTGCCGTGCCCTCGCCCTGAAACCCAAGTCTAGCTTGTCTTCTCAGACTTCCATCCTCACACTCCTGGCCCCAAAGCCTTCAAGTTTGGCAATTCCGGACCCACAATGCAGCACTCTGCCTGCCCTCTAGAAAAAAAAAATGATTGCCTCATGAGCTGCCCAGGCACCTTAAATGAGGGTAAACCTACACAGCACTCGACTTTACCCAAATTATATAGTCTAACCTGGGCACTAATGCACTGTCGAACACATCCTGAGCCCGGACCTCCTGACCAACACCCAGAAAGCTGACCGCACACTGAGCACATAAAACCCGCCATGGCCTTAGGTCATCATCTCTTCCCTACCTCAGTTTTCAGGCTTCAGAACCGAGACCTTATCTCCAATCACTGCCCAGGGGTGAGTCTGATGCAGAAATCAGAACTCCTCCTTACCCATGGCAAGAACCCTTGTAGTTGGCACGTTGTCCAACGATCAGTGTAGGAGAAACCCTGAGGCCCCGCCCATTCTTGAGTGCGACGAGGGCATACCCACGCATTGTGACCCTCAGCATGAGTCCTGTCCTCTAGTAAGTCCTCTCAGTGGCTGGACCATTAGATGTCATAATTGGCTTGACATGTCCCTAGGCCCCAATTTTTAACCAGATTTCTGATTGTCCAGTCGCCCCTCCTAGGGCTCTACTCTGAAATCCCTCATTTGGTGGGACACCTGAGGTTAAAAAAGAAAACAACAACAATAACAAAATAAAACGGACTTCTTCCAGCCCACAGAATGAACCCAAACTCTTTGGACGGGGCCAAACCACCAGAGAGTAAGACTCGTCCATTTCCCATGAAGTCACCCAGAAATTCCACGACCATGAGTGACACGATATCCCGAGACAAAAACTTGAGCAGGAGCCTCACACTCGCCCTTCTTTCAAATCCCGAAAAGTTCTCCTCATGGTCTGTAGATCAGTCCTGCCATACCTATGACCTGAAACATAAGCCGAGTTTGTGTTTTCAGACAACTGTCCAAAAAGGGCTGGACTACACAACCTACAGGCTCAGGCCCCTGGAGCCAAACCTGAGGACTGTACTTGCCCTCTCCAAGGGAATTGTGTGTGCCCATTCCAATGGCCACAACCCTTCTAATAGGATAAACCTCCAAAGTCGTGATATATCTCAATAGTGGTAGCTTCCCAGGAAAAACAGGGGCAATCTGAGCCCAAATGAGCCCCTACCTGCACTCAGACCCATAGACAGATGTCCCCAGAGGTAAAAAGGAAAGAACAGGCCCCTAGGCACTAATCAGATCCATTGCTTTGGTTTCCAGGCATCTCTCCTCAGAGGCCTGGATTTCAAAAGAGGCATATAGCTGTTTCTTGTTTCACCCATCAGAAAACATCTCATCTACACATGGGAAACTTGCACGTTGGAGCTGTGTCAAAGCCTCTGTTTAGGAGAACCCTTTAGGGCCCCAGTGCCACCGCTTCATTCCAAGGTCTCCATAGACACAAAAGCACATTCGGACCCATCCCCAGGGGTGTGCATTTCAACTCAGCATCCTCGGTAGCTCCCCACAGATCCAGGAGATCTAAACTGTCTTGTTGCTAGGAGACAATTGGAATGCGAGGTGGGCTACCCAGCCATCCATCCTTAGAACCCTGCTCAGAATCATTGGCCTGGAGCCAAACAACAGGTCTCAATTGTCCTGCCGAAGACTCTCTGCAGTTTGGAGCTTCTCACAACTCCCATCATGGGAAAACCCCCATGGCCTCGTGATGCCCCCCCATTCATGAAGGGGCCATCAGGGACAGAAACTCCAACCTGAGCGATCGTCTGATCCTCGCCCTGACTTCAGATGCACGAGATCTCGATTCAGGTCTGTAGATTGTGCCTGCCATGGCCTCACCCAGAAACCTAAGCCTAGCTTGTGTTCTCAGACTTTTGTCGTCAGACTACTGGCCCACAAGGCCTCCAGTTTGGCAATCCAGAACTACAATGCAGCACTCTGCCTGCCCTCCAGATAAAAAACATTGTCCTCTGGGGCTACCCAGTAACCCCAAATGAGGATCAACCTGCACCGACCTTGGCTGTACCCCAAATACATAGGTTGACCAGGGCACTAATGCCCATTCTGACACAGCCTGAGCCTGGACCCCCTGGCCCCTCCCAGACAGCTGGCCGCACACTGAGCACATCGAGCCACCATGGCCTTAGGTCGTCATCTCTTCCCAACCTCGGTTTTCAGGTTTCAGAACCTAGACCTTATCTCCATTCACTGTCCATGTTGAAGGTGATGCAGAAATCAGAACTCCTTCCCCATGGCAAGAAACCTTGTGGTTGGCATGTTGTCCAACGTTCAGTGTCGTTGACACCAGTGTGGCCCATGAGGCACCACCCATGCTCGCGGGCCACATTGGTCACAAACACACATTGTGACCCTCAGGCTGAGCCCAGTCCTCAAGTAAGGCCACTCAGTGGCTGGATGAAGAGATAGCATATTGGGCTTGCCATGCCCCTAGGCCCCAATTTTTAACCATAGTTCGGATTGTCCCTTCAGTCTTCCCCACGGCTTTGCTTTGGAATTCCTCTTTTGGTGGGACACCTGAGGTAACAAAACTGAAATGAGTCCTCCCATCCCACAGATTGACGAAAAGCAATTGGGAATCGGGCCAAATCCTCAGAGAGGAAGATTCGTCCATGGCCCATGAGGCCTCCCCGACATTCCACGGCCATCACTGATACAAAATCCAGAGACAAAAGCCTGAGCAATCGCCACAGACTCGCACTTTCTTCATATCCTGTAGAGTTCTTCTCATGGTTTGTAGATCGGCCCTGCCATACCTACGTCCCCAAACCTAAGCTGAGTTTGTGTTTTCAGACTTCTGTCCTCAAAGTCTTGGGCCACACACCCTCCAGGCTGGGCCCCTGGAGCCACACATTAGGACTGTGCCTACCAATCCATGGGAATTCTGCCCATTCCATGGTCCAAAATCGTACAAATTAGGAGAAACCTCCAACGTCCCTTAGGCCATCCCAATAATGTGGGTCACCCGGAACAAACAAGGGGTGTCTGACACCAGCTGATAATCGACCTCCACTCATACCATAGATGGATGTCCCCAGAGAAGAAGATTGAACCAGACAGGACCCTAGGCCATAATAGGATCCATTGCTTTGGGTTACAGGCATGTGTCCTCAAAAGCCTGATTCCAATACGAGCATAGGTGTTTTCCTGAGGCACCCATCAGAACTCATCTCGTCTCCACAAGGAAACCTGTGCATGGGAGCCATGTCCAAAGCTTAGGAAAGTACTTCAGGTTGCCGGTGCCACCGCCCCATTCCAAGGCCCTCATGGACACAAAAACACATTAGGACACATCCTCAGGAAAGTCCATTTCAACTCAGCCACCGAGGTTGCTCCCGCAGAGCCATCAGATCTAAACTGTCTTGTTGCTAGGAGACAATTGGAATGCGAGGCGGGCTTCCCAGGCATCCATCCGCGAACGGTGCTCTGGAGTCATTCCATATGGGATGTCCTGGAGCTGTCCAACAGGTCAATTGTCCGGAAGAAGGAATCCTGGAAGGGGGCATCCCACAACTCCCAACGTGGGAAAACCTCAATGGTCTCGAGATTCTGCTCTCTTCATGAAGCGGCCGTCATGCTCAGAAACTCCCACCTGAGCCAACGTCTGATCCTCGCCCTGACTTCAGATGCATGAGATATTGGTTCAGATCTGCAGGTGGTACCTGCCGTGCCCTCGCCCTGAAACCCAAGTCTAGCTTGTCTTCTCAGACTTCCATCCTCACACTCCTGGCCCCAAAGCCCTCAAGTTTGGCCATTCCGGACCCACAATGCAGCACTCTGCCTGTCCTCTAGAGAAAAAAATGATTGCCTCATGAGCTGCCCAGGCACCTTAAATGAGGGTAAACCTACACAGCACTCGACTTTACCCAAATTATATAGTCTAACCTGGGCACTAATGCACTGTCGAACACATCCTGAGCCCGGACCTCCTGACCAACACCCAGAAAGCTGACCGCACACTGAGCACATAAAACCCGCCATGGCCTTAGGTCATCATCTCTTCCCTACCTCAGTTTTCAGGCTTCAGAACCGAGACCTTATCTCCAATCACTGCCCAGGGGTGAGTCTGATGCAGAAATCAGAACTCCTCCTTACCCATGGCAAGAACCCTTGTGGTTGGCACGTTGTCCAACGATCAGTGTAGGAGAAACCCTGAGGCCCCGCCCATTCTTGAGTGCGACGAGGGCATACCCACGCATTGTGACCCCCAGCATGAGTCCTGTCCTCTAGTAAGTCCTCTCAGTGGCTGGACCATTAGATGTCATAATGGGCTTGACATGTCCCTAGGCCCCAATTTTTAACCAGATTTCTGATTGTCCAGTCGCCCCTCCGAGGGCTCTACTCTGAAATCCCTCATTTGGTGGGACACCTGAGGTTAAAAAAGAAAACAACAGCAACAACAAAATAAAACGGACTTCTTCCAGCCCACAGAATGAACCCAAACTCTTTGGACGGGGCCAAACCACCAGAGAGTAAGACTCGTCCATTTCCCATGAAGTCACCCAGAAATTCCACGACCATGAGTGACACGATATCCCGAGACAAAAACTTGAGCAGGAGCCTCACACTCGCCCTTCTTTCAAATCCCGAAAAGTTCTCCTCATGGTCTGTAGATCAGTCCTGCCATACCTGTGACCCGAAACATAAGCCGAGTTTGTGTTTTCAGACAACTGTCCAAAAAGGGCTGGACTACACAACCTACAGGCTCAGGCCCCTGGAGCCAAACCTGAGGACTGTACTTGCCCTCTCCAAGGGAATTGTGTGTGCCCATTCCAATGGCCACAACCCTTCTAATAGGATAAACCTCCAAAGTCCCTGATATATCTCAATAGTGGTAGCTTCCCAGGAAAAACAGGGGCAATCTGAGCCCAAATGAGCCCCTACCTGCACTCAGACCCATAGACAGATGTCCTCAGAGGTAAAAAGGAAAGAACAGGCCCCTAGGCACTAATCAAATCCATTGCTTTGGTTTCCAGGCATCTCTCCTCAGAGGCCTGGCTTTCAAAAGCAGCATATAGCTGTTTCTTGTTTCACCCATCAGAAAACATCTCATCTACACATGGGAAACTTGCACGTTGGAGCTGTGTCAAAGCCTCTGTTTAGTAGAACCCTTTAGGGCCCCAGTGCCACCGCTTCATTCCAAGGTCTCCATAGACACAAAAGCACATTCGGACCCATCCCCAGGGGTGTGCATTTCAACTCAGCATCCTCGGTAGCTCCCCACAGATCCAGGAGATCTAAACTGTCTTGTTGCTAGGAGACAATTGGAATGCGAGGTGGGCTACCCAGCCATCCATCCTTAGAACCCTGCTCAGCATCATTGGCCTGGAGCCAAACAACAGGTCTCAATTGTCCTGCCGAAGACTCTCTGCAGTTTGGAGCTTCTCACAACTCCCATCATGGGAAAAACCCCATGGCCTCGTGATGCCCCCCCCATTCTTGAAAGGGGCCATCAGGGACAGAAACTCCAACCTGAGCGATCGTCTGATCCTCGCCCTGACTTCAGATGCACGAGATCTCGATTCAGGTCTGTAGATTGTGCCTGCCATGGCCTCACCCAGAAACCTAAGCCTAGCTTGTGTTCTCAGACTTTTGTCGTCAGACTACTGGCCCACAAGGCCTCCAGTTTGGCAATCCAGAACTACAATGCAGCACTCTGCCTGCCCTCCAGATAAAAAACATTGTCCTCTGGGGCTACCCAGTAACCCCAAATGAGGATCAACCTGCACCGACCTTGGCTGTACCCCAAATACATAGGTTGACCAGGGCACTAATGCCCATTCTGACACAGCCTGATCCTGGACCCCCTGGCCCCTCCCAGACAGCTGGCCGCACACTGAGCACATCGAGCCACCATGGCCTTAGGTCGTCATCTCTTCCCAACCTCGGTTTTCAGGTTTCAGAACCTAGACCTTATCTCCATTCACTGTCCATGTTGAAGGTGATGCAGAAATCAGAACTCCTTCCCCATGGCAAGAAACCTTGTGGTTGGCATGTTGTCCAACGTTCAGTGTCGTTGACACCAGTGTGGCCCATGAGGCACCACCCATGCTCGCGGGCCACATTGGTCACAAACACACATTGTGACCCTCAGGCTGAGCCCAGTCCTCAAGTAAGGCCACTCAGTGGCTGGATGAAGAGATAGCATATTGGGCTTGCCATGCCCCTAGGCCCCAATTTTTAACCATAGTTCGGATTGTCCCTTCAGTCTTCCCCACGGCTTTGCTTTGGAATTCCTCTTTTGGTGGGACACCTGAGGTAACAAAACTGAAATGAGTCCTCCCATCCCACAGATTGACGAAAAGCAATTGGGAATCGGGCCAAATCCTCAGAGAGGAAGATTCGTCCATGGCCCATGAGGCCTCCCCGACATTCCACGGCCATCACTGATACAAAATCCAGAGACAAAAGCCTGAGCAATCGCCACAGACTCGCACTTTCTTCATATCCTGTAGAGTTCTTCTCATGGTTTGTAGATCGGCCCTGCCATACCTACGTCCCCAAACCTAAGCTGAGTTTGTGTTTTCAGACTTCTGTCCTCAAAGTCTTGGGCCACACACCCTCCAGGCTGGGCCCCTGGAGCCACACATTAGGACTGTGCCTACCAATCCATGGGAATTCTGCCCATTCCATGGTCCAAAATCATACAAATTAGGAGAAACCTCCAACGTCCCTTAGGCCATCCCAATAATGTGGGTCACCCGGAACAAACAAGGGGTGTCTGACACCAGCTGATAATCGACCTCCACTCATACCATAGATGGATGTCCCCAGAGAAGAAGATTGAACCAGACAGGACCCTAGGCCATAATAGGATCCATTGCTTTGGGTTACAGGCATGTGTCCTCAAAAGCCTGATTCCAATACGAGCATAGGGGTTTTCCTGAGGCACCCATCAGAACTCATCTCGTCTCCACAAGGAAACCTGTGCATGGGAGCCATGTCCAAAGCTTAGGAAAGTACTTCAGGTTGCCGGTGCCACCGCCCCATTCCAAGGCCCTCATGGACACAAAAACACATTAGGACACATCCTCAGGAAAGTCCATTTAAACTCAGCCACCGAGGTTGCTCCCGCAGAGCCATCAGATCTAAACTGTCTTGTTGCTAGGAGACAATTGGAATGCGAGGCGGGCTTCCCAGGCATCCATCCGCGAACAGTGCTCTGGAGTATTTCCATATGGGATGTCCTGGAGCTGTCCAACAGGTCAATTGTCCGGAAGAAGGAATCCTGGAAGGGGGCATCCCACAACTCCCAACGTGGGAAAACCTCAATGGTCTCGAGATTCCGCTCTCTTCATGAAGCGGCCGTCATGCTCAGAAACTCCCACCTGAGCCAACGTCTGATCCTCGCCCTGACTTCAGATGCATGAGATATTGGTTCAGATCTGCAGGGGGTACCTGCCGTGCCCTCGCCCTGAAACCCAAGTCTAGCTTGTCTTCTCAGACTTCCATCCTCACACTCCTGGCCCCAAAGCCCTCAAGTTTGGCCATTCCGGACCCACAATGCAGCACTCTGCCTGCCCTCTAGAGAAAAAAATGATTGCCTCATGAGCTGCCCAGGCACCTTAAATGAGGGTAAACCTACACAGCACTCGACTTTACCCAAATTATATAGTCTAACCTGGGCACTAATGCACTGTCGAACACATCCTGAGCCCGGACCTCCTGACCAACACCCAGAAAGCTGACCGCACACTGAGTACATAAAACCCGCCATGGCCTTAGGTCATCATCTCTTCCCTACCTCAGTTTTCAGGCTTCAGAACCGAGACCTTATCTCCAATCACTGCCCAGGGGTGAGTCTGATGCAGAAATCAGAACTCCTCCTTACCCATGGCAAGAACCCTTGTGGTTGGCACGTTGTCCAACGATCAGTGTAGGAGAAACCCTGAGGCCCCGCCCATTCTTGAGTGCGACGAGGGCATACCCACGCATTGTGACCCCCAGCATGAGTCCTGTCCTCTAGTAAGTCCTCTCAGTGGCTGGACCATTAGATGTCATAATGGGCTTGACATGTCCCTAGGCCCCAATTTTTAACCAGATTTCTGATTGTCCAGTCGCCCCTCCGAGGGCTCTACTCTGAAATCCCTCATTTGGTGGGACACCTGAGGTTAAAAAAGAAAACAACAGCAACAACAAAATAAAACGGACTTCTTCCAGCCCACAGAATGAACCCAAACTCTTTGGACGGGGCCAAACCACCAGAGAGTAAGACTCGTCCATTTCCCATGAAGTCACCCAGAAATTCCACGACCATGAGTGACACGATATCCCGAGACAAAAACTTGAGCAGGAGCCTCACACTCGCCCTTCTTTCAAATCCCGAAAAGTTCTCCTCATGGTCTGTAGATCAGTCCTGCCATACCTGTGACCCGAAACATAAGCCGAGTTTGTGTTTTCAGACAACTGTCCAAAAAGGGCTGGACTACACAACCTACAGGCTCAGGCCCCTGGAGCCAAACCTGAGGACTGTACTTGCCCTCTCCAAGGGAATTGTGTGTGCCCATTCCAATGGCCACAACCCTTCTAATAGGATAAACCTCCAAAGTCCCTGATATATCTCAATAGTGGTAGCTTCCCAGGAAAAACAGGGGCAATCTGAGCCCAAATGAGCCCCTACCTGCACTCAGACCCATAGACAGATGTCCTCAGAGGTAAAAAGGAAAGAACAGGCCCCTAGGCACTAATCAAATCCATTGCTTTGGTTTCCAGGCATCTCTCCTCAGAGGCCTGGCTTTCAAAAGCAGCATATAGCTGTTTCTTGTTTCACCCATCAGAAAACATCTCATCTACACATGGGAAACTTGCACGTTGGAGCTGTGTCAAAGCCTCTGTTTAGTAGAACCCTTTAGGGCCCCAGTGCCACCGCTTCATTCCAAGGTCTCCATAGACACAAAAGCACATTCGGACCCATCCCCAGGGGTGTGCATTTCAACTCAGCATCCTCGGTAGCTCCCCACAGATCCAGGAGATCTAAACTGTCTTGTTGCTAGGAGACAATTGGAATGCGAGGTGGGCTACCCAGCCATCCATCCTTAGAACCCTGCTCAGCATCATTGGCCTGGAGCCAAACAACAGGTCTCAATTGTCCTGCCGAAGACTCTCTGCAGTTTGGAGCTTCTCACAACTCCCATCATGGGAAAAACCCCATGGCCTCGTGATGCCCCCCCATTCTTGAAAGGGGCCATCAGGGACAGAAACTCCAACCTGAGCGATCGTCTGATCCTCGCCCTGACTTCAGATGCACGAGATCTCGATTCAGGTCTGTAGATTGTGCCTGCCATGGCCTCACCCAGAAACCTAAGCCTAGCTTGTGTTCTCAGACTTTTGTCGTCAGACTACTGGCCCACAAGGCCTCCAGTTTGGCAATCCAGAACTACAATGCAGCACTCTGCCTGCCCTCCAGATAAAAAACATTGTCCTCTGGGGCTACCCAGTAACCCCAAATGAGGATCAACCTGCACCGACCTTGGCTGTACCCCAAATACATAGGTTGACCAGGGCACTAATGCCCATTCTGACACAGCCTGAGCCTGGACCCCCTGGCCCCTCCCAGACAGCTGGCCGCACACTGAGCACATCGAGCCACCATGGCCTTAGGTCGTCATCTCTTCCCAACCTCGGTTTTCAGGTTTCAGAACCTAGACCTTATCTCCATTCACTGTCCATGTTGAAGGTGATGCAGAAATCAGAACTCCTTCCCCATGGCAAGAAACCTTGTGGTTGGCATGTTGTCCAACGTTCAGTGTCGTTGACACCAGTGTGGCCCATGAGGCACCACCCATGCTCGCGGGCCACATTGGTCACAAACACACATTGTGACCCTCAGGCTGAGCCCAGTCCTCAAGTAAGGCCACTCAGTGGCTGGATGAAGAGATAGCATATTGGGCTTGCCATGCCCCTAGGCCCCAATTTTTAACCATAGTTCGGATTGTCCCTTCAGTCTTCCCCACGGCTTTGCTTTGGAATTCCTCTTTTGGTGGGACACCTGAGGTAACAAAACTGAAATGAGTCCTCCCATCCCACAGATTGACGAAAAGCAATTGGGAATCGGGCCAAATCCTCAGAGAGGAAGATTCGTCCATGGCCCATGAGGCCTCCCCGACATTCCACGCCCATCACTGATACAAAATCCAGAGACAAAAGCCTGAGCAATCGCCACAGACTCGCACTTTCTTCATATCCTGTAGAGTTCTTCTCATGGTTTGTAGATCGGCCCTGCCATACCTACGTCCCCAAACCTAAGCTGAGTTTGTGTTTTCAGACTTCTGTCCTCAAAGTCTTGGGCCACACACCCTCCAGGCTGGGCCCCTGGAGCCACACATTAGGACTGTGCCTACCAATCCATGGGAATTCTGCCCATTCCATGGTCCAAAATCATACAAATTAGGAGAAACCTCCAACGTCCCTTAGGCCATCCCAATAATGTGGGTCACCCGGAACAAACAAGGGGTGTCTGACACCAGCTGATAATCGACCTCCACTCATACCATAGATGGATGTCCCCAGAGAAGAAGATTGAACCAGACAGGACCCTAGGCCATAATAGGATCCATTGCTTTGGGTTACAGGCATGTGTCCTCAAAAGCCTGATTCCAATACGAGCATAGGGGTTTTCCTGAGGCACCCATCAGAACTCATCTCGTCTCCACAAGGAAACCTGTGCATGGGAGCCATGTCCAAAGCTTAGGAAAGTACTTCAGGTTGCCGGTGCCACCGCCCCATTCCAAGGCCCTCATGGACACAAAAACACATTAGGACACATCCTCAGGAAAGTCCATTTAAACTCAGCCACCGAGGTTGCTCCCGCAGAGCCATCAGATCTAAACTGTCTTGTTGCTAGGAGACAATTGGAATGCGAGGCGGGCTTCCCAGGCATCCATCCGCGAACAGTGCTCTGGAGTATTTCCATATGGGATGTCCTGGAGCTGTCCAACAGGTCAATTGTCCGGAAGAAGGAATCCTGGAAGGGGGCATCCCACAACTCCCAACGTGGGAAAACCTCAATGGTCTCGAGATTCCGCTCTCTTCATGAAGCGGCCGTCATGCTCAGAAACTCCCACCTGAGCCAACGTCTGATCCTCGCCCTGACTTCAGATGCATGAGATATTGGTTCAGATCTGCAGGGGGTACCTGCCGTGCCCTCGCCCTGAAACCCAAGTCTAGCTTGTCTTCTCAGACTTCCATCCTCACACTCCTGGCCCCAAAGCCCTCAAGTTTGGCCATTCCGGACCCACAATGCAGCACTCTGCCTGCCCTCTAGAGAAAAAAATGATTGCCTCATGAGCTGCCCAGGCACCTTAAATGAGGGTAAACCTACACAGCACTCGACTTTACCCAAATTATATAGTCTAACCTGGGCACTAATGCACTGTCGAACACATCCTGAGCCCGGACCTCCTGACCAACACCCAGAAAGCTGACCGCACACTGAGCACATAAAACCCGCCATGGCCTTAGGTCATCATCTCTTCCCTACCTCAGTTTTCAGGCTTCAGAACCGAGACCTTATCTCCAATCACTGCACAGGGGTGAGTCTGATGCAGAAATCAGAACTCCTCCTTACCCATGGCAAGAACCCTTGTGGTTGGCACGTTGTCCAACGATCAGTGTAGGAGAAACCCTGAGGCCCCGCCCATTCTTGAGTGCAACGAGGGCATACCCACGCATTGTGACCCCCAGCATGAGTCCTGTCCTCTAGTAAGTCCTCTCAGTGGCTGGACCATTAGATGTCATAATGGGCTTGACATGTCCCTAGGCCCCAATTTTTAACCAGATTTCTGATTGTCCAGTCGCCCCTCCGAGGGCTCTACTCTGAAATCCCTCATTTGGTGGGACACCTGAGGTTAAAAAAGAAAACAACAACAACAACAAAATAAAACGGACTTCTTCCAGCCCACAGAATGAACCCAAACTCTTTGGACGGGTCCAAACCACCAGAGAGTAAGACTCGTCCATTTCCCATGAAGTCACCCAGAAATTCCACGACCATGAGTGACACGATATCCCGAGACAAAAACTTGAGCAGGAGCCTCACACTCGCCCTTCTTTCAAATCCCGAAAAGTTCTCCTCATGGTCTGTAGATCAGTCCTGCCATACCTGTGACCCGAAACATAAGCCGAGTTTGTGTTTTCAGACAACTGTCCAAAAAGTGCTGGACTACACAACCTACAGGCTCAGGCCCCTGGAGCCAAACCTGAGGACTGTACTTGCCCTCTCCAAGGGAATTGTGTGTGCCCATTCCAATGGCCACAACCCTTCTAATAGGATAAACCTCCAAAGTCCCTGATATATCTCAATAGTGGTAGCTTCCCAGGAAAAACAGGGGCAATCTGAGCCCAAATGAGCCCCTACCTGCACTCAGACCCATAGACAGATGTCCTCAGAGGTAAAAAGGAAAGAACAGGCCCCTAGGCACTAATCACATCCATTGCTTTGGTTTCCAGGCATCTCTCCTCAGAGGCCTGGCTTTCAAAAGCAGCATATAGCTGTTTCTTGTTTCACCCATCAGAAAACATCTCATCTACACATGGGAAACTTGCACGTTGGAGCTGTGTCAAAGCCTCTGTTTAGTAGAACCCTTTAGGGCCCCAGTGCCACCGCTTCATTCCAAGGTCTCCATAGACACAAAAGCACATTCGGACCCATCCCCAGGGGTGTGCATTTCAACTCAGCATCCTCGGTAGCTCCCCACAGATCCAGGAGATCTAAACTGTCTTGTTGCTAGGAGACAATTGGAATGCGAGGTGGGCTACCCAGCCATCCATCCTTAGAACCCTGCTCAGCATCATTGGCCTGGAGCCAAACAACAGGTCTCAATTGTCCTGCCGAAGACTCTCTGCAGTTTGGAGCTTCTCACAACTCCCATCATGGGAAAACCCCCATGGCCTCGTGATGCCCCCCCATTCTTGAAGGGGCCATCAGGGACAGAAACTCCAACCTGAGCGATCGTCTGATCCTCGCCCTGACTTCAGATGCACGAGATCTCGATTCAGGTCTGTAGATTGTGCCTGCCATGGCCTCACCCAGAAACCTAAGCCTAGCTTGTGTTCTCAGAATTTTGTCGTCAGACTACTGGCCCACAAGGCCTCAAGTTTGGCAATCCAGAACTACAATGCAGCACTCTGCCTGCCCTCCAGATAAAAAACATTGTCCTCTGGGGCTACCCAGTAAACCCAAATGAGGATCAACCTGCACCGACCTTGGCTGTACCCCAAATACATAGGCTGACCAGGGCACTAATGCCCTTTCTGACACAGCCTGAGCCTGGACCCCCTGGCCCCTCCCAGACAGCTGGCCGCACACTGAGCACATCGAGCCGCCATGGCCTTAGGTCGTCATCTCTTCCCAACCTCGGTTTTCAGGTTTCAGAACCTAGACCTTATCTCCAATCACTGTCCATGTTGAAGGTGATGCAGAAATCAGAACTCCTTCCCCATGGCAAGAAACCTTGTGGTTGGCTTGTTGTCCAGCGTTCAGTGTCGTTGAAACCAGTGTGGCCCATGAGCCCCCGCCCATGCTCGTGGGCCACATTGGTCACAAACACACATTGTGACCCTCAGGCTGAGCCCAGTCCTCAAGTAAGGCCACTCAGTGGCTGGATGAAGAGATAGCATATTGGGCTTGCCATGCCCCTAGGCCCCAATTTTTAACCATAGTTCGGATTGTCCCTTCAGTCTTCCCCACGGCTTGGCTTTGGAATTCCTCTTTTGGTGGGACACCTGAGGTAACAAAACTGAAATGAGTCCTCTCATCCCACAGATTGACGAAAAGCAATTGGGAATCGGGCCAAATCCTCAGAGAGGAAGATTCGTCCATGGCCCATGAGGCCTCCCCGACATTCCACGGCCATCACTGATACAAAATCCAGAGACAAAAGCCTGAGCAATCGCCACAGACTCGCACTTTCTTCATATCCTGTAGAGTTCTTCTCATGGTTTGTAGATCGGCCCTGCCATACCTACGTCCCCAAACCTAAGCTGAGTTTGTGTTTTCAGACTTCTGTCCTCAAAGTCTTGGGCCACACACCCTCCAGGCTGGGCCCCTGGAGCCACACATTAGGACTGTGCCTACCAATCCATGGGAATTCTGCCCATTCCATGGTCCAAAATCATACAAATTAGGAGAAACCTCCAACGTCCCTTAGGCCATCCCAATAATGTGGGTCACCCGGAACAAACAAGGGGTGTCTGACACCAGCTGATAATCGACCTCCACTCATACCATAGATGGATGTCCCCAGAGAAGAAGATTGAACCAGACAGGACCCTAGGCCATAATAGGATCCATTGCTTTGGGTTACAGGCATGTGTCCTCAAAAGCCTGATTCCAATACGAGCATAGGGGTTTTCCTGAGGCACCCATCAGAACTCATCTCGTCTCCACAAGGAAACCTGTGCATGGGAGCCATGTCCAAAGCTTAGGAAAGTACTTCAGGTTGCCGGTGCCACCGCCCCATTCCAAGGCCCTCATGGACACAAAAACACATTAGGACACATCCTCAGGAAAGTCCATTTAAACTCAGCCACCGAGGTTGCTCCCGCAGAGCCATCAGATCTAAACTGTCTTGTTGCTAGGAGACAATTGGAATGCGAGGCGGGCTTCCCAGGCATCCATCCGCGAACAGTGCTCTGGAGTATTTCCATATGGGATGTCCTGGAGCTGTCCAACAGGTCAATTGTCCGGAAGAAGGAATCCTGGAAGGGGGCATCCCACAACTCCCAACGTGGGAAAACCTCAATGGTCTCGAGATTCCGCTCTCTTCATGAAGCGGCCGTCATGCTCAGAAACTCCCACCTGAGCCAACGTCTGGTCCTCGCCCTGACTTCAGATGCATGAGATATTGGTTCAGATCTGCAGGGGGTACCTGCCGTGCCCTCGCCCTGAAACCCAAGTCTAGCTTGTCTTCTCAGACTTCCATCCTCACACTCCTGGCCCCAAAGCCCTCAAGTTTGGCCATTCCGGACCCACAATGCAGCACTCTGCCTGCCCTCTAGAGAAAAAAATGATTGCCTCATGAGCTGCCCAGGCACCTTAAATGAGGGTAAACCTACACAGCACTCGACTTTACCCAAATTATATAGTCTAACCTGGGCACTAATGCACTGTCGAACACATCCTGAGCCCGGACCTCCTGACCAACACCCAGAAAGCTGACCGCACACTGAGCACATAAAACCCGCCATGGCCTTAGGTCATCATCTCTTCCCTACCTCAGTTTTCAGGCTTCAGAACCGAGACCTTATCTCCAATCACTGCCCAGGGGTGAGTCTGATGCAGAAATCAGAACTCCTCCTTACCCATGGCAAGAACCCTTGTGGTTGGCACGTTGTCCAACGATCAGTGTAGGAGAAACCCTGAGGCCCCGCCCATTCTTGAGTGCAACCAGGGCATACCCACGCATTGTGACCCCCAGCATGAGTCCTGTCCTCTAGTAAGTCCTCTCAGTGGCTGGACCATTAGATGTCATAATGGGCTTGACATGTCCCTAGGCCCCAATTTTTAACCAGATTTCTGATTGTCCAGTCGCCCCTCCGAGGGCTCTACTCTGAAATCCCTCATTTGGTGGGACACCTGAGGTTAAAAAAGAAAACAACAACAACAACAAAATAAAACGGACTTCTTCCAGCCCACAGAATGAACCCAAACTCTTTGGACGGGTCCAAACCACCAGAGAGTAAGACTCGTCCATTTCCCATGAAGTCACCCAGAAATTCCACGACCATGAGTGACACGATATCCCGAGACAAAAACTTGAGCAGGAGCCTCACACTCGCCCTTCTTTCAAATCCCGAAAAGTTCTCCTCATGGTCTGTAGATCAGTCCTGCCATACCTGTGACCCGAAACATAAGCCGAGTTTGTGTTTTCAGACAACTGTCCAAAAAGGGCTGGACTACACAACCTACAGGCTCAGGCCCCTGGAGCCAAACCTGAGGACTGTACTTGCCCTCTCCAAGGGAATTGTGTGTGCCCATTCCAATGGCCACAACCCTTCTAATAGGATAAACCTCCAAAGTCCCTGATATATCTCAATAGTGGTAGCTTCCCAGGAAAAACAGGGGCAATCTGAGCCCAAATGAGCCCCTACCTGCACTCAGACCCATAGACAGATGTCCTCAGAGGTAAAAAGGAAAGAACAGGCCCCTAGGCACTAATCAAATCCATTGCGTTGGTTTCCAGGCATCTCTCCTCAGAGGCCTGGCTTTCAAAAGCAGCATATAGCTGTTTCTTGTTTCACCCATCAGAAAACATCTCATCTACACATGGGAAACTTGCACGTTGGAGCTGTGTCAAAGCCTCTGTTTAGTAGAACCCTTTAGGGCCCCAGTGCCACCGCTTCATTCCAAGGTCTCCATAGACACAAAAGCACATTCGGACCCATCCCCAGGGGTGTGCATTTCAACTCAGCATCCTCGGTAGCTCCCCACAGATCCAGGAGATCTAAACTGTCTTGTTGCTAGGAGACAATTGGAATGCGAGGTGGGCTACCCAGCCATCCATCCTTAGAACCCTGCTCAGCATCATTGGCCTGGAGCCAAACAACAGGTCTCAATTGTCCTGCCGAAGACTCTCTGCAGTTTGGAGCTTCTCACAACTCCCATCATGGGAAAACCCCCATGGCCTCGTGATGCCCCCCCATTCTTGAAGGGGCCATCAGGGACAGAAACTCCAACCTGAGCGATCGTCTGATCCTCGCCCTGACTTCAGATGCACGAGATCTCGATTCAGGTCTGTAGATTGTGCCTGCCATGGCCTCACCCAGAAACCTAAGCCTAGCTTGTGTTCTCAGACTTTTGTCGTCAGACTACTGGCCCACAAGGCCTCAAGTTTGGCAATCCAGAACTACAATGCAGCACTCTGCCTGCCCTCCAGATAAAAAACATTGTCCTCTGGGGCTACCCAGTAAACCCAAATGAGGATCAACCTGCACCGACCTTGGCTGTACCCCAAATACATAGGCTGACCAGGGCACTAATGCCCTTTCTGACACAGCCTGAGCCTGGACCCCCTGGCCCCTCCCAGACAGCTGGCCGCACACTGAGCACATCGAGCCGCCATGGCCTTAGGTCGTCATCTCTTCCCAACCTCGGTTTTCAGGTTTCAGAACCTAGACCTTATCTCCAATCACTGTCCATGTTGAAGGTGATGCAGAAATCAGAACTCCTTCCCCATGGCAAGAAACCTTGTGGTTGGCTTGTTGTCCAGCGTTCAGTGTCGTTGAAACCAGTGTGGCCCATGAGCCCCCGCCCATGCTCGTGGGCCACATTGGTCACAAACACACATTGTGACCCTCAGGCTGAGCCCAGTCCTCAAGTAAGGCCACTCAGTGGCTGGATGAAGAGATAGCATATTGGGCTTGCCATGCCCCTAGGCCCCAATTTTTAACCATAGTTCGGATTGTCCCTTCAGTCTTCCCCACGGCTTGGCTTTGGAATTCCTCTTTTGGTGGGACACCTGAGGTAACAAAACTGAAATGAGTCCTCTCATCCCACAGATTGACGAAAAGCAATTGGGAATCGGGCCAAATCCTCAGAGAGGAAGATTCGTCCATGGCCCATGAGGCCTCCCCGACATTCCACGGCTATCACTGATACAAAATCCAGAGACAAAAGCCTGAGCAATCGCCACAGACTCGCACTTTCTTCATATCCTGTAGAGTTCTTCTCATGGTTTGTAGATCGGGCCTGCCATACCTACGTCCCCAAACCTAAGCTGAGTTTGTGTTTTCAGACTTCTGTCCTCAAAGTCTTGGGCCACACATCCTCCAGGCTGGGCCCCTGGAGCCACACATTAGGACTGTGCCTACCAATCCATGGGAATTCTGCCCATTCCATGGTCCAAAACCGTACAAATTAGGAGAAACGTCCAACGACCCTTAGGCCATCCCAATAGTGTGGGTCACCCGGAACAAACAAGGGGTGTCTGACACCAGCTGATAATCGACCTCCACTCATACCATAGATGGATGTCCCCAGAGAAGAAGATTGAACCAGACAGGACCCTAGGCCATAATAGGATCCATTGCTATGGGTTACAGGCATGTGTCCTCAAAAGCCTGATTCCAATACGAGCATAGGGGTTTTCCTGAGGCACCCATCAGAACTCATCTTGTCTCCACAAGTAAACCTGTGCATGGGAGCCATGTCCAAAGCTTAGGAAAGTACTACAGGTTGCCGGTGCCACCGCCCCATTCCAAGGCCCTCATGGACACAAAAACACATTAGGACACATCCTCAGAAAAGTCCATTTCAACTCAGCCACCGAGGTTGCTCCCACAGAGCCATCAGATCTAAACTGTCTTGTTGCTAGGAGACAATTGGAATGCGAGGCGGGCTTCCCAGGCATCCATCCGCGAACGGTGCTCTGGAGTCATTCCATATGGGATGTCCTGGAGCTGTCCAACAGGTCAATTGTCCGGAAGAAGGAATCCTGGAAGGGGGCATCCCACAACTCCCAACGTGGGAAAACCTCAATGGTCTCGAGATTCCGCTCCCTTCATGAATCGGCCGTCATGCTCAGAAACTCCCACCCGAGCCAACGTCTGATCATCTCCCTGACTTCAGATGCATGAGATATTGGTTCAGATCTGCAGGGGGTACCTGCCGTGCGCTCGCCCTGAAACCCAAGTCTAGCTTGTCTTCTCAGACTTCCATCCTCACACTCCTGGCCCCAAAGCCCTCAAGTTTGGCCATTCCGGACCCACAATGCAGCACTCTGCCTGCCCTCTAGAGAAAAAAATGATTGCCTCATGAGCTGCCCAGGCACCTTAAATGAGGGTAAACCTACACAGCACTCGACTTTACCCAAATTATATAGTCTAACCTGGGCACTAATGCACTGTCGAACACATCCTGAGCCCGGACCTCCTGACCAACACCCAGAAAGCTGACCGCACACTGAGCACATAAAACCCGCCATGGCCTTAGGTCATCATCTCTTCCCTACCTCAGTTTTCAGGCTTCAGAACCGAGACCTTATCTCCAATCACTGCCCAGGGGTGAGTCTGATGCAGAAATCAGAACTCCTCCTTACCCATGGCAAGAACCCTTGTGGTTGGCACGTTGTCCAACGATCAGTGTAGGAGAAACCCTGAGGCCCCGCCTATTCTTGAGTGCGACGAGGGCATACACACGCATTGTGACCCCAGCATGAGTCCTGTCCTCTAGTAAGTCCTCTCAGTGGCTGGACCATTAGATGTCATAATGGGCTTGACATGTCCCTAGGCCCCAATTTTTAACCAGATTTCTGATTGTCCAGTCGCCCCTACTAGGGCTCTACTCTGAAATCCCTCATTTGGTGGGACACCTGAGGTTAAAAAAGAAAACAACAACAACAACAAAATAAAACGGACTTCTTCCAGCCCACAGAATGAACCCAAACTCTTTGGACGGGGCCAAACCACCAGAGAGTAAGACTCGTCCATTTCCCATGAAGTCACCCAGAAATTCCACGACCATGAGTGACACGATATCCCGAGACAAAAACTTGAGCAGGAGCCTCACACTCGCCCTTCTTTCAAATCCCGAAAAGTTCTCCTCATGGTCTGTAGATCAGTCCTGCCATACCTATGACCTGAAACATAAGCCGAGTTTGTGTTTTCAGACAACTGTCCAAAAAGGGCTGGACGACACAACCTACAGGCTCAGGCCCCTGGAGCCAAACCTGAGGACTGTACTTGCCCTCTCCAAGGGAATTGTGTGTGCCCATTCCAATGGCCACAACCCTTCTAATAGGATAAACCTCCAAAGTCGTGATATATCTCAATAGTGGTAGCTTCCCAGGAAAAACAGGGGCAATCTGAGCCCAAATGAGCCCCTACCTGCACTCAGACCCATAGACAGATGTCCTCAGAGGTAAAAAGGAAAGAACAGGCCCCTAGGCACTAATCAGATCCATTGCGTTGGTTTCCAGGCATCTCTCCTCAGAAGCCTGGATTTCAAAAGCAGCATATAGCTTTTTCTTGTTTCACCCATCAGAAAACATCTCATCTACACATGGGAAAATTGCACGTTGGAGCTGTGTCAAAGCCTCTGTTTAGGAGAACCCTTTAGGGCCCCAGAGCCACCGCTTCATTCCAAGGTCTCCATAGACACAAAAGCACATTCGGACCCATCCCCAGGGGTGTGCATTTCAACTCAGCATCCTCGGTAGCTCCCCACAGATCCAGGAGATCTAAACTGTCTTGTTGCTAGGAGACAATTGGAATGCGAGGTGGGCTACCCAGCCATCCATCCTTAGAACCCTGCTCAGAATCATTGGCCTGGAGCCAAACAACAGGTCTCAATTGTCCTGCCGAAGACTCTCTGCAGTTTGGAGCTTCTCACAACTCCCATCATGGGAAAACCCCCATGGCCTCGTGATGCCCCCCCATTCATGAAGGGGCCATCAGGGACAGAAACTCCAACCTGAGCGATCGTCTGATCCTCGCCCTGACTTCAGATGCACGAGATCTCGATTCAGGTCTGTAGATTGTGCCTGCCATGGCCTCACCCAGAAACCTAAGCCTAGCTTGTGTTCTCAGACTTTTGTCGTCAGACTACTGGCCCACAAGGCCTCCAGTTTGGCAATCCAGAACTACAATGCAGCACTCTGCCTGCCCTCCAGATAAAAAACATTGTCCTCTGGGGCTACCCAGTAACCCCAAATGAGGATCAACCTGCACCGACCTTGGCTGTACCCCAAATACATAGGCTGACCAGGGCACTAATGCCCTTTCTGACACAGCCTGAGCCTGGAACCCCTGGCCCCTCCCAGACAGCTGGCCGCACACTGAGCACATCGAGCCGCCATGGCCTTAGGTCGTCATCTCTTCCCAACCTCGGTTTTCAGGTTTCAGAACCTAGACCTTATCTCCAATCACTGTCCATGTTGAAGGTGATGCAGAAATCAGAACTCCTTCCCCATGGCAAGAAACCTTGTGGTTGCATTGTTGTCCAACGTTCAGTGTCGTTGAAACCAGTGTGGCCCATGAGGCCCCGCCCATGCTCGCGGGCCACATTGGTCACAAACACACATTGTGACCCTCAGGCTGAGCCCAGTCCTCAAGTAAGGCCACTCAGTGGCTGGATGAAGAGATAGCATATTGGGCTTGCCATGACCCTAGGCCCCAATTTTTAACCATAGTTCGGATTGTCCCTTCAGTCTTCCCCACGGCTTGGCTTTGGAATTCCTCTTTTGGTGGGACACCTGAGGTAACAAAACTGAAATGAGTCCTCCCATCCCACAGATTGACGAAAAGCAATTGGGAATCGGGCCAAATCCTCAGAGAGGAAGATTCGTCCATGGCCCATGAGGCCTCCCCGACATTCCACGGCCATCACTGATACAAAATCCAGAGACAAAAGCCTGAGCAATCGCCACAGACTCGCACTTTCTTCATATCCTGTAGAGTTCTTCTCATGGTTTGTAGATCGGGCCTGCCATACCTACGTCCCCAAACCTAAGCTGAGTTTGTGTTTTCAGACTTCTGTCCTCAAAGTCTTGGGCCACACACCATCCAGGCTGGGCCCCTGGAGCCACACATTAGGACTGTGCCTACCAATCCATGGGAATTCTGCCCATTCCATGGTCCAAAATCGTACAAATTAGGAGAAACCTCCAACGACCCTTAGGCCATCCCAATAGTGTGGGTCACCCGGAACAAACAAGGGGTGTCTGACACCAGCTGATAATCGACCTCCACTCATACCATAGATGGATGTCCCCAGAGAAGAAGATTGAACCAGACAGGACCCTAGGCCATAATAGGATCCATTGCTATGGGTTACAGGCATGTGTCCTCAAAAGCCTGATTCCAATACGAGCATAGGGGTTTTCCTGAGGCACCCATCAGAACTCATCTCGTCTCCACAAGGAAACCTGTGCATGGGAGCCATGTCCAAAGCTTAGGAAAGTACTTCAGGTTGCCGGTGCCACCGCCCCATTCCAAGGCCCTCATGGACACAAAAACACATTAGGACACATCCTCAGAAAAGTCCATTTCAACTCAGCCACCGAGGTTGCTCCCGCAGAGCCATCAGATCTAAACTGTCTTGTTGCTAGGAGACAATTGGAATGCGAGGCGGGCTTCCCAGGCATCCATCCGTGAACGGTGCTCTGGAGTCATTCCATATGGGATGTCCTGGAGCTGTCCAACAGGTCAATTGTCCGGAAGAAGGAATCCTGGAAGGGGGCATCCCACAACTCCCAACGTGGGAAAACCTCAATGGTCTCGAGATTCCGCTCCCTTCATGAAGCGGCCGTCATGCTCAGAAACTCCCACCCGAGCCAACGTCTGATCCTCGCCCTGACTTCAGATGCATGAGATATTGGTTCAGATCTGCAGGGGGTACCTGCCGTGCCCTCGCCCTGAAACCCAAGTCTAGCTTGTCTTCTCAGACTTCCATCCTCACACTCCTGGCCCCAAAGCCCTCAAGTTTGGCCATTCCGGACCCACAATGCAGCACTCTGCCTGCCCTCTAGAGAAAAAAATGATTGCCTCATGAGCTGCCCAGGCACCTTAAATGAGGGTAAACCTACACAGCACTCGACTTTACCCAAATTATATAGTCTAACCTGGGCACTAATGCACTGTCGAACACATCCTGAGCCCGGACCTCCTGACCAACACCCAGAAAGCTGACCGCACACTGAGCACATAAAACCCGCCATGGCCTTAGGTCATCATCTCTTCCCTACCTCAGTTTTCAGGCTTCAGAACCGAGACCTTATCTCCAATCACTGCCCAGGGGTGAGTCTGATGCAGAAATCAGAACTCCTCCTTACCCATGGCAAGAACCCTTGTGGTTGGCACGTTGTCCAACGTTCAGTGTAGGAGAAACCCTGAGGCCCCACCCATTCTTGAGTGCGACGAGGGCATACACACGCATTGTGACCCCCAGCATGAGTCCTGTCCTCTAGTAAGTCCTCTCAGTGGCTGGACCATTAGATGTCATAATGGGCTTGACATGTCCCTAGGCCCCAATTTTTAACCAGATTTCTGATTGTCCAGTCGCCCCTCCTAGGGCTCTACTCTGAAATCCCTCATTTGGTGGGACACCTGAGGTTAAAAAAGAAAACAACAACAACAACAAAATAAAACGGACTTCTTCCAGCCCACAGAATGAACCCAAACTCTTTGGACGGGGCCAAACCACCATAGAGTAAGACTCGTCCATTTCCCATGAAGTCACCCAGAAATTCCACGACCATGAGTGACACGATATCCCGAGACAAAAACTTGAGCAGGAGCCTCACACTCGCCCTTCTTTCAAATCCCGAAAAGTTCTCCTCATGGTCTGTAGATCAGTCCTGCCATACCTATGACCTGAAACATAAGCCGAGTTTGTGTTTTCAGAAAACTGTCCAAAAAGGGCTGGACGACACAACCTACAGGCTCAGGCCCCTGGAGCCAAACCTGAGGACTGTACTTGCCCTCTCCAAGGGAATTGTGTGTGCCCATTCCAATGGCCACAACCCTACTAATAGGATAAACCTCCAAAGTCGTGATATATCTCAATAGTGGTAGCTTCCCAGGAAAAACAGAGGCAATCTGAGCCCAAATGAGCCCCTACCTGCACTCAGACCCATAGACAGATGTCCTCAGAGGTAAAAAGGAAAGAACAGGCCCCTAGGCACTAATCAGATCCATTGCTTTGGTTTCCAGGCATCTCTCCTCAGAGGCCTGGATTTCAAAAGCAGCATATAGCTGTTTCTTGTTTCACCCATCAGAAAACATCTCATCTACACATGGGAAACTTGCACGTTGGAGCTGTGTCAAAGCCTCTGTTTAGGAGAACCCTTTAGGGCCCCAGAGCCACCGCTTCATTCCAAGGTCTCCATAGACACAAAAGCACATTCGGACCCATCCCCAGGGGTGTGCATTTCAACTGAGCATCCTCGGTAGCTCCCCACAGATCCAGGAGATCTAAACTGTCTTGTTGCTAGGAGACAATTGGAATGCGAGGTGGGCTACCCAGCCATCCATCCTTAGAACCCTGCTCAGAATCATTGGCCTGGAGCCAAACAACAGGTCTCAATTGTCCTGCCGAAGACTCTCTGCAGTTTGGAGCTTCTCACAACTCCCATCATGGGAAAACCCCCATGGCCTCGTGATGCCCCCCCATTCATGAAGGGGCCATCAGGGACAGAAACTCCAACCTGAGCGATCGTCTGATCCTCGCCCTGACTTCAGATGCACGAGATCTCGATTCAGGTCTGTAGATTGTGCCTGCCATGGCCTCACCCAGAAACCTGAGCCTAGCTTGTGTTCTCAGACTTTTGTCGTCAGACTACTGGCCCACAAGGCCTCCAGTTTGGCAATCCAGAACTACAATGCAGCACTCTGCCTGCCCTCCAGATAAAAAACATTGTCCTCTGGGGCTACCCAGTAACCCCAAATGAGGATCAACCTGCACCGACCTTGGCTGTACCCCAAATACATAGGCTGACCAGGGCACTAATGCCCTTTCTGACACAGCCTGAGCCTGGACCCCCTGGCCCCTCCCAGACAGCTGGCCGCACACTGAGCTCATCGAGCCGCCATGGCCTTAGGTCGTCATCTCTTCCCAACCTCGGTTTTCAGGTTTCAGAACCTAGACCTTATCTCCAATCACTGTCCATGTTGAAGGTGATGCAGAAATCAGAACTCCTTCCCCATGGCAAGAAACCTTGTGGTTGGCATTTGTCCAACGTTCAGTGTCGTTGAAACCAGTGTGGCCCATGAGGCCCCGCCCATGCTCGAGGGCCACATTGGTCACAAACACACATTGTGACCCTCAGGCTGAGCCCAGTCCTCAAGTAAGGCCACTCAGTGGCTGGATGAAGAGATAGCATATTGGGCTTGCCATGCCCCTAGGCCCCAATTTTTAACCATAGTTCGGATTGTCCCTTCAGTCTTCCCCACGGCTTGGCTTTGGAATTCCTCTTTTGGTGGGACACCTGAGGTAACAAAACTGAAATGAGTCCTCCCATCCCACAGATTGACGAAAAGCAATTGGGAATCTGGCCAAATCCTCAGAGAGGAAGATTCGTCCATGGCCCATGCGGCCTCCCCGACATTCCACGGCCATCACTGATACAAAATCCAGAGACAAAAGCCTGAGCAATCGCCACAGACTCGCACTTTCTTCATATCCTGTAGAGTTCTTCTCATGGTTTGTAGATCGGGCCTGCCATACCTACGTCCCCAAACCTAAGCTGAGTTTGTGTTTTCAGACTTCTGTCCTCAAAGTCTTGGGCCACACACCCTCCAGGCTGGGCCCCTGGAGCCACACATTAGGACTGTGCCTACCAATCCATGGGAATTCTGCCCATTCCATGGTCCAAAATCGTACAAATTAGGAGAAACCTCCAACGACCCTTAGGCCATCCCAATAGTGTGGGTCACCCGGAACAAACAAGGGGTGTCTGACACCAGCTGATAATCGACCTCCACTCATACCATAGATGGATGTCCCCAGAGAAGAAGATTGAACCAGACAGGACCCTAGGCCATAATAGGATCCATTGCTATGGGTTACAGGCATGTGTCCTCAAAAGCCTGATTCCAATACGAGCATAGGGGTTTTCCTGAGGCACCCATCAGAACTCATCTCGTCTCCACAAGTAAACCTGTGCATGGGAGCCATGTCCAAAGCTTAGGAAAGTACTTCAGGTTGCCGGTGCCACCGCCCCATTCCAAGGCCCTCATGGACACAAAAACACATTAGGACACATCCTCAGAAAAGTCCATTTCAACTCAGCCACCGAGGTTGCTCCCGCAGAGCCATCAGATCTAAACTGTCTTGTTGCTAGGAGACAATTGGAATGCGAGGTGGGCTACCCAGCCATCCATCCTTAGAACCCTGCTCAGAATCATTGGCCTGGAGCCAAACAACAGGTCTCAATTGTCCTGCCGAAGACTCTCTGCAGTTTGGAGCTTCTCACAACTCCCATCATGGGAAAACCCCCATGGCCTCGTGATGCCCCCCCATTCTTGAAGGGGCCATCAGGGACAGAAACTCCAACCTGAGCGATCGTCTGATCCTCGCCCTGACTTCAGATGCACGAGATCTCGATTCAGGTCTGTAGATTGTGCCTGCCATGGCCTCACCCAGAAACCTAAGCCTAGCTTGTGTTCTCAGACATTTGTCGTCAGACTACTGGCCCACAAGGCCTCAAGTTTGGCAATCCAGAACTACAATGCAGCACTCTGCCTGCCCTCCAGATAAAAAACATTGTCCTCTGGGGCTACCCAGTAAACCCAAATGAGGATCAACCTGCACCGACCTTGGCTGTACCCCAAATACATAGGCTGACCAGGGCACTAATGCCCTTTCTGACACAGCCTGAGCCTGGACCCCCTGGCCCCTCCCAGACAGCTGGCCGCACACTGAGCACATCGAGCCGCCATGGCCTTAGGTCGTCATCTCTTCCCAACCTCGGTTTTCAGGTTTCAGAACCTAGACCTTATCTCCAATCACTGTCCATGTTGAAGGTGATGCAGAAATCAGAACTCCTTCCCCATGGCAAGAAACCTTGTGGTTGGCTTGTTGTCCAGCGTTCAGTGTCGTTGAAACCAGTGTGGCCCATGAGCCCCCGCCCATGCTCGTGGGCCACATTGGTCACAAACACACATTGTGACCCTCAGGCTGAGCCCAGTCCTCAAGTAAGGCCACTCAGTGGCTGGATGAAGAGATAGCATATTGGGCTTGCCATGCCCCTAGGCCCCAATTTTTAACCATAGTTCGGATTGTCCCTTCAGTCTTCCCCACGGCTTGGCTTTGGAATTCCTCTTTTGGTGGGACACCTGAGGTAACAAAACTGAAATGAGTCCTCTCATCCCACAGATTGACGAAAAGCAATTGGGAATCGGGCCAAATCCTCAGAGAGGAAGATTCGTCCATGGCCCATGAGGCCTCCCCGACATTCCACGGCCATCACTGATACAAAATCCAGAGACAAAAGCCTGAGCAATCGCCACAGACTCGCACTTTCTTCATATCCTGTAGAGTTCTTCTCATGGTTTGTAGATCGGGCCTGCCATACCTACGTCCCCAAACCTAAGCTGAGTTTGTGTTTTCAGACTTCTGTCCTCAAAGTCTTGGGCCACACATCCTCCAGGCTGGGCCCCTGGAGCCACACATTAGGACTGTGCCTACCAATCCATGGGAATTCTGCCCATTCCATGGTCCAAAACCGTACAAATTAGGAGAAACGTCCAACGACCCTTAGGCCATCGCAATAGTGTGGGTCACCCGGAACAAACAAGGGGTGTCTGACACCAGCTGATAATCGACCTCCACTCATACCATAGATGGATGTCCCCAGAGAAGAAGATTGAACCAGACAGGACCCTAGGCCATAATAGGATCCATTGCTATGGGTTACAGGCATGTGTCCTCAAAAGCCTGATTCCAATACGAGCATAGGGGTTTTCCTGAGGCACCCATCAGAACTCATCTTGTCTCCACAAGTAAACCTGTGCATGGGAGCCATGTCCAAAGCTTAGGAAAGTACTTCAGGTTGCCGGTGCCACCGCCCCATTCCAAGGCCCTCATGGACACAAAAACACATTAGGACACATCCTCAGAAAAGTCCATTTCAACTCAGCCACCGAGGTTGCTCCCGCAGAGCCATCAGATCTAAACTGTCTTGTTGCTAGGAGACAATTGGAATGCGAGGCGGGCTTCCCAGGCATCCATCCGCGAACGGTGCTCTGGAGTCATTCCATATGGGATGTCCTGGAGCTGTACAACAGGTCAATTGTCCGGAAGAAGGAATCCTGGAAGGGGGCATCCCACAACTCCCAACGTGGGAAAACCTCAATGGTCTCGAGATTCCGCTCCCTTCATGAAGCGGCCGTCATGCTCAGAAACTCCCACCCGAGCCAACGTCTGATCATCGCCCTGACTTCAGATGCATGAGATATTTGTTCAGATCTGCAGGGGGTACCTGCCGTGCGCTCGCCCTGAAACCCAAGTCTAGCTTGTCTTCTCAGACTTCCATCCTCACACTCCTGGCCCCAAAGCCCTCAAGTTTGGCCATTCCGGACCCACAATGCAGCACTCTGCCTGCCCTCTAGAGAAAAAAATGATTGCCTCATGAGCTGCCCAGGCACCTTAAATGAGGGTAAACCTACACAGCGCTCGACTTTACCCAAATTATATAGTCTAACCTGCGCACTAATGCACTGTCGAACACATCCTGAGCCCGGACCTCCTGACCAACACCCAGAAAGCTGACCGCACACTGAGCACATAAAACCCGCCATGTCCTTAGGTCATCATCTCTTCCCTACCTCAGTTTTCAGGCTTCAGAACCGAGACCTTATCTCCAATCACTGCCCAGGGGTGAGTCTGATGCAGAAATCAGAACTCCTCCTTACCCATGGCAAGAACCCTTGTGGTTGGCACGTTGTCCAACGATCAGTGTAGGAGAAACCCTGAGGCCCCGCCTATTCTTGAGTGCGACGAGGGCATACACACGCATTGTGACCCCAGCATGAGTCCTGTCCTCTAGTAAGTCCTCTCAGTGGCTGGACCATTAGATGTCATAATGGGCTTGACATGTCCCTAGGCCCCAATTTTTAACCAGATTTCTGATTGTCCAGTCGCCCCTCCTAGGGCTCTACTCTGAAATCCCTCATTTGGTGGGACACCTGAGGTTAAAAAAGAAAACAACAACAACAACAAAATAAAACAGACTTCTTCCAGCCCACAGAATGAACCCAAACTCTTTGGAGGGGGCCAAACCACCAGAGAGTAAGACTCGTCCATTTCCCATGAAGTCACCCAGAAATTCCACGACCATGAGTGACACGATATCCCGAGACAAAAACTTGAGCAGGAGCCTCACACTCGCCCTTCTTTCAAATCCCGAAAAGTTCTCCTCATGGTCTGTAGATCAGTCATGCCATACCTATGACCTGAAACATAAGCCGAGTTTGTGTTTTCAGACAACTGTCCAAAAAGGGCTGGACGACACAACCTACAGGCTCAGGCCCCTGGAGCCAAACCTGAGGACTGTACTTGCCCTCTCCAAGGGAATTGTGTGTGCCCATTCCAATGGCCACAACCCTTCTAATAGGATAAACCTCCAAAGTCGTGATATATCTCAATAGTGGTAGCTTCCCAGGAAAAACAGGGGCAATCTGAGCCCAAATGAGCCCCTACCTGCACTCAGACCCATAGACAGATGTCCTCAGAGGTAAAAAGGAAAGAACAGGCCCCTAGGCACTAATCAGATCCATTGCGTTGGTTTCCAGGCATCTCTCCTCAGAAGCCTGGATTTCAAAAGCAGCATATAGCTTTTTCTTGTTTCACCCATCAGAAAACATCTCATCTACACATGGGAAACTTGCACGTTGGAGCTGTGTCAAAGCCTCTGTTTAGGAGAACCCTTTAGGGCCCCAGAGCCACCGCTTCATTCCAAGGTCTCCATAGACACAAAAGCACATTCGGACCCATCCCCAGGGGTGTGCATTTCAACTCAGCATCCTCGGTAGCTCCCCACAGATCCAGGAGATCTAAACTGTCTTGTTGCTAGGAGACAATTGGAATGCGAGGTGGGCTACCCAGCCATCCATCCTTAGAACCCTGCTCAGAATCATTGGCCTGGAGCCAAACAACAGGTCTCAATTGTCCTGCCGAAGACTCTCTGCAGTTTGGAGCTTCTCACAACTCCCATCATGGGAAAACCCCCATGGCCTCGTGATGCCCCCCCGTTCATGAAGGGGCCATCAGGGACAGAAACTCCAACCTGAGCGATCGTCTGATCCTCGCCCTGACTTCAGATGCACGAGATCTCGATTCAGGTCTGTAGATTGTGCCTGCCATGGCCTCACCCAGAAACCTAAGCCTAGCTTGTGTTCTCAGACTTTTGTCGTCAGACTACTGGCCCACAAGGCCTCCAGTTTGGCAATCCAGAACTACAATGCAGCACTCTGCCTGCCCTCCAGATAAAAAACATTGTCCTCTGGGGCTACCCAGTAACCCCAAATGAGGATCAACCTGCACCGACCTTGGCTGTACCCCAAATACATAGGCTGACCAGGGCACTAATGCCCTTTCTGACACAGCCTGAGCCTGGACCCCCTGGCCCCTCCCAGACAGCTGGCCGCACACTGAGCACATCGAGCCGCCATGGCCTTAGGTCGTCATCTCTTCCCAACCTCGGTTTTCAGGTTTCAGAACCTAGACCTTATCTCCAATCACTGTCCATGTTGAAGGTGATGCAGAAATCAGAACTCCTTCCCCATGGCAAGAAACCTTGTGGTTGCATTGTTGTCCAACGTTCAGTGTCGTTGAAACCAGTGTGGCCCATGAGGCCCCGCCCATGCTCGCGGGCCACATTGGTCACAAACACACATTGTGACCCTCAGGCTGAGCCCAGTCCTCAAGTAAGGCCACTCAGTGGCTGGATGAAGAGATAGCATATTGGGCTTGCCATGACCCTAGGCCCCAATTTTTAACCATAGTTCGGATTGTCCCTTCAGTCTTCCCCACGGCTTGGCTTTGGAATTCCTCTTTTGGTGGGACACCTGAGGTAACAAAACTGAAATGAGTCCTCCCATCCCACAGATTGACGAAAAGCAATTGGGAATCGGGCCAAATCCTCAGAGAGGAAGATTCGTCCATGGCCCATGAGGCCTCCCCGACATTCCACGGCCATCACTGATACAAAATCCAGAGACAAAAGCCTGAGCAATCGCCACAGACTCGCACTTTCTTCATATCCTGTAGAGTTCTTCTCATGGTTTGTAGATCGGGCCTGCCATACCTACGTCCCCAAACCTAAGCTGAGTTTGTGTTTTCAGACTTCTGTCCTCAAAGTCTTGGGCCACACACCCTCCAGGCTGGGCCCCTGGAGCCACACATTAGGACTGTGCCTACCAATCCATGGGAATTCTGCCCATTCCATGGTCCAAAATCGTACAAATTAGGAGAAACCTCCAACGACCCTTAGGCCATCCCAATAGTGTGGGTCACCCGGAACAAACAAGGGGTGTCTGACACCAGCTGATAATCGACCTCCACTCATACCATAGATGGATGTCCCCAGAGAAGAAGATTGAACCAGACAGGACCCTAGGCCATAATAGGATCCATTGCTATGGGTTACAGGCATGTGTCCTCAAAAGCCTGATTCCAATACGAGCATAGGGGTTTTCCTGAGGCACCCATCAGAACTCATCTCGTCTCCACAAGTAAACCTGTGCATGGGAGCCATGTCCAAAGCTTAGGAAAGTACTTCAGGTTGCCGGTGCCACCGCCCCATTCCAAGGCCCTCATGGACACAAAAACACATTAGGACACATCCTCAGAAAAGTCCATTTCAACTCAGCCACCGAGGTTGCTCCCGCAGAGCCATCAGATCTAAACTGTCTTGTTGCTAGGAGACAATTGGAATGCGAGGCGGGCTTCCCAGGCATCCATCCGTGAACGGTGCTCTGGAGTCATTCCATATGGGATGTCCTGGAGCTGTCCAACAGGTCAATTGTCCGGAAGAAGGAATCCTGGAAGGGGGCATCCCACAACTCCCAACGTGGGAAAACCTCAATGGTCTCGAGATTCCGCTCCCTTCATGAAGCGGCCGTCATGCTCAGAAACTCCCACCCGAGCCAACGTCTGATCCTCGCCCTGACTTCAGATGCATGAGATATTGGTTCAGATCTGCAGGGGGTACCTGCCGTGCCCTCGCCCTGAAACCCAAGTCTAGCTTGTCTTCTCAGACTTCCATCCTCACACTCCTGGCCCCAAAGCCCTCAAGTTTGGCCATTCCGGACCCACAATGCAGCACTCTGCCTGCCCTCTAGAGAAAAAAATGATTGCCTCATGAGCTGCCCAGGCACCTTAAATGAGGGTAAACCTACACAGCACTCGACTTTACCCAAATTATATAGTCTAACCTGGGCACTAATGCACTGTCGAACACATCCTGAGCCCGGACCTCCTGACCAACACCCAGAAAGCTGACCGCACACTGAGCACATAAAACCCGCCATGGCCTTAGGTCATCATCTCTTCCCTACCTCAGTTTTCAGGCTTCAGAACCGAGACCTTATCTCCAATCACTGCCCAGGGGTGAGTCTGATGCAGAAATCAGAACTCCTCCTTACCCATGGCAAGAACCCTTGTGGTTGGCACGTTGTCCAACGATCAGTGTAGGAGAAACCCTGAGGCCCCACCCATTCTTGAGTGCGACGAGGGCATACACACGCATTGTGACCCCCAGCATGAGTCCTGTCCTCTAGTAAGTCCTCTCAGTGGCTGGACCATTAGATGTCATAATGGGCTTGACATGTCCCTAGGCCCCAATTTTTAACCAGATTTCTGATTGTCCAGTCGCCCCTCCTAGGGCTCTACTCTGAAATCCCTCATTTGGTGGGACACCTGAGGTTAAAAAAGAAAACAACAACAACAACAAAATAAAACGGACTTCTTCCAGCCCACAGAATGAACCCAAACTCTTTGGACGGGGCCAAACCACCAGAGAGTAAGACTCGTCCATTTCCCATGAAGTCACCCAGAAATTCCACGACCATGAGTGACACGATATCCCGAGACAAAAACTTGAGCAGGAGCCTCACACTCGCCCTTCTTTCAAATCCCGAAAAGTTCTCCTCATGGTCTGTAGATCAGTCCTGCCATACCTATGACCTGAAACATAAGCCGAGTTTGTGTTTTCAGACAACTGTCCAAAAAGGGCTGGACGACACAACCTACAGGCTCAGGCCCCTGGAGCCAAACCTGAGGACTGTACTTGCCCTCTCCAAGGGAATTGTGTGTGCCCATTCCAATGGCCACAACCCTTCTAATAGGATAAACCTCCAAAGTCGTGATATATCTCAATAGTGGTAGCTTCCCAGGAAAAACAGGGGCAATCTGAGCCCAAATGAGCCCCTACCTGCACTCAGACCCATAGACAGATGTCCTCAGAGGTAAAAAGGAAAGAACAGGCCCCTAGGCACTAATCAGATCCATTGCTTTGGTTTCCAGGCATCTCTCCTCAGAGGCCTGGATTTCAAAAGCAGCATATAGCTGTTTCTTGTTTCACCCATCAGAAAACATCTCATCTACACATGGGAAACTTGCACGTTGGAGCTGTGTCAAAGCCTCTGTTTAGGAGAACCCTTTAGGGCCCCAGAGCCACCGCTTCATTCCAAGGTCTCCATAGACACAAAAGCACATTCGGACCCATCCCCAGGGGTGTGCATTTCAACTCAGCATCCTCGGTAGCTCCCCACAGATCCAGGAGATCTAAACTGTCTTGTTGCTAGGAGACAATTGGAATGCAAGGTGGGCTACCCAGCCATCCATCCTTAGAACCCTGCTCAGAATCATTGGCCTGGAGCCAAACAACAGGTCTCAATTGTCCTGCCGAAGACTCTCTGCAGTTTGGAGCTTCTCACAACTCCCATCATGGGAAAACCCCCATGGCCTCGTGATGCCCCCCCATTCATGAAGGGGCCATCAGGGACAGAAACTCCAACCTGAGCGATCGTCTGATCCTCGCCCTGACTTCAGATGCACGAGATCTCGATTCAGGTCTGTAGATTGTTCCTGCCATGGCCTCACCCAGAAACCTAAGCCTAGCTTGTGTTCTCAGACTTTTGTCGTCAGACTACTGGCCCACAAGGCCTCCAGTTTGGCAATCCAGAACTACAATGCAGCACTCTGCCTGCCCTCCAGATAAAAAACATTGTCCTCTGGGGCTACCCAGTAACCCCAAATGAGGATCAACCTGCACCGACCTTGGCTGTACCCCAAATACATAGGCTGACCAGGGCACTAATGCCCTTTCTGACACAGCCTGAGCCTGGACCCCCTGGCCCCTCCCAGACAGCTGGCCGCACACTGAGCTCATCAAGCCGCCATGGCCTTAGGTCTTCATCTCTTCCCAACCTCGGTTTTCAGGTTTCAGAACCTAGACCTTATCTCCAATCACTGTCCATGTTGAAGGTGATGCAGAAATCAGAACTCCTTCCCCATGGCAAGAAACCTTGTGGTTGGCATGTTGTCCAACGTTCAGTGTCGTTGAAACCAGTGTGGCCCATGAGGCCCCGCCCATGCTCGAGGGCCACATTGGTCACAAACACACATTGTGACCCTCAGGCTGAGCCCAGTCCTCAAGTAAGGCCACTCAGTGGCTGGATGAAGAGATAGCATATTGGGCTTGCCATGCCCCTAGGCCCCAATTTTTAACCATAGTTCGGATTGTCCCTTCAGTCTTCCCCACGGCTTGGCTTTGGAATTCCTCTTTTGGTGGGACACCTGAGGTAACAAAACTGAAATGAGTCCTCCCATCCCACAGATTGACGAAAAGCAATTGGGAATCGGGCCAAATCCTCAGAGAGGAAGATTCGTCCATGGCCCATGCGGCCTCCCCGACATTCCACGGCCATCACTGATACAAAATCCAGAGACAAAAGCCTGAGCAATCGCCACAGACTCGCACTTTCTTCATATCCTGTAGAGTTCTTCTCATGGTTTGTAGATCGGGCCTGCCATACCTACGTCCCCAAACCTAAGCTGAGTTTGTGTTTTCAGACTTCTGTCCTCAAAGTCTTGGGCCACACACCCTCCAGGCTGGGCCCCTGGAGCCACACATTAGGACTGTGCCTACCAATCCATGGGAATTCTGCCCATTCCATGGTCCAAAATCGTACAAATTAGGAGAAACCTCCAACGACCCTTAGGCCATCCCAATAGTGTGGGTCACCCGGAACAAACAAGGGGTGTCTGACACCAGCTGATAATCGACCTCCACTCATACCATAGATGGATGTCCCCAGAGAAGAAGATTGAACCAGACAGGACCCTAGGCCATAATAGGATCCATTGCTATGGGTTACAGGCATGTGTCCTCAAAAGCCTGATTCCAATACGAGCATAGGGGTTTTCCTGAGGCACCCATCAGAACTCATCTCGTCTCCACAAGGAAACCTGTGCATGGGAGCCATGTCCAAAGCTTAGGAAAGTACTTCAGGTTGCCGGTGCCACCGCCCCATTCCAAGGCCCTCATGGACACAAAAACACATTAGGACACATCCTCAGGAAAGTCCATTTCAACTCAGCCACCGAGGTTGCTCCCGCAGAGCCATCAGATCTAAACTGTCTTGTTGCTAGGAGACAATTGGAATGCGAGGCGGGCTTCCCAGGCATCCATCCGCGAACGGTGCTCTGGAGTCATTCCATATGGGATGTCCTGGAGCTGTCCAACAGGTCTCAATTGTCCGGAAGAAGGAATCCTGGAAGGGGGCATCCCACAACTCCCAACGTGGGAAAACCTCAATGGTCTCGAGATTCCGCTCCCTTCATGAAGCGGCCGTCATGCTCAGAAACTCCCACCCGAGCCAACGTCTGATCCTCGCCCTGACTTCAGATGCATGAGATATTGGTTCAGATCTGCAGGGGGTACCTGCCGTGCCCTCGCCCTGAAACCCAAGTCTAGCTTGTCTTCTCAGACTTCCATCCTCACACTCCTGGCCCCAAAGCCCTCAAGTTTGGCCATTCCGGACCCACAATGCAGCACTCTGCCTGCCCTCTAGAGAAAAAAATGATTGCCTCATGAGCTGCCCAGGCACCTTAAATGAGGGTAAACCTACACAGCACTCGACTTTACCCAAATTATATAGTCTAACCTGGGCACTAATGCACTGTCGAACACATCCTGAGCCCGGACCTCCTGACCAACACCCAGAAAGCTGACCGCACACTGAGCACATAAAACCCGCCATGGCCTTAGGTCATCATCTCTTCCCTACCTCAGTTTTCAGGCTTCAGAACCGAGACCTTATCTCCAATCACTGCCCAGGGGTGAGTCTGATGCAGAAATCAGAACTCCTCCTTACCCATGGCAAGAACCCTTGTGGTTGGCACGTTGTCCAACGATCAGTGTAGGAGAAACCCTGAGGCCCCGCCCATTCTTGAGTGCGACGAGGGCACACACACGCATTGTGACCCTCAGCATGAGTCCTGTCCTCTAGTAAGTCCTCTCAGTGGCTGGACCATTAGATGTCATAATGGGCTTGACATGTCCCTAGGCCCCAATTTTTAACCAGATTTCTGATTGTCCAGTCGCCCCTCCTAGGGCTCTACTCTGAAATCCCTCATTTGGTGGGACACCTGAGGTTAAAAAAGAAAACAACAACAACAACAAAATAAAACGGACTTCTTCCAGCCCACAGAATGAACCCAAACTCTTTGGACGGGGCCAAACCACCAGAGAGTAAGACTCGTCCATTTCCCATGAAGTCACCCAGAAATTCCACGACCATGAGTGACACGATATCCCGAGACAAAAACTTGAGCAGGAGCCTCACACTCGCCCTTCTTTCAAATCCCGAAAAGTTCTCCTCATGGTCTGTAGATCAGTCCTGCCATACCTGTGACCTGAAACATAAGCCGAGTTTGTGTTTTCAGACAACTGTCCAAAAAGGGCTGGACTACACAACCTACAGGCTCAGGCCCCTGGAGCCAAACCTGAGGACTGTACTTGCCCTCTCCAAGGGAATTGTGTGTGCCCATTCCAATGGCCACAACCCTTCTAATAGTATAAACCTCCACAGTCCCTGATATATCTCAATAGTGGTAGCTTCCCAGGAAAAACAGGGGCAATCTGAGCCCAAATGAGCCCCTACCTGCACTCAGACCCATAGACAGATGTCCTCAGAGGTAAAAAGGAAAGAACAGGCCCCTAGGCACTAATCAGATCCATTGCTTTGGTTTCCAGGCATCTCTCCTCAGAGGCCTGGATTTCAAAAGCAGCATATAGCTGTTTCTTGTTTCACCCATCAGAAAACATCTCATCTACACATGGGAAACTTGCACGTTGGAGCTGTGTCAAAGCCTCTGTTTAGTAGAACCCTTTAGGGCCCCAGTGCCACCGCTTCATTCCAAGGTCTCCATAGACACAAAAGCACATTCGGACCCATCCCCAGGGGTGTGCATTTCAACTCAGCATCCTCGGTAGCTCCCCACAGATCCAGGAGATCTAAACTGTCTTGTTGCTAGGAGACAATTGGAATGCGAGGTGGGCTACCCAGCCATCCATCCTTAGAACCCTGCTCAGAATCATTGGCCTGGAGCCAAACAACAGGTCTCAATTGTCCTGCCGAAGACTCTCTGCAGTTTGGAGCTTCTCACAACTCCCATCATGGGAAAACCCCCATGGCCTCGTGATGCCCCCCCATTCATGAAGGGGCCATCAGGGACAGAAACTCCAACCTGAGCGATCGTCTGATCCTCGCCCTGACTTCAGATGCACGAGATCTCGATTCAGGTCTGTAGATTGTGCCTGCCATGGCCTCACCCAGAAACCTAAGCCTAGCTTGTGTTCTCAGACTTTTGTCGTCAGACTACTGGCCCACAAGGCCTCCAGTTTGGCAATCCAGAACTACAATGCAGCACTCTGCCTGCCCTCCAGATAAAAAACATTGTCCTCTGGGGCTACCCAGTAACCCCAAATGAGGATCAACCTGCACCGACCTTGGCTGTACCCCAAATACATAGGCTGACCAGGGCACTAATGCCCTTTCTGACACAGCCTGAGCCTGGACCCCCTGGCCCCTCCCAGACAGCTGGCCGCACACTGAGCTCATCGAGCCGCCATGGCCTTAGGTCGTCATCTCTTCCCAACCTCGGTTTTCAGGTTTCAGAACCTAGACCTTATCTCCAATCACTGTCCATGTTGAAGGTGATGCAGAAATCAGAACTCCTTCCCCATGGCAAGAAACCTTGTGGTTGGCATGTTGTCCAACGTTCAGTGTCGTTGAAACCAGTGTGGCGCATGAGGCCCCGCCCATGCTCGAGGGCCACATTGGTCACAAACACACATTGTGACCCTCAGGCTGAGCCCAGTCCTCAAGTAAGGCCACTCAGTGGCTGGATGAAGAGATAGCATATTGGGCTTGCCATGCCCCTAGGCCCCAATTTTTAACCATAGTTCGGATTGTCCCTTCAGTCTTCCCCACGGCTTGGCTTTGGAATTCCTCTTTTGGTGGGACACCTGAGGTAACAAAACTGAAATGAGTCCTCCCATCCCACAGATTGACGAAAAGCAATTGGGAATCGGGCCAAATCCTCAGAGAGGAAGATTCGTCCATGGCCCATGAGGCCTCCCCGACATTCCACAGCCATCACTGATACAAAATCCAGAGACAAAAGCCTGAGCAATCGCCACAGACTCGCACTTTCTTCATATCCTGTAGAGTTCTTCTCATGGTTTGTAGATCGGGCCTGCCATACCTACGTCCCCAAACCTAAGCTGAGTTTGTGTTTTCAGACTTCTGTCCTCAAAGTCTTGGGCCACACATCCTCCAGGCTGGGCCCCTGGAGCCACACATTAGGACTGTGCCTACCAATCCATGGGAATTCTGCCCATTCCATGGTCCAAAACCGTACAAATTAGGAGAAACCTCCAACGACCCTTAGGCCATCCCAAAAGTGTGGGTCACCCGGAACAAACAAGGGGTGTCTGACACCAGCTGATAATCGACCTCCACTCATACCATAGATGGATGTCCCCAGAGAAGAAGATTGAACCAGACAGGACCCTAGGCCATAATAGGATCCATTGCTTTGGGTTACAGGCATGTGTCCTCAAAAGCCTGATTCCAATACGAGCATAGGGGTTTTCCTGAGGCACCCATCAGAACTCATCTCGTCTCCACAAGTAAACCTGTGCATGGGAGCCATGTCCAAAGCTTAGGAAAGTACTTCAGGTTGCCGGTGCCACCGCCCCATTCCAAGGCCCTCATGGACACAAAAACACATTAGGACACATCCTCAGGAAAGTCCATTTCAACTCAGCCACCGAGGTTGCTCCCGCAGAGCCATCAGATCTAAACTGTCTTGTTGCTAGGAGACAATTGGAATGCGAGGCGGGCTTCCCAGGCATCCATCCGCGAACGGTGCTCTGGAGTCATTCCATATGGGATGTCCTGGAGCTGTCCAACAGGTCTCAATTGTCCGGAAGAAGGAATCCTGGAAGGGGGCATCCCACAACTCCCAACGTGGGAAAACCTCAATGGTCTCGAGATTCCGCTCCCTTCATGAAGCGGCCGTCATGCTCAGAAACTCCCACCCGAGCCAACGTCTGATCCTCGCCCTGACTTCAGATGCATGAGATATTGGTTCAGATCTGCAGGGGGTACCTGCCGTGCCCTCGCCCTGAAACCCAAGTCTAGCTTGTCTTCTCAGACTTCCATCCTCACACTCCTGGCCCCAAAGCCCTCAAGTTTGGCCATTCCGGACCCACAATGCAGCACTCTGCCTGCCCTCTAGAGAAAAAAATGATTGCCTCATGAGCTGCCCAGGCACCTTAAATGAGGGTAAACCTACACAGCACTCGACTTTACCCAAATTATATAGTCTAACCTGGGCACTAATGCACTGTCGAACACATCCTGAGCCCGGACCTCCTGACCAACACCCAGAAAGCTGACCGCACACTGAGCACATAAAACCCGCCATGGCCTTAGGTCATCATCTCTTCCCTACCTCAGTTTTCAGGCTTCAGAACCGAGACCTTATCTCCAATCACTGCCCAGGGGTGAGTCTGATGCAGAAATCAGAACTCCTCCTTACCCATGGCAAGAACCCTTGTGGTTGGCACGTTGTCCAACGATCAGTGTAGGAGAAACCCTGAGGCCCCGCCCATTCTTGAGTGCGACGAGGGCACACACACGCATTGTGACCCTCAGCATGAGTCCTGTCCTCTAGTAAGTCCTCTCAGTGGCTGGACCATTAGATGTCATAATGGGCTTGACATGTCCCTAGGCCCCAATTTTTAACCAGATTTCTGATTGTCCAGTCGCCCCTCCTAGGGCTCTACTCTGAAATCCCTCATTTGGTGGGACACCTGAGGTTAAAAAAGAAAACAACAACAACAACAAAATAAAACGGACTTCTTCCAGCCCACAGAATGAACCCAAACTCTTTGGACGGGGCCAAACCACCAGAGAGTAAGACTCGTCCATTTCCCATGAAGTCACCCAGAAATTCCACGACCATGAGTGACACGATATCCCGAGACAAAAACTTGAGCAGGAGCCTCACACTCGCCCTTCTTTCAAATCCCGAAAAGTTCTCCTCATGGTCTGTAGATCAGTCCTGCCATACCTGTGACCTGAAACATAAGCCGAGTTTGTGTTTTCAGACAACTGTCCAAAAAGGGCTGGACTACACAACCTACAGGCTCAGGCCCCTGGAGCCAAACCTGAGGACTGTACTTGCCCTCTCCAAGGGAATTGTGTGTGCCCATTCCAATGGCCACAACCCTTCTAATAGTATAAACCTCCACAGTCCCTGATATATCTCAATAGTGGTAGCTTCCCAGGAAAAACAGGGGCAATCTGAGCCCAAATGAGCCCCTACCTGCACTCAGACCCATAGACAGATGTCCTCAGAGGTAAAAAGGAAAGAACAGGCCCCTAGGCACTAATCAGATCCATTGCTTTGGTTTCCAGGCATCTCTCCTCAGAGGCCTGGATTTCAAAAGCAGCATATAGCTGTTTCTTGTTTCACCCATCAGAAAACATCTCATCTACACATGGGAAACTTGCACGTTGGAGCTGTGTCAAAGCCTCTGTTTAGTAGAACCCTTTAGGGCCCCAGTGCCACCGCTTCATTCCAAGGTCTCCATAGACACAAAAGCACATTCGGACCCATCCCCAGGGGTGTGCATTTCAACTCAGCATCCTCGGTAGCTCCCCACAGATCCAGGAGATCTAAACTGTCTTGTTGCTAGGAGACAATTGGAATGCGAGGTGGGCTACCCAGCCATCCATCCTTAGAACCCTGCTCAGAATCATTGGCCTGGAGCCAAACAACAGGTCTCAATTGTCCTGCCGAAGACTCTCTGCAGTTTGGAGCTTCTCACAACTCCCATCATGGGAAAACCCCCATGGCCTCGTGATGCCCCCCCATTCATGAAGGGGCCATCAGGGACAGAAACTCCAACCTGAGCGATCGTCTGATCCTCGCCCTGACTTCAGATGCACGAGATCTCGATTCAGGTCTGTAGATTGTTCCTGCCATGGCCTCACCCAGAAACCTAAGCCTAGCTTGTGTTCTCAGACTTTTGTCGTCAGACTACTGGCCCACAAGGCCTCCAGTTTGGCAATCCAGAACTACAATGCAGCACTCTGCCTGCCCTCCAGATAAAAAACATTGTCCTCTGGGGCTACCCAGTAACCCCAAATGAGGATCAACCTGCACCGACCTTGGCTGTACCCCAAATACATAGGCTGACCAGGGCACTAATGCCCTTTCTGACACAGCCTGAGCCTGGACCCCCTGGCCCCTCCCAGACAGCTGGCCGCACACTGAGCTCATCGAGCCGCCATGGCCTTAGGTCGTCATCTCTTCCCAACCTCGGTTTTCAGGTTTCAGAACCTAGACCTTATCTCCAATCACTGTCCATGTTGAAGGTGATGCAGAAATCAGAACTCCTTCCCCATGGCAAGAAACCTTGTGGTTGGCATGTTGTCCAACGTTCAGTGTCGTTGAAACCAGTGTGGCGCATGAGGCCCCGCCCATGCTCGAGGGCCACATTGGTCACAAACACACATTGTGACCCTCAGGCTGAGCCCAGTCCTCAAGTAAGGCCACTCAGTGGCTGGATGAAGAGATAGCATATTGGGCTTGCCATGCCCCTAGGCCCCAATTTTTAACCATAGTTCGGATTGTCCCTTCAGTCTTCCCCACGGCTTGGCTTTGGAATTCCTCTTTTGGTGGGACACCTGAGGTAACAAAACTGAAATGAGTCCTCCCATCCCACAGATTGACGAAAAGCAATTGGGAATCGGGCCAAATCCTCAGAGAGGAAGATTCGTCCATGGCCCATGAGGCCTCCCCGACATTCCACAGCCATCACTGATACAAAATCCAGAGACAAAAGCCTGAGCAATCGCCACAGACTCGCACTTTCTTCATATCCTGTAGAGTTCTTCTCATGGTTTGTAGATCGGGCCTGCCATACCTACGTCCCCAAACCTAAGCTGAGTTTGTGTTTTCAGACTTCTGTCCTCAAAGTCTTGGGCCACACATCCTCCAGGCTGGGCCCCTGGAGCCACACATTAGGACTGTGCCTACCAATCCATGGGAATTCTGCCCATTCCATGGTCCAAAACCGTACAAATTAGGAGAAACCTCCAACGACCCTTAGGCCATCCCAAAAGTGTGGGTCACCCGGAACAAACAAGGGGTGTCTGACACCAGCTGATAATCGACCTCCACTCATACCATAGATGGATGTCCCCAGAGAAGAAGATTGAACCAGACAGGACCCTAGGCCATAATAGGATCCATTGCTTTGGGTTACAGGCATGTGTCCTCAAAAGCCTGATTCCAATACGAGCATAGGGGTTTTCCTGAGGCACCCATCAGAACTCATCTCGTCTCCACAAGTAAACCTGTGCATGGGAGCCATGTCCAAAGCTTAGGAAAGTACTTCAGGTTGCCGGTGCCACCGCCCCATTCCAAGGCCCTCATGGACACAAAAACACATTAGGACACATCCTCAGGAAAGTCCATTTCAACTCAGCCACCGAGGTTGCTCCCGCAGAGCCATCAGATCTAAACTGTCTTGTTGCTAGGAGACAATTGGAATGCGAGGCGGGCTTCCCAGGCATCCATCCGCGAACGGTGCTCTGGAGTCATTCCATATGGGATGTCCTGGAGCTGTCCAACAGGTCTCAATTGTCCGGAAGAAGGAATCCTGGAAGGGGGCATCCCACAACTCCCAACGTGGGAAAACCTCAATGGTCTCGAGATTCCGCTCCCTTCATGAAGCGGCCGTCATGCTCAGAAACTCCCACCTGAGCCAACGTCTGATCCTCGCCCTGACTTCAGATGCATGAGATATTGGTTCAGATCTGCAGGGGGTACCTGCCGTGCCCTCGCCCTGAAACCCAAGTCTAGCTTGTCTTCTCAGACTTCCATCCTCACACTCCTGGCCCCAAAGCCCTCAAGTTTGGCAATTCCGGACCCACAATGCAGCACTCTGCCTGCCCTCTAGAAAAAAAAAATGATTGCCTCATGAGCTGCCCAGGCACCTTAAATGAGGGTAAACCTACACAGCACTCGACTTTACCCAAATTATATAGTCTAACCTGGGCACTAATGCACTGTCGAACACATCCTGAGCCCGGACCTCCTGACCAACACCCAGAAAGCTGACCGCACACTGAGCACATAAAACCCGCCATGGCCTTAGGTCATCATCTCTTCCCTACCTCAGTTTTCAGGCTTCAGAACCGAGACCTTATCTCCAATCACTGCCCAGGGGTGAGTCTGATGCAGAAATCAGAACTCCTCCTTACCCATGGCAAGAAACCTTGTGGTTGGCACGTTGTCCAACGATCAGTGTAGGAGAAACCCTGAGGCCCCACCCATTCTTGAGTGCGACGAGGGCATACACACGCATTGTGACCCCCAGCATGAGTCCTGTCCTCTAGTAAGTCCTCTCAGTGGCTGGACCATTAGATGTCATAATGGGCTTGACATGTCCCTAGGCCCCAATTTTTAACCAGATTTCTGATTGTCCAGTCGCCCCTCCTAGGGCTCTACTCTGAAATCCCTCATTTGGTGGGACACCTGAGGTTAAAAAAGAAAACAACAACAACAACAAAATAAAACGGACTTCTTCCAGCCCACAGAATGAACCCAAACTCTTTGGACGGGGCCAAACCACCAGAGAGTAAGACTCGTCCATTTCCCAAGAAGTCACCCAGAAATTCCACGACCATGAGTGACACGATATCCCGAGACAAAAACTTGAGCAGGAGCCTCACACTCGCCCTTCTTTCAAATCCCGAAAAGTTCTCCTCATGGTCTGTAGATCAGTCCTGCCATACCTATGACCCGAAACATAAGCCGAGTTTGTGTTTTCAGACAACTGCCAAACAGCCCTGGCCTACACAACCTACAGGCTCAGAACCCTGGAGCCAAACCTGAGGACTGTACTTGCCCTCTCCAAGGGAATTGTGTGTGCCCATTCCAATGGTCACAACGCTCTAATAGGACAAACCTCCATAGTCCCTGATCCATTTCAATAGTGGTGGCTTCCCAGGAAAAACAGGGGCAATCTGAGCACTACAGAGCACCTACCTGCTCTCAGACCCTTAGACACATGTGCCCAGAGGTAAAAAGGAAAGAACAGGCCCCTAGGCACTAATCAGATCCATTGCTTTGGTTTCCAGGCATCTCTCCTCAGAGGCCTGGAATCCAAAAGCAGTATATAGCTGTTTCTTGACTCACCCAACAGAAAACATCTCATCTACACATGGGATACTTGCACATTGGAGCTGTGTCAAAGCCTCTGTTTAGTAGAACTCTTTAGGGCCCAAGTGCCCCCGCTTCATTCCAAGGTCTCCTTAGACACAAAAGCACATTAGGAGCCATGCCCAGGGGTGTCCATTTCAACTCAGCGTCCTCGGTTGCTCCCCACAGATCCAGGAGATCTAACCTGTCTTGGTGCTAGGAGACAATTTGAATGCGAGGTGGGCTGCCCAGCCATCCATCCTTAGAACCCTGCTCAGAATCATTGGCCTGGAGCCAAACAACAGGTCTCAATTGTCCTGCAGAAGACTCTCTGCAGTTTGGAGCTTCTCACAACTCCCATCGTGGGAAAACCCCCATGGCCTCGTGATCCCCCCCCCCATTCATGAAGGGGCCATCAGGGACAGAAACTCCAACCTGAGCGATCGTCTGATTTTCGCCCTGAATTCAGATGCATGAGATCTCGATTCAGGACTGTAGATTGTGCCTGCCATGGCCTCACCCAGAAACCTAAGCCTAGCTTGTTTTTCTCAAACTTTTGTCGTCAGACTACTGGCCCACAAGCCCTCCAGTTTGGCAATCCAGAACTACAATGCAGAACTCTGCCTGCCCTCCAGATAAAAAACATTGTCCTCTGGGGCTACTCAGTAACCCCAAATGAGGATCAACCTGCACCGACCTTGGCTGTACTCCAAATACATAGGCTGACCAGGGCACTAATGCCCTTTCTGACACAGCCTGAGCCTGGACTCCCTGGCCCGTCCCAGACAGCTGACCGCACACTGAGCACATCGAGCCGCCATGGCCTTATTTCGTCATCTCTTCCCAACCTCAGATTTCAGGCTTTAGATTCTAGACCTTACCTCCAATCACTGCCCAGGGTTGAACGGGATGCAGAAATCAGAACTCCTTCCCCATGGCAAGATACCTTGTGGTTGGCATGTTGTCCAACTTTCAGTGTTGTTGAATCCAGTGTTGCCCATGAGGCCCCGCCATGCTCGCAGGCTACATTGGTCACAAACACACATTGTGACCCTCAGCCTGACCAAAGTCCTCAAGTAAGGCCTCTCAGTGGCTGGATGAAGAGATAGCATATTGGGCTTGCCATGCCCCTAGTCCCCAATTTTGAACCATAGTTCTGGTGGTCCTTTCAGTCTTCCCCACGGCTTTGCTTTGGAATTCCCCTTTTCGTGGGACACCTGAGGTAACAAAACTGAAAGGAGTCCTCCCATCCCACAGTTTGACGAAAATAAATTGGGAATCGGGCGAAATCCTCATAGAGGTAGATTCGTCCATGGCCCATGAAGCATCCCTGACATTCTACGGCCATTGCTGATACAAATTCCAGAGACAAAAGCCTGAGCAAGCGCCTCAGACTCGCTCTATATTCAAATCTTCATGAGTTCTTCTCATTGTTTGTATATTGGGCCTGCCATACCGACGTCCCCAAAAAAAACTGAGTTTGTGTATCGGAATCACAATCAGAACTCAGCCTTCCACATGGCTGTAATGCTTGTTCTTCACATGGAGTCACACCTTCACGTGGGGAACCCTTCATGGCCCCTGATGCCACGCCAAAACATGAGTGCTGCTTGGGCACAAATTCACACTGTGACCCTAGCATGAGCCCCATATCAAAGAAAGGCCTGTCAGGTTCGGGACGAAGATTCTGCATATAGTCCCTGCCATGCCCATAGGCACTCAGGACTAACTAGATGGTGTGTATTCCAGTTGAAGGAACCCACTGCTGTGCTCTAGAGTCCCTCTCCTGGGGGGTCCTTTCTAGCAGAAAACAGTACTCTTCAATTCCCACGGAATGAACCCAAACACTTGGGAGCTTGGACAATCCCCCGAGAGGAAGGCTCTTCCTCGGCCCCTGAGGCAACCCGTACCCTGACCGTACACTGTGAACGCAACACCCAGAAACAAAAGCCTGAGCAATTGCCTCCCATTTGCCCTCCTTTGATATCCAGAGAATCTCCCATCACGGACTGGAGATCAGGCCTGCCATTACCTTGGCCCCATCCTGAGCCAAGTTTGCTTTTTCAGACATCCGTCCCCACAGCCCTGGCAAACACAGCCTCTAGGCTGGGTCCTCTGGAGCTATACAACAGGACCGTGCCTGCTCTCTCCTGGGAAACTGTGTCCATTCCTTTGGACACACACCTCCAGAATATGAGAAACCTCAAGGCCCCCGAGGACATCCCACTACTGGGAGCCTCCCTGGACACACAGGGGCATTCCGACACAAGCTGAGCAGCTACCTCAACGAAGGCATGCACACAGATGTCAACAGAGATAGAAGGTTGAGCCGGACAGGCCCTTAGGCTTGCTTTGGGTTCCAGGTGTTACTCCTCAGAGGCTTTGGTTCGAAGAACAGGATATGGGGCTTTCCTGAGGCACTGAACAGAACTCCTCTCGTCTCCACATGGGGAGCTTTCTTACTGGGGATGTATCAAACCCTTCAGGTAGTGCCCAAGCAGCACTTGAGTGCTGATTGAGAACAAATTCACACTGTGACCCTAGCATGAGCCCCATGTCAAAGAAAGGCCTGTCAGGGCCTGGACAAAGAGCCCGCATATGGGGCTTGCCAAGCCGCTATGCACCCAATCCTCACCAGGGTTTGAGATTTCCAGTCGCCCCGCCCGTACCTGGGGCTCTGATCTGGAATCCCTTTCTTGGAGAGACACATGAGCCAGACAACACGACTCCACCCTTCCCACAAAATGACCCCAATCTTTGAAGATGGGACAAATCTTCAGAGAGGGATACTCGTCCACAGTCCCTGAGGCCACCCCTCAAATCCACGGCTATCCCGGACACAGCATCCAGAGACAAAAGCCTGAAGGAACGCCTCCCACTCGCCCTTGTTTCAGAGGCCCAGGAGTTCCCTCTCGGGCTGTACCTCCGGCCTGACATACCCTAGGCACCACTCATAAGCTGACTTTGTGTTTTCAGACTTCTGTGCCCACAGCCTGGACCCACACACCTCCAGGCTAGGGCCGATGGAGCCACAGCGAATGTTTGTGCCTGCCCTCTCCAAGGAAAGTGTGCCCAATCCATTGACCACAACCCTACAGGTTAGGGAAAAGCTCCAAGGCCCCTGAGGACATCAATAGTGTAGGCCACCCTGGACTAAGAGGGGCTCTCTGACACCAGCGGAGCAACTATCTTCACTTAGACTCTCAGAAAGTGTCCCCAGAGACAGAAGGTTGAAATGGACAGGCCCCCAGGCCCTAATATGAACCTTAGCGTTGTTCCATGTGTCCGTTCTCAGAGGACTGTTTTCGTAGACCAGCACATGGGGCTTTTCTGAGGCACCAAACCAAGGATCTCTTGTCTCCACATGGGCAGCTTTCTTACTGGGGATGTATCAAACCCTTCAGGTAGGAGAGTTCCGCAGGGCCCCTGAACAACCAGCACATTCCAAGGTCTCCATGGACCCAAACACACATTATGACGCATCCTCAGGAGAGGCCATTTCAACTCAGCCCCCTGGGTCGCGTGTTCCAGAGGCCCCAGATCAAACATATCTTTTCGCTAATGGCCAATTGGAATGCGAGGCATGCTGTACGGGGATCCATCCTTCGAACCCTGCTCTCCAGTCCTTCCATATGGTATGTCCTGGAGCCATGCAACAGAACTCGAATGTCCCGAAGAAGGAAACCTTGTGGTTTGGGGCAACCTCCAAACTCAGCTTGGGAAAAATTCCTTGGCCTCATGAGGCCCCCGCTTCATGAAGGTGCCATCATGGACACATACTCCAGCCTCAGCCAACGTCTGATCCTCAGCCTGACTTCAGATGCAGGAGATTTTGATTCAGCCTCTGCAGAATGGGCCTGCTCTGCCCTTGGCTCCAATCCTCACCCTAGCTTGTGTTTTCAGACTTCCGTCCTCTCACTCCAGGCCCACAAGCCCTCCCTACTGGGAATTCTGGGGCCACAATGAAGCACTCTGCCTGCCTCCAAGGAGAAAATCATTGTCTATGGTGCTGCCCAGAAACCCCAAATGAGGATCAAACTGCTTGGCCCTCGGCAACACCCCAATTGCATAGGCTACCTTAAACACTGATGCTCTGAGGCAAATAGCCTGAGCCCAGACCTTCCAACAGACACCGACACAGCTGGCTGCACACCCAGCACATTGGACCCGCCACTGCCTTAGGCCACCATCTATTCCCAACCTGGGTTTTCATTCATCGGAACCTAGACCTTATATGCAATCCCTGCACAGGGGGGACCCCCTCTGATGCACACAAGTCAGAACCCCTCCTACCCCATGGCAAGAAACCTTGCTGCTGGCAGTGAGTCAAACCTTCAGTGTTGGAGAAAACGGCATGACCCATGAGGCCACGCACATGCGTGAGGGCCGCCTTGGGCACAAACACACATTGTGACCCTCAGCGTGAGTACCTTATTCAAGTAACTCCTCTCAGTGACTGGACCAAGTGCCCGCATATGTGGTTTGCCATGCCCATAGGAACCCAGGACTAAATAGATGGTGTGTATTCCAGTTGAGGGAACCCACTGCTGTGCTCTAGAGTCCCTCTCCTGGGGGGTCCCCTGTGGCAGAAAACAGTACTCTTCATTTCCACAGAATGAACACAAACACTTGGGAGCTTGGACAATCCCCCAAGAGGAAGGCTCTTCCTCGGCCTCTGAGACAACCCCTACCCTGACCGGACACTGTAAATCCTGAGTGACTGCCTCCCACTTGCCCTACTTTGATTTCCAGAGGATCTCCCCTCACGGACTGGAGATCAGGCCTGCCATTACATTGGCCACTAGCTGAGCCAAGTTTGCTTTTTCAGACATCTGTCCCCACAGCCCTGGCAAACACAGCCTCTAGGCTGGGTCCTCTGGAGCCATACCACAGGACCGTGCCTGCTCTCTCCTGGGAAACTGTGTCCATTCCTTTGGACACACACCTCCAGAATATGAGAAACCTCAAGGCCCCCGAGGACATCCCACTACTGGGAGGCTCCCTGGACACACAGGGGCATTCCGACACAAGCTGAGCAGCTACCTCCACGAAGGCATGCAAACAGATGTCAACAGAGATAGAAGGTTGAGCCGGACAAGCCCTTAGGCCATAATCTCAACTCTTGCTTTGGGTTCCAGGTGTTACTCCTCAGAGGCTTTGGTTCGAAGAACAGGATATGGGGCTTTCCTGAGGCACTGAACAGAACTCCTCTCATCTCCACATGGGAAGCTTCCTTGTTGGAGCTGTGTCAAACACCTCAGTTTGGAAAACCCTGCAGAGTTCCTGAGCCACCTCCACATTCCAAGGTCTCCCAGGCCACCAAGCCTCAGTAGGACTCATCTTCAGGAGAGTCCATTTCAACTCTCCCCTCTGGATGGCTCACTCAGGACCCTGCAGATTGAGCCTGCCTTGTCCTGACTAAAGAGTGGGAATATGAGGTGGCGTTCCCAGGCATCCATGCTTAGACATCTGCTCTCGAGACTTTCCGTATGGGGCCTCCTGGAACCCTCCAATAGGACTCGACTGTCGTGCAGAAAAAAACCTTGAGGTTTGGAGTAGTTCACAAATCCCATCGTAGGCAAACCTCCCTGGCTTCATGAAGCCCCCACACCCTTCAGGAAGAGGCCATGCTGGACAAAAACTCTAGCCTGAGGCACGTCTCATAGTTGACATGACATCAGTGCAGGAGATCTCGATTCAGCCTCTGCAGACTGGCCCTGCCTTGCCCTCGGTCCCAAACCTCATGCTAGCTTGTGTTTTCAGACTTCCTTCCTCACACTCCTGGCTAACAAGCCCTCCGGATTAGGAACTCCAGAACCACAACCCAACCCAGTGTCTGCCCAAAGGAAGAAAAACGTTTCCCTGTGGGGCTCTCCAGAAAACCCAGATGAGGATCAACCTGCTCGGGCCTCGACGGTACCCGAACTGGATAGGATGCTCTGGGCACTCATGCTCTGTCTGACACAGCCTGAAGCCAGACGTCCAGACAGACAAGGAGACAGATGGCCACACACCCAGCACTTCGGACACGCCATGGTCTTATGCCGTCACCTCTTCCTAACCTTGGTTTTCAGATATCTGAACCTAGACATTATATCAATTCTCCACACAGCTGGGTATCGCAAGCACAAAACAGAACTCCTCCTTCCCCATGGCTGTCAAGCTTGCTCTTGGCATGGAGTCACACCTTCAGGGTGGGAGAAACCTTCATGGCCCCTGATGCCACGCCCAAACTTGAGTGCTGCTTGGGCACAAATTCACACTGGGACCCTCAGCATGAGCCCCATGTCAAAGAAAGGCCTGTCAGGACCTGGACCAAGAGCCCGCATATGGGGCTTGCCAAGCCCCTATGCACCCAATCCTCACCAGTGTTTGAGTTTTCCAGTCGCCCCACCTGTACCTGGGCTCTGCTCTGGAATCCCTTTCTTGGAGAGACACATGAGCCAGACAACACGACTCCACCCTTCCCTCAAAATGACCCCAAACTCTTGGGAGCTGGGACATATCCCCAGAGAGGGATACTCGTCCACAGTCCCTGAGGCCACCGCTCCAATCCACGGCTATCCCGGACACAACATCCAGAGACAAAAGCCTGAAGGAACGCCTTCCACTCGCCCTTGTTTCAGAGGCCCAGGAGTTCCCTCTCGGGCTGTACATCCGGCCTGTCATACCCTAGGCGCCACTCATAAGCTGACTTTGTGTTTTAAGACTTCTGCCCACAGCATGGACCCACACAACCTCCATGCTAGGGCCTCTGAAGCCACAGCGAAAGATTGTGCCGGCCCTCTCTAAGGAAAGTGTGTCCAATCCATTGACCACAACCCTACAGGTTAGGGAAAAGCTCCAAGGCCCCTGAGGCCATCAATAGGTAGGCCACCCTGGACTAAGAGGGGCTCTCTGACACCAGCAGAGCAACTATCTCCACTTAGATTCTCAGACAGTGTCCCCAGAGACAGAAGGTTGAAATGGACAGGCCCCCAGGCCCTAATATGAACCTTAGCTTTGTTTCCATGTGTCCGTTCTCAGAGGACTGTTTTCGTAGACCAGCACATGGGGCTTTTCTGAGGCACCAAACCAAGCATCTCTCGTCTCCACATGGGCAGCTTTCTTACTGGGGATGTATCAAACCCTTCAGGTAGGAGAGTTCCGCAAGGCCACCGAACAGCCAGCACATTCCAAGGTCTCCATGGACCCAAACGCACATTATGACGCATCCTCAGGAGAGGCCATTTCAACTCAGCCCCCTGGGTAGCGTGACCCAGAGGCAGCAGATCAAACATATCTTGTCGCTAATGGCCAATTGGAATGCGAGGAATGCTGTACAGGAATCCATCCTTCGAACCCTGCTCTCCAGTCCTTCCATATGGTATGTCCTGGAGTCATGCAACAGGACTCGAATGTCCCGCAGAAGGAAACCTTGAGGTTTGGGGCAACCTCCAAACTCAGTGTGGGAAAACTTCTTTGGCCTCATGAGGCCCCCACTTCATGAAGGTGCCATCATGGACACATACTCCAGCCTCAGCCAATGTCTGATCCTCAGCCTGACTTCAGATGCAGAAGATTTTGATTCAGCCTCTGCAGAGTGGGCCTGCTCTGCCCTTGGCTCCAATACTCACCCTAGATTGTGTTTTCAGACTTCCGTCCTCACACTCCTTGACCACAAACCCTCCCTACTGGGAATTCTGGGGCCACACTGAAGCACTCTGCCTGCCTCCCAGGAGAAAAACATTGTCTATGGTGCTGCCAAGAAACCCCAAATGAGGATCAAACTGCTTGGCCCTCGGCAACACCCCAATTGCATAGGCTACCTTAAACACTGATGCTCTGTCGCAAATAGCCTGAGCCCAGACCTTCCAACAGACACCGACACAGCTGGCTGCACTCCTAGGACATTGGACCCGCCACTGCCTTAGGCCACCATCCATTCCCAACCTGGGTTTTCAGTCATCGGATCCTAGACCTTATCTCCAATCCCTGCACAGGGGGGAACCTGATGCACAAATCAGAACCCCTCCTTCCCCATGGCAAGAAAACTTGCTGCTGGCAGTGAGTCAAACCTTCAGTGTAGGAAAAACGACATGGCCCATTAGGCAACGCCCAAGCGTTAGGGCCGCCTTGGGCACAAACACACATTGTGACCCTCAGCGTGAGTACCTTATTCAAGTAACGCCTCTCAGTGACTGGACCAAGAGCCCGCATATGTGGCTTGCCATGCCCATAGGCACCCAGGACTAACTAGATGGTGTGTATTCCAGTTGAGGGAACCCACTGCTGTGTTCTAGAGTCCCTCTCCTGGGGGGTCCCCTGTGGCAGAAAACAGTACTCTTCCCTTCCCACAGAATAAACCCAAACACTTGGGAGCTTGGATAATCCCCCGAGAGGAAGGCTCTTCCTCGGCCTCTGAGACAACCCCTACCCTGACCGGACACTGTGAACGCAACACCCAGAGACAAAATCCTGAGTGACTGCCTCCCACTTGCCCTCCTTTGATATCCAGAGGATGTCCCCTCACGGACTGGAGATCAGTCCTGCCATTACCTTGGCCACTAGCTGAGCCAAGTTTGCTTTTTCAGACATCTGTCCCCACAGCCCTGGCAAACACAGCCTCTAGGCTGGGTCCTCTGGAGCCATACCACAGGACCGTGCCTGCTCTCTCCTGGGAAACTGTGTCCATTCCTTTGGACACACACCTCCAGAATATGAGAAACCTCAAGGCCCCCGAGGACATCCCACTACTGGGAGGCTCCCTGGACACACAGGGGCATTCCGACACAATCTGAGCAGCTACCTCCACGAAGGCATGCCCACAGATGTCAACAGAGATAGAAGGTTGAGCCGGACAGGCCCTTAGGCCGTAATCTCAACTCTTGCTTTGGGTTCCAGGTGTTACTCCTCAGAGGCTTTGGTTCAAAGAACAGGATATGGGGCTTTCCTGAGGCACTGAACAGAACTCCTCTCGTCTCCACATGGGAAGCTTCCCTGTTGGAGCTGTGTCAAACACCTCAGTTTGGAAAACCCTGCAGAGTCCCTGAACCACCTCCACATTCCAAGGTCTCCCAGGCCACCAAGCCACAGTAGGACTCATCTTCAGGAGAGTCCATTTCAACTCTCCCCTCTGGGTAGCTCACCCAGGAGCCTGCAGATTGAGCCTGCCTTGTCCTGCCAAAGAGTGGGAATATGAGGTGGCGTTCCCAGGCATCCATGCTTAGACACCTGCTCTCGAGTCTTTCCGTATGGGGCCTCCTGGAACCATCCAATAGGACTCGACTGTCGTGCAGAAGGAAAGCTTGAGGTTTGGAGTAGTTCACAAATCCCATCGTAGGCAAACCTCCCTGGCTTCATGAAGCCCCCACACCCTTCAGATAGAGGCCATGCTGGACAAAAACTCTAGCCTGAGGCACGTCTCATAGTTGACATGACATCAGTGCAGGAGATCTCGATTCAGCCTCTGCAGACTGGCCCTGCTTTGCCCTCGGTCCCAAACCTCATGCTAGCTTGTGTTTTCAGACTTCCTTCCTCACACTCCTGGCAAACAAGCCCTCCGGATTAGGAACTCCAGAACCACAACCCAACCCAGTGTCTGCCCAAAGGAAGAAAAACGTTTCCCTGTGGGGCTCTCCAGAAAACCCAGATGAGGATCAACCTGCTCGGGCCTCGACGGTACCCGAACTGGATAGGATGCTCTGGGCACTCATGCTCTGTCTGACACAGCCTGAAGCCAGACGTCCAGACAGACAAGGAGACAGATGGCCTCACACCCAGCACTTCGGACACGCCATGGTCTTATGCCGTCACCTCTTCCTAACCTTGGTTTTCAGATATCTGAACCTAGACATTATATCAATTCTCCACACAGCTGGGTATCGCAAGCACAAAACAGAACTCCTCCTTCCCCATGGCTGTCAAGCTTGCTCTTGGCATGGAGTCACACCTTCAGGGTGGGAGAAACCTTCATGGCCCCTGATGCCACGCCCAAACTTGAGTGCTGCTTGGGCACAAATTCACACTGTGACCCTCAGCATGAGCCCCATGTCAAAGAAAGGCCTGTCAGGGCCTGGACCAAGTGCCCGCATATGGGGCTTGCGAAGCCCCTATGCACCCAATCCTCACCAGTGTTTGAGTTTTCCAGTCGCCCCGCCCGTACCTGGGGCTCTGTTCTGGAATCCCTTTCTTGGAGAGACCCATGAGCCAGACAACACGACTCCTCCCTTCCCACAAAATGACCCCAAACTCTAGGGAGCTGGGAAAAATCCCCAGAGAGGGATACTCGTACACAGTCCCTGAGGCCACCCCTCCAATCCACGGCTATCCAGGACACAACATTCAGAGACAAAAGCCTGAAGGAACGCCACCCACTCGCCCTTGTTTCAGAGGCCTAGGAGCTCCCTCTTGGGCTGTACCTCCGGCCTGCCATACCCTAGGCGCCACTCATAAGCTGACTTTGTGTTTTCAGACTTCTGTGCCCACAGCCTGGACCCACACACATCCAGGCTAGGGCCTCTGGAGCCACAGCGAAAGATTGTGCCTGCACTCTCCAAAAAAAGTGTGCCCAATCCATTGACCACAAACCTACAGGTTAGGGAAAAGCTCCAAGGCCCTGAGGCCATCAATAGTGTAGGCCACCCTGGACTAAGAGGGGCTCTCTGACACTAGCGGAGCAACTATCTCAACTTAGACTCTCAGACAGTGTCCCCAGAGACAGAATGTTGAAATGGACAGACCCCCAGGCCCTAATCTGAACCTTAGCTTTGGTTTCCATGTGTCCGTCCTCAGAGGACTGTTTTCATAGACCAGCACACGGGGCTTTTCCGAGGCACCAAACCAAACCTCTCTCTCCACATGGGCAGCTTTCTTACTGGAGATGTATCAAACCCTTCAGGTAGGAGAGTTCCACAGGGCCACCGAACAACCAGCACATTCCAAGGTCTCCATGGACCCAAACGCACATTATGACGCATCCTCAGGAGAGGCCATTTCAACTCAGCCCCCTGGGTAGCGTGCCCCAGAGGCAGCAGGTCAAACATATCTTTTCGCTAATGGCCAATGGGAATGCGAGGCATGCTGTACAGGGATCCATCCTTCGAACCCTGCTCTCCAGTCCTTCCGTATGGTATGTCCTGGAGCCATGCAACAGGACTCGAATGTCCCACAGAAGGAAACCTTGTGGTTTGGGGCAACTTCCAAACTCAGCGTGGGAAAACTTCCTTGGCCTCATGAGGCCCCCGCTTCATGAAGGTGCCATCATGGACACATACTCAAGCCTCAGCCAACGTCTGATCCTCAGCCTGACTTCAGATGCAGGAGATTTTGATTCAGCCTCTGCAGAGTGGGCCTGCTCTGCCCTTGGCTCCAATCCTCACCCTAGCTTGTTATTTCAGACTTCTTTCCTCTCACTCCTGGCCCACAAGCCCTCCCTACTGGGAATTCTGGGGCCACAAAGAAGCACTCTGCCTGCCTCCCAGGAGAAAAACATTGTCTATGGTGCTGCCCAGAAACCCCAAATGAGGATCAAACTGCTTGGCCCTCGGCAACACCCCAATTGCATAGGCTACCTTAAACAGTGATGCTCTGTCGCAAATAGCCTGAGCCCAGACCTTCCAACAGACACCGACACAGCTGGCTGCACTCCTAGGACATTGGACCCGCCACTGCCTTAGGCCACCATCCATTCCCAACCTGGGTTTTCAGTCATCGGATCCTAGACCTTATCTCCAATCCCTGCACAGGGGGGAACCTGATGCACAAATCAGAACCCCTCCTTCCCCATGGCAAGAAAACTTGCTGCTGGCAGTGAGTCAAACCTTCAGTGTAGGAAAAACGACATGGCCCATTAGGCAACGCCCAAGCGTTAGGGCCGCCTTGGGCACAAACACACATTGTGACCCTCAGCGTGAGTACCTTATTCAAGTAACGCCTCTCAGTGACTGGACCAAGAGCCCGCATATGTGGCTTGCCATGCCCATAGGCACCCAGGACTAACTAGATGGTGTGTATTCCAGTTGAGGGAACCCACTGCTGTGTTCTAGAGTCCCTCTCCTGGGGGGTCCCCTGTGGCAGAAAACAGTACTCTTCCCTTCCCACAGAATAAACCCAAACACTTGGGAGCTTGGATAATCCCCCGAGAGGAAGGCTCTTCCTCGGCCTCTGAGACAACCCCTACCCTGACCGGACACTGTGAACGCAACACCCAGAGACAAAATCCTGAGTGACTGCCTCCCACTTGCCCTCCTTTGATATCCAGAGGATGTCCCCTCACGGACTGGAGATCAGTCCTGCCATTACCTTGGCCACTAGCTGAGCCAAGTTTGCTTTTTCAGACATCTGTCCCCACAGCCCTGGCAAACACAGCCTCTAGGCTGGGTCCTCTGGAGCCATACCACAGGACCGTGCCTGCTCTCTCCTGGGAAACTGTGTCCATTCCTTTGGACACACACCTCCAGAATATGAGAAACCTCAAGGCCCCCGAGGACATCCCACTACTGGGAGGCTCCCTGGACACACAGGGGCATTCCGACACAATCTGAGCAGCTACCTCCACGAAGGCATGCCCACAGATGTCAACAGAGATAGAAGGTTGAGCCGGACAGGCCCTTAGGCCGTAATCTCAACTCTTGCTTTGGGTTCCAGGTGTTACTCCTCAGAGGCTTTGGTTCAAAGAACAGGATATGGGGCTTTCCTGAGGCACTGAACAGAACTCCTCTCGTCTCCACATGGGAAGCTTCCCTGTTGGAGCTGTGTCAAACACCTCAGTTTGGAAAACCCTGCAGAGTCCCTGAACCACCTCCACATTCCAAGGTCTCCCAGGCCACCAAGCCACAGTAGGACTCATCTTCAGGAGAGTCCATTTCAACTCTCCCCTCTGGGTAGCTCACCCAGGAGCCTGCAGATTGAGCCTGCCTTGTCCTGCCAAAGAGTGGGAATATGAGGTGGCGTTCCCAGGCATCCATGCTTAGACACCTGCTCTCGAGTCTTTCCGTATGGGGCCTCCTGGAACCATCCAATAGGACTCGACTGTCGTGCAGAAGGAAAGCTTGAGGTTTGGAGTAGTTCACAAATCCCATCGTAGGCAAACCTCCCTGGCTTCATGAAGCCCCCACACCCTTCAGATAGAGGCCATGCTGGACAAAAACTCTAGCCTGAGGCACGTCTCATAGTTGACATGACATCAGTGCAGGAGATCTCGATTCAGCCTCTGCAGACTGGCCCTGCTTTGCCCTCGGTCCCAAACCTCATGCTAGCTTGTGTTTTCAGACTTCCTTCCTCACACTCCTGGCAAACAAGCCCTCCGGATTAGGAACTCCAGAACCACAACCCAACCCAGTGTCTGCCCAAAGGAAGAAAAACGTTTCCCTGTGGGGCTCTCCAGAAAACCCAGATGAGGATCAACCTGCTCGGGCCTCGACGGTACCCGAACTGGATAGGATGCTCTGGGCACTCATGCTCTGTCTGACACAGCCTGAAGCCAGACGTCCAGACAGACAAGGAGACAGATGGCCTCACACCCAGCACTTCGGACACGCCATGGTCTTATGCCGTCACCTCTTCCTAACCTTGGTTTTCAGATATCTGAACCTAGACATTATATCAATTCTCCACACAGCTGGGTATCGCAAGCACAAAACAGAACTCCTCCTTCCCCATGGCTGTCAAGCTTGCTCTTGGCATGGAGTCACACCTTCAGGGTGGGAGAAACCTTCATGGCCCCTGATGCCACGCCCAAACTTGAGTGCTGCTTGGGCACAAATTCACACTGTGACCCTCAGCATGAGCCCCATGTCAAAGAAAGGCCTGTCAGGGCCTGGACCAAGTGCCCGCATATGGGGCTTGCGAAGCCCCTATGCACCCAATCCTCACCAGTGTTTGAGTTTTCCAGTCGCCCCGCCCGTACCTGGGGCTCTGTTCTGGAATCCCTTTCTTGGAGAGACCCATGAGCCAGACAACACGACTCCTCCCTTCCCACAAAATGACCCCAAACTCTAGGGAGCTGGGAAAAATCCCCAGAGAGGGATACTCGTACACAGTCCCTGAGGCCACCCCTCCAATCCACGGCTATCCAGGACACAACATTCAGAGACAAAAGCCTGAAGGAACGCCACCCACTCGCCCTTGTTTCAGAGGCCTAGGAGCTCCCTCTTGGGCTGTACCTCCGGCCTGCCATACCCTAGGCGCCACTCATAAGCTGACTTTGTGTTTTCAGACTTCTGTGCCCACAGCCTGGACCCACACACATCCAGGCTAGGGCCTCTGGAGCCACAGCGAAAGATTGTGCCTGCACTCTCCAAAAAAAGTGTGCCCAATCCATTGACCACAAACCTACAGGTTAGGGAAAAGCTCCAAGGCCCTGAGGCCATCAATAGTGTAGGCCACCCTGGACTAAGAGGGGCTCTCTGACACTAGCGGAGCAACTATCTCAACTTAGACTCTCAGACAGTGTCCCCAGAGACAGAATGTTGAAATGGACAAACCCCCAGGCCCTAATCTGAACCTTAGCTTTGGTTTCCATGTGTCCGTCCTCAGAGGACTGTTTTCATAGACCAGCACACGGGGCTTTTCCGAGGCACCAAACCAAACCTCTCTCTCCACATGGGCAGCTTTCTTACTGGAGATGTATCAAACCCTTCAGGTAGGAGAGTTCCACAGGGCCACCGAACAACCAGCACATTCCAAGGTCTCCATGGACCCAAACGCACATTATGACGCATCCTCAGGAGAGGCCATTTCAACTCAGCCCCCTGGGTAGCGTGCCCCAGAGGCAGCAGGTCAAACATATCTTTTCGCTAATGGCCAATGGGAATGCGAGGCATGCTGTACAGGGATCCATCCTTCGAACCCTGCTCTCCAGTCCTTCCGTATGGTATGTCCTGGAGCCATGCAACAGGACTCGAATGTCCCACAGAAGGAAACCTTGTGGTTTGGGGCAACTTCCAAACTCAGCGTGGGAAAACTTCCTTGGCCTCATGAGGCCCCCGCTTCATGAAGGTGCCATCATGGACACATACTCCAGCCTCAGCCAACGTCTGATCCTCAGCCTGACTTCAGATGCAGGAGATTTTGATTCAGCCTCTGCAGAGTGGGCCTGCTCTGCCCTTGGCTCCAATCCTCACCCTAGCTTGTTATTTCAGACTTCTTTCCTCTCACTCCTGGCCCACAAGCCCTCCCTACTGGGAATTCTGGGGCCACAAAGAAGCACTCTGCCTGCCTCCCAGGAGAAAAACATTGTCTATGGTGCTGCCCAGAAACCCCAAATGAGGATCAAACTGCTTGGCCCTCGGCAACACCCCAATTGCATAGGCTACCTTAAACAGTGATGCTCTGTCGCAAATAGCCTGAGCCCAGACCTTCCAACAGACACCGACACAGCTGGCTGCACACCCAGCATATTGGACGCGCCACTGCCTTAGGCCACCATCCATTCCCAACCTGGGTTTTCAGTCATCGGAACCTAGACCTTATCTCCAATCCCTGCACAGGGGGGAACCTGATGCACAAGTCAGAACCCCTCCTTCCCCATGGCAAGAAAACTTGCTGCTGGCAGTGAGTCAAACCTTCAGTGTAGGAGAAAACGGCATGGCCCATGTAGCAACGCCCAAGCGTTAGGGCCGCCTTGGGCACAAACACACATTGTGACCCTCAGCGTGAGTACCTTATTCAAGTAACGCCTCTCAGTGACTGGACCAAGAGCCCCCATATGTGGCTTGCCATGCCCATAGGCACCCAGGATTAACTAGATGGTGTGTATTCCAGTTGAGGGAACCCACTGCTGTGCTCTAGAGTCCCTCTCCTGGGGGGTCCCCTGTGGCAGAAAACAGTACTTTTCCCTTCTCACAGAATGAATCCAAACACTTGGGAACTTGCACAATCCCCCGAGAGGAAGGCTCTTCCTCGGCCTCTGAGACAACCCCTAACCTGACCGGACACTGTGAACGCAACACCCAGAGACAAAATCCTGAGTGACTGCCTCCCACTTGCCCTCCTTTGATATCCAGAGGATGTCCCCTCACGGACTGGAGATCAGTCCTGCCATTACCTTGGCCACTAGCTGAGCCAAGTTTGCTTTTTCAGACATCTGTCCCCACAGCCCTGGCAAACACAGCCTCTAGGCTGGGTCCTCTGGAGCCATACCACAGGACCGTGCCTGCTCTCTCCTGGGAAACTGTGTCCATTCCTTTGGACACACACCTCCAGAATATGAGATACCTCAAGGCCCCCGAGGACATCCCACTACTGGGAGGCTCCCTGGACACACAGGGGCATTCGGACACAAGCTGAGCAGCCACCTCCACGAAGGCATGCCCACAGATGTCAACAGAGATAGAAGGTTGAGCCGGACAGGCCCTTAGGCCGTAATCTCAACTCTTGCTTTGGGTTCCAGGTGTTACTCCTCAGAGGCTTTGGTTCAAAGAACAGGATATGGGGCTTTCCTGAGGCACTGAACAGAACTCCTCTCGTCTCCACATGGGAAGCTTCCCTGTTGGAGCTGTGTCAAACACCTCAGTTTGGAAAACCCTGCAGAGTCCCTGAACCACCTCCACATTCCAAGGTCTCCCAGGCCACCAAGCCACAGTAGGACTCATCTTCAGGAGAGTCCATTTCAACTCTCCCCTCTGGGTAGCTCACCCAGGAGCCTGCAGATTGAGCCTGCCTTGTCCTGCCAAAGAGTGGGAATATGAGGTGGCGTTCCCAGGCATCCATGCTTAGACACCTGCTCTCGAGTCTTTCCGTATGGGGCCTCCTGGAACCATCCAATAGGACTCGACTGTCGTGCAGAAGGAAAGCTTGAGGTTTGGAGTAGTTCACAAATCCCATCGTAGGCAAACCTCCCTGGCTTCATGAAGCCCCACACCCTTCAGATAGAGGCCATGCTGGACAAAAACTCTAGCCTGAGGCACGTCTCATAGTTGACATGACATCAGTGCAGGAGATCTCGATTCAGCCTCTGCAGACTGGTCCTGCCGTGCCCTCGGTCCCAAACCTCATGCTAGCTTGTGTTTTCAGACTTCCTTCCTCACACTCCTGGCAAACAAGCCCTCCGGATTAGGAACTCCAGAACCACAACCCAACCCAGTGTCTGCCCAAAGGAAGAAAAACGTTTCCCTGTGGGGCTCTCCAGAAAACCCAGATGAGGATCAACCTGCTCGGGCCTCGACGGTACCCGAACTCGATAGGATGCTCTGGGTACTCATGCTCTGTCTGACACAGCCTGAAGCCAGACGTCCAGACAGACAAGGAGACAGATGGCCGCACACCCAGCACTTCGGACACACCATGGTCTTATGCCGTCACCTCTTCCTAACCTTGGTTTTCAGATATCTGAACCTAGACATTATATCAATTCTCCACACAGCTGGGTATAGCAAGCACAAAACAGAACTCCTCCTTCCCCATGGCTGTCAAGCTTGCTCTTGGCATGGAGTCACACCTTCAGGGTGGGAGAAACCTTCATGGCCCCTGATGCCACGCCCAAACTTGAGTGCTGCCTTGGGCACAAATTCACACTGTGACCCTCAGCATGAGCCCCATGTCAAAGAAAGGCCTGTCAGGACCTGGACCAAGAGCCCGCATATGGGGCTTGCCAAGCCCCTATGCACCCAATCCTCACCAGTGTTTGAGTTTTCCAGTCACCCCGCCCGTACCTGGGCCTCTGTTCTGGAATCCCTTTCTTGGAGAGACCCATGAGCCAGACAAAACGACTCCACCCTTCCCACAAAATGACCCCAAACTCTTGGGAGCTGGGACAAATCCCCAGAGAGGGATACTCGTCCACAGTCCCTGAGGCCACCCCTCCAATCCACGGCTATCCAGGACACAACATTCAGAGACAAAAACCTGAAGGAACGCCACCCACTCGCCCTTGTTTCAGAGGCCCAGGAGCTACCTCTTGGGCTGTACCTCCGGCCTGCCATACCCTAGGCGCCACTCATAAGCTGACTTTGTGTTTTCAGACTCCTGTGCCCACAGCCTGGACCCACACACCTCCAGGCTAGGGCCTCTGGAGCCACAGCGAAAGATTGTGCCTGCACTCTCCAAAAAAAGTGTGCCCAATCCATTGACCACAAACCTACAGGTTAGGGAAAAGCTCCAAGGCCCTGAGGCCATCAATAGTGTAGGCCACCCTGGACTAAGAGGGGCTCTCTGACACGAGCGGAGCAAATATCTCAACTTAGACTCTCAGACAGTGTCCCCAGAGACAGAATGTTGAAATGGACAGGCCCCCAGGCCCTAATCTGAATCTTAGCTTTGGTTTCCATGTGGCCGTCCTCAGAGGACTGTTTTCATAGACCAGCACACGGGGCTTTTCCGAGGCACCAAACCAAACCTCTCTCTCCACATGGGGAGCTTTCTTACTGGGGATGTATCAAACCCTTCAGGTAGGAGAGTTCCACAGGGCCACTGAACAACCAGCACATTCCAAGGTCTCCATGGACCCAAACGCACATTATGACGCATCCTCAGGAGACGCCATTTCAACTCAGCCCCCTGGGTAGCGTGCCCCAGAGGCAGCAGGTCAAACATATCTTTTCGCTAATGGCCAATGGGAATGCGAGGCATGCTGTACAGGGATCCATCCTTCGAACCCTGCTCTCCAGTCCTTCCGTATGGTATGTCCTGGAGCCATGCAACAGGACTCGAATGTCCCACAGAAAGAAACCTTGTGGTTTGGGGCAACTTCCAAACTCAGCGTGGGAAAACTTCCTTGGCCTCATGAGGCCCCCGCTTCATGAAGGTGCCATCATGGACACATACTCCAGCCTCAGCCAACGTCTGATCCTCAGCCTGGCTTCAGATGCAGGAGATTTTGATTCAGCCTCTGCCGATTGGGCCTGCTCTGCCCTTGGCTCCAATCCTCACCCTAGCTTGTTATTTCAGACTTCTGTCCTCTCACTCCTGGCCCACAAGCCCTCCCTACTGGGAATTCTGGGGCCACAAAGAAGCACTCTGCCTGCCTCCCAGGAGAAAAACATTGTCTATGGTGCTGCCCAGAAACCCCAAATGAGGATCAAACTGCTTGGCCCTCGGCAACACCCCAATTGCATAGGCTACCTTAAACAGTGATGCTCTGTCGCAAATAGCCTGAGCCCAGACCTTCCAACAGACACCGACACAGCTGGCTGCACACCCAGCATAGTGGACCCGCCACTGCCTTAGGCCACCATCCATTCCCAACCTGGGTTTTCAGTCATCGGAACCTAGACCTTATCTCCAATCCCTGCACAGGGGGGAACCTGATGCACAAGTCAGAACCCCTCCTTCCCCATGGCAAGAAAACTTGCTGCTGGCAGTGAGTCAAACCTTCAGTGTAGGAGAAAACGGCATGGCCCATGAGGCAACGCCCAAGCGTTAGGGCCGCCTTGGGCACAAACACACATTGTGACCCTCACCGTGAGTACTTTATTCAAGTAACGCCTCTCAGTGACTGGACCAAGAGCCCGCATATGTGGCTTGCCATGCCCATAGGCACCCAGGACTAACTAGATGGTGTGTATTGCAGTTGAGGGAACCCACTGCTGTGCTCTAGAGTCCCTCTCCTGGGGGGTCCCCTGTGGCAGAAAACAGTACTCTTCCCTTCCCACAGAATGAATCCAAACACTTGGGAGCTTGCACAATCCCCCGAGAGGAAGGCTCTTCCTCGGCCTCTGAGACAACCCCTACCCTGACCGGACACTGTGAACGCAACACCCAGAGACAAAATCCTGAGTGACTGCCTCCCACTTGCCCTCCTTTGATATCCAGAGGATCTCCCCTCACAGACTGGAGATCAATCCTGCCATTACCTTGACCACTAGCTGAGCCAAGTTTACTTTTTCAGACATCTGTCCCCACAGCCCTGGCAAACACAGCCTCTAGGCTGGGTCCTCTGGAGCAATACCACAGGACCGTGCCTGTTCTCTCCTTGGAAACTCTGTCCATTCCTATGGACACACACCTCCAGAATATGAGACACCTCAAGGCCCCCGAGGACATCCCACTACTGGGAGCCTCCCTGGACACACAGGGCATTCCGACACAAGCTGAGCAGCTACCTCCACGAAGGCATGCACACAGCTGTCAACAGAGATAGAAGGTTGAGCCGGACAGGCCCTTAGGCCGTAATCTCAACTCTTGCTTTGGGTTCCAGGTGTTACTCCTCAGAGGCTTTGGTTCGAAGAACAGGATATGGGGCTTTCCTGAGGCACTGAACACAACTCCTCTCGTCTTCACATGGGAAGTTTCCTTGTTGATGCTGTGTCAAACACCTCAGTTTGGAAAACCCTGCAGAGTCCCTGAGCCACCTCCACATTCCATTGTCTCCCAGGCCAGCAAGCCACAGTAGGACTCATCTTCAGGAGAGTCCATTTCAACTATCCCCTCTGGGTAGCTCACCCAGGAGCCTGCAGATTGAGCCTGCCTTGTCCTGACTAAAGAGTGGGAATATGAGGTGGCGTTCCCAGGCATCCATGCTTAGACACCTGCTCTCGAGTCTTTCCATATGGGGCCTCCTGGAACCATCCAATAGGACTCGTTTGTCGTGCAGAAGGAAACCTTGAGGTTTGGAGTAATTCACAAATCCCATCGTAGGCAAACCTCCTTGGCCTAAAGAAGCCCTCACCCTTCAGGAAGAGGCCATGCTGGACAAAAACTCTAGCCTGAGGCACGTCTCATAGTTGACATGACCTCAGTGCAGGAGATCTCGATTCAGCCTCTGCAGAGTGGGCCTGCCGTGCCCTCGGTCCCAAACCTCACGCTACCTTGTGTTTTCAGACTTCCTTCCTCACACTCCTGGCTAACAAGCCCTCCGGACCAGAAAGTCCAGAACCAAAACCCAGCCCAGTGTCTGCACAAAGGAAGAAAAACGTTTCCCTGTGGGGCTCTCCAGAAAACCCTGATGAGGATCAACCTGCTCGGGCCTCGACGGTCCCCGAAGTGGATATGCTGCTCTGGGCACTCATGCTCTGTCTGACACAGCCTGAAGCCAGACGTCCAGACAGTCAAGGAGACAGATGTCCGCACACCCAGCACTTCGGACACGCCATGGTCTTATGCCGTCACCTCTTCCTAACCTTGGTTTTCAGATATCTGAACCTAGACATTATATCAATTCTCCACACAGCTGGGTATCGCAAGCACAAAACAGAACTCCTTTTTCCCCATGGCTGTCAAGCTTGCTCTTGGCATGGAGTCACACCTTCAGGGTGGGAGAAACCTTCATGGCCCCTGATGCCACGCCCAAACTTGAGTGCTGCTTGGGCACAAATTCACACTGTGACCCTCAGCATGAGCCCCATGTCAAAGAAAGGCCTGTCAGGACCTGGACCAAGAGCCCGCATATGGGGCTTGCCAAGCCCCTATGCACCCAATCCTCACCAGTGTTTGAGTTTTCCAGTCGCCCCACCTGTACCTGGGCTCTGCTCTGGAATCCCTTTCTTGGAGAGACACATGAGCCAGACAACACGACTCCACCCTTCCCTCAAAATGACCCCAAACTCTTGGGAGCTGGGACAAATCCCCAGAGAGGGATACTCGTCCACAGTCCCTGAGGCCACCGCTCCAATCCACGGCTATCCCGGACACAACATCCAGAGACAAAAGCCTGAAGGAACGCCACCCACTCGCCCTTGTTTCAGAGGCCCAGGAGTTCCCTCTCGGGCTGTACATCCGGCCTGTCATACCCTAGGCGCCACTCATAAGCTGACTTTGTGTTTTAAGACTTCTGCCCAAAGCATGGACCCACACAACCTCCAGGCTAGGGCCTCTGAAGCCACAGCGAAAGATTGTGCCGGCGCTCTCTAAGGAAAGTGTGTCCAATCCATTGACCACAACCCTACAGGTTAGGGAAAAGCTCCAAGGCCCCTGAGGCCATCAATAGGTAGGCCACCCTGGACTAAGAGGGGCTCTCTGACACCAGCAGAGCAACTATCTCCACTTAGATTCTCAGACAGTGTCCCCAGAGACAGAAGGTTGATATGGACAGGCCCCCAGGCCCTAATATGAACCTTAGCTTTGTTTCCATGTGTCCGTTCTCAGAGGGCTGTTTTCATAGACCAGCACATGGGGCTTTTCTGAGGCACCAAACCAAGCATCTCTCGTCTCCACATGGGCAGCTTTCTTACTGGGGATGTATCAAACCCTTCAGGTAGGAGAGTTCCGCAAGGCCACCGAACAACCAGCACATTCCAAGGTCTCCATGGACCCAAACGCACATTATGACGCATCCTCAGGAGAGGCCATTTCAACTCAGCCCCCTGGGTAGCGTGACCCAGAGGCAGCAGATCAAACATATATTGTCGCTAATGGCCAATTGGAATGCGAGGAATGCTGTACAGGGATCCATCCTTCGAACCCTGCTCTCCAGTCCTTCCATATGGTATGTCCTGGAGCCATGAAACAGGACTCAAATGTCCCACAGAAGGAAACCTTGTGGTTTGGGGCAACCTCCAAACTAAGCGTGGGAAAACTTCCTTGGCCTCATGAGGCCCCCGCTTCATGAAGGTGCCATCATGGACACATACTCCAGCCTCAGCCAACGTCTGATCCTCAGCCTGACTTCAGATGCAGGAGATTTTGATTCAGCCTCGGCAGAGTGGGCCTGCTCTGCCCTTGGCTCCAATACTCACCCTAGCTTGTGTTTTCAGACTTCCGTCCTCACACTCCTTGCCCACAAACCCTCCCTACTGGGAATTCTGGGGCCACACTGAAGCACTCTGCCTGCCTCCCAGGAGAAAAACATTGTCTATGGTGCTGCCCAGAAACCCCAAATGAGGATCAAACTGCTTGGCCCTCGGCAACACCCCAATTGCATAGGCTACCTTAAACAGTGATGCTCTGTCGCAAATAGCCTGAGCCCAGACCTTCCAACAGACACCGACACAGCTGGCTGCACTCCTAGGATATTGGACCCGCCACTGCCTTAGGCCACCATCCATTCCCAACCTGGGTTTTCAGTCATCGGATCCTAGACCTTATCTCCAATCCCTGCACAGGGGGGAACCTGATGCACAAATCAGAACCCCTCCTTCCCCATGGCAAGAAAACATGCTACTGGCAGTGAGTCAAACCTTCAGTGTAGGAAAAACGACATGGCCCATGAGGCAACGCCCAAGCGTGAGGGCCGCCTTGGGCACAAACACACATTGTGACCCTCAGCGTGAGTACCTTATTCAAGTAACGCCTCTCAGTGACTGGACCAAGAGCCCGCATATGTGGCTTGCCATGCCCATAGGCACCCAGGACTAACTAGATGGTGTGTATTCCAGTTGAGGGAACCCACTGCTGTGCTCTAGAGTCCCTCTCCTGGGGGGTCCCCTGTGGCAGAAAACAGTACTCTTCCCTTCCCACAGAATGAACCCAAACACTTGGGAGCTTGGACAATCCCCCGAGAGGAAGGCTCTTCCTCGGCCTCTGAGACAACCCCTACCCTGACCGGACACTGTGAACGCAACACCCAGAGACAAAATCCTGAGTGACTGCCTCCCACTTGCCCTCCTTTGATATCCAGAGGATCTCCCCTCACGGACTGGAGATCAGTCCTGCCATTACCTTGGCCACTAGCTGAGCCAAGTTTGCTTTTTCAGACATCTGTCCCCACAGCCCTGGCAAACACAGCCTCTAGGCTGGATCCTCTGGAGCCATACCACAGGACCGTGCCTGCTCTCTCCTGGGAAACTGTGTCCATTCCTTTGGACACACACCTCCAGAATATGAGAAACCTCAAGGCCCCCGAGGACATCCCACTACTGGGAGCCTCCCTGGACACACAGGGGCATTCGGACACAAGCTGAGCAGCTACCTCCACGAAGTCATGCCCACAGATGTCAACAGAGATAGAAGGTTGAGCCGGACAGTCCCTTAGGCCGTAATCTCAACTCTTGCTTTGGGTTCCAGGTGTCACTGCTCAGAGGCTTTGGTTCGAAGAACAGGATATGGGGCTTTCCTGAGGCACTGAACACAACTCCTCTCGTCTCCACATGGGAAGCTTCCCTGTTGGAGCTGTGTCAAACACCTCAGTTTGGAGAACCCTGCAGAGTCCCTGAACCACCTCCATATTCCAAGGTCTCCCAGGCCAGCAAGCCACAGTAGGACTCATCTTCAGGAGAGTCCATTTCAACTCTCCCCACTGGGTAGCTCACCCAGGAGCCTGCAGATTGAGCCTGCCTTGTCCTGCCTAAAGAGTGGGAATATGAAGTGGCGTTCCCAGGCATCCATGCTTAGACACCTGCTCTCGAGTCTTTCCGTATGGGGCCTCCTGGAACCATCCAATAGGACTCAACTGTCGTGCAGAAGTTAAGCTTGAGGTTTGGAGTAGTTCACAAATCCCATCGTAGGCAAACCTCCCTGGCTTCATGAAGCCCCCACACCCTTCAGGAAGAGGCCATGCTGGACAAAAACTCTAGCCTGAGGCACGTCTCATAGTTGACATGACCTCAGTGCAGGAGATCTCCATTCAGCCTCTGCAGAGTGGCCCTGCCATGCCCTCGGTCCCAAACCTCACCCTAGCTTTTGTTTTCAGACTTCCTTCCTCACACTCCTGGCAAAGAAGCCCTACGGACTAGGAACTCCAGAACCACAACCCAGCCCAGTGTCTGCCCAAAGGAAGTAAAACGCTTCCCTGTGGGGCTCTCCAGAAAACCCAGATGAGGATCAACCTGCTCGGGCCTCGACGGTCCCCGAAGTGGATATGCTGCTCTGGGCACTCATGCTCTGTCTGACACAGCCTGAAGCCAGACGTCCAGACAGACAAGGAGACAGCTGTCCGCACACCCAGCACTTCGGACACACCATGGTCTTATGCCGTCACCTCTTCCTAACCTTGGTTTTCAGATATCTGAACCTAGACATTATATCAATTCTCCGCACAGCTGGGTATCGAAAGCACAAAACAGAACTCCTCCTTCCCCATGGCTGTCAAGCTTGCTCTTTGCATGGAGTCACACCTTCAGGGTGGGAGAAACCTTCATGGCCCCTGATGCCACGCCCAAACTTGAGTGCTGCTTGGGCACAAATTCACACTGGGACCCTCAGCATGAGCCCCATGTCAAAGAAAGGCCTGTCAGGACCTGGACCAAGAGCCCGCATATGGGGCTTGCCAAGCCCCTATGCACCCAATCCTCACCAGTGTTTGAGTTTTCCAGTCGCACCACCTGTACCTGGGCTCTGCTCTGGAATCCCTTTCTTGGAGAGACACATGAGCCAGACAACACGACTCCACCCTTCCCACAAAATGACCCCAAACTCATGAGGCCCCCGCTTCATGAAGGTGCCATCATGGACACATACTCCAGCCTCAGCCAACTTCTGATCCTCAGCCTGACTTCAGATGCAGGAGATTTTGATTCAGCCTCTGCCGATTGGGCCTGCTCTGCCCTTGGCTCCAATCCTCACCCTAGCTTGTGTTTTCAGACTTCCGTCCTCACACTCCTGGCCCACAAACCCTCCCTACTGGGAATTCTTGGGCCACACTGAAGCACTCTGCCTGCCTCCCAGGAGAAAAACATTGTCTATGGTGCTGCCCAGAAACCCCAAATGAGGATCAAACTGCTTGGCCCTCGGCAACACCCCAATTGCATAGTCTACCTTAAACACTGATGCTCTGTCGAAAATACCCTGAGCCCAGACCTTCCAACAGACACCGACACAGCTGGCTGCACACCCAGCACATTGGACCCGCCACTGCCTTAGGCCACCATCCATTCCCAACCTGGGTTTTCAGTCATCGGAACCTTGACCTTATCTCCAATCCCTGCACAGGGGGAACCTGATGCACAAGTCAGAACCCCTCCATCCCCATGGCAAGAAACCTTGCTGCTAGCCGTGAGTCAAACCTTCAGTGTAGGAGAAAACGGCAAACCTGCCGGGCCTCATGAAGCCCCCCATATCCTTCAGGGAGAGGACATCATGGACAAAAACTCTAGCTTGAAGCACGTCTCATAGTAGATATGACCGCAATGCAGGAGATCTTGATTCAGCCTCTGCAGAGTGGCCTCCCGTGCCCTCGGTCCCAAACCTCACGCTAGCTTGTGTTTTCAGACTTCCTTCCTCACACTCCTGGCAAACAATCCCTCCAGAGTAGGATTTGCAGAACCACAAGCCAGCCCAGTGACTTCCCACCGGTAGAAAACGTTTCCTTGTGGGGCTCTCCATAAAACCCAGATGAGGATCAACCTGCTCTTGCCTCGATGGCACTCAGATTTGATAGGCTGCTCTGGGCACTAATTCTCTGCCTTTCACAGCCTGATGCCAGACGTCCAGACAGGCAAGGAGCCAGCTGGCCACACACCTAGCACTTCTGACACGCCATGGTCTTATGCCGTTATCTCTTCCTAACCTTGGTTTTCCGATATCTAAACCCAGATATTATATCAATTCCCCACACAGTTGGGCATCTGAAGCACAAATCAGAACTCCTTCTTCCCCATGGCTGTAAGGCTTGCTCTTGGCATGGAGTCACACCTTCAGGGTGGGAGAAACCTTCATTTCCCCTGAAACCACGCCCAAACTTGAGTGCTGCCTTGGGCACAAATTCACTCTGTGACCCTCAGCATGAGCCCAATATCAAAGAAAGGCCTGTCAGGGCCTTGACCAAGAGCCCGCGTATGGGGCGTGCCAAGCCCCTATACACCCAATCCTCACCAGTGTTTGAGTTTTCCAGTCTCCCCTCCGTTCCTGGGGCTCTGCTCTGGAATCACTTTCTTGGAGAGACACATGAGCCAGACAACAGGACTCCACCCTTCCCACAAAATGACCCCAAACTCCTGTTAGCTGGGACAAATCCCCAGAGAGGGATACTTGTCCACAGTCACTGAGGCCACCCCCTACAATCTACGGCTATCCTGGACGCATCCAGAGACAAAAGCCTGAAGGAATCTCGCCCTTGATTCACAAGCCAAGGAGCTCACTCTCTATCTGTACATCCGGCCTGCCATACCCTCGGCGCCACTCATAAGCTGAGTTTGTGTTTTCAGACTTCTGTGCCCACAGCCTGGACCCACACACCCTCCAGGCTAGGGCATCTGGAGCCACAGCGAAAGATTGTGCCTGCCCTCTCCAAGGAAAGTGTGCCCAATCCATTGACCACAACCCTACAGGTTAGGGAAAAGCTCCAAGGCCCCTGAGGCCATCCTGATAGTGTAGGCTGCCCTGGACTAAAAGGGGTACTCTGACACCAGCTGAGCCATTATCACCACTTAGACTCTCAGACAGTGTCCCCAGAGACAGAAGATTGAAATGGACAGGCCCTTAGGCCCTAATATGAACCTTAGCTTTAGTTTTCATGTGTCTGTCCTCAGAGGACTGGTTTCGTATACCAGCATATTAGGTTTTTCTGAGGCTCCAAACCAAACCTCTCTCGTCTCCACATGGAGTGCTTTCTTACTGGATCTGTATCAAACCCTTCGGGTCGGAGAATTCCGCAGGGCCACAGTACAACCATCACATTCCAAGGTCTCCATGGACAGAAACACACATTATGACGCATCCTCAGGAGAGGCCATTTCAACTCAGCCCGCTGGTTAGCTTGCCCCAGAGCCAGCAGATCAAACATATCTTGTCGTTAATGGCCAAAGGGAATGCGAGGCATGCTGTTCAGGGATCCATCCTTTGAACTCTCCTCTTCAGTCCTTCCGTATGGTATGTACTGGAGCCACTCAACAGGACTCGACTGTCTTGCAGAAGGAAACCTTGTGGTTTGTGGCAACCTCCAAACTCAGCGTGGGAAAATTTCGTTGGCCTCATGAGGCACCTGCTTCATGAAGGTGCTATCAAGGGCACAATCCAACCTCAGCCAACGTCTGATCCTCAGCCTGACTTCAGATGCATGAGATATCCTTTCAGCCTTTGCAGAGTGTGCCTGCTCCCTACCTCACCCTATCTTTTGTTTTCAGACTCTACCCTAGCACTCCTGGCCCCAAAGCCCTCATGATTGGGAATTCTGGTTCCAGAACGAAGCACTCTGCCTGCCCCCCAAAGAAAAACATTGTCTATGGCATTGCTCAGAAACCCCAAATGAAAATCAACCTGCTCAGCCCTCGGCAACACCCCAATTGCATAGGCTACCCTAAACACTATGCTCTGTCTTACATAGCCTGAGCCCAGACCTTGTGAGAGACATTGAGACAGTTGGCTTAACACCCAGCACATCGAACCTGCCATGGGTTAGGCCATTTCATCCCTTCCCATTGACCTGGGTGTCTTCCTGGAGGTATATTCTGAGGCTGTGTCAGACTATGCATTTTTTCTGGAGCTTCCTATGGAATTGGGGTGGTATTAGGGGCCTTGCAATTTTCTCTTAATCTGGTGGGTTGGGAAACTGAGACAGGCTGACATTCCTTGGGAGAGCTGGCCCAGTGCTGTTGTGTGTTCCTGGAGGCCCCATCCTGGAGGGCATATGGGTCAGGACTCTGGGTCCAAAGTCTTCAGACACAAACTCGGGTAAGAGTTAAGCTCGAGGTGATGGCAGACCCAATCTGCAGACCCTGAGCGAAGCATCTCCAGATATGAAATTCGGACGGCTGTGAGGCAGGAGCACAGTCTTTTCTGTCTGACTTGTTTGTCTATGATGGCCACGAAATGGAGGGGTGGCCTCATGGGTCCATGTGAGATTCTACCTCTCTGGGAATTCTGCTCGGCACCCAAGAGTTTGGTGTATTTCCGGGGGATGGGAGGAGCGCAGTTTTCTGAGTCAGGGATCCCGTCCAAACAGCCATTCCAGAGATGGGTCCTGGGTTCTGGAGCCTGGATCACCGCAACAAGGCTTAGGATTTGGGCCTAGGGTCCTGCTCTATGTTTTCCTGGTACAGCTCCCGAGTGTTCTTGTTGGAAATGGGTCTCATTCTGAGGGTCACAATGCCTGTTTTTGCCCAGATGCCCATGCTGAGTGGGTGTGACCTCATGGGCTATGCACTTGGCTCCCACTCTGAGGGTTGGACTGCCATCTCAACATTCAGTTTTCCTGCCATGGGGAAGGAGGTGTACTTTTTTATGCTTCAGGTTCCCCCATGGGCAGGAATTTGAGCTAAGTTCTGGGACCGGTGCCTGAATACCCAGTTCACTTTGAGATGAGGTCCTCGGGCCAAGGCAGGACCCACCTGCAGAAAATGAGGCCTGCTTTCTGGGTGGCTGTCAGGAGCTCGGGCTCGAGCTGTGTCAGACAGAACATTCGTGGAGAGTTCGGCCTATGATATTGGGGTGCTTTTGAGAGCTGTGCAACTGGATCCTCATGGGGGATTTTTGCACAGACCCTTTCTTCACTTCTTCTATCTGGTGAGCAGGCAGATGGCTGCATTACGGCTCCAGAATATCCAAGTTGGAGGGTTTGCAGGCGAGGAGTGTGAGGACAGAAGTATGAAAACATAAGCTACGGTTACGCTCAGTGCCGAGCACATGTCTATTCCAATGTACAGCAGTTGTTTCGAGATCTCCAGCACCTGGGCGAGGGGAAGATGTCTGCTCACGCTGGAGTTTGTATCCATGATGGCCAACAAATGGTGGGGAGGCCTCAAGAATTCTTGGAGGTTTTTCCAAGCTGGAGCTTGTGAGCTGCTCCAAACATCAAGGTGTCCTACTAAGGGACAGCAGAAGTCTTCTTACAGGGCTCCAGGGTCCCCCTTATGGAAGATTCGATAGCAATGCTCTCTGAATGGAGGCCTGGGAAGCCAATCTCGTGTTACCATTGCAGCTGAGGAACAGGGTAAGCTTGAACCAATGACACTGATTCCAAGTTCCAAGTGATTTGCGTTGATGGAAGTTTTCAGTCTAACAGGTCCCAATGCTGCTTGGTGTCCAGGGAGACCTTAGAATGTGGTGGCGGCTCTCTGACCATTGAGGATTCTCTATCCTTAGGATTAGACCCAGTACCCAGGAGCCAGGTTTCCTTCTTGGGACAGGAGGTGTGCTCTTGTATGGCTCACGGACCACAGGTTGGACCATATGCTTGAATTTCCAGAACAGACCTCTAGGAAGAGAGACCTCAAAACATAAGCTAGGGTTCTGATGAGGTTTTAGGGCCATGGAAGTTTCAATCTTCGGACTAAGTGCCATTGGCCTGCATGTCATCCTGGAGGTAGGTGCTGAGGCTGTGTCAGGCTGTGCACTTTTTCCAGAGTGGCCTATGATATTGGGGTGCAGTCAGGGGCCTTGCAGTTTTCTCCTAATCTGGACATTTTGGGAAACTGAGATGGGCAGGGTTTCCTCAGGAGAGCAGGGCCAGTGATGTCATGTGTTTCTTGAGGCCCCATCCTGGAGGTCATGTGTGTCAGGACTTTGGGACCAAAGACTTTAGACACAACCTCGAATAAGAGATAGGAGTGAGGTGTTGGCAGTCCGAATCTGAAGACCCTGAGGGAAGCTCCTCGGGATTTGAAATTCAGGTGGCTGGGAGGGAGGAGCACAGGCTTTTCTGTCTGGATTTTGTGTCTAGGATGGCCACTAAATGGAGGGGTGACCTCATGTGTCCGTGGGATATTCTTCCACTCTGGTGATTCTGCTTGGCACCCAAGAGTTTGATTTCTTTCTGGGGAAGAGGAAAAGACTGTATTCCATCTCTGGGATCCTGTCCAAACAGGGATTCCAGAGATGGGTTCTGGGTCCAGACACTGGGAAAACTTAACCAAAGCTTCGATTTGGGATCCTGGTCCAGATCCCAAGGGGGATCTTTGGAAAGGGGTCTCATTCTGAGGGTCACAATGCCTATTTGTGCCCAGCTGCCCATCCTGTGTAGGCATGGTCTCATGGACCATGCACCTGGTTCCCACTCAGGGTTGTACAGCCATCTCAACATCCAGTTTTCTGGCCATGGGGAAGGAGGAGCACTCTTTTGTGCTTCCGAGTCCCCTATGGGCAGGAATTTGAGCTAAGTCTGGGACAGGTACCTGAATATCCAGGTTGCTTCAAGATGATGGCCTCGGGCCAAGGTTGGACCCACCTGGAGGATATGGGGCCCACTATCTGGGTGGCTGACAGGACTTCGGGGATCAGGCGGTGTCAGATAGACAATGTATGCAGAGGTCGGTCTATTATATTGGGGTGCCATTGAGGGCCGTGCAGGAGGATCCTCATGTGGGTTTCTACGAAGACCCATAGGGCACTTCTTTCTGGTGGGCAGGCAGAAAGCTGCACTGTGGCTTCAGAATTCCCAATATGAAGGGCTTGTAGGCGAGGAATGTGAAGACAGAAGTCTGAAAACACAAGCCACGGATAAGCTCATTGCCGACCACAGGACCATTCCATTGTGCAGTGGTTGTTTCGAGATTTCCAGCACCTGAGTATGGGCGAGGGTCAGATGTCTGCTCACGCTGGGTTTGCATCCATGATGGTCAACGAATTGTGGGGTGGCCTCAAGAATTCTTGGAGATTTTCCCAAGCAGGACCTTGTGAGCTGCTCCAAACAGCAAGGTGTCCTACTGTGGGACAGGGGAAGTCCGCTTACAAGGCTCCAGGGTCCCCCATATAGAAAGATTCGACAGCAGAGGTCTCTGAATGGGGGCCTGGGAAGTCTTCCTTGCATGACCATTGCAGCTGAGGAACATTGCAGGCTTGATCTGCTGGTTTTTGTTCAAATTTCCAAGTGATCTAAGTTGACGGATGTTCTCAGTCTAATGAGTCACAATGCTGCTTGGTGTCCAGGGAGACCTTAGAATGTGGTGGTGAGGGTGCCTGGGTGGCTCAATGGGCTAAGCCGCTGCCTTCGGGTCAGGTCATGATCTCAGGGTCCTGGGATTGAGTCCCGCATCGGGCTCTCTGCTCAGCAGGGAGCCTGCTTCTTCCTCTCTCTCTCTCTGCCTTCCTCTATGCCTACTTGTGATCTCTGTCTGTCAAATAAATAAATAAAATCTATATAAAAAAAAAAACAACAATGTGGTTGTGGGTCTGTGGCCATGCAGGATTTTCCTAACTGAGGGTAAGACCCAGTTCCCTGGAGCCAGGTTCCCTTCTCGGGACAGGAGGGGTTCTCTTGTATGGCTAAGGGACCACATGTCGGATCATATGTTGGATTTCAAGACCAGGCCTCTGGGCACAGAGGCCTGAATATCTAGGCTAGGGTTCTTATGAGGTTGTAGGGGCATGTCATCCTCAACCTTCGGACTTAGGGACTTTGACCTGTGAGTCTTCCTGGAGGTAGATGCTCAGGCTGTGGCAGACTGTGCATTTTTTCCAGAGTGGCCTATGAAATTGGGGTGGGCTCAGGGGCCTTGCAGGCTTTTCCTAATCTGGAGGGTTTGTGCAACTGAGACGGCAGAATTTCATCCAGAGATCAGGCCCAGTGATGTAGTGTGGTTCTGTCAGCCCCATCCTGCAGGGAATGTGGTTAAGGGCTCTGGGACCAAAGTCTTCAGACACAAAATTGTGTATCAATTAGGAGGGAGGTGATGGCAGCCCCGATCTGCAGACGCTGAGGGCAGCTCCTCAGGATTTGAAATTCGTGTGGCTGGGAGGCAGGAGCAAAGGCTTTTCTGTCTGGATTGTGTCTAGGATGGCCTTGGAATGGTGGGGTGTCCTCATGTGTCCATGGAATATTCTACCTCTCTGGGGATTCTGCCCAGCACCCAAGAGTTTGGTGTCTCACTGGGAAGGAGAGAGCGTGGTTTACTGTTTCAGGGTTCCCGTCAACACAGGGATTCCAGAGATGGGTTATAGGTCCCTGTGCCTGGATAACCCTACAAAGGCTTAGTATTTGGGCCTAGAGGCTTGACTGCCTGGCTCTGTGGGGCTTTGGTTCAGCTCCCATGGAGACTTGTTGGAAATGGGTCTCAGGGTAAGGGTCACAATGCCTGTTTGTGCCCAGATGCCCATCCTGAGTGGGCATTGGCTCTTGTTCCATGCAACTGGATCCCAATATGAGGGTTGGACCACCATATCAACATTTAATTTTCCTTCTATGAGGAAGGAGGAGTACTCTTTTGTGCTTCAGATTCCCCCATGCACAGTAATTTGAGCTATGTTCTGGGACTGGTACGTGAATAACCAGGTTGGTTTGAGATGAAGGACTCAGGTCAAGGCAGGTCACACCTGCCAGATATGGGTCCCGCTATCTAGGTGGCTACCAGGAGGTCGGGGCTCGAGCTGTGTCAGACAAAGCATTAGTTCACAAGGTGGCCTATGATATTGTGGTGCTATAGAGGGCTGTGCTGGTGGAACCTTATATGGAGTTTCACGCAGACCCATAGGGCACCTCTTTTTTCTGGTGGGCAGGCAGAAGGCATTGTGGCTCCCAAATTCCCAATATGGGGGACTTGAAGGCGAGGAGTGTGAGAACAGAAGGCAGAAAACACAATCTATGCTTAATCTCAGTGCCGAGAACATGGCCGTTCCAATGTGCAGTGGTTTTTTCGAGATCTCCAGCATCTGAGTACAGGCGAGGGTCAGATGTCTGCTCATGATAGAGTTTGTATCTATCGTGGCCAACAAATGAAATATCCAGCACCTGAGTAAAGGTGGATTTCAGATGTTTACGCACACTGGAGTTTGTGTCTCTGATGACCGAATGGAGGAGTGGCATCAAGAGGCTGATGCATGTGAGATGCTCCAAACAGCAAGGTTGTTTTTTTCTACTGGACAGTTAGAGTCTGGTATGTTTTCTGCAGGGCCCCCCCATGTGAAAAGTATGGGTAGCAGAGCCCTTCCACATGGATGCCTGGAAAGCACACCTCCATTGACCAATGCAGCTGAGGAACATGCAGGTTCTTTACGGTGCTTCTGGGGCGAAGCACCAAGGTCTTGAGTTGACATGGAATCTCTTGAAGATGGGTTACAATGCTGGTTTTTTTTACCAGGTAGATCTTAGAACGTGTTGGTGGCTAAGATGCCTGCAAGATTCTCCTACCCTGAGGGTTTAACACAGGTCGAAGAGCACGGTTACCTTCTGGGGACAGGAGATGTAGTGTTTTGTGGCTCAGGGACCACATGCCGTATCATAAGTTCCTATTCAAGAACAGGCCTCTGAAGACAGATGCCCGACAACCTAATCTAGGGTTCCAATGAGTCCCAGGGGCATGAGAGGTTCAATCTTCAGACTTAGGAAAGTTGACTTGGGTGTCTGCCAGGATGTAGGTGATCAGGGAGTTTCAGACTGTGCACTTATGTCCAGAGTAACCTCCAATATTGGGGTGGCCACAGGGGCCTTGAATGTTTCAACCAACTCTGGAGGGTTTGGTTAACTGACATGCACAATTTCCATGGGGATGGCAAGCACAGTCCTGTGGTGTGGCTCCAGAGACTCCACCCTGGAGGGCATGTGAGCCATGGTTCTGGGAGGGAAGTCTGCAAACACAAACTCGGGTTAGGTTTAGTGGCTAGGTTATCGCAGGGCAATGTGTAGACCTGGAAGGCTACTCGTCAGGAACAGTAACTGGAATGACCCGAAGGTGGAAGCACAGGTTTTATATCTGGATTGTGTGTCTAGGGTCACCTCAGAATGTAGCTGTGGCCTCATGGGTCCATGGGAGATTTTTCCTCTAAGGATACTGGCGGCTCCCAATATTTTGATGACTTTTTGAGATGGGAAGACTGCTATTTTCGATCTTAGGTGTGCCCCAAAACAGGGATTCCAGAGATGGGCTCTGGGTCTAGGCGCCTGGAAAATCCCACCAAGGGTTGGGATTTGGGCTTATGGGCAGACCAGGCCTGCAATGCAGGATCTTGGTGGTGCAACTGAGAGGGCTTGTTTGGAAGCATGCTCAGGCTGAGCATTACAATGCCTGTTTGTGCCCAGGGTGGCCCTCAGGAGTGGGCGTGGTCCCATTGTCCATTTTCTGGCTCCCACACTGAGGGATGGACACACATTCCAATGGCCAGGTTTCCAGCCATGGGGAAGGAGGAAATATCTATTGTGCTTCATGTTCCCCCATAGGCAAGGATTACAGCAAAGTTCTGGGGACAGATGCCTGAATACCAAGGATGCATAGAGATGACAGATTTGGGCCATGGCCGTTCTCACATGCTGGATATGGGCCTCGCTCTCTGGGTGGCTGACACGAGGTCTGGGCTCAGGCTGTGTCAGACACAGCACTAGTGGCCAGAGAAGTCTATATATTGGGGTTCTCTCCAGGGCCGAGTAAATTGATCCTCATGTAGGGTTTCTGGCGAGACTCACGAAGCACTTCTTTCTGTGGGGCAGGCAGAATGCTGCCTTATGGATCCAGAATTCCCTATCAAGAGGGTTTGGGGACAAATAGGGTGAGAATGCAATTGTAAACACCAGCTATGCTTAAATTGAGTGCCAAGCGGAAGTCAGTTTCAATGTGCAGCAGCTTATACGAGATATCCAGCACCTGAGTAAGGGCAGATGTCAGATATTTGCTCACACTGGAGTTTGTGTCTAGGATGACGACTAATGGAGGGGTGGCTTCAGGAGGCAATGGAGGATTACCCACGCTTAAGATTGTGAGATGCTCCAAACAACAAGGTTTCCTTCTAATGGACAGGAGGAGTCTGTTTTTTTTTCCTCCAGGGTCCCTCAAGTGGAAGTTTGCGTAGCAGAGCCCTCCCGCATGGATGACTGGAAAGCACACGTCCAATGACCATTGCAGCTGAGGAACATGACAGGTTCGTTTTGGTGGTTCTGGTGCCAAGTACCAAGGCCTTGAGTTGACTTGGAATCTCTTACAGATGTGTCCCAAAACTGGTTTGTTACAAGGGAGTTCTTAGAATGTATTGGTGGCTATGGGCCACGCTGAGGGTTTGGCACAGGTCGATGTGCACAGTTTCCATCTTGGGAGAGGAGATGTTTTGTTTTGTGGCTCAGGGTACATATGTTGTATCCTGACTTGGTATTCAAGAACAGGCCTCTGAGGATTGATGCTGGCAACCTAATCTAGAGATCCAATGATGTCCTTGGTGCCCATCAGGTTCAATTTTCTTACTAAGGACCATTGATATGGTTGTCTGACTGGATGTAGGTGATCAGGGTGTTTCAGACTGTGCATTTGCATCCAGAGCCACTTCCACTATTGGGGTGGGCTCAGGGGCCTTGCAGGTTTCTCCTAACTTGGAGGCTTTGGGGAACTGTGATGGGCACAGTTTCCTTGGGGATGGCAGGCCCAGTCCTGTGGTAAGGCTCCAGAGACCACCTCCTTGAGGATATGAGAGCCATGGTTTTGGGAGGGAAGTCTGCAAACACAAATTTGGGTCAGGGATAGTGGCAAGGTGATCGCAGGTCCAATGCATAGACCTAGAAGGCATCACGTCAGGAACTGTAATTAGGGTGACTGAAAGCTGGTAGCACAGGCTTTTCTATCTGGATTGTGTGTCCAGGATGGGCTCTGAATGTAGACGTGGTCTCATGGTTCAATGGGAGACTTTTCCTCTCTAAGGATCCTGGTGGATCTCCATAGATTGGTGGTTTTTCAGAGAAGAAAAGAGTGCTCTTTTCCATCTTAGGGGTGCTCCAAAACAGGGAAGAATGCTGTTTTCCAACTTAGGCTTATGCCAAAACAGGGATTCCAGAGACGGGCTCTGGGTCTGGGTGCCCGGATATCCCACCAAGTGTTAGGATTTGGGCCTAGGGGAATTCCAGGCCTGCAATGCAGGATCCTAATGGTGTAACAGAGAGGGCTCGTTTGAAAGCATGCTCAGGTTGAGGGTCATCATGCCTCTTTGTGCCCAGGGGGGCCCTCAGGAGAGGGCGTAGTCTCATTGGCCATATAGCTGGATCCCACTTTGAGGGTTGGACACCCATTGCAACAGCCAGGCTTCCTGCAATGGAAAGAGGAGTTCTCTATTGTGCTTCAGGTTCCCCCATTGGCAGGGTTACAGGAAAGGTCTGTGGAAAGTTGCTTTAATACCAGGGATGTGTACAGATGACAGGCTACGAATTCCCAGGTAACAAAACAGCATTGTTACCCATGTTCATGACATTCCATGTAAAAATAAGCCCTTAGTACTTCGCCCCAGAGCCACCAGAATGAACTTGCCATGTTCCTAAGCTGCAATGGTCAGTGGAGGTGTGGTTTCCAGGCAACCATACGGGGGTGCTCTACTACACAAACTTTGCAATTGGCTGGGACACTTGAGACAAAAAAAACAGAATGCCCCTGTCCGGTAGAAGGAAACCTTCTGTTTGGAGCATCTCACAAGCCCCAGCGTGGGAAATCCTCCATTTCCTCTTGAAGCCACCACTCCATTTGTCAGTCATCATAGACACAAACTCCAGCATGAGCAAACATCTGACATCCGCCCTTACTCAGGTGCTGGATTTCAATTCGATCGCTGCACACTGGAACTGCCTTTAGTTTGACTGAATTAAGCCATAGCTTGGGTTTACAATTCCATCCTCAGCCTACTGGTCCACAAGCCCTATTTTGAGGGAATTCTGGAGCTACAACACAATATTCTGCCTTCCCCATAGAAAGAAAAAGGGCCTGGAAAGTCTGCCCAGAAACTCCATATGATGGTCAATCTTCTCGGTGCTACACGGAACCCTGATTCATAGGCTGCCCTGGGCACTAGTGCTGTGTCTGACATAGCCGGAGCCAGGACCTAGTGTCAGCCACGGAGAGATCAGGGCCCATATCTAGCATGTGAGACCAGCTATGGCCCAAGTCTGTCTTCTCTTCTATTCTTGGTATTCAGGCATCTGTACCCACACCTTTGCTGAAATCCTTGCCATTGGGGGAAGCTGAAGCACAATAGAGAACTCCTCCTTCCCCATGGAAGGTATTCTGACAGTTGGGATAGTTGCTCAACCCTCAAAGTGGAAGGCAGCTCCATGGCCAAGGAGACCATGTGCACTCATGATGGCTTCCCCGGGCACAAGCAGGCATTGTGACCTCAGCCTGAGCATGCTTTCAACCAAACGCTCTCAATTGCATCTCTGGGACCCCGAATTGCAGGCCTAGTACACACCTAGGCCCAAATCCTAACTCTGGTGGGATTTTACAGGAGCCCAGACACAGAGCCCATCTCTGGAATCCCTATTTTGGGGGACCCTTAAGATGGAAAACAGCACTCTTCCCTTCCCCGAGATAGTCACCAAACTCTTGGTAGCCACCAGGATCCTTGAGTGGAAAAATCTGCCATAGACCCATGAGAACACACCTGCATTCCGAGGCCATCCTGGACATACAATCCAGATACATATCATGTGCTATCACCTTTGAGTCATCGGATTTACAGTTCCTGACGAGCTGCCTTCCAGGTCTATGCATTGGGCCTGCAATCACCTTGCCATTAACCTAAACTGAGTTTGTGTTTGCAGACTTCCTTCCTAAAACCATGGCTCACATGACCTCCAGGTTCTGGCATCTGAAGCCACACCACAAGACTGTGCCTGAGATCCTCAAGGAAACTGTGCCCATCACTTTTGCCCGATACCTTTAGATTAGGAGAAACCTGCAAGGCTCCTGAGCGCAGCCAAATAATGGAGGCCGCTCTGGGCACAAATGCACAGTCTGAGACACCCTGATCACCTCCATACAGGCAGACACCCAAGTCAATGCTCCTGAGTCAGAAGATTGAACCTGACATGCCCCGAGGACTTCATTGGCACACTAGATTAGGTTTACAGGTATCTGTCGTCAGAGGCCTGCTCTGGAATATCAACTTATGATAAAATATATAGTCCCTGAGCCACAGAGCAGAATATGTCCTCCCCAAAAAGGAAGCCATGCTCCTGGAATTGTGTCATACCCTAAGGGTATTTGGATCCTGAATGGCCCCTTAGCAACCAGCACATTCTATGATATTCCTGGTAACAAACCATCATTGTGCCCCATCTTCATGAGACTCCATGTCAACTCAAGGTCTCGATATATTGCCCCAGAGCCACCAGAATGCACCTGCCATGTTCCTCAGCTGCAATGGTCAATGGAGGGGTGATTTCCAGGCATCCCTGTGGGGTTCTCTGCTACAAAACTTTCCACATGGAGAAACCAGAGAAAACAAACCAGACTTCTCCTGTCCGGTAGAAAGAAACTTTGCTATTTGGAGCATCTCACAAGCCCCAGCATGGGAAATCCTCCATGGCCTCTTGACGCCACCCTTCCATTTGTGGGTAATCACAGACACAAACTCCAGTGTGAGGAAACATCTGACATCCACCCTTACTCAGGTGCTGGATATTCAAAACGGCAGCTGCACACTGGAACTGCCTTTTGCTTTTCACTGAACTTAACCATAGCTTTGTATTACTATTCTATCCTCAGCACACTGCTCCACAATATCTCTTGATAGGGAATTCTGGAGACACAACGCAGTATTCTGCCTTCCACATAGAAAGAAGAAGGACCTGTTGAGTCTGCCCAGAAACTGCACATGAGGATCAATCTACTCAGACCACGAGGCAACCCTGATTAATAGATTTCCCTGACCACTAGTGCTGTGTCTGACAGAGTCTAAGCCCCGACCTCGTGTCAGCCACCCAGAGGTGAGGGCCCATATTTAGCATGAGAGATCGGCCATGGCCCTGGGCCATCATATGTACCCATCCTTGGTATCCAGTCATCTGTCCCCCAAACTTTGCTGGAATCCTGCCAATGGCGAACCTGAAACACAATAGAGAACACCTCCTTCCCCATGGCAGGAATATTGGCTGTTGGGATGGTTGTCCAACCCTCAGCGTGGGAGCCAGCTGCATGGCCAAGGAGACCATGCCCACTCCTGAGGGCCGACATGGGCACAGGCAGGCATGGTGATCCTCAGCCTGAGCATGTTTTCAAACAAACACTCTCAGTTGCTCCTCCAGTACCAGCATTGCAGGCCTGGTATGCCCCTAGGCCCAAATCCTAACCCTTGGTGGGATTTTCCAGGTGCCCAGACCCAGAGTTCGTCTCAGAATCCCTATTTGGGGCACCCGTAAGATGGAAAACAGCACTCCTCCCTTCCCTGAGAAAGGCACCAAACTATTGGGAGCCGCCAGGATCCTTAGAGAGAAAAAATCTCCCATGGACCCATGAAAACAAACCTGCATTCCGAGGCCATCCTGTCCACACAATCCAGAGAGAAAAGTCTTGCTACCGCCTTCGAGTCATCCTATTTACATTTCCTGACAAGCTGACCTCCATGTCTATGCATTGGGCCTGTGATCATCTCGACACTAACCCTAACCCCAGTTTGTGTTTGCCGACTTCTCTCCCAAAACCATGGCTTACATGCCCACCAAGATGTGGTCCCTCAAGCCACATCACAGGAAAGTTCCTGCCATCCCCAAGAAAACTGTGCCCATCAGGTTGTCCAAACCCTCCAGATTAGGAGAAACCTGCCAGGCCCCTGAACCCACCCCAATATTGGAGGTTGCTCTGGATGCAAACGTGCAGTCTGAAACACCCTGAGCACCTCCATCGAGGCAGAAAGCCAAGTCAATGGTTCTGAGTCAGATGATTGAACCTGACATGCCCCTAGGACTTCACTGGAACCCTAGATTGGGTCTTCAGACATCTGTTCTCAGAGTCCTGTTCTGGAATACCAAGTTATGATACAACATGTGGTCCCTGATTCCCACAACAGAACATCTCCTGTCTCCAGAAGGAAAATGTGCTCTTGGATCTATGTCCAACTTTCAGGGTAGATGGATCCTGCATGACCCCTTAGCCCCAGCACCTTCTATGATCTCCCTGGTAACAAACCAGCATTGTGACCCAACTTCCTGAGACTTGATGCCAACTCAAGGTGTTGGTACTTTGCCCAAGAGCCATGAAACGAATCTGCCATGTTCCTCAGGTACAAAGGTCAATGGACGTGTGCTTTACAAAAATTCCACATAGGGATCCCTAGAGCAAACAAATAAGACTGCTCCTGTCATGTTGAAGGAAACCTTGGTTGTTTGGAGCATCTCACAAGCCCCAGCCTGGGAAGTCCTCCACATTCTCTTGATGCCAACCCTCCATTTGTTAGTCATCATAGACACAAATTCCAGCATGAGCAAACATCTGACATCTGCTCTTACTCAGGTGCTGGATATTCGAATCAGTCACGCACACTGGAAATACCTTTCACTTGACACTGTATTCTTGCATAGTTTGGGTTTACAATTCCATCCTCACCCTACTGGACTGCAAGTCCTCTTGAGAGGGAATTAGGGAGACAAAATGCAACATTCTGCCTTCCCCATAGAAAGAAGAAGGGCCTGGTGAGTCTGCCCAGAAACTCCTCATGAAGATCAATCTACTTGGCCCTCGAGGGAACCCCGATTTATACTTTGCGCTGGCCACTAGCGCTGTGTCTGAGAGAGCCTGAGCCCCAACCTCGTGTCAGCCACCCAGAGTGTGGGGCCCTTATCCAGCATGTGGGACTGGCCATGGCCCAGTCATCTCTACCCATCCTTGGTATTCCGGCAACTATCCCAGACCTTTGCTGGAATCCCTACCAGTGGGGGAACCTGAAGCACAATTGAGAACTCCTCCTTCCCCATGGCAGGAAGCCTGGCTGTTGCTATGGGTGCCCAACCCTCAGAATTAGAACCAGGTGCATGGCCAATGAGACAACGCCCAATCATAAGGGCCGCCTGGGCCAAAGCAGGCATTGTGTCCCTCAACCTTAGCATGCATTCAAACAAATGCTCTCAGTTGTTTCTGCAGGGTCCCGCATCGTAGGCCTGGTATGCACTTAGGACCAAATCCTAACACTTCGTGGGATTTTCCATGCCAACATAACCAGATCCCGTCTCTGGAATCTCTGTTTTGAAGCACCCCTATGATGGAAAACAGCAATCTTCCCTCCCCTGAGAAAACTATTAGGAGCTGCCAGGAAGCGTAGAGAGGAAAAATCTCCCAGGGCTCCATAAGAACACACCTTCATTCCGAGGCCATCCAGGACACACAATCCAGATACAAGAGACTGTGCTACCACCTTCGAATCACCTGGTTTACAGTTCCAGACGAGCTGCCCTACAGATCTACGCATTGGGCCTGTGATCACCTTGCCATTAACCCTACCCCAAGTTTGTGTTTGCAGACTTCTTTCCCAAAACCATGGCTCACATGCCCTCTATGATGGGTCTCTGTAGCCACACCACAGGAAAGATACTGCTATCCCCAATGAAATTGTGTCAATCACAGTTGCCCAAACCCTCCAGATTAGGAGAGACCTGCAAGTCCCCTGAGCCCAGTCCAATATTGGAGGCCACTCTGGACACAAATGCACAGTGTGCAACACCCTGATCACCTCCATCCCGGAAGACACCCAAGTCAATGGTCCTGAGTCAGAAGATTGGTCCCTGAACCCCACAATAGAATATCTCCTGTCCCCAGATGGAATTCGTGCTCTTCAACTTGTGTCAAGGGTCGGGGTATATGAATTATGCACAGCCCCTTAGCCCCCAGCACATTCTAAGATCTCTCTGGTAACAAACAAACAGCATTGTGATCCATCTTCATGAGATTCCATGTCACTTCAAGTCCTTGGTAATTCGCCCCAGAGCCACCAGAATGAACCTGCCATGTTCCTCACCTGATATGGTCAGTGGAGGTGTGCTTTCCAGGCATCCATGTGGGAGTGCTCTTCTACTTATTCTTTCCACATGTGGGACCCTGGAGCAAACCAGACTGCCACTGACCAGTAGAAGGGAACCCTCTGTTTGGAGCATCTCAGAAGCACCAGCAGGAGAAATCCTTCATGGCCCTTGACACAACCCCTCCATTTGTCAGTCATCATAGACAAAAACTCCAGCATGAGAAAACATCTGAAATCTGCCGTTATTTAGATTCTGCATTTTCTTTTCCACCACTGCACACTGGAACTGCGTTTCACTTGACACTGAATTTAACAATAGCTTGGGTTTAGAATTCCATCCTCAGCCTCCTGGACTGCAAGCCCTCTAGAGAGGGAATTTGGAGCCACAAGGCAACATTCTGCATTCCCACTAGAAAGAAATAGGGCCTGGTGAATCTTCCCAGAAACTCCACATGAGGATCAATCTACTTGGAACTCGATGGAACCTTGATTTATAGGCTGTCCTGGGCACTAGCACTAGTACTAGTACTAGTACTGTGTCTGACAGAGCCTGAGCCAAGACCTAGTTTCAGGCACCCAGAGATATGAGCCCATATCCAGCATGTGAGATTGGCCAGGGCCCAAGTCCATCATCTCTACCCATCCTTTGTATTCAGGCACCTGTCCCCAGACCTTTTATGTAATCCCTACCAATGGGGTAACCTAAAGCACAATAGAGAACTCCTCCTTCCCCATGGTAGGAATCCTGGCTGTTGATATGGGTGTCCAAACCTCAAAGTGGGAGCCAGCTGCATGGCCAAGGAGACAATGCCCACTCATGAGGGCTGCCCTGGGCACAAGTAGCCATTGTAACCCTCAGCTTGATCAAGCCTTCAAAAAAATGCTCTTAGTTGCACCTCCAGGATCCTGCATTGCAGGCCTGATATGCCCTTAAGCCCAAATCCTAACACATCGTGGGATGTTCCATGTGCACATACCCAGAGCCCGTCACTGGAATCCCTGTTTTGAGGCACCCCTAAGATGGAAAACAGCACTCTTCACTTCCCTGAGAAAGCCACCAAACTAATGGGATTCCCCAGGATCCTTGAGAAGAAGAATCTCCCATGGTCCCATGAGTCCACACCTGTATTCCGAGGCCAGCGTGGATATGCTATCCAGATACAAGAGACTGTGCTACTAGCTTCGAGTCACCTTATTTACAGTTCCTGATGTGCTGCCCTCCAGATCTTTGGATTGGGACTGTGAACACCTCTCCATTAACCTTATCCCGAGTTTGTGTTTGCAGATCTCTCTCTAAAAACCATAGCTCACATGTCCTCCAGGATGGGGGCCCCAGAGTCACACCACAAGACTGTGCTTGCCATCCCCAAGGAAACTGGGCCCATCACAGTTGCCCAAACCCTCCAGATTAGGAGAAACCCGGAAGGCTCCTGAGCACATCCCAATATTGTAGGCTGCTCTGGATGCAAATGCACAGTCTGAAACACCCTGATCACCTCCATCCAGGCAGACACCCAAATCAATGGTCCTGAGTCAGATAATTGAACCTGACATGGCCCTAGGACCTCATTGGAAGAGGGATTAACTTTTCAGGCACCTGTCCTCAGAGGCCTCTTCTGGAATACCAACTTATGATACAAATTATGGCCCCTGAGCCCCAGGGTGGGAAATCCTCCATGGCCTCTTGACGCCACCTCTCCATTTGTTGGTCATCATATACCCAAACTCCAGCCTGAGCAAACATCTGACATCCGCCCATATTCAGGCGCTGATATTGGAATCAGCTGCTGCACACTGGAACTGCCTTTCGCTTTGCAATGAATTTAAGCCTAGCTTCAGACTACAATTTCATCCTCACCCTACTGGTCTGCCATATCTCTTGATAGGGAATTCTGGAGCCACAACGCAACATTCTGCCTTCTTCATAGATAGAAGGACCTGGTGAGTCTGCCCATAAACTGCACATGAAGATCAATATACTCAGCCCAGGAGGGAACCCCTATTTATAGTTTGCCCAAGCCACTAGTGCTGTGTCTGACAGAGCCTGAGCCCCTACCTCGTGTCAGCAACCCAGAGGGTGGTGCCCACATTAACCATGTGAGACCGGCCATGGCCCAGGGCTGTCATTACTACCCATCCTTGGTATTCAGGCATTTGTCCCCTAGATCTTAGCTGGAATCCCTACCAATGGGGGGACCTGAAGCACAATAGAGAATTCATCCTTCGCCATGGCAGGAATCCTGGCTTTTGGATGGGTGTCCAACCCTAGGAATGGGAACTGGCTGCATGGCTGAGTAGACATCGCCCAATCCTGATGGCCTCCGGGGCACAAGCAGGCATTGGGACCCTCAGCTTGACCATACTTTCAAACAAACGCTCTCAGTTGCACCTCCAGGATCCCGCATTGCAGGCCTGGTATGGCCCTAGGCCTAAATATTAACCCTTGGTGGGATTTTCCAAGCACTTAGACCCAGAGCTCATCTCTGGAATGCCTGTTTTGGGGCACGCCTAAGCTGGAAAACAGTACTCATCCCTTCCCGGAGAAATCCAACAAACTATTGAGAACCGCCAGGATCCTTGAGAGGAGAAATCTCCCATGGACCCTTGAGACAACACCTGCAATAAAGGCCATTCTGGAAATTAAATCCAGATACAATTACCTGTGCTACCACCTTTGAGTTACGTGATTTACAGTTCCAGACTTGCTGCCCTCCTGGTCTATGGATTGGGACTATGATCACCTTGCCATTAACCCTAACCTAAGTTTGTGTTTGCAGACTTCTCTCTCAAAATCATGGCGCACATGTCCTCCAGGATGGGGTCTCTGGAGTCACACCACAGGACAGTTCCTGCAATCCCCAAGGAAACTGCCCATCACAGTTGTCCAAAAACCCCATATAAGGAGAAACCTGCAAGGAACCTGAGCCAACCCTATTATTGGATGCCACTCTGGACACAAATGCACAGTCTGAAACACCCTCATCACCTGCATCCAGTCAGACACCAGAGTCAATGATCCTGAGTCAGAAGATTGAATGACATTCCCCTAGGGCCTCATTCAAACCCTTTATTAGGTTTTCAGGCTTCTGTCCTCAGAGACCTGTTCTGGATTACCAATTTATGATACAACATATGGCCGCTGAGCCCCACAACAGTATATCTCCTGCCCCCAGAAGCAATCCGGGCTCTTGGGCCTGTGTCAAATCCTCAGGCTAGATGAATCCTGCATGGCCCATTAACCACCAGCGCATTCTAAGATCTCCCTGGTAACAAACCAACATTTTGACCCATCTTCATGAGGTTCCATGTCCAATCCAGTCTTTATTTCTTCGCCTCAAAGCCACCAGATGCCATGTTCCTTCGCTGTCATGGTCAATGAAGGTGTGCTTTCCAGTCACCCATGTGGGAGATCTATGTTATCCGATCTTTCGACATGGGGAACCATGGAGGAAACAAATCAGACTGCCCCTGTCTGGTAGAAGGAAATCTTGCTGTTTGGAGCATCTCAAAAACACCAGATTGGGAAATCCTCCATGGCCTCTTGACGCCACCCCTCCATTTTTGTGTCATCATAGACACAAACTCCAGCATGAGCAAATATCTGACATCCACCCTCACTCAAGTGCTGAATATTGGATTCAAACATTGCACACTGGAAATTCCTTTTGCTTGATACAGAATGTAACCATAGCTTAGGTTTACAATTCCATCCTCAGCCTCCTGGTCCACAAGCCCTCTTGATAGTGAATTCTAGAGCCACAAAGCAGCATTCTGCCTTCCCCTTACAAACAAGAAGGGCCTGGTGAGTCTGCCCAGAAACCATACATGAGGATCACTCTGCTCGGCACTTGAGGGAACCCCAATTTATAGGCTGCCCTGGGCACTAGTGCTGTGTCTGACAGAGCCTGAGCCAAGACCTAGTGTCAGCCACCCAGTGATCGGGGCCCATATCCACGATTTGATACTGGCCATGGCCCATGTCCATCATCTTTACCCATCCTTGGTATTCAGGCCTCTGTCCCCAGACCTTTGCTGGAATCCCCGCTAATGGGGGAACCTGAAGCACTATAGAGAACTCCTCTTTCCCCATGGCAGGATTCTGGCTGTTGGGATGGTTTTCCAACCCTCAAAGTGGGAGCCAGCTGCATGGCCAATGTGACCACGCCCACTCATGAGGGCCACCTGGGCATAAGCAAGTATTGTGACCCTCAGCCTGAGAATGATTTCAAACAAGCCCTCTCAGTTGCACCTCCAGGATCCTGCATGCAGTCCTGGTAAGCCATTAGGCCCAAATCCTAACACTTGGTGGGATTTTCCAGGGGACCAAACCCAGAGTCCGTCTCTGGAATCCATATTTTGGGGCACCCCTAACATGAAAAAAAGCACTCTTCCCTTCCCCGAAAAAGCCACCAACTATTGGGAGCCACCAGGATCCTTAGAGAGGAAAAATCTCCCATGGACCCATGAGGCCACAACTGCATTCTGAGGCCATCTTGCACACAATACAGAGAAAAAAGCCTGTGATTCTGCCTTTGAGTCACCCGATTAACAGTTCCTGAAGAGCTGCCATCCATGTCTATGCATTGGGCCTGTGATAACCTTGCCACTAACCCTAACCCAAGTTTGTGTTTTCAGACTTCCCTCCCAAAACCATGGCTCACATGCCCTCCAGTTTGTGATAACTGGAGCCACACCACGGGATTGTACCTGTCTTCCCAAAGGAAACTGTGATTGTCACTATTAAACAAACCCTCTAGATTAGGAGAAACCTGCAAGGCCCCTAAGCCCAGCCCAATATTGGAGGCCACTCTGGACGCAAATGCACAGTCTGACACACCATATCACCTACATCCAGGCTGATATCCAAGTCAATGGTCCTCAGACAGAAGATTGAACCTGACATGCTCCTAGGATTCACTGGAACACTAGAATAGGTTTTCAGGTATCTGTACTCAGAAGGCTGTTCTGAATATCAATGTATGATACAATATGGTCACTGAGCCACACAAAAGAACATCTCCTGTCCTTAGAAGAAAGCTGTGCTCTGGACCTGTGTCAAACACTCTGGGTAGATGAATCCTTCAAGGCCCCCTGGCAACCAGCACATTCTATGATCTCCCTGACAACATACCAGCATTGTGACCCATCTTCATGAGACTCCATGACAACTCCAGCCCTTGGTACTTCGGCCCAGAGCCACCAGAATGAAACTGCCATGTTCCTCTGCTGCCATGGTCAATGTAGGTGTACTTTCCAGGCATCCAGCGGGAGTGCTCTGATACCAACTTTCCACATGGGGAACCCTGGAGGAAACAAACCAGACTCCCCTGTACGGTAAAAGGAATCTTTGCTGTATGGAGTATCTCAAGCCTGAGGGTGGGTAATCCTCCATGGCCTCTTGAGGCCACCCATCCATTTGTTGGTCATCATAGACACTAACTCCAGCGTGAGCAATCAACTGACATCTGCACTTACTCAAGTGCTGGATATTTGAATCAGCTGCTACACACTGGAATTGCCTTATGCTTGGCACTGAATTTAAAAGTAGCTTGGCGGGACGCCTGGGTGGCTCAGTTGGTTAAACAGCTGCCTTCGGCTCAGGTCATGATCCCAGCGTCCTGGGATCGAGTCCCACATCAGGCTCCTTGCTCCGCAGGGAGCCTGCTTCTTAGTCAGACTCTGCCTTCCACTCTGTCTGCCTGTTCTTGCTCTCGCTCTCTCTCTGACAAATAAATAAAATCTTGAAAAAAAAAAAAAGTAGCTTGGGTTTGCAATTCCATCCTCACCCTGGTGTTCAGTAAGCTCTCTTGATAGGGAATTCTGAAGCCACAACACAGCATTCTGCCTTCCCCATAGCAAGAAAAAACAGCCTGGAGAGACTGCCCAGAAACCCTACATGAGGATAAATCTACTCGACCCTCGAGTGAACCCCATTTATAGGTTTACCTGGCCACTAGCGCTGAGTCTGACAGAACCTCGTCTCTGACCTCGTGTCAGGACCCAGAGACTGGGCTCCAACTCCAGAATGTGAGACCAGCCATGTCCCAGGGCTGTCATCTCTACCCATTCTTGATTCAGGCATCTGTCCCCAGACATTTGCTGAAATCCCTGCCAATGGGGGAACCAGAAGCACAATAGGGAAATCCTCCTTCCCCATGGCAGGAATGATGGCTCTTGGGATGGGTTTCCAGACCTCAGAGTGGTAGCCAGCTGAATGGCCAATGATAACCCGCCCACTCATGAGGGCCGCCCTGGACACAAGCAGGCATTGTGACCCCCAACATGAGCATGCTTTCAAACAAACACTCTCAGTTGCATTCCAGAATCCAAATTTGCAGGCCTGATATGCCCCTAAGCACAAATCCTAACACCTGGTTGGATTTTTCAGGGGACCAGAAACAGCCTGTCTCTGGAATCCCTGTTTTGGGACACCCCTAAGATGGAAAATAGCACTCTCCCCTTCGCCAAGAAAGCCACCATAGTATAGGGAGCCGCTAGGATCCTTGAGAGGAAAAATCTCCCATGGATCCATGAGACCACACCTGCATTCTGAGGCCATCCTGGACACAAAAGCCAGATACACAAGCCTGTGCTACCACCTTCAAGGCAACTAATTTATAGTTCCAGACGAGCTGCCCTCCAGGTCTATGCATTGGGCCTGCGATCACCTCACCGCTAACCTTAACCCGAGTTTGTGCTTACAGACTTCTATCCCGAAACCATGGCTCATATTTCCTCCAGGATGGGGTCTCTGGAGCCACACCAAAGGACTGTGCCTGCCATTCCCAAGAAAAATGTGTCCATCACATTTGCCTAAAACTTCGAGATAAGGAGAAACCTGCAAGGCCCCTGAGCCCACCCCAATACTGCAGGCCCCTCTGGACACAAATGTGCATTCTGAAATACGCTGATCACCTGAATCCAGGCAGATACCCAAGTCAGTGTTTCTCAGTCAGAAGATTGAACCTGACATGCTCCTATGACCTCATTGTAACCCCTGATTAGGTTTTCAGGCATCTGTAATCAGAGACCTGTTCTGGAGTACCAACTTAAGATACAACATATGGTCCCTGATCCCCACAACAGAACATCTCCTTTCTCTAGATGGAAGCCGTGCTCTTGGAACTGTGTCAAACCCTCAGGGTAGATGAATCCTACTTGGCCAGTAGCCACCAGCAGATTCTAAGATCTCACTGGTAACAAGCCAGCATTGTGAGCCATCTTCATGAGATTCCATGTCAACTACAGGCCTTGGTACTTCACCCCAGAGCCTTCAGAAAGAACCTGCCATGTTCCTCAGCTGCAATGTTCAGTGGAAGTGTGCTTTCCAGGCATCCATGTGGGAGTGCTCTGCTACCCAAACTTTCCACATGGGGGACTCTCGAGCAAACAAATCTGACTGCCCTGTCCTGTAGAAGGAAACCTGGCTGTTTGGAGCATCTCACAAGCTCAAGTGTGGGAAATCCTCTATGACCTCTTTTCAACTCCTCTCCATTTGTCGGTCATTATAGACACAAACTCCAGCTTGAGCAAACATCTGACGTCTGCGCTTACTCAGGTGGTGGATATTCGAATCAGCCGCTGCACACTGGAAATGCCATTCGCTTGTCACTGAATTTATTCATAGCTTGGGTTTACAATTCCATCCTCACCCTACTGGTCCACAAGCCCTCATGATAGGGAATTCTGCAGCCACAACACAGCATTCTGCCTTCCCAATAGAAAGAAGAAGGGCCTGGTGAGTCTGCCCAGAAACTCCACATTATGATCAATCTACTTGTCCCTTGAGGGAACCCTGAATTATAGACAGCCCTGGCCCCTAGTGTTGTGTCTGACAGAGCCTAAGCCCCGACCTCGTGTCAGCAACCGAAAAGGCGGGGCCCATATCCCGCATGTTAGACTGGCCACGGAACAGAGCCGTCATCTTTACCCATCCTTGGTATTCAGGCATGTGTCCCCAGACCTTTCCTGGAATCCCTACCAATGAGGGAACCTGAATCACAATAGAGAAATCCTCATTCCCCATGTAAGTTCGGAAGGGTGTCCAACACTCAGAGTGTTAGCCTACTGAATGGCCATTGAGACCACCCCCATTCCTGAGGGCCACCCTATGCAAAAGCTTGCATAGTGACCCTCAGCCTGAGCATGCTTTCAAACAAACGCTCTCAGTTGTATCTCCAGGACTTGCATTGGAGGCCTGGTAAGCCCCTATGCCCAAATCATAACCCTTGGTGGGTATTTCCAGGTGCCCAGAGCCAGAGCACTTCTCTGCAATCCCTGTTATGGGACACCCTTAATATGGAAAACAGAACTCTTTCCTCTCTGAGAAAGCCACCACATTATAAGGAGCCGCCAGGATACTTGAGAGAAAATATCACCCATGGACACCTGAGACCACACCTGCATTCTTAGTCCATCGTGGATACACAATCCAGATAAAAAAGCCTGTGGTACCTCCTTTGAGGCATGCGATTTACATTTCACACGGAGCTTCCCTCCAGGAGTATGCATTGGGCCTACAATCACTTCGCCACTAAACCTAACCCGCATTTGTGTTTGCAGACTTCCCTCCGAAAACCATGGCTCTCATGCCCTCCAGCATGGGGTCTTTGGAGCCACACCACAGGACTGTGCCCACCATTGCCAAGGAAACTGTGCCCATCAAATTGCCCTATCTTTCCAGATTAGGAGAAACCTGCAAGGCCCCTGAGCCCACCCCAATACTGGTTGCCACTCTGTACACAAATGCACAGTCTGGAACACACTGATCACCTACATCTAGGCAGACTTTGAAGTCAATGATACTGAGTCAGAGGATTGAACCTGACATTCCGTTAGGATTTTATTGGAACCCTAGATTAAATTTTCAGGCATCTATCCTCAGAGGCCTGTTCTGCAATACCAAATTATGATACATTTGGTCCGTTAGCCCCACATCAGAACATCTCTGGTCCGAGAAGGAAACCGTGCCCTTTGACCAGTGTCAAACCCTCAGGGTAGATGAATCCTACATGGTCCCTTAGCCACCAGCACACTGTAAGGTCTCCATGGTAACAAACCAGCATTATAACCCATCTTCATGAGACTTCATGTCAACTCCAGGCCTTGGTAATTCGCCCAAGAGCCACCAGAACGAATTGGCCATGTTTCTCAGCTGCAATTTTAATGGAGGTGTGCTTTTCAGGCATCCACGTGGGAGTGCTCTGCTACCCAAACTTTCCACATGGGGGACCCTGGAGCAAATAAACCAGACTCCCCCTGTGTGGTAGAAGGAAACTTTGCTGTTTGAAGCATCTCACAAGCCCCAGCATGTGAAATCCTCCATGGCCTCTTGACGCCACCCCTCCATTCATCGGTCATCATAGACATAAACTCCAGCATGAGGAAATGTCTGACTTTCACCTTTACTCAGGTGCTGGATATCTGGAATCAGACACTGCACAATGGAACTGCCTTTTGCTTGGCACTGAATTGAACCTTAGCTTGAGTTTACAATTCCATCCTCACCCTACTGGTCCCCAAGCCCGCTTGATAGGGAATTCTGGGGCCACAACGCAGCTTTTTGCCTTCCCCTTAGAAAGAAGAAGGGCATGGTGATTCTGCCCAGAAACTCTGCATGAGGATCAATCTGCTCAGCCCTTGAGGGATCCCTGATTCATACTCAGCCCTGACCACTAGTTCTGTTTCTGACAGAGCCTGAGTGCTCAATTCATGTCAGCTACTCAGAGAGTCAGGCATGTGAGACTGGCCATGTCTCAGGTCCCTCATCTCTACCCATCCTTGGTATTCAGGCATCTGTCCCCAGACATTTGCTAGAATACCTGCTAATGGGGGAACCTGAGGCACAATAGAGAATTCTTCCTTTTCCATGGCAGGAATCCTGGTAGTTGGGATGGGTGTCCTACATTAAAGTGGTAGCCAGCTGCATGGCCAAGGAGACAACTCCCACTCATAAGGGCTGCCCTAATCACATCAGGCATTGTGACACTCAGACTAGCATGCTTTCAAACAAACGCTCTCAGTTGTACCTCCAAGTCACACATTGTAGGCCTGGTACTCCCCTAGGCCCAAATCCTAATCCTGGTGGGATTTTCCAAGCACCCAGACTCACAGCCCTTCTCTGGAATCCCTTTTTGGGGAACATCTAAGATTGAAAACAGCACTCTTCCATTCAAACGAGAAAGCCACCATACTATTGGGAGCTTCCAGGATCCGTAGAGAGGAAAATACTCTCATGGAAACATTAGAACACACCTGCATTCCAAGGCTATCATGGACACACAATCCAGATACAAAAGCCAGTGCTAGTGCCTTCGAGGTACGTGATTTACAGTTCCTGACGATCTGCCCTCCAGGTCTATGCATTGGGCCTACGATCACCTCGCAACTCAACCTAATCCGAGTTTGTGATTGCAGACTTCTCTCCCAAAACCATGGCTTACATGCCCTCCACGATGGAGTCTCTGGAGCCACACCACAGGACTGTGCCTGCCACCCCCAAGGAAACCGTGCCCACAAATTTGCCTAAACCTTCAAGATTAGGAGAAACCTGCAAGGCCCCAGAGCCCACCCCAATATTGGAGGCCACTCTGTACACAAAGGCACAGTCAGAAACACCCTGGTTGCCTACATATAGGCAGACACCGAAGTCAATGGTCCTGAGTCTGATGATTCAACCTGAAATTCCCCTTGGACTTCATTGGAACCCTAGATGAAGTTTTTAGGCATCTGTCCTCAGAGGCCTGTTCTGGAATACCAACTTATGATACAACATTTGGTCCGTGAGCCCCACAACAGAACATCTCCGATACCCAGAAAGAAACCGTGTTCTTCGACCAGTGTCAAACCATCAGGATAGACTAATCATACATGGCCCCTTAGCCACCAGCACATAGTAAGATGTCCGTGGTAACAAAACTGCATTGTGACCCAACTTCATTAGAATTCAGGCCTTGGTACTTTGCCCTAGAGCAACCAGAAAGAACCTGCCATGTTCCTTAGGTGCAATGGTTAATGTAGGTGTGCTTTCCAGTATCCACGTGCGAGTACTATGCTACCCAAACTTTGCACATGGGGGAACCTGGTGTAAACAAACCAGACCTCCCCTTTCCAGTAGAAGGAAACCTTATGTTTGGATCAACTCACAGGCCTCAGCGTGTAAACTGCTCCATGGCCTCTTGATGCCACCACTCCATTGGTCGGTCATCATAGACACAAACTCCAGTCTAAGCAAACATCTGACATGCACCCTTATCCCAGTGCTGGATGTCTTGAATAAACCACTGCACATTGGAACTGCCTTCCACTTGGCACTGAATTGAACCATAGCTTGTGTTTACAATTCCATCCTCACCTGACTGGTCCCTAAGCCCTCTTGATAGGGAAATCTGGGGCCACAACGCAGCATTCTGCCTTCCCCATCGAATGAAGAAATGCCTGGTGAGTCTGCCCTGAAAACCCACATGAGGATCAATCAGGTCGGCCCTCGAGTCAACACCGATTTATAGGCTGCCATGGCCACTAGTGCCGTGTCTGACAGAGCCTGAGCTCGACTGAGTTTCAGCCACTAGAGAGCAGGCCCCATATCTAGCATTTGGGATTGCCATGGCCCAAGTATGTCATCTCTACCCATCCTTGATATTCAGGCACCTGTCCCCAGACCTTGGCAGGGATCCCTGCCAATTAGGGAACTTGAAGCACAATAGAGAACTCTTCTTTCCCCATGGCAATAAACCTGGCTTTTGGGATGGGTGTTCTACCCTCAAAGAGGGAACCAGTTACAACATCAATGACACCACACACACTCCTGAGGACTACCCTTGGCACAAACAGGCATTGTGACCCTCACCCTGAGCATGCTTTCAAAAAATCCCTCTCAGATTCACCACAATGATCCCTCATTTCAGGCCTGGTATGCCTGTAGGTTCAAATCATAAAACTTGGTGGGATTTTCGAGGTGCCCAGACCCAGAGACCATCTCTGGAATTTTTGTTTTGGTGCACCCTTCAGATGGAAAACAGCACTCATCCCTTCCCCAAAAATGTCACCAAATTATGAGGAGCCACCAGGATCCATAGAGAGGCAATGTCTCCCATGGACCCATGAGAACACACCTGCATTCCGAGGCCATCCTGGACACACAATCCGGAGAGAAAAGCCTGTGCTACTGCCTTCCATTCACCCTAATTACAGTTCCAGATGAGCTGCTCTCAAGGTATATGCATTGGGCCTGTGATCACCTCGCCACTCACCCTAATTCGAATTTGTGTTTGCAGACTTATCTACCAAAACCATGGCACACATGCCCTCCAGGATGGAGTCTCTGGATCCACACTGCAGGACTGTCCCTGCCATCCACAAGGAAACTGTTTCCATCACAGTTGCCCAAACTGTCTAGATTAGGAGAAACCTACAAGGCCTCTGGGCCTACCCCAATTTCGGCGGCCGCTCTGAACACAAATGCACAGTCTGAAATACCCTGATCTCCTACATCCAGGAACACAGCCAAGTCAATGGTCCTGAGTCAGAATAATGAACCTAACATGCCCCTAGGACGTCATTGGAACCATTGATTCGGTTTTCAGACATGTGTCCTCAGAGGCCTGTTCTAGAATGCGAACTTATGATACAACATATGGTGGCTGGGCCACACAACAGAACATCTCCTGTCCCCAGAAGGAAACCGTGCCCTACAATCTGTGCAAAATCCCAGAGTAGTAGATTCCTGCACAACTACTAAGCCACCAGCACATTCTAAGATCTACCTGGTAACAAACCAGCTGTGTGGCCCATCTGCAAGAGATTCCATGTCAAATCAAGGACTTGGTACTTTGCTACAGAGACACCAGAATAAAGCTGCCATGTTCTTCAGTTGCAATGGTCAATGAAGTTGAACATTCCAGGCATCCATGCGGTAGAGCTCTGCTACCCAAACTTTCCACATGGGGGACCCTGGAGCAAATAAACCACACTCCACCTGTCCAGTAGAATGAAACCTTGCTATTTGGAGCAGCTCATGAGTCTCAACGTGAAAATCCCTACATGGCTTCTTGACGCCACCCCTCCATTTGTCAGTCATCATAGACACAAACTCCAGTGTGAGCAAATATCCGACGTCCTCCCTTACTAAGGTGCTGGATATCTCGAAAAAGCTGCTGGACACAGGAACTGCCTTCCGCTTGGCAGTGAATTGAACTGTAGCTTGTGTTTACAATTCCTTCCTCACCCGACTGGTCCCCAAGCCTTCTTGATAGCGAATTATGGAGACACAACACAGCATTCTGCCTTCCCGATAGAAACAAGTGCCTGGTGAGTCTGGCCAGAAACCCCACATGAGGATCAATCTGCTTGGCCCTATATCGGAGGGACCCTGATTTATAGGTTGCCCTGGCCACTAGTGCTGTGTCTGACAGAGCCTGAGCCCAGACCTAGTGTCAGTCACCAGAGTTTGAGCCCCACATCTAGTATTTGGGAATGCCATGGCTCAAGTATTTCATCTCTACCCATCCTTGGTATTCAGGCACCTGTCCCCAGACCTTTGCTGGAATCCCTGACAATGGGGCATCCTGAAGCACAATAGAGAACTCCTCCTTCTTCATATCAGGAAACTTGGCTATTAGGATGGGTGTTCAACCCTGAAAGGGGGAGTCATTTACAAGTCCAGTGAGACCACACAAACTCCTCAGGGATGCCCTGGAGGCAAACAGGCCTTGTGACCCTCAGCCTGAGCATGCTTTCAAACAATCCTTCTCTGTTGCACCACCATGAACCCGCATTGCAGGCCTAATATGCCCTAAGCCCAAATCCTAGCACTTGTTGTGATGTCCCAGATGCCATGAACCAGAGCCCGTCTCTGGAATCCCTGTTTTGGGGCACCCATAAGGTGGAAAACATCACTCTCCCCTTCCCCGAAAAAGCCACCAAACTATGGAGAGCCACCAGGATCCATAGAGAGGAAAAGACTCCCATGGACCCATGAGACCACACCTGCATTCCAAGGCCATCCTGGACACACAATCCAGAGAGAAAAGCCTGTGCGACTGCCTTCCAGTCTCCCTAATTATAGTTCATGACGAGCTTCCCTCCAGGTCTACGCATTGGGCCTGTGATCACCTCGCCACTCACCCTAATTTGTATTTGTGTTTGCAGACTTCTCTCCCAAAACCATGGCTCACATGCCCACCAGAATGTGATCTCTGGAGCCACACCACAGAACTCTGGCTGCCAACCCCAAGGACACTGTGCATATCAGATTTGCCCAAACCTTCCAGATTAGGAGAAACCTGTGTGGCCCCTGAGCCCACACCAATATTGCCGGCCACTCGGGATGGAAATGCGCAGTCTGAAACACCCTTATCACCTACATCCAGGGAAATAGCCAAGTCAATGATCGTGAGATAGACGATTGAACCTAAAATGCCAGTAGGCTCTCAATGGAACCCCATTAGGTTTTCAGGCATCTGTCCTCAGGGGCCTGTTCTGAAATACCAATCTATGACACATCATATGGTCTCTGAGCCACACGACAGAACATCCCCTGTCCCCAGAAGAATACCATGCTCTTCGACCTGTGCCCTGAGGTAGGAGAATCCTGCATGGCACCTTAGCAACCAGCACATTCTAAGTTCTCCCTGGTAACAAACAAGCATTGTGACCCATCTGCAAGAGATCCCATGTCAACTCAAGGCCTTGGCACTTTGTCCCAGAGCCACCAGAACGAATCTGCCATGTTCCTCAGCTGCAATTGTCAATGGAGGTGTGCTTTCCTGGCATCCATGCCGGAGAGCTCTTCTTCACAAACTTTCCACATGGGGAAACCTAGAGTAAACAAACCAGACTTCACCTACACTGTACAAAAAAATGTTACTTTTTGCAGCAGTTCACAGGCCTCAGCATGTGAACTCCTCCATGGCCTCTTTATACCACCCCTCCACTTGTCGGTCATCATAGACAAAAACTCTAGTGTGAGCAAGCATCTGACATCCACCCTTATTCCAGTGCTGGATATCTCGAGTAAACTGCTACAAATTGGAACTGCCTTCTGCTTGGCACTGAATTGAACCATAGCTTTTGTTTACAATTCCACCCAAAACTGACTGGTTCCCAAGCTCTCGTGATTGGGAAACCTGGAGCCACAACACAGCATTCTGCCTTCCCTATTGAATGAACAAATGCCTGGGAATCTTCCCAAGAAACTCCACATGAGGATCAATCTGCTCCGCCCTCGAATCTACTCTGATATAAAGGCTGCCATGGCCACTAGCACTGTGTCTGACAGAGCCTGAGCCCCGACCGAGTTTTAGGCCTCATATCTAGCATTTGGGATTGCTATGGCCCAAGTACGTCATCTCCACCCATCCTTGGTATTCAGGCACCTATCTCGAGACCTTGCTGGAAACCCTGCCAATGGGGCAACCTGAAGCACAGAGGAACCTGACAGAAGAGAACTCATCCTTCCTCATGGCAGGACATTTGGCTGTTGGGTTGGGTGTCCAACTCTCTAAGAGGGAGCCAGATATATGACCAATGAGACCACTCCCACACCTGAGGGCCGCCATGGGAGCAAACAGGCATTGTGAGACTCAGCCTGAGCAAGCTTTCAAACAATCCCTCTCAGTTGCACCATCATGATCCCGCATTGCAGGCCTCATACACCCCTAGGTGCAAATCCTAACCCTTGGTGGGAAGTCCCAGATGCCCAGAACAAGAGCCTGTATCTGGAATCCCTGTTTTGGGGCACCCATAAGATGGAAAACAACACTCTTCCCTTCCCCAAAAAAGCCACCAAACTATGAGCTGCACAGATCCATAGAGAGGAAAAGTTTCCCATGGACCCATGAGACTATACCTGCATTCCGAGGCCATCCTGGACACACAATATAGAGAGAAAAGCCTGTGCTACTGCCTTCCAGTCACCCTAATTACTCCTGACAAGCTGCACTCCAGGTCTACTCATTGGGCCTGTGATCACCTTTCCACTAACCATAACCCACATTTGTGTTTGCAGACTTCTCTCCCAAAACCATGGCTCATATGCCCTCCAGGACAGGGTCTCTGGATTTACAACACATGACTAGGCCTGCCATCCCCAAGGAAACTGTGCCCGTCAAACCTGCCCAAACCTTCCAGTTTAGGAGAAACACGCAAGAGCCCTGAGCCCAACCCAATATTGTCGGCAGCACTGGACACAAATGCCAGTCTGAAACGCCCTGATCACCTACATCCAAGCAGACAGCCATTTCAATGTTCCTGGGTCAGAAGATTGTACCTGACATGCTCCTAGGACGTCATTGGAACACTAGATTAGGTTTTCAGGCATCTGTCCTCAGGGTCCTGTTCTGAAATACCAACTTAGGATACAACATGTGGTCCCTGAGCCACACAATAGAATATCTCCTGTCCCCAGTAGGAAACCATGCCCTTCGACCTGTGCCAAACCCTCAAGATTGGAGAATCCTGCACAGCACCTTAGACACCAGCACAAACTCTAGTTTGTGCGTTGACCCATACCACAAGCTTTCCATCTGCTGGACAGTCGAGTCCTGTTGAATGGCTCCAGGATGTCCCATACGGAAAGACTGGAGAGCAGGATTCGAAGGATGGATGCCTGTACAGCATACCTCACATTCCCATTGGCTCTTTGTGACAAGACATGTTTGAACTACTGGCTCTGGGGCGAGCTAACTAGGGGGCTGAATTGAAATGGACTCTCCTGCGGATGGGTCATAATGTGGGTTTGTGTGCATGGAGACCTTGGAATATGTTGGCAGCTCAGGGGCCATGAAGTATTCGCCTAACCGAAGGGTGTAATATTGCTCCAATTAAAAAGAGATCCCTATGTGGAGATGAGACAGGTTCTCTTTGGTGCCTCAGAAAAGCCCCAGATACTGGTCTTCAAACCAGTTCTCTGTGTAGAGACACCTGGAAACCAAAGGTAGGGTTCAGATTAGAGCCTAGATGCCTGTCCGTTTCAATCTTCTGTCTCTGGGGACACTGTCTGAGTATCTAAGTGGAGATAGTTGCTCAGCTGGTGTCAGAGTGCCCCTCTTAGTCCATGGCCGAGGCATGGCCTTGGAGACCTTATTGGATTTTCCTAATCTCTAGGGTTGTGGCCAATGGATTGGGTACAGTTTTCTTGGAGAGGACTGGCACAGTCCTTCAGTGTGTCTCCATAGGCCCTAGCCTGGAGGGTGTGTGGGTCCGGGCTGTGGGCACAGAAATCTGAAAACACAAACTCGGCTTGGGTGCGGAGCCGAGAGCATGGCAGGATGGACCCACAGACCGTGAGAGGAGATCCTCAGCTTATGAAAGAAGGGCAAATGGGAGGCAGTCACGCAAGCTTTTGTCTTTGGATGTTTTGTCTCCCATAGCCGTGGAATGTAGGGGTGAACTCAGGGGCTATGGAAGAGTCTCCCTCTCTGAGGAGTTGGTCCAGCTCTTAAGACTTTGGGGACATTTTGTGGGAAGGGTGGAGTCCTGCTGTCTGGCTCAGGTGTTCTTCCAGGAGAGGGACTCCAGATCACAGTCCTGGGTTCGAGCAAATGGAATACTCGAGCTCTTGTGAAGATTGGGATCATAGGGGCTTGGCAAGCCCCATATGCGGGCTCTTAGTCCAGGCCCTGAGAGACCTTACTTCGACATGGGGCCCATGCTGATGGTCCCAATGCGAGTTTGTACCCAAGGAGGCACTCAAGTTTAGGCTTGGCCTCAGGGGCCATGAAGGTTTCTCCTACACTGAAGGTATGACTCCATGCCAACAGCAAGCTTTCCAGCCATGGGGAAGGAGAAGATCTGATTTGTGCTTCAGTTACCCACGTTTGCCAGGATTTGATATAATATCTAGGGTCAGATGTCTGAAAACCCAGCTTGGGAAGAGATGACGGCATAAGGCCATGGCCTGTCTGATGTGCTTAGTGTGCAGCCAGCTGTTTCCTTGTCTGTCGGGACATCAGGCTGTGTCAGACAGAGCATTACTGACCAGGGTAGCTTTTCCAGTTAGGGTGCGGTCGAGGCCAGAGCAGGTTGGTTCTCATTTGTGGTTTCTGGAGAGCCCCATAAGGCAACGTTTTTCTTCTGGTGGGCAGGCAGAAAACTGTGTTGTGGTTCTGGAATTCCCAGTCTGGAGGGCTTGTTTGCCAGGAGTGTGAAGAGGGAAGTCTGAAAACACAAGCTAGCGTTAGGTTTGGGGCCGAGGGCATGGCAGGCCCACTCTGCAGAGACTGAATCAAGATCTCCTGCATCTGAGGTCAGGGCGAGTATCAGACGTTGCCTCAGGTTGGAGTTTGTGTCCATTATGTCCCCTTCCTGAAGGGAATGGGGGCGTCATGAGGCCAGGGAGGTATCCCAACGCTGGGAGTTATGAGCTGCCCCAAACATCAAGGTTTCCTCTGTAGGACAGTCGAGTACTATGAGATGGTTCTAGGATGACCCCTACAGAAAGACTCGAGAGAAGGGGTCTAAGCATGAATGTCTGCAAATGCCACCTCACATTCCCACTGGCTGCTTGGGGCAAGGCAGGCTCAATCTGCAGGCTCTTGGGCGGGTTTCTCAGAGGGCTGAGTTGAAATGGACTCTCCTGAGGATGAGTCATACTGTGGGTTGGTGGCTATGGAGACCTTGGAATGTGGCGGTGGCTCAGGGACTCTGCAGGTTTCTCCAAACCGAAGGGTTTGACACAGCTCCAACAATGAAGCTTCCCATGTGGAGACGATAGTTGTTCTGTTTGGTGTCTCAGGAAAGCCCCAGATGCTGGTCTTCAAACCCAGGCCTCTGAGGAGTGACACCTGAAACCAAAGCAAGAGTTCAGATTAGGGCCCAGGGGCCTGTCTGGTTCAATCTACTGTCTCTGCCGACATCTGTCTGTGTTTCTGCATGGAGGTAGTTGCTCAGCTTGTGTCAGGATGCCTTTGTCCAGAGTGGCTTATAGTAGTGGGATGTCCTCGGGGGCCTTGAGGTTTCTCCTATTCTGTGGGGTTATGGGCAATGGAATGGGCATAGTCTCCTTGGAGAGAGCAGGACAGTCCTGTGGTGTGGCTCCAGAGGCCCCAGCCTGGCGGCTGTGTGGGCCAGGTCTGTGGGGACAGACATCCAAAAACACAAACTCGGCTGAGGTTTGGGGCTGAGGTTATGGCAGGAGTGATCTACAGTCCGTGAGGGGAGCTCATTGTGATTAGAAAGTAAGGCGAGTGAGAGGCGGTCGTTCAGGCTTATGTCTCTGGATGTTGTATTCATGATGGTCATTTAATGTAAGCATGGTCTCATGGGCCATGGAAGTCTCCCTCTCTGGGGATTTGTCCGGCTCCCAAGATATTGGGGTCATTTTGTGGGAAGGGAGGAGTCCTGTATTCTGCCTCATGTGTTCCCACAATAGAGGGATTCTAGAGCAGAGCACTGGGTACATACAACTGGAATACCCACCCTCTGGTTAGGCCTGGGGTCCTATGGGCATGGCAAGCCCATATGCAGATTCTTGGTCCAGCCACTGAGAGACGTTACTTGAATAGTGGACTCATGCTGAGGGTCACAATGTGTGTTTGTGCCCAAGGTGGTCCTCAATATTGGGCGGGACCTCATTGAGCTTGCAGGTTTCTCCTACACTGAACCTTGGACATGCCAACCTCAGGGTTTCTTGCCATGGGGAAGGAGGAGTTTTGATTTCTGCATCACGTTCACCTCTGGGCACTAATTGGAGATAAGGTCTAGGTTCTGAAGCCTGAAAACCGAGGTTTGGAAGAGATGATGACCTAAGGCCATGGCGGGTCCGATGTGTTCAGTTTGGGGCCAGCTTTATAGGTGTCGTTCAGGAGGTCTGCACTCAGGCTGTGCCAGACAGGGCATTTGTGCCCAGATACGCTGTATAATTGGGGTACAGTTGAGTGGCATGCAGAAGATAATTATTTGGGGTTTCTCCGTAGCCCCATAGGGCAAAGTCTTTCTTCTGGAGGGCAGGCAGAGTGCTGCATTCTGGCTCCGGAACTGCCAAACTGGAGGCCTTGGGGCCAGGAATGCAAGGATGTAAGTCTGAGAACTGAAGCTTTGCTTTGGTTTCAGGGCGAGGACATGGCAGGCACACTCTGCAGAGCTGAATTGAGATTTCATGCATCTGAGGTCAGGGCGAGGTTCATATGTTGGCTCAGGTTGGAATTTCTGTCCATGATGGCCCCTTCATGAAGGGGGGTCATCACAACGCCATTGGTGTTTTCCCATGATGGCAGTAGTGAGATGCTCCAAACCACAAGGATTTTCTGCGGGTCAGTTGAAACCTGTTGGATGGCTCCAGGACATCCCATATGGAACAATTGCAGAGCAGGGTTCTAAGGATGGATGCCTGGGCATCCGGCCTTGCATTCCAATTGTCTCCTAGCAAAACGGCACGTTTGATTGCTGCCTATGATGTAGCAGCCGAGGGGGCTGAGTTGAAATGCATTCTCCTGAGGATCGGTCATAATGTGGGATTGTGTCCATGGAGACCTTGGAATGGGGCAGTGGCACCAGGGCTCTGAAGGATGCTCCTAACCAGAGGTTTTGACACAGCTCCAAGAAGCATTTTTCCCATGGGGAAACAAGATTTGTTCTCATTGGTGCTTCAGTAACCCCCAATATGCTGGTATTGGAAACCAGAACTCTGAGGAGAGATGCCTGGAAACCAAGGCAATGGATCTGATTAGGGCCTGGGGCCTGTCTGGTTTAATCTTCTTCTCTCGGTTCATCTGTCTATGGGATTGAGTGGAGGTAGTTCCTCAGCTGGTGTCAGATTGCCCCTATTTGTCCTGGGCAGTCTACACTATTGGGATGGCCACTTTGACTTTGGAGGTTTCTCCTAATTTGCAAGTTTGTGGCCAATGAAATGGGCAGAATTCCTTTGGGGAGGGAAGGCACAATCCTGAGGTGTGGCTCTAGGGGCTCAATCATGGAGGGTGTGTGGGTCAGAGCTGTGGGGACAGAAGTCTGAAAACAGAAACTCGTCTTAGGTTTGGGGACATAGGTATGGGAGGCCCAATCTACAGACCTTGAGGAGAACTCTTCAGGATATGAACAAAGAGTGAGTGTGAGGCACTTGCTCAGGCTTTTGACTCTGGATTTTGTGTCACTGATGGCCGTGGAATGTAGGGGCGTCCTCATGGACCATGGGTGAGAGTTCCTCTATGGGGATTTGGATGATCCCAATATTTTGGGGTCATTCCGTTGGATGGGAGGAGTCCATTCTGTTTTTTTTTTTTTTTTTTTTTTTTACCTCAGGTGTGCCACTAAAGAAGGATTCCAGAGCAGAACCCTGGGAAGGGGCGACTGGACAACCCGAACTCTGTATAAGATTGGGGTCCTAAGGGCATGGCAATCCCCATATGGGGTACCTTGGTCCAGCCACTGAGAGGTCTTACTTGTGTACAGTGCTCACACTGAGGGTCACAATGCATGTTTGTGCCCAATGTAGGCATCAAGCATGGGCGGGGACTCATGGGCCATGCTTGATTCTCCTACACTGAACTTTGGACAACATACGAACCACAAGGTTTCTTTCCATGGGGAAGGAGGAATTCTGATTTCTGCATCATGTTCACCCCTGGGCAGTGACTGGAGATAAGATCTAAGTTCTGAATCCAGAAAATCGAGGTTGGAATGAGATGATAACCTAAGGTCATGGAGGGTCCGATGTGCTCAGTGTGCGGTCAGCTTTCTGGGTGTTGTTCAGGAGGTATGGATTCAGGCTGTGTCAGACAGTGCATTAGTGCCCAGGTTAGAATGTATAATTTGGGTACAGTTGAGTTCCATGTACGTTCATCCTCATTTATTGTGTCAGGGAAGCTTACTGGGGCAACATTTTTCTTCTGGTGGGCAGGCAGAGTGCAGCATTGTGGGTCCAGAATTGCCAAACTTGAGGGCGTCGGGACCAGGAGTGTGAGGACGTAATTCTGAGATCATAAGCTAAACTTAAGTTTCAGGGCGAGGGCACGGCAGGCACCCTCTGCAGATCCGAATCAAAATCTCATTCATCTGAAGTCAGGACGAGGATCAGACTTAGGCGCAGGTTGGAGTTACTGTCCATGATGGCCCCTTCATCAAAGGGGTGGAATCTCGAGGCCATGGAGGTTTTCCCACGTTGGGAGTTGTGGGATGCTCCAAACTGCAAGGATTCCTTCTGCGGGAAAATTGAGAACTGTTGGATGGCTCCAGGACATCCCATATGGAATGACTCCAGAGCCGGGTTCTAAGGATGGATGCCTGAGCAGACTGCCTCTTACACCAATTGTCTCCCTGCCACAAGACAGGTACGATCTGATGGCTATGCAGGAGCAATCGTGGGAGCTGAGTTGAAATGGACTCTCCTGAAGATGGGTCTTAATGTGTGTTTGTGTCCATGAGGACGTTGGAATGGGGTGGTGGCCCCAGGGCTCTAAAGGATTCTAACCGGAGATTTTGAAACAACTCGAAAGAGCAAGTTTTCCATGTGGAGACAAGATTTGTTCTAATTGGTGCCTCAGGAAACCCACATATGCTGGTATTAGAACCAGGCTTCTGAGGAGAGATACATAGAAACCACAGCAATGCATCCAATTAGGTCCTAGGAGCCTCTCTGGTTCAATCTTCTTCTCTGTCGACATCTGTCTATTTTATGAAATGGAGGTAGTTGCTCAGCTGGTGTCAGACCGCTCCTGTTTGTCCGGGTGGCCTACACTATAGGGATGGCCTCGGGGACTTTGGAGGTTTCTCCTAAATTGTATGATTATGGACAATGGAATGGGCAGAATTCCTGTGGAGTGGGCAGGCACAGACCTGATGTGTGGCTCCAAGGGCCCAGCCTTGAGGGTGTGTGGGCAAGGACTGTGGGGACAGATGTCTGAAAACACAAACTCAGCTTAGGTTTTGGGACATAGGTATGGCAGGTCCGATTTACAGACTATGAGGAGAACTTTTTTGGGATATGAATAAAGGGTAAAAGTGTGACACTTGTCAGGCTTTTGCCCCTGGATTTTGTGTCAATGATGGCTGTGGAATGTCAAGGAGTCCTCATGGGCCATGGAAGAGTCTTTCTCTCTGTGGATTTGGCCAGATCCCAATTGTTTTGGGTTAATCTGTGGGATTCAGTTTTGTTAACTAAGGTGTCCCACCAAAAGAGGGATTCCAGAGCAGAGACCTGGACAACAAGAAATCTAACTAAAAATACGGGCCTAGGGGCATGGCAAGCCCAATATGCCTTCTAATGGTCCAGCCACTGAGAGGCCTTCATTGAGGACAGAACTCATGCTGAGGGTCACAATGCGTGTTTATGCCCTCGTGGTACTCAAGCATGGGTGGGGACTCATGGTGCATGCTTGTTTCTCCTACACTGAATGATAGTCAACATGTCAACCACATGAGTTCTTGCCATGGGGAAGTATTAATTCTGATTTCTGCATGTCATTCACCCCTGGGCAGTGATTGGAGATAAGGTCTAGGTTGTGAAGTCTGAAAACCGAGGTTGGGAAGAGATGACGACCTAAGACCATGTCGGGTCCGATATGCTCAGCGTGGAGCCAGCTGTCTGGGTGTTGGTCGGGAGGTCCAAGCTTGGGCTGTGTCAGACAGGGCATTAGTGCCCAGGGTTGATTGTATAATTGGGGTACAACTGAGTGCCGTGCAGGTTGATCTTTATTTGGCATATCTGGGTAGCCCCAAGGGCAATGTTTTTCTTATGGAGAACAGGCAGAGTGCTGCATTGTGGCTCCGGAATTTCCAAAGTGGATGCCTTGAGGACGGGGAGTGTGAGGACGGAAGTCTGAGAACATATGTTAGGCGTAGGTTCTGGCAGAGGGCACGGCAGGCACCCTCTGCAGATCTGAATCGGGATATCATGAATCTGAAGTCAGGGCGAGGTTCAAACCTAGGCTTAGGTTTGAATTTCTGTCCATTCTGGCCACTTTATGAAGGGGACAGCATCTCCAGTCCATGGAGGTTTACCCACAATGGGTGTTCTGAGATGCTCCAAACAACAAGGATTCCTTCTGATCAACAATTGAGACCTTTTGTATCACTCCAGTACATACCATACAGAATGACACCAGAGCAGGGATCTTAGGATGGATGCATGGGAAGCCCGCCTCACATTGCAGTTGTCTAATAGCAAATAGACAGGTTTGATATGCTGGCTCTGTCAGAGCAACCAAGGGGGCTGAGTTGAAATGGACTCTCCTGAGGATGGATGCTAATGTGGGTTTGTGTCCATGGAGACCTTGGAATGGGGCGTTGGTGCATGGGCCCTGAAGGATTCTCCTAACCGGAGGTTTTGAGACATCTCCAAAGGACAAGTTTCCCATGTGGAGACGAGATTTGTTCTGATTGGTGCCTCAGGAAACCCCCATATACTGTTATTGGAATATAGGCCTCTGAAGAGAGATAACTGGAAACCAAAGCAATGGCTCAGTTTAGAGCCTAGGGGCCTGTCCGGTTGAATCTTCTTCTCTGTGTACATCCATCTAAGGTATTAGTGGAGTTAGATGCTCAGCTGGTGTCAGATGGCCCTTGTTTGTCCCAGGCGGCCTACACTATTGTGAAGGCCTTGGGGACTTTGGAGGTTTCTCCTAATTTTATGATTATGGACAATGGAATGGGCAGAATTCCCGTGGAGAGGGAAGGCACAGTTTTGATGTGGCTCCAGGGGCCCCAGCCTGCAGGGTGTGTGCACCAGGACTGTGGAGACAGAAGTCTAAAACACAAACTCAGTTTAGGTTTAGGGACGTAGGTATGGCAGGCCCGATCTACAGACCGTGAGGAGAATTCTTCCGGATATGAAGAAAGAGAGATTGTGAGGCACTTGTTCAGGCTTTTCTTTCTGGATTTTGTGTCAACAATGGGCGTGGAATGTCGGGGAGGCCTCATGGGCCATGGACGAGTCTTCCGCTCTGTGGATTTGGCCCAATTCCAATTGTTTTGGGTCAAACTGTGGGATGGGAGGAGTCCTTTCAGTTTTGTTACCTCAGGTGTCCCACCAAAAGAGGGATTCCAAAGCCGAGCCCTGGGGAGGGGAGACTGGACAACCAGAAATCTGGTTAAAAATTGGAGCCTAGGGGCATGACAAGCCCAATATGCTGTCTTTTGGTCCAGCCACTGAGAGGCCTTACTTGAGAACTGGGCTCACGTTGAGGGTCACAATGCATGTTTGTGAACGACTTGGTCCTCAAGCATCTGCAGGGCTTCATGGGCCACACTGGTTTCAACTACATTTTACGTTGGACAACATGCCAACCACAAGGTTTCTTGCCATGGGGAAGGAGTTCTGATTCCTGCATCATGTTCAACCCTGGGTGGTGACTGGAGATAAGGTTTAGGTTCTGAAGCCTGAAAACCGAGGTTGGAAAGAGATGATGACCTAAGGCCATGGCGGGTCTGATGTGCTCAGTGTGTGGCTAGCTGGGTGGGTTCGAGCCAGGAGGTTCAGTCTCACCCTGTGCCAGAAAGGGCAGTATTGCCCAGGGCAGCCTGTATAATTGGGGTCCAGTCAAGTGGCATGCATGTTGATCCTCATTTGGGGAATCTGGGTAGCCCCAGAGGGCAATGTTTTTCTTCCGGAAAGCAGGCAGAGTGCTGCCTTGTAGTTCTGGAATTGCCAAACTGGAGGGCTTGTGGGCCAGGAATGTGAGGATGGAAGTTGAGAACACAAACTAGACTTACGTTTCTGGGCAAGGGCACGGCAGACACACTCTGCAGAGCTGAATCAAGATGTCCTGCATCTGAAGTCAGGGCGAGGATCAGACGATCGCTCAGGTTGGAGCTTCTGTCCCTGATGGCCCCTTCATGAAGCACAGGGGGCGGGATCACGAGGCCATGGAGGTTTGCCCACGATGGGAGTTGTGAGATGCTCCAAACAGTAAAGATTCTTCTGCGGGACTATTGAGACCTGTTGGTTGGCTCCAGGACTTCCCATACAGCATAATTCTGAGAATGGTTCTAAGTATGGATGGCTGGGAAGCCTGCCTCTCATTCCAATCATCTCCTAGCGACAAGACGGGTTAGATCTGCTGGATCAGGGGGAGCAACTGAGGGGACTGAGTTGAAATGGACTGTCCTGTGGATGGGTCCTAATGTGGGTGTGTCTCCATGGAGACCTTGGAATGAGGCGCTGGCACCGGGAACCTGAAATGTCCTTCTAACCAGAGGCTTTGAGAGAGCTCCAACATGCAAGTTTCCCATGTGTAGACGAGATTTGTTCTGATGGATGCCTCAGGAGAAGCCCTCAGCTGGTATTGGAAACCAGGCTTTTGAGGAGACATGCCTGTAAACCAAAGCTATGGATCCCATTATGGCCTGGGGTGCTGTCTGGTCAATCTTCTTCTCTGGGGACATCCATCTATGGTATGAGTGGAGGTAGATGCTCAGCTGGTGTCAGACGGCCCTTTTTTGTCCCGGACAACCTACAGCATTGGTATGGCCTCAGGGAATTTGGAGGTTTCCCCTAATTTGTACGGTTTTGGATAATGGAATGGGCAGAATTCCCATGGATTGAGTAGGCACAGTCCTAATGTGTGGTTCCAGGGGCCCAGCCTGGAGGGTGTGTGGCCCAGGACTTTGAGTACAGAACTCAAAAAACACAAACTCAGCTTAGGTTTGGGAATGTAGGTATGGCACGGCCGAACTACAAATCATGAGAAGAACTCTTCAGGATATGAAGAAAGAGCGAGTCTGAGGCGCTTGGTTAGGCTTTTGTCTCTGGATTTTGTATCAGCGATGGCCGTGGAATGATGGGGAGGCCTCATGGGCCATGGACGAATCTTCCTCTCTGTGGATTTGGCCCTATCCCAATTCTTTTTCGTGAATCTGTGGGATGGGAGGACTCCTTTAAGGTTTGTTACCTGAGGTGTCCCACCAAAAGAGGAATTCCAAAGCAGAGCCCTGGGCAAGAGTGAAGGGACAACCCAAAATATGGTTAAAAATTGGGGTCTAGGAGCATGGCAAGCCCAATATGCTCTTTCTTCATGCAGCCACTGAGAGGCCTTGCCTGAAAACCGGGCTCAGGCTGAGGGTCACAATGTGTGTTTGAGACCAATGTGGCCCTCAAGCATGGGCTGGGTCTCATGTGCCACACTGGTTTCAACTACACTGAAAGTTGGACAACATGCCAACCACGAGGTTTCATGCCAAGGGAACGAGTTCAGATTTCTGCAACATTTTCAAACCTGGGCAGTGATTGGAGATAAGGTCAAGGTTCTGAAGCCTGAAAACCGAGGTTGGGTAGAGATGACGACCTAAGGCCATGGCGGGTCCGATGTGCTCAGTGTGTGGCCAGCTGTCTGGGTGGGGCCAGGAGTTCCAGGCTCAGGCTATGTCAGAATGGGCAATTGTGCCCACTTCAGCCTATATATTTGGTGTACAGCCAAATGGCGTGCAGGTTGATCCTCATTTGGGGTTTCTGGGTAGCCCCAGAGGGCAATGTTCTTCTTTCAGGGAGCAGGCAGAGTGCCGCATTGTACTTCTGGATTGCCAAACTGGAGGGCTTGTGGGCCAGTAGTCTGAGGACTGAAGTCTGAGAACACAAGCTAGGCTTAGTTTTTATGGGTGAGGACATGGCAGGCACAATCTACAGACCTGAATCGAGATCTCGTGCATCTGAAGTCAGGGTGAGGATCAGACGATCTTCAGGTTGGACTTTCTGTCCCTGATGGCCCCTTCATGAAGGGGGGGAATCACCAGGCCATGGGGGTTTTCGCACGATGGGAGTTGTGAGATGCTCCAAACTACAAAGATTCTTCTCCAAGACAATTGAGACCTGTTAGTTGGCGCCAGGCCAAGGATTCCAAGCATGGTTCTGAGGATGGATGGCTGGGTACCCCACCTGGCATTCCAATTTTCTCCTAGCTACAAGAAAGGTTAGATCTGCTGGATCTGGGGGAGCAACTGAGGAGGCTGAGTTGAAATTGACTCTCCTGTGGATGTGTCCTAATATGTTTTTGTGTCTATGGAGACCTTGGAATGAAGCGGTGGCACTGGGTCCCTGATGGGTTCTTCTAAACAGAGACTTTGACACAGCTCCACCGTGCAAGTTTCCCATATGTAGATGAGATTTGTTATGATGGGTGAGTCAAGAAACAGCCATATGCTGGTATTGAAATCCAGGCCTCTGAGGAGACATGCCTGGAAACCATAGCAATGGATCCGTTTAGTGCCTAGTGGTCTGTTCATTCCTTTTTTCCTCTGGGGACATCAGTCTACGGGTCTGAGTGCAGGTAGGTGCTCTGATGTGCTCAGATTGCTCCTGTTTGTCCTGGGAAGCCACCACTATTGGGATGGCCTCAGGAACTTTGGAGGTTTATCCTATTAGTAGGATTGTGGCCATTGGAATGGGTACACACAATTCCCTTGGAGAGGGCAAGTACAGTCCTCAGGTTTGGCTCCAAGGGCCTGAGCCTTTGGGGTGTGTAGGCCAGGGCTGTTTGGACAGTTGTCTGAAAACACAACCTCGGCTTATGTTTCGGGTCATAGGTATGGCAGGACTGATCTACAGAACATGAGAAGAACTCTTCGGGATATGAAAAAAGGGCGAGTGTGAGGCTCTTGCTCAAGTTTATCTCTGGATATCGTGTGACTCATGGTCGTGAAATTTCCGGGTGACTTCATGGGAAATGGACGAGTCTTACTCTTTAGAAGGTTGGCCTCGTCCAAAGAGTTTGGTGTGTTTATGCCCTCGTCGCACTTGAGAATGGGCTGGGCCTCAGGGTGAATGCTGGTTTCTCCTACACTGAACGTTGGACAACATGCCAACCACAAGGTTTCTTGCCATGGTTAAGGAGGTGTTCTGATTTCTACATACCAACACCCCTGGGCAGTGATTGGAGAAAAGGTAGGTTCTGAAGCCTGAAAACTGAGGTATGGAAGAGATGATGTCCGAGGGCCATGGCTGGTCTGTTGTGCTCAGTGTGTGGTCAGCTGTCTGTGTGTTGGTCAATAGGTCCGGGCTCAGGTGTGTCAGACCGTGCATTAGTGCACAGCTTAGAGTATATAATTTACGTACAGTCAAGTGGCGTGTAGGTTTATCCTCATATAATGTGCCTGGGCAGCTCATGAGGCAATATTTTTTTTCTAGAGGGCAGGAAGAGTGCTGCACAGTGGGTTCGGAATTGCCAAACTTGAGGTCTTCTGGGCCAGGAGTGTGAGGACGGAAGTCTGAGAACACAAGCTAGACTTGGGTTTCAGGTCGAGGGCACGGCAGGTACCTCGGCAGATCTGAACCAATATCTCATGCATCTGAATTCAGGGCGAGGATCAGACATTGGCTCTGGTTGGAGTTTCTGTACATGACGGCCCATTCATGAAGGGAGTGGAATCTCTAGGCCATGGAGGTTTTCCCACGTTGGGAGTTGTGAGTTGGCCCTTCAAAGATTCCTTCTGCGGGACAATTGAGACCTGTTGGACAGCTCCAGGACATCACATATGGAATGACTCGAGAGCACCATTCGAGGATGAATGCCTGGGAAGCCCGCCTCGCATTCCAATTTTCTTCTAGCAACAAGACAGTATAGATCTGATGGCTCAGCAGGTGTTACCGGGTGGCTGAGTTGAAATGGACTTTCCGGAGGATGGGTCCTAATGTTTGTTTGTGTCCCTGAGGGCCTTGGAATGGGGCGGTGGCACCGGCACCCTGAAGTATTCTCCTAAGCCTTTGACATAGCTCCCATGCACAAGTTTCCTTGTGGAGACTGGACTTGTTCTGATGGGTGCCTCAGGAGAAGCCCTATGCTGGTATTGGAATCCAGGCTTTTGAGGAGACATGCCTGTAAACCAAAGCTATGGATCCCATTATGTCCTAGGGTCCTGCCAGGTTCAATCTTCTTCTCTGGGGACATCCATCTATGGTATGAGTGGAGGTTGATGCTCAGCTGGTGTCAGACGGCCCTTTTTTGTCCGGGACAACCTACACCATTGGGATGGCCTCAGGGACTATGGAGGGTTCTCCTAATTTGAACGGTTTGGGACAATGGCATGGGCAGAATTCCCTTGGATTGGGTAGGCACAGTACTAATGTGTGGCTCCAGGGGCTCAGTCTGGAGGGTATGTGGCCCAGGAATTTGAGGACAGAAAACAAAAAACACAAACTAATCTTAGGTTTGGGAACGTAGGTATGGCAAGCCCGACCTACAAACCAGGAGAAGAACTCTTCAGGATATGAAGAAAGAGCGAGTCTGAGGCGCTTGCTCAGGCTTTTGTCTCTGGATTTTGTATCAGCGATGGCCGTGGAATGTCGGGGAAGCCTCCTGGGCCATGGACGAATCTTCCTCTCTGTGGATCTGGTCCGATCCCAATTCTTTTTCGTGAATCTGTGGGATGGGAGGACTCCTTTAAGGTTTGTTACCTGAGGTGTCCCACCAAAAGAGGAATTCCAAAGCAGAGCCCTGGGCAAGAGTGAAGGGACAACCCGAACTATGGTTAAAAATTGGGGTCTAGGGGCATGGCAAGCCCAATATGCTCTTTCTTCATGCAGCCACTGAGAGGCCTTGCCTGAGGACCGGGCTCAGGCTGAGGGTCACAATGTGTGTTTGAGACCAATGTGGCCCTCAAGCATGGGCTGGGTCTCATGTGCCACACTGGTTTCAACTACACTGAACGTTGGACAACATGCCAACCACGAGGTTCCTTGCCAAGGGAACGAGTTCTGATTTCTGCATCATTTTCAAACCTGGGCAGTGATTGGAGATAAGGTCTAGGTACTGAAGCCTGAAAACCGAGGTTGGGAAGAGATGACGAACTAAGGCCATGGCGGTTCCAATGTGCCTAGTGTGCGGCCAGCTGTCTGGGTGGGGCCAGGAGGTCCAGCTCAGGCTGTGTCAGAGAAGGCAATGATGCCCAGATCAGCCTATATATTTGGTGTACAGCCAAATGGCGTGCAGGTTGATCTTCATTTGGGGTTTCTAGGTAGCCTCAGAGGGCAAAGTTTCTCTTGGAGGGCCCACAGAGTGCTGCATTGTACTTCAGGATTGCCAAACTGGAGGGCTTGTGGGCCGGTAGTCTGAGGACGGAACTCTGAGAACACAAGCTAGGCTTAGGTTTTATGGTGAGGACATGGCAGGCACAATCTACAGACCTGAATCGAGATCTCGTGCACCTGAAGTCAGGTTGAGCATCAGACGATGCCTCAGGTTTGACTTTCTGTCCCTGATGGCCACTTCATAAAGGGGGGGAATCACGAGGCCGTGGGGGTTTTCCCACCATGGGAGTTGTGAGAAGCTCCAAACTGCAAAGATTCTACTGTGGGACAATTGAGACCAGTTGGTTGGCTCCAGGCCAACGATTCTGAGCAGGGTTCTAAGGATGGATGGCTGGGTAGCCCACCTCGCATTCCAATATTCTCCTAGCTACAAGATAGGCTAGATCTGTTGGATCTCGGGGAGCAACCGAGGAGGCTGAGTTTAAATGGACTCTCCTGTGGATGGGTCCTAATATGTTTTTGTGTCTATGGAGACCTTGGAATGAAGCGGTGGCACTAGGGCCCTGAAGGCTTCTCCTAAACAGAGGTTTGACACAGCTCCACCATGCAAGTTTCCCATGTGTAGAGGAGATTTGTTCTGATGGGTGAGTCAAGAAACAGCCATATTCTGGTATTGAAATCCAGGCCTCTGAGGAGAGATGCCTGGAAACCAAAGCAATGAATCCGATTAGTGCCTAGGGGCCTGTTGGTTTCTTTTTACCTCGGGCGACATCTATCTATGGGTCAGAGTGCAGGTAGGTGCTCAGATGAACTCAGATTGCCCGTGTTTGTCCTTGGAAGCCAACACTATGGGATGGCCTCAGGGAATTTAAAGGTTTATACTTTTAGTTGTGTTGTCGCCATTGGAATGGGCTCACACAATTCCCTTGCGAGGGCAAGAACAGTCCTCAGGTTTGGCTTCAGGGGCCTGAGCCTATAGGGTGTGTAGGCCAGGGCTGTTTGGACAGTTGTCTGAAAACACAAACTCGACTTCTGTTTCGGGTCATAGGTAGGGCAGGACTGATCTACAGACCATGAGGAGAACATTTCGGTATATGAAAAAAAAGCGAGTGTGAGGCTATTGCTCATGTTTTTGTCTCTGCATATCATGTCACTCATGGTCGTGAAATTTCCGGGTGACTTCATGGGAAATGGACGAGTCTTACTCTCTGGGGATTTGGCCCCTTCCAAAGAGGTTGGGGTCATTCTGTGGGATGGAAGAAGTCGTTTTTTTTGTTGTTGTTGCTTTGTTTTGTTTCATTTTTTAACCTCCGTTGTCCCACCAAATGAGGAATTCAGAGTAGAGCTCTGGGGAGGGGTGACTGGACAACCAGAAATCTGGTTAAAAATTGGGGCCTAGGGCTATGTCAAGCCCATTATGACATCTAGTGATCCAGGCTCTGAGAGGAATTACTAGAGGACAGGACTCACCCTGAGGGTCACAATGCATATTTATGCCCTCGTCGCACTGAAGAATAGGCGGGCCTCAGGGTGAATGCTAGTTTCTCCTACAATGAACGTTGGACAACATGCCAACCACAAGGTTTTTTGCCATGTGTAAGGAGAAGTTCTGATTTCTGCATCACACTCACCCCTGGGCAGTGATTGGAGATAAAGTCTAGTTTCTGAGGCCTGAAAACTGAGGTAGGGAAGAGATGATGACCTAAGGCCATGGCGGGTCTGATGTGCTCAGTGTGTTGTCAGCTGTCTGGGTGTTGGTCAGGAAATCCGGGCTCAGGTTGTGTCAGACAGTGCATTAGTGCCCAGGTTAGACTATATAATTCGGGTAAAGTCGAGTACCGTGTAGGTATATCTTCATATAAGGTGCCTTGGCAGCTCTTTAGGCAATATTTTTTTTCCAGAAAGCAGGCCTTGTGCTGCATTGTGGGACCGCATTTACCAATCATGAGGGCTTTGAGGCCAGGAGAGTGAGGTCGGAATTCTGAGAACAAAAGTTATACTTGGGCTCAGGGCAAGGGCACGGCAGGTACCCCCTGCAGGTCTGAACCAATATCTCATCCATTTCAAGTCAGGGAGAGAATTAGACTTTGGCTTAGGTTGGAGTTTCTGTGCCTGACGGCCCCTTCATGAAGGGAGCGGGAATCTCGTGTCCATGGAGTTTTTCCCACGTGAGAGTTGTGGGTTGCCCCCTTCAAGAATTCCTTCTGCGGGACAATTGAGACCTTTGGGCAGCTCCAGGACATCCCATATGGAATGACTCCAGAGCACCGTTCGAGGGAGGATGCCTGGGAAGCCAGCCTCGCATTCCAATTGTCTCCTAGCAACAAGCCAGTTTAGATCTGATGGCTCTGCAGGAGCAACCGGGGTGGCTGACTTGATATGGACTTTCCTGAGGATGGGTCCTAATGTGTGTTTGTGTCCATGGGGCCTTGGAATGGGGCCGTGGCACCAGGACCCTGAAGTATTCTCCTAAGCTTTTGACATAGCTCGATGCACATGTTTCCTTGTGGAGACGAGATTTGTTCTGATTGCTGCCTCAGGAAAACCCCTATGCTGGTATTGGAATCCAGGCTTTTGAGGAGACATGCCTGTAACCAAAGCAATGGATCCGATATGGCCAGGGTCCTGTCTGGTTCAATCTTCTTCTCTGCAGACATCCATCTATGGTATGAGTGGAGGTTGATGCTCAGCTGCTATCAGACCGCGCTTGTTTGTCACGGGCGACCTGCACTATTGGGATGGCCTCAGGGATTTGGAGGGTTCTCCTAATTTTTCGGTTTTGGACAATGGAATGGGCAGAGTTCCCATGGATTGGGTAGGCACAGTCCTTATGTGTGGCTCCAGGGACCGCAGCGTGGAGGGTGTGTGGCCCAGGACTTTGAGGACAGAAGTCTGAAAACATAAACACAGCTTAGGTTTGGAGACGTAGGTATGGCAGGCCCGATCTATAAACCATGAGAAGAACTCTTCAGGATATGAAGAAAGAGCGAGTCTGAGGTGCTTGTTCAGTCTTTTGTCTCTAGATTCGGTATCAGCGATGGCCGTGGATTGTCTGGGAAACCTCATGGGCCATTGACGAATCTTCCTCTGTGTGGAATTGGCCCGATCCCAATTCTTTTTCGTCAATCTGTGGAATGGGAGGTCTCCTTTCAGGTTGGTTAACTTAGGTGTCCCGCCAAAAGAGGAATTCCAAAGAAGAGCCCTGTGGAAAAGCGAAGGGACTACCCGAACTATGGGTAAAATTTGGGGCCTAGGGGCATGGCAAGCCCAATATGCTGTCTCTTCATCCAGCCACTGAGAGGCCTAACCTGAGGACTGGGATCAGGCTGAGGGTCACAATGTGTGTTTGTGACCAATGAGGACATAAACATGGGCGGGGCCTCATGGGCCACACTGGTTTCAGCTACACTGAACATTGGAAAACATGCCAACCACATGGTTTCTAGCCACGGGGAAGGAGTTGTGATTTCTGCATCACTTACAAGCCTGGGCAGTGATTGGAGATAAGGTCTAGGTTCTGAAACTTGAGAATCGAGGTTGGGAAGAGATGACGACCTAAGGACATGGCTCATTCGGCGTGCTCAGTGTTCGACCAGCTTTCTGGGTGGGGCCAGGAAGTCCAGGCTCAGGCTGTGTAGAAAGGGCAATAGTGCCCAGGTCAGCCTATATATTTGGGGTACAGTCGAATGGCGTGCAGGTTGATCCTCATTTGGAGTTTCTGGGTAGCCCCACAGGGCAATGTTTTTCTTCCTGAAGGCTGGAAGAGTGCTGCATTATAGTTCTGGTTTGCAAACTGGAGGCTTGTTGGCCAGTAGTCTGAAGACGGAAATCTGAGAACACAAGCTAGGCTTGGGTTTCTGGGTGAGGACAAGGCAGGAACAATCTACAGACCTGAATCGAGATCTCGTGCTTCTGAAGTCAGGGCGAGGATCAGAAGTTCGCTCAGGTTGGTGTTTCTGTCCCTGATGGCCCCTTCTTGAAGGGGCGGGGGGTCAAGAGGCCGTGGGGGTTTTCCCACGATGTTAGTTGTGAGAAGCTCCAAACTGCAAATATTCTTCTGCAGGACAATTGAGACATGTTGGTTGGCTCCAGGCCAACGATTCCGAGCAGGGTTCTAAGGATGGATGCCTGGGTAGCCCACCTTGCATTCCAATTGTGTCCTAGCAACAAGACAGGTTATATCTGCTGTATCTGGGCGAGCAATCTCGATCTGAGTTGAAATGGACTCTCATGTGGATGGATCCTAATATGTTTTTGTGTCTATGGAGACCTTGGAATGAAGCGGTGGCACTGGGGTCCTGAAGGGTTTTTTCAAACAGAGGCTTTGACACAGCTCCAACGTGCAAGTTTCCCATATGTAGATGAGATTTTTTATGACGGATGAGTCAGGAAACAGCCATATGCTGGTATTGAAATCCAGGCCTCTGAGGAGAGATGACTGGATACCACAACAATGAATCCGAATAGTGCCTAGGGGCCTGTTCGTACCTTTTTACCTCTGGGAACATCAGTCTATGCGTCTGAGTGCATGTAGGTGCTCAGATGGGCTCAGATTGCCCGAGTTTGTCCTGGGAAGCCACCACTATTGGGATGGCCTCAGGGAGTTTGCAGGTTTATCCTATTAGTAGGGTTGTGGCCATTGGAATGGGCACATACAATTCCCTTGGAGAGGGCAAGTACAGTCCTCAGGTTTGGCTCCAGGGGCCTGAGCCTGTAGGGTGTGTAGGCAGAGCTGTTTGGACAGTCGTCTGAAAACACAAACGCGGCTTATGTTTCAGGTCATAGGTATGGCAGGATTGATCTACAGACCATGAGGAGAACTCTTCGGGATATGAATAAGGGGCTAGTGTGAGGCTCGTGCTCAAGTTTTTGTCTCTGGATATCGTGTCACTCATGGTCGTGAAATTCCCTGGTGACTTCATGGGAAATGGACGAGTCTTACACTCTGGGGGTTTGGCCCCGTCCAAAGAGTTTGGGGTCATTCTGTGGGATGGAAGAAGTCCGTTTTGTTGTTGTTGTTGATTTGCCATGTTTTGTTTTTTAACCTCAGGTGTCCCACCAAATGAGGGATTCCAGAGTAGAACCCTGGGGAGGGCCGAACGGACAACCAGAAATCTGGTTAAAAATTGTGGCCTAGGGACATGTCAAGCCCTTTATTACATCTAATGGTGGAGCCACTGAGAGGACTTACTAGAGGACAGGACTCACACTGAGGGTCACAATGCGTGTTAATGCCCACTTCGCAAACAAGAATGGGCAGGGCCTCATGGTGAATCCTGGTTTCTCCTACACTGAACGTTGGACAACATGCCAACCACAAGGTTTCTTGCCATGGGTAAGGAAGAGTTCTGATTTGTGCATCACAGGCACTCCTGGGCAGTGATTGGAGATAAGGTCTAGGTTCTGAAGCTGAAAACTGAGGTAGGGAAGAGATGATGACCTAAGGCCATGGCGGGTCTGATGTGCTCAGTGTGCGGTCAGCTGTCTGGGTGTTGGTCAGGAGGTCCGGGCTCAGGTTGTGTCAGACAGTGCATTAGTGCCTAGGTTAGAATATATAATTTGGGTACAGTCGAGTGCCATGTAGATTTATCCTCATATAAGTTGTCTGGGCAGCTCATTAGGCAAAATTTCTTTTCTTGAGGGCAGGCAGAGTGCTTCATTGTCAGTCCGGAATTGCTAAACTTCAGGGCTTCGTGTAGAGGAGTGTGAGGACGGAAGTCTGAGAACACAAGCTAGACTTGGGTTTCAGGGCGAGGACACGGCAGGTACCACTGTAGATCTGAACCAATATCTCATGCATCTGAAGTCAGGGCGAGGATCAGACGTTGGCTCAGGTTAGAGTTTCTGTGCATGACGGCCCCTTCATGAAGGGAGCGGAATCTCAAGGCCATGGAGTTTTTCCCACGTTGGGAGTTGTGGGATGCCCCCATCAAGGATTCCTTCTGCGGGACAATTGAGACCTGTTGGGCAGCTTCAGGACATCCCATATGGAATGACTCCAGGGCACTGTTCGAGGATCGATGCCTGGGAAGCCGGCCTCGCATTCCAAATGTCTCCCAGCAACAAGACAGTTTAGATCTGATGGCTCTGCGGGAGCAACCGGGGTGGCTGACTTGAAATGGACTTTCCTGAGGATGGGTCCTAATGTGTGTTTGTGTCCATGAGGGCCTTAAAAAGGGGCGGTGGCACCGGGACCCTGAAGTATTCTCCTAAGCTTTTGACAAAGCTCGATGCACAAGGTTCCTTGTGGAGACGAGATTTGTTTTGATGGGTGCCTCAGGAAAACCTCTATGCTGGTATTGGAATCCAGGCTTTTGAGGAGACATGCCTGTAATCCAAAGCAATGTATCCGATTATGGCCTAGGGTCCTGTCTGGTTCAAACTTTTTCTCAGGGGACATCCATCTATGGTATGAGTGGAGGTAGATGCTCAGCAGGTATCAGACCGCCCTTGTTTGTCCCGGGCGACCTGCACTATTGGGATGGCCTCAGGGATTTGTAGGGTTCTCCAAATTTTACTGTTTTGGACAATGGCATCGGCAGAATTCCCATAGATTGGGTTGGCAAAGTCCTAATGTGTGACTCCAGGGGCCCCAGCCTGGAGGGTGTGTGGCCCAGGACTTTGAGGACAGAAGTCTGAAAACACAAACTCAGCTTAGGTTTGGGGACGTAGGTATGGCAGGCCCGATCTATAAACCATGAGAAGAACTCTTCCGGATATGAAGAGAGAGCGAGTCTGAGGCGCTTGCTCAGGCTTTTGTCTCTGGATTTTGTATCAGAGATGGCCGTGGAATGTCGGGGAGGCCTCATGGGCCATGGACGAATTTTCCTCTCTGTGGATTTGGCCCGATCCCAATTGTTTTTCGTCAATCTGTGGAATGGGAGGACTCCTTTCAGGTTTGTTACCTCAGGTGTCCCGCCAAAAGAGGAATTCCAAAGAAGAGCCCTGGGTAAAAGTGAAGGGAGAACCCGAACTATGGGTAAAATTTTGGGCCTAGGGGCATGGCAAGCCCAATATGCTGTCTCTTCATCCAGCCACTGAGAGGCCTTACCTTAGGCCTGGGATCAGGCTGAGGGACACAAGGTGTGTTTGTGACCAATGTGGCCCATAAACATGGGCGGGGCCTCATGGGCCACACTGGTTTCAACTACACTGAACGTTGGAAAACATGCCAACCACTAGGTTTCTTGCCAAGGCGAAGGAGAAGTTCTGATTCTTGCATCACGTTCACTCCTGAACAGTGAGTGGATATAAGGTCTAGGTTCTGAAGGTGAAAACTGAGGTTGGGTAGAGATGATGGCCTAAAGCCATTGTGGGTGTGATATGCTCTGTGTATGGCCAGCTGTCTGGGTGTTGGACTGGAGGTCTGCCCTCAGGCTGTGTCAGACAGGGCTTTAGTGCACAGGCTAGACTGTATAATTGGGGTATGGTCGAGTGGCATGCAAGTTGTTACTCATTTGGCGTTTCTGGTTAGCTCTATAGGGCAACATTTTTCTTCTGGAGGGCAGGCAGAGTGCTGCATTGTGTCTCCAGAATTGCCAAACTGGAGGGGTGTGGCCAGGATTGTGAGGAAGGAAGTCTGAAAACACAAGCTAGCACGAGTTTTGGGGCCAAGAGCATGGCAGGACCACTCTGCAGAGGCTGAATCGAGATCTCCTGCAGGTGAGGTCAGGGCGAGTATCAGATGTTGCCTCAAGCTGCAGTTTGTGTCCATGACGGCCCTTACATGAAGGGGGTGGGGGCGTCATGAGGCCAGGGAGGTTTCCCTACGCTGGGAGTTGTGAGCTGCTCCAAACTTCAAAGTTTCCTTCTTCAGGACAGTCGAGTACTATTGGATGGTCCCTTGATGCCCCATACAGAAAGACTCGAGAGCAGGGGCCTAAGCATGGATGCCGAAAAACGCCAACTCACCTTCCCATTGCCTGGTCGAGACAAGGCACGCTCAATCTGCGGGCTCTTGGGTGAGCTACCCAGAAGGCTGAGTTTAAATGGACTCTCCTGAGGATGAGTCATAATGTGGGTTGGTGGCCATGGAGACCTTGGAATGTGGCAGTAGCTAAGGGACTCTGCAGGATTCTCCAACCCGAAGGGCTTGACACAACTCCAACAAGGAAGCTTCCCATGTGGAGATGAGAGGTCTTCTGTCTGGTGCCTCAGGAAAGCCCCGTATGCTGGTCTTCGAACCCAGACCTCTGAGGAGTGATACCTGGACACCAAAGCAAGAGTTCATAATAGGGCCTAGGGGCCTGTCTAGTTCAATCTTCTGTCTCTGCGGATATCTGTCTGTGTGTCTGCATGGAGGTAGTAGTTGCTCAGCTTGTGTCATAATGCCCCTATTTGTCCAGTGCGGCTTGCGGTAGTGGGATGTCCTTGGGGACCTTGAGGTTTCTACTATTTTGTAGAGTTGTGGCCAATGGAATGGGCACTTTCTTAGGAGAGAGCAGGCACAGTTCTGTGGTGTGGCTCCAGAGACCCCAGCCTGGAGGCTGTGTGGGCCATGGCTGTGCAGACAGACATCCAAAAACCCTAACTCAGCTCAGGTTTGGGGCCGAGGTTACGGCAGGCCTGATCTACAGTCCATGAGGGGAGCTCCTCTGGATATGAAAGAAGGGTGAGAGGGAGGCAGTCGCTCAGGCTTTTGTCTCTGGATGTTTTGTCCACAATGGCCGTTTAATGTAGGAGTTGCCTCATGGGTCGTAGAAGTCTCCCTCTCTGGTAGTTTGTCCAGCCCCCAAGAGTTTGGGGTCATTCTGTGGGAAGGGAAGTGTCCTGTTTTCTGCTTCATGTGTCCCCCCAGTAGAGGGATTCTAGAGCATAGCAGTGGGTACTGACAACTGGAATACTCGCCCTCTGGTTAAGCCTGGGGGCCTATGGATATGACAAGCCCCATATGCAGGATCTTGGTCCAGCCACTGAGAGGCGTTACTTTAATACGGGACTCACGCTGCAGGTCACAATGCATGTCTGTGCCCTAGGCGGCCCCCAAGCACTGGCGTGGCCTTTCGGACAATGCAGGTTTTCCCACATTGAACGTTGGACAACATACCAACCCCAAGGTTTCTGGCCATGGGGAAGGAGGAATACTAATTTCTGCATCACGTTCACCCCTGGGCAGTGATTGGAGATAAGGTCTAGGTTCTGAAGCCTGAAAACCGAGGTTGGGAAGAGATGACGACCTACAGCCATAGCGGGTCCTATGTGTCCAGGTTGGGGCCAGCTATCTGGGTGTCGTTTGGGATGTCTTGTCTCAGGCTCTGCCAGACAGGGCATTAGTATACAGGGTGGGCTGTTTAATTGCTTTACAATCGAGTGGCATACATTAGAAAATCATTTGGGGTTTCTTATTAGCAGAATAGGGCAAAGTTTTTCTTCTGAGGGCAGGCAGATGCTGCATTGTGGCTTCGGAATTCCCAACCTGGAGGGCTTGTCGGCCAGGAGAGTGAGGACGGAAGTCTGAGAACACAAGCTAGGCTTAGGTTTCGGGGCAAGGACATGGCAGGCACACTCTGCAGAGCTGAATTGAGATCTCATGCGTCTGAAGTCAGGTCGAGGTTCAGACTTTGGCTCAGGTTTGAGTTTCTGTCCATGTTGGCCCCTTCAGGAAGGGGGGGCATTATGAGGCCATGGGGGTTTTCCCACTATTGGAGTTGTGAGATGCTCCAAACCGCAAGGATTCCTTCTGTGGGACAATTAAGATTTGTTGGATGGCTCCAGGACGTCTTATAAGGTATTTTTCCAGAACAGGGTTCTAAGTATGGATGCCTGGGCAGCCAGCCTCACATTCCAATTGTCTCCTAGCAACAAGAAACTTTTGATCTGCTGGCTTGGGGTAGCAACAGAGGGGACTGAGTTGAAATGGACTTTCCTGAGGATGGTCTTAATGTTAGTTTGAGTCCATGGAGACCTTGGTATGAGGCAGTGGCACCAGGGCCCTGAAGGATTCTCCTAACCAGAGGTTATGACAAAGCTCCAATGAGCAAGTTTTCCATGGGGAGACGAGATTTGTTCTTATTGGTGCCTCAGGAAACCACCATATGCTGGTATTGGAAACGAGTCCTCTGAGGAGAGATGCCTGGAAACCAAAGCAATGGATCTGATTAGGGCCTAGGGGCCTGTCCGGTTCAATATTCTTCTCTGGGGACATCTGTTGTCTGAGTGGAGGTAGTTGCTCAGCTGGTTTGAGATCTCCCCTGTTTGTCCTGGGCGGCCTACACTATTGGGATGGCCTCGGTGACTTTGGAGGTTTTTCCTAATTTGCAAGGTTGTGGCCAATGGAATGGGAAGAATTCCCTTGAAAGGGAAGCACAGTCCTGAGGTGTGGCTCCAGGGACCCAAGTGTGGAGCGTGTGTGGTCCAGGGCTATTTGGACAAAAGTCTGAAAACACAAACTCCACTTAGGTTGGGGGATGTAGGTATGGCCGGCCCGATCTATAGACCGTGAGGAGACCTCTTGGGGATATGAACAAAGGGCGAATGTGAGGTGCTTACGCATGCTTTTTTTTTTTTTTCTGGAAATGTGTCACCGATTGCCATGGAATGTCGGGGTGTCCTCATGGGCCATCGATGAGGCTCCCTTTCTGGGGATTTGACCCGATCCTAAAAGTTTGGGGTCATTCTGTGGGAAGGGAGGAGGCCTTTCTGTTTTTTTTTGTTTACTTTTTTTTTGTTTTTTTTTTTTTTGTTTTTTTTTTGTTTTACCTCAGGTGGACCACCAAAAGAGGGATTCCAGAGCAGAGTCGTGGGTGGGGGCAACTGGACCACCAGACCTCTGGTTAACATTGGGACCTAAGAACATGGCAAGCCCCATATGTGGGTTCTTGGTCCAGACACTGAGAGGCTTTCCTTGAGGATAGGTCTCACACTGAGTTTCACAATGTGGTTTTGTGCCCAAGGATCCCCTCAAGTCAGGGTGTGGCCTAAAGTACCATGCTGGTGCCTCCTACTCTGATCGTTGCACAGTATGGGAACCACAAGTTTTCTGGCCATGGGGAAGATGGAGTTCTAATTTCTGCAACACTTTCACTCCTGGACTGTGATTGGATTTAAGGTCTAGGTTCTGAAGCCTGAAAACTGAGGTTGGGAAGAGATGAAGACCTAAGGCCATGGTGTGTCTGATGTGCTCAGTGTTCGGCCAGCTGTTGAGTGTGGGTTGGGAGGTGCAGGCTCAGGCTGTGGCAGACAGGGAATAAGTGCCCAGGCTAGACTGTATCATTGGGGTGCAGTCGAGTTTCGTGCAGGATGGTACTCATTTGTGGTTACTGGGTAGCCCCAGAGGGCAACGTTTTTCTTCTGGAGGGAAGACACAGTGCCACATAGTGGTTCCAGCATTCCCAAACTGGAAGGCTTGTGGGCCAGGAGTGTGAGGATAAAATTCTGAGAACACAAGCCAGACTTAGATTTCGGGGTGAAGGGAAGGCAGGCACCCTCTGCAGAGATGATTCGAGATCCCGTATACCTGAAGACAGAGCTAGGATCAGACATTGGCTTAGGTCGGAGTTTCTGTCCATGACGGCCCCTTCATGAAGGGGAGGGTGTCACGAGGACATGGAGGTTTTCCGACGATGGGAATTGTGAGATGCTCCAAACCACAATGATTTCTTCTGTGGGACAGTCGAGACATGTTGGATGGCTCCAGGACATCCCATAAGGAAGTTATCCAGAGCAGGGTTCTAAGGATGGATGCCTGGGCAGCCTGCCTCCCATTCCAGGTGTCTCATAGAGCCAAGGCAAGTTCGATCTGCTGGATCTAGTGGAGCAACCGAGGCGGGTGTGTTGAAATGGGTGAGTTGAGGATTGGTCATAATGTGCATTTGTGTCCATGTAGACCTTGGAATGGGGTGCTTGATCCGGGGCCTTGAGGGATGTTCATAACCGGAGGTTTTGATGGAGCTCTAAAGAGTATGTTTCCTATGTAGAGAAGAGAATTGTTTTGATGAGTGCCTAAGGAATCTCCCATATGCTGGTATTGGAAACCAGGCCTCTGAGGAGAGATGACTGGAATCAAAAGCAATGGATCTGATTAGGGCCTAAGTGCCCTTCCAGTTCAATCTTATTCTATGGGGATATCTGTCTCTGGGTCTGAGTGGAGTTGGTTTCCTAACTTGTGAAATATCATCCCTGTTTGTCCTGGGCAGCCAACACAATTCAGATGGCCTTGGGGAGTTTGGAGGATTCTCCTAATCTATAGGGTTGTGGCCAATGGAAATGGCAGAATTCCCCTGGAGAGGGAAGCCACAGTCCTGAGGTGTGGCTCCAGGGGCCCCAGCTTGGATGTTGTGTGGGCCAGGACTGTGGGGACAGAAGTCTGAAAACACAAACGCAGCTTAGGTTTGGGGATGTATGTATGAAGGCTCGATCTACAGACCGTGAGAATTTTCCGGGCTATGAACAAAGGGCGAGTATGTGGCGCTTGCTCAGGGTTTGTCTCTGGATTTTTTGTCAATGGTGGCCGTGGAATGTCGGGGTGTCCTCAAGGGCCATGGACAATTCTTTCTCTGGTGATTTAGCCTGATCCCAAGTGGTTGGGATCATTCTGTGAATGGGAAGAGTCTTTCTGTATTTTTTTTTTTTTACCTCAGGTGTCCCACCAAAGAGGGATTCCCGAGTAGAGCCCTGAGTAGGGGTGACTAGACATCTCGAACTCTGGTTGAGATTGGGGGACTAGGGGCTTGGCAAGCCCCATATGTGGGCTGTTGTTCCAGTCACTAAGAGGCTTTACATGAGGATAGGGCTCACGCTGAGGGTCACAATGTGTGTTTGTGCAAATTGTTGCCCTCAGGGATAGGTGGGGCCTCATAGTCTATGCTGCTTTCTCCTACAATGAACATTGGACAACATGCCAACCACTAGGTTTCTTGCCAAGGCGAAGGAGAAGTTCTGATTCTTGCATCACGTTCACTCCTGAGCAGTGAGTGGAGATAAGGTCTAGGTTCTGAAGGTGAAAATTGAGGTTGGGTAGAGATGATGGCCTAAAGCCATTGTGGGTTTGATATGCTCAGTGTACGGCCAACTGTCTGGGTGTTGGACTGGAGGTCTGCCCTCAGGCTGTGTCAGACAGGGCTTTAGTGCACAGGCTAGACTGTATAATTGGGGTATGGTCGAGTGGCATGCAGGTTGTTACTCATTTGGCGTTTCTGGTTAGCCCTATAGGGCAACATTTTTCTTCTGGAGGCCAGGCAGAGTGCTGCATTGTGTCTCCAGAATTGCCAAACTGGAGGGGTGTGGCCAGGATTCTGAGGACGGAAGTCTGAGAACACAAGTTAGGCTTAGGTTTCGGGGTGAGGGCCCAGCAGGCACACTCTCAAGTGCTGAATCGAGATCTCATGCTTCTGAATTCAGGGCGAGGATCAGACTTTGGCTTAGGATGGAGTTTCTGTCCGTGATGGCCCATTTATGAAGGTGTGGGGCATCATGAGGAAATGGAGGTTTTCTCACAGTGTTATTGTGTGATGCTTCAAACCACAAGGATTCATTCTGCGAGACAGTCAAGACAGGTTGGTTGGATTCAAGACGTCCCATAAAGAAGTTCTCCAGAGCAGGGTTCTAAGGATGGATGCCTGGGAAGCCCGCCTCCCATTCTAACTGTCTCGTAGTGACAAGGAAGGTTTGATCTGCTGGCTCTGGCTGAGCAGACGAGGGGGCTGATTTGAAATGGACTCTCCTGAGAATGGATCATAATGTAAGTTTGTGTCCTTGGAGACCTTGGGATTGGGCCATGGTGCCAGTGCCCTGAAGGATCCTCCTAACCTGAGATATTGACACAGCTCCAAAGAGCAAGTTTCCCATGTGGAGATGAGATCTGTTCTGATTGTTTCCTTAGGAAACCCCCATATTCTGATATTGGAAACCAGGCCTCTGAGGAGAGATACCTAGAAACCAAAGCAATGCATCAGAAGTTGGCTCAGGTTGGAGTTTCTGTCCATGATGGCCCCTTTATAAAGGGGAGCATCTCATGAGGCCATGTAGGTTTTCCTACGATAGGAGTTGTGAGATGCTCCAATCTGCAAGGATTCCTTCTGTGGGACAGTCAAGACCTGTTGGAAGGCTCCAGGACATCCCATATGGAACGGCGCCAGAGCAGGATTCCAAGGATGGATGCCTAGAGAGTCTGCTTTGCATTCCAGTTGTCTCCTAGCGACAAGGCAGGTTTGATATTCTGCCTCTGGGGGAGTAATCGACGGGGCTGAGTTGAAATGTACTCTCCTGCCGAATGATCATAATGCGGGTATGTGTCCATGGAGACCTTGGAATAGGGCGGTTGCTCCGGCTACCTGAAGGTTTCTCCTAACTGGAGGCTTTTACAGAGCTCCAAAGGATAAGTTTCCCATGTGAAGACAAGATTTGTTCTGATTGGTATCTCTGGAATCCCCCATATGCTGGTATTGGAAAACAGGCCTCTGAGGAGAGATGCTTAGAAAAAAAAGCAATGGAACCAATTACATTCTAGGGGCCAGTCCAGTTTAATCTTCTTCTCTTGGGTTATCTGTCTATGGGTGAGTTGACGTCGTTGCTCAGCTTGTGAGAGATCGCCCCTCTTTGTCCTGGGTGGCCTACACTATTGGAATGGCCTCTGGGACTTTGGAGGTTTCTCCTTATCTGTAGGGTTGTGGCCAATGGAATGGGAAGAATTTCCTTGGAGAGGGCAGGCACAGTCCTGAGGTGTGGCTCCAGGGGCCTCAGTCTGGAGGGTGTGTGGGACAGGGATGTCAGGATAGAAGTCTGAAAACACAAACTCGGCTTAGGTTTGGGGACGTAGGTATGGCAGGCCCAATCTACAGACTATGAGGAGAATTTTTTGGGCTATGACCTAAGGGTGAGTGTGAACGCTTGCTGAAGCTTATGTCTCTGGATTTTGTGTCAATAGTGGCCGTGAAATGTCGGGCTGGCCTCATGGGCCATGGACGAGTCTTTCTCTCTGGACCCCAATCACTTGGGATGGCCCAATCCCAAGTGATTGGGGTCATTCTGTGAGTGGGAGGAGTCCTTTCTGTGTTTATTTACCTCAAATGTCCCACCAAAGAGGGATTCCAGAGCAGAGCCCTGAGTAGGGGTGACTAGATGTCTCTACCTCTGGTTAAGATTGGGTGACTTGGGGCATGGCAGGCCCCATATGTGGGCTCATGGTCCAGCCACTGAGAGGCTTTACTTGAGGACAGGGCTCAAACTGAGGGTCCCAATGTGTGTTTGAGCCCACCACAGCTCTTAAGCATAGGCAGGGCCTCAGGGACCCTACACTACCCTCAGGGGCCCTACTACTACCCCTGTAGGCCTACAGGGGTCCTACACTGAACGTTGGACAAGATGCCAACCACAAGATTCTGGCGAGAGGGAAGGAGGAGTTCTGATTTCTGCATCACGTTCACCCAGGGGAAGTGAGTAGAGATAAGGTCTAGGATTCTGTAGCCTGAAAACCGAAGTTGGAAAGAGATGGCGACCTAAGGCCATGGCGGTTCAGATGTTCTCAGTGTACTGCAAGCTGTCTGGGTGTCGGTTGGGAATTCAGGCCTCAGGTTCTGTCAGACAGGGCATTAGTGCACAGGCTAGACTATATAATTGGTGTACAGTTGAGTGACGTGCAGGTTTATCCTCATTTGAGGTTTCTGGGTAGACCCATAGGGCAATATTTTTCTTCTAGAGGGCAGGCAGAGTGCAGCACTGTGTCATCGGAAATCCCAAAATAGAGGGCGTGTGGTCCAGGAGAGTGAGGACGGAAGTCGGAGAACACTAGCTACGCTTAGGTTTTGGGGTGAGGGCACAGCAGGTACACTCTGAAGAGCTGAATCAAGATCTCGTGCATCTGAAGTCAAGGCGAAGATCAGCTGTTGGCTCAGGTTGGAGTTTCTTTCCATGATCTGCCTTCATGAAGATTGGGGGCATCATGTGACCTTAGAAGCTTTCCATGATATGAGTTGTTAGGTGGTCCATGCACAAGGACTGCTGTGGGACAGTCGAGACCTGTTGGATGGCTCAAGGATGTCCCATAAGGAACGACGCAAGAGCAGGGTTCTAAGGATGGATGCCTGAAGAGCCCAACTCGCATTTCAATTGTCTCCTAGCGACAAGGCAGGTTCAATCTGCTGGCTCTGGAGTAGCAACCGAGGGGGTTTAGTTGAAATGGACTCTCCTGAGGATGGGTCATAATTTGGGATTGTGTCCATGGAGATATTCAAATGGGGCAGTGGCTCCAGTGACCTGAAGTTTTCTCCTAACTGGAGGTTATGACACAGCTCCATAGAGCAAGATTCCCATGTGGAGACGAGATTTTTTCTGATAGGTAGCTCTGGAAACCCCCTTATGCTGGTATTGGAATCCAGGCCTCTGAGGAGAGATGCCTGAAAACAAAAGCAATGGATCCAATTAGGGCCTAGGTGCCTGTCTTGTTCAATATTCTTTTCTATGGATATCTGTCTAAGGTTCTGATTGGAGGTAGTGGCTCAGCTTGTGCCAGAGGGTCCCTGTATGTCCAGGACATCCTACACTATTGGGATGGCCTCAGAGATTTTGGATGATTCTCCTAATCTGTCAGGTTGTGCCAAATGAATGAGCAGAATTCCCTTGGAGAGGCCAGGCACAGTCCTGAGGTGTGGCTCCATGGGGCCCAGCCTTTAGAATGTGTGGGTGAGGACAATGGAGACAGAAGTCTGAAAACACAAACTCGGCTTAGGTTTGGGGACATAGGTATGTCAGGCCCGATCTACAGACCTTGAGAATTTTGGGGGCTCTGAACAAAGGGCAACTGTGTGGCGCTTTTTCAGGTTTTTGTCTCCGGATTTTGTGTCAATGGTGGCCGTGGAATGTCAGGCTGGCCTCATCGACCATGGATGAGTATTTCTCTCTGTGGATTTGGCCAGATTCCAAGTGTTTGGGGTCATTCTTTGGATGGTAGGAGTCCTTATTTTTTTTTTTTTCTTTATCTTGGGTTTTTTTTTTTTTTTTTTTTTTTTTTTTTTTTTTACCTTATGTGTCCCACCAAAGAGGGATTCCAGAAAAGAGCTCTGAATAAGGTTGACTAGACTTCTCAAGCTCTGGCTAGGATTGGGGGAGTAGGGGCATGGCAAGTCCCATATGCAGGCTCTTGGTCCAGCCCCGGAGAGGCTTTACTTGAGGCCAGGGTTCATGCTTAGGGTCCTAATGTGTGTTTGTGCCCATCGCAGCCCTCAAGCATGTCTGCGGCCTCATTGGCCATGCTGGGTTTTCATATACTGAACGTTGGACAACATGCCAACCACAAGGTTTCTGGTCATGGGGAAGGTGAAGTTCTGATTTCTGCATCACGTACATCACTTAGTTGTGAGTGGAGATAATGTCTAGGTTATGAAGCCTGAAGACCAAGGTTGGGAAGAGATGATGACCTAAGGCCATGGCATGTTCGATGTGTTCAGTGTGAGGCCAGGTGTCTGGGTGTCGGTCACGAGGTCTGGGGTCAGGCTGTGTCAGACAGGGCATTAGTGCCCAGGCTAGACTGTATAATTGGGGTACAGTCTAGAGAATTGCAGGTTGATCCTCATTTGATGTTTCTGGGTAGACCCCTAGGGCAACGTCTCTCTTCTGGAGGGCAGGCAGAGTGCTGCATTTTGTCTCCAGAATTCCCAAAGTGGAAGGCTTGTGGGCCAGGAGTGTGAGGATGGAAGTCTGAGAACGCGAGCTGGCTTAGGTTTTGGGGCGAGGGCAAGGCAGGCACACTCTGCAGAGCTGAATTGAGATCTCATGCATCTGAGGTCAGGGCGAGGATCAGACGGGAGTTTCTGTCCATGATGTCCTCTACCTGAAGGTGGAGGCATCACGAGGCCATGGAGGTTTTCCCACGGTGCGAGTGTGTGATGCTGCAAACCACAAGGATTCCTTCTGCAGGACAGTTGAGACCTGTTGAATGGATCAAGGACACCCCATTAGTTATTTCTCCAGAGCAGAGTTCTAACAACGGATACCTGGGCAACGAACTCGCATTCCAATTGTCTCCTAGTGACAAAGCAGGTTTGATCTGCTGGCACTGGGTGAGCAACCGCCAGGTTTGTGTTGAAATGGACTCTCCTGAGGATGGGTCATAATGTGGGATTGTGTCCATTGAGACATTGGAATGGGGCGGTGGCTCCAGTGACGTGAAATTTTCTCCTAACTGGAGGTTTTGACACAGTTCCATATAGCATGATTCCCATGTGGCATGCGATTTGTTCTGATTGGTAGCTCCAGAAACCCCCATGTGCTGGTATTGGAATCCAGGCCTCTGAGGAGAGATACATGAAAACAAAAGCAATGAATTCGTTTAGGGCCTAGGTGCCTGTCCTCTTCAATCTTCTTTTCTATGGATATCTATCTACATTTCTGATTGGAGGTAGTGGTTCAGCTTGTGGCAGATGGTCCCTGTTTGTCCCGGACATCCTACAATATTGGGGTGGCCTCGGAGACTTCGGATGTTTCTCCTAATCTGTCAGGTTGTGCCAAATGAATGAGCAGAATTCCCATGGAGAGGGCAGGCACAGTCCTGAGGTGTGGCTCCATGGGGCCAAGCCTTGAGGGTGTGTGGGCCAGGACAATGGAGACAGAAGTCTGAAAACACAAACTTGGCTTAGGTTTGGGAACATAGGTATGCCAGGCCCGATCTACAGACCGTGAGAATTTTTCAGGCTTTGAACAAAGGGCGAGTGTGTGGCGCTTTTTCAGGCTTTTGTCTCCGGAATTTGTGTCAATGGTGGCCGTGGAATGTTAGGATGGCCTCATCAGCCATGGACGAGTATTTCTCTCTGTGAATTTGGCCCAATTCCAAGTGTTTGCTGTCATTCTTTGGACGGTAGGAGTCCTTTCTCTATTTTTTTTTAACCTCATGTGTCCCACCAAGGAGGGATTCTAGAGAAGAGATCTGAGTAGGGGTGACTAGACTTCTCAAGCACTGGTTAAGGTTTGGGGAGTAGGGGCATGGTAATCTCCATATGTGGACTCTTGGTCCAGCCCCGGAGAGGCTTTACTTGAGGCCAGGGTTCATGCTTAGGGTCCTAATGTGTGTTTGTGCCCATCGCAGCCCTCAAGCATGTCTGAGGCCTCATGGGCCATGCTGGTTTCTCCTACACTGCACGTTGGACAACATGCCAACCACAGGGTTTCTGGTCATGGGGAAGGAGGAGTTCTGATTTCTGCATCACGTACACGGCATGGCAGTGAGTAGAGATAAGGTCTAGATTCTGAAGCCTGAAAACCGAGGTTGGTAAGAGATGACGACCTAAGGCCATGGTGGGTCCGATGCACTTAGTGTGCGGCCAGATGTCTGTGTCCATCATGAGGTCTGGGCTCAGGCTGTGTCAGGCAGGGCATTAGTCCCCAGGCTAGACTGTATAATTGGGGTACAGTCGAGTGATGTGAAGGTTGGTCCTCATTTGGGGTTTCTGTTTGGCCCCATAGGGCAAAGATTTTCTTCTGCAGGGCAGGCAGAGTGCTGCATTCTGGCTCCAGAATTGCCAACTTCAGGGCTTGTGGGCCAGGTGTTTTTGGACAGAAGTCTGAGAACACATGTTCAGCTTAGAATTCACAGCGGTGACATGGCAGGCACACTCTACAGACATGAAATGAGATCTCGTGCATCTTAAGTCAGGGCGAGGATCAGATGTTGGCTTAGGTTGGAGTTTCTGTACATGATGTCCCCTTCATGAAGGTGGGGGGGCATCAGGAAACCATGGAAGATTTCCAACATTGTGAGTGTGTGATGCTCCAAACCACAAGGATTCCGTCAGCGGGACAGTCACGACCTTTTGGATGGATCAAGGACGTCCCATAAGAAATGCTCCAAAGCACAGTTCTAATGATGGATGCCTGGGCAGTCCAACTTGCATTCCAGTTGTGTCCTAGTGAAAAGGAGGATTCGATCTGCTGTCACTGGGGGAACAACCGAGGGGGCTGAATTGAAATGGACTCTCATGAGGATCAGTCATGATGTGGATTTGTGTCCATGGATCCCTTGGAATGGGGCAGTGGCTCTGTTGCCCTGAAGAATTCTCCTAACCTGAGGTTTTGATGCAGCTCCAAAAAGCAAGTTTCCCATGTAGAGATGAGATTTGTTCTGAAACCCCCACAACCTGGTATTGGAAACCAAGCATCTGGGGAACAATGCCTGGAATCCAAAGCAATGGATCGGATTACGGTCTAGGGGCCTGTCCTTTTCAATATTCTCCTCTGAGTGTCTCTGTCTAAGATTCAGAATGGAGGTCACTGCTCAGCTTGTGTCAGATCACCCATGTTTGTTGGATGTTTATTGGGCTGGTCTTGGGAATTGGAGGTTTCTCCTAATCTGTAAGGTTGTGGCAAATGAAACGGGCAGAGTTCCCTTGGAGAGCACTGGCACAGTCCTTAGGTGTGACACCACCTTTCTGGGTGTCATCCAGGAGGTCCAGGCTCAGGCTGTGTCAGACAGGGCATTAGTGCCAAGCTTAGACTGTATAATTGGAGTAAAGTTGAGTGGCATGCAGGTTGATCCTCATTTGGCGTTTCTGGGTAGCCCCAGGGGCAACGTTTTTCTTCTGGAGGGAAGGAAGAGTGCTGCATTGTGGCGACGGAATTCTCACACTGGAGGGCTTGTGGGCCAGAATTGTGAGGAAGGAAGTGTGAGAACACAAGCTAGGCTTAGGTTTTGGGTCAAGATCATGGTAGGCACACTCTGTAGAGCTAAATCTAAATCTCATGCATCTGAAGTCAGGGCGAGGATCAGACGTAGGCTCAGGTTGAAGTTTCTGTTCAGGATGGCCCCTTCATGATGGTGGGGGGCATCATGGGGCTATGGAGACTTTCCCACGATTGGCATTGTATGTTGCTCCAATCGGCAAGGATTCCTTCTACGGGACAGTCGAGACCGGTCAGATTGCTCCAGGACGTCCCATGGGGAACCACGGCAGTGCAGGGTTCTAAGGATGGATTCCTGGAGTGCCCGCCTCACATTCCTATTGTCTCCTAGTGACAAGGCAGGTTCGATCTGCTTCTTTTGGGGAGCAACCAAAGGGGATGTGTTGAAATGGACTCGCCTGCGGATGGGTCATAATGCGGGTTTGTGTCCATGGAGACCTTGGAATGGGGTGTTGGCTGCTGGGACCTGAAGGTTTCCCTTAACTGGAGGTTGTGACACAGCTCCAAAATGCATGTATCCCATGTGGAAATGAGATTTGTTCAGACTGGTACCTCCTGAAGAACACATATACTGGTATTGGAAACCAGGCCTCTGAGGAGAGATGCCTGGAATCAAAAGCAATGGATCTGATTAGGGCCTAGGTGCCTGTCCGGTTCAATCTTCTTCTCTGGGGTTATCTGTCTATGGATCTGAGTTGAGGTAGTTGCTCATCTTGGGACAGATCACCCTGTTTGCCCTGAGTGGCCAACACTATTGGGATGGCATCAGGGACGTTGGAGTGTTTTCTTAATCTTTAGGGTTGTGGCCAATGGAATGGGCAGAATTTGCTTGGAGAAGGCAGGCACAGTCCTGAGGCATGGCTCCAGGGGCCCCAGCCTGGAGGGTGTGTGGGCCAGGACAGTGGGGACAGAAATCTGAAAACCCAAACTCAGCTTAGATTTGGGGACGTAGGTATGACATGCCTGATCTATAGACCGTGAGGAGAATTTATCAGGCTATGAACAAAAGGCAAGTGTGAGGCATATCTCCAGGCTTTTGTCTCTAGATTTTGTGTCAATGGTGGCCATGGAATGACAGGATGGCCTCTTTGGCCATGGATGATTCTTTCTCTTTTAAGATTTGGTCAGATCCCAAGTTTTGGGGCTCATTCAGGGGATGGAGGAGACCCTTCAATATTTTTTTTCCTCCGGGGTTCCAGAGCAGAGACCTGAATAGGGGTGACTAGAACTCTCAACCTCTCATTAATATTGGGGGACTAGGGATGGCAATGCGGGTTCTTGGTCCAGCCCCTGAGAGGCTTTACTTGAGGACAGGGCTCACACTGAGGGTCCCAATGTGTTTGTGCCCATTGCGGTTCTCAAACATGGGCGGGGACTCATGGGCTACACTGGTTTCTCCTACACTGAACGTTGGAAAACATGCCAACCACAAGGTTTCTTGCCTTGAGGAAGAAGGAGTTTCATTTCTGCATCACATTCACTCCTGGGTAGTGAGTATATATAAGGTCTAGGTTCTGAAGCCTGAAAACCAAGGTTGAAAAGAGATGATGACCTAAAGCCATGGCGGGTCTGATGTGCTCAGTGTACAGCCAGCTGTCTGGGTGTCGGTTGAAAATTCAGACCTCAGGCTGTGCAAGACAGGGCATTAACGCCGAAGCGAAACTGTATAATTGGGGTAGAGTCAAGTGGCATGCAGGTTGATCCTCATTTGGTGTTCTGGTTAGCCCCATAGGACAACGTTTCTCTTCTGGAGGGCAGTCAGAGTGCTGCATTGTGTCTCTCCAGAATTCCCTAACTGGAGGGCTGGTGGGCTCGGAGTGTGAGGACGAAGTCTGAGAACAATAGCTAGGTTTTGCTTCGGGGCGGGGTTTCGGCAGGCACACTCTGCAGAGTTGAATCAAGATTTCGTGCATCTGAAGTCAGGGCGAGGATTAGACGTTGGCTCAGGTTGGAGTTTCTGTCCAAGATGGCTCTTTCATGAAGGGGACAGTGCACCACGAGGCCACAGAGCTTTTCCCATGATGGGAGTTGTGAGGTGCTCCAAAGCGCAAGGATTCCTTCTGCAGGACAGCTGTGACCTGTTGGATGGCTCCAGGACGTCCCATATGGAATTACTTCAGAGTAGTTTTCTACAGATGGATGCCTAGCCAGTCCGCCTCACATTCCAATTGTCTCCTAGTGACAAGATAGGTTCGATCTGCTGGCTCTAGGGGAGCACCCAAGGGCACTGAGTTGAAATAGACTCTCCTGCAGATGGGTCCTAATGTGGGATTGTGTCCATGGAGACCTTGGAATGAGGTGGTGGCACCGGGGCCCTGAAGGATTTTCCTAGCCGGAGGTTATGACACATCTTGAAAGAGCACGTTTCCCATGTGGAGAAGACATTTGTTCTGACTGATGCCTCAGGAAACCCCCATATGGTGGTATTGAAAACCAGGCCTCTGAGGTTCTGACATAGCTCCTCGAGCAAGTTTCCAATGTGCAGACAAGACTTGCTCTGAAGGAGCCTATGGAAACCCCATAGGCTGGTATTGGAAACCAGGCCTCTGAGAAGAGATGCCTGGAAACAAAAGCAATGGATCTGATTAGGGCGTAGGGGCCTGTCCAGTTCAATGTTCTTCTCTGGGGACATCTGTCTCCGAGTCTGTGTGGAGCTAGTTGCTCAGCTAGTGTCAGATCACCCCTGTTTGTTCTGAGCAGCCTACAATATTGGGATGGTCCCAGGGACATTGGAGATTTCTCCTGATTTATATGGTTGTGGCCAATGGAATATGAAGAATTCCCTTTGAGAGGGCAGGAACAATCCTGATGTGTGGTTCCAGGGGCCCTAGCATGGAGGGTGTGTGTTTTCACACAACTGTCCAAACAGCCCTGGTTTACACAACCTACAGGCTCAGGCCCGTGGAGCCAAACCTGAGGACTGTACTTGTCCTCTCAGAGGGAATTGTGTGTGCCCATTCCAAAGGCCACAACCCTTTTAATAGGATAAACCTCCAAAGTCCCTGATCCATCTCAATAGTGGTGGCTTCCCAGGAAAAACAGGGGTAATCTGAGCCCAACTGAGCACCTACTTGCACTCAGACCCATAGACAGATGTCCCAGAGGTATGAAGGAAAGAACAGGCCCCTAGGCACTAATCAGATCCATTGCTTTGGTTTGCAGGCATCTCTCCTCAGAGACCTGGATTTCAAAAGCAGCATATAGCTGTTTCTTGACTCACCCATCAGAAAACATCTCATCTACACATGGGAAACTTGCACGTTGGGGCTGTGTCAAAGCCTCTGTTTAGGAGAACCCTTTAGGGCCCCAGTGCCACCGCTTCATTCCAAGGTTTCCATAGACACAAAAGCACATTCGGACCCATCCCCAGGGGTGTCCATTTCAACTCAGCGTACACGGCTGCTCCCCACAGATCCAGGAGATCTAACCTGTCTTGTTGCTAGGAGACAATTGGAATGCGAGGTGGGCTACCCAGCCATCCATCCTTAGAACCCTGCTCAGAATCATTGGCCTGGAGCCAAACAACAGGTCTCAATTGTCCTGCAGAACACTCTCTGCAGTTTGGAGCTTCTCACAACTCCCATCGTGGGAAAACACACATGGCCTCGTGATCCAACCCCCCTTCAAGAAGGGGCCATCAGGGACAGAAACTCCAACCTGAGCGATCGTCTGATCCTCGCTCTGACTTCAGAAGCACGAGATCTCGATTCAGGTCTGTAGATTGTGCCTGCCATGGCCTCACCCAGAAACCTAAGCCTAGCTTGTGTTCTCAGACTTTTGTCGTCAGACTACTGGCCCACAAGCCCTTCAGTTTGGTAATCCAGAACTACAATGCAGCACTCTGCTGGCCCTCCAAAAGAAAAACATTGTCATCTGGGGCTACCCAGTAACCCCAAATAAGGATCAACCTGCACCGACCTTGGCTGTACCCCAAATACATAGGCTGACCAGGGCACTAATGCCCTTTCTGACACAGCCTGAGTCTCGTCCCCGTGGACCCTCCCAGACAGCTGGCCGCACACTGAGCACATTGAGCCGCCATGGCCTTAGGTCGACATCTCTTCCCAACCTCGGTTTTCAGGTTTCAGAACCTAGACCTTATCTCCAATCACTGCGCAGGGTTGAAGGTGATGCAGAAATCAGAACTCCTTCCCCATGGCAAGAAACCTTGTGGTTGGAATGTTGTCCAACGTTCAGTGTTGTTGAAACCAGTGTGGCCCATGAGGCCCCGCCCATGCTCGCGGGCCACATTGGTCACAAACACACATTGTGACGCTCAGGCAGAGCCCAGTCCTCAAGTAAGGCCACTCAGTGGCTGGATGAAGAGATAGCATATTGGACTTGCCATGCCCCTAGGCCCCAATTTTTAACCATAGTTCGGGTTGTCCCTTCAGTCTTCCCCACGGCTTGGCTTTGGAATTCCTCTTTTGGTGGGACACCTGAGGTAACAAAACTGAAATGAGTCTTCCCATCCCACAGATTGACGAAAAGCAATTGGGAATCGGGCCAAATCCTCAGAGAGGAAGATTCGTCCATGGCCCATGAGCCCTCCCCGACATTCCACGGCCATCGCTGATACAAAATCCAGAGACAAAAGCCTGAGCAAGCGCCTCAGACTCGCACTTTCTTCGTATCCTGAAGAGTTCTTCTCATGGTTTGTAGATCGGGCCTGCCATACCTACGTCCCCAAACTAAGCTGAGTTTGTATTTTCAGACTTCTGTCCTCAAAGTCTTGGGCCACACACCCTCCAGGCTGGGCCCCTGGAGCCACACATTAGGACTGTGCCTACCAATCCATGGGAATTCTGCCCATTCCATGGTCCAAAACCGTACAAATTAGGAGAAACCTCCAAAGTCCCTGAGGCCATCCCAATAGTGTAGGTCGCCCAGAACAAACAAGGGCTGTCAGACACCAGCTGATAATCGACCTCCACTCATACCATAGATGGATGTCCCCAGAGAAGAAGATTGAACCAGACAGGACCCTAGGCCATAATAGGATCCATTGCTTTGGGTTATAGGCATGTGTTCTCAAAAGCCTGATTCCAATACGAGCATAGGGGTTTTCCTGAGGCACCCATCAGAACTCATCTCGTCTTCACAAGGAAACCTGTGCATGGGAGCCATGTCTAAAGCTTAGGAGAGTACTTCAGGGTCCCAGTGCCACTGCCCCATTCCAAGGCCCTCATGGACACAAAATCACATTAGGACCCATCCTCAGGAAAGTCCATTTCAACTCAGCCACCCCGGTTGCTCAGGCAGAGCCATCAGATCTAAACTGTCTTGTTGCTAGAGGAAATTGCAATGCGAGGCGGGCTTCCCAGGCATCCATCCGCGAACGGTGCTCTGGATTCATTCCATATGGGATGTCCTGGAGCTGTCCAACAGGTCTCAATTGTCCCGCAGAAGGAATCCTTGAAGGGGGCATCCCACAACTCCCAACGTGGGAAAACCTCAATGGCCTCGAGATTCTGCTCCCTTCATGAGCGTCCGTCATGCTCAGAAACTCCAACCTGAGCCAACGTCTGATCCTCGCCCTGACTTCACATGGATGAGATATTGGTTCAGATATGCAGGGGGTACCTGCCATGCCCCCCTGAAACCTACGTCTAGCTTGTCTTCTCAGACTTCCGTCCTCACACTCCTGGCCCCGAAGCCCTCAAGTTTGGCAATTCCGGACCCACAATGCAGCACTCTGCCTGCCCTCTAGAAAAAAAATTATTGCCTCATGAGCTGCCCAGGCACCTTAAATGAGGGTAAACCTACACAGCACTCGACTTTACCCAAATTATATAGTCTAACCTGGGCACTCATGCACTGTCGAACACAACCTGAGCCCGGACCTCCTGACCAACACCCAGAAAGCTGACCGCACACTGAGCACATAAAACCCGCCATGGCCTTAGGTCATCATCTCTTCCCTACCTCAGTTTTCAGGCTTCAGAACCGAGACCTTATCTCCAATCACTTCCCAGGGGTGAGTGTGATGCAGAAATCAGAACTCCTCCTTACCCATGGCAAGAACCCTGTGGTTGGCACGTTGTCCAACGTTCAGTGTAGGAGAAACCAGCATTCACCCTCAGGCCCCGCCCATTCTTGAGTGCGAGGAGGGCATACACACGCATTGTGACCCTCAGGATGAGTCCTGTCCTCTAGTAAGTCCTCTCAGTTGCTGGACCATTAGATGTCATAATGGGCTTGACATGTCCCTAGGCCCCAATTTTTAACCAAATTTCTGATGGTCCAGTCGCCCCTCCCCAGGGCTCTACTCTGGAATCCCTCATTTGGTCGTACACCTGAGGATAAAAAAGAAAAAAACAAGAATAAAAAAAAAAAAAAACGGACTTCTTCCAGCCCACAGAATGACCCCAAACTCTTTGGACGGGGCCAAACCACCAGAGAGTAAGACTCGTCCATTTCCCATGAAGTCACCCAGAAATTCCACGACCATGAGTGACATGATATCCAGAGACAAAAACTTGAGCAGGAGCCTCACACTCGCCCTTCTTTCAAATCCCGAAGAGTTCTCCTCATGGTCTGTAGATCAGTCCTGCCATACCTATGACCCGAAACATAAGCCGAGTTTGTTTTCCGACAACTGTCCAAACAGCCCTGGCCTACACAACCTACAGGCTCAGGCCCCTGGAGCCAAACCTGAGGACTGTACTTGCCCTCTCCAAGGGAATTGTGTGTGCCCATTCCAATGGCCACAACCCTTCTAATAGGATAAACCTCCAAAGTCCCTGATCCATCTCAATAGTGGTGGCTTCCCAGGAAAAACAGGGGCAATCTGAGCCCAACTGAGCACCTACCTGGACTCAGACCCATAGACAGATGTCCCCAGAGGTAAAAAGGAAAGAACAGGCCCCTAGGCACTCATCAGATCCATTGCTTTGGTTTCCAGGCATCTCTCCTCAGAGGCCTGGATTTCAAAAGCAGCATATAGCTGTTTCTTGACTCACCCATCAGAAAACATCTCATCTACACATGGGAAACTTGCACGTTGGAGCTGTGTCAAAGCCTCTGTTTAGGAGAACCCTTTAGGGCCCCAGTGCCACCGCTTCATTCCAAGGTCTCCATAGACACAAAAGCACGTTAGGACCCATCCCCAGGGGTGTCCATTTCAACTCAGCGTCCTCGGTTGCTCCCCACAGATCCAGGAGATCTAACCTGTCTTGTTGCTAGGAGACAATTGGAATGCGAGGTGGGCTACCCAGCCATCCATCCTTAGAACCCTGCTCAGAATCATTGGCCTGGAACCAAACGACAGGTCTCAATTGTCCTGCAGAAGACTCTCTGCAGTTTGGAGCTTCTCACAACTCCCATCCTGGGAAAACACCCATGGACTCGTGATGCCCCCCCCCATTCATGAAGGAGCCATCAGGGACAGAAACTCCAACTTGAGCGATCGTCTGAATCTCGTGCTGACTTCAGATGCACGAGACCTCGATTCAGGTCTGTAGATTGTGCGTGCCATGGCCTCATCCAGAAAACTAAGCTTAGCTTGTGTTCTCAGACTTTTGTCGTCAGACTACTGGCCCACAAGCCCTCCAGTTTGGCAATCCATAACTACAATGCAGCACTCTGCCGGCTCTTCAGAAGAAAAACATTGTCTTCTGGGGCTAACCAGTAACCCCAAATGAGGATCAACCTGCACCGACCTTGGCTGTACCCCAAATACATAGGCTGACCAGGGCACTAATGCCCTTTCTGACACAGCCTGAGCCTGGAACCCCTGGCCCCTCCCAGACAGCTGGCCGCACACTGAGCACATCGAGCCGCCATGGCCTTAGGTCGTCATCTCTTCCCAACATCAGTTTTCAGGTTTCAGAACCTAGACCTTATCTCCAATCACTGCCCAGGGTTGAAGGTGATGCAGAAATCAGAACTCCTTCCCCATGGCAAGAAACCTTGTGGTTGGCATGTTGTCCAACGTTCAGTGTAGTTGAAACCAGTGTGGCCCATGAGGCCCCGCCCATGCTCGCGGGCCACATTGGTCACAAACACACATTGTGACCCTCAGGCTGAGCCCAGTCCTCAAGTAAGGCCCCTCAGTGGCTGGATGAAGAGATAGCATATTGGGCTTGCCATGCCCCTAGGCCCCAATTTTTAACCATAGTTCGGGTTGTCCCTTCAGTCTTCCCCACGGCTTGGCTTTGGAATTCCTCTTTTGGTGGGACACCTGAGGTAACAAAACTGAAATGAGTCCTCCCATCCCACAGATTGACGAAAAGCAATTGGGAATCGGGCCAAATCCTCAGAGAGGAAGATTCGTCCATGGCCCATGAGGCGTCCCCGACATTCCACGGCCATCGCCGATACAAAATCCAGAGACAAAAGCCTGAGCAAGCACCTCAGACTCGCACTTTCTTCATATCCTGAAGAGTTCTTCTCATGGTTTGTAGATCGGGCCTGCCATACCTACGTCCCCAAACCTAAGCTGAGTTTGTGTTTTCAGACTTCTGTCCTCAAAGTCTTGGGCCACACACCCTCCAGGCTGGGCCCCTGGAGCCACACATTAGGACTGTGCCTACCAATCCATGGGAATTCTGCCCATTCCATGGTCCAAAATCGTACAAATTAGGAGAAATCTCCAAATTCCCTGAGGCCATCCTAATAGTGTAGTTCGCCCGGAACAAACAAGGGCTGTCTGACACCAGCTGATAATCGACCTCCACTCATACCATAGATGGATGTCCCCAGAGAAGAAGATTGAACCAGACAGGACCCTAGGCCATAATAGGATCCATTGCTTTGGGTTACAGGCATGTGTCCTCAAAAGCCTGATTCCAATACGAGCATAGAGGTTTTCCTGAGACACCCATCAGAACTCATCTCGTCTCCACAAGGAAACCTGTGCATGGGAGCCATGTCCAAAGCTTAGGAGAGTACTTCAGGGTCCCGGTGCCACCGCCCCATTCCAAGGCCCTCATTGACACAAAAATACATTAGGACCCATCCTCAGGAAAGTCCATTTCAACTCAGCCACCCAGGTTGCTCCCGCAGAGCCATCAGATCTAAACTGTCTTTTTCTAGGAGACAATTGGAATGCGAGGCGGGCTTCCCAGGCATCCATCCGCGAACGGTGCTCTGGAGTCATACCATATGGGATGTCCTGGAGCTGTCCGAAAGGTCTCAATTGTCCCGCAGAAGGAATCCATGAAGGGGGCATCCCACAACTCCCAACGAGGGAAAACCTCAATGGCCTCGAGATTCCGCTCCCTTCATGAAGCGGCCGTCATGCTCAGAAACTCCAACCTGAGCCAACGTCTGATCCTCGCCCTGACTCAGATGCATGAGATATTGGTTCAGATCTGCAGGGGGTACCTGCCGTGCCCTCGCCCTGAAACCCAAGTCTAGCTTGTCTTCTCAGACTTCCGTCCTCACACTCCTGGCCCCGAAGCCCTCAAGTTTGGCAATTCCGGACCCACAATGCAGCACTCTGCCTGCCCTCTAGAAAAAAAATTATTGCCTCATGAGCTGCCCAGGCACCTTAAATGAGGGTAAACCTACACAGCACTCGACTTTACCCAAATTATATAGTCTAACCTGGGCACTCAAGCACTGTCGAACAGAACCTGAGCCCGGACCTCCTGACCAACACCCAGAAAGCTGACCGCACACTGAGCACATAAAACCCGCCATGGCCTTAGGTCATCATCTCTTCCCTACCTCAGTTTTCAGGCTTCAGAACCGAGACCTTATCTCCAATCACTTCCCAGGGGTGAGTGTGATGCAGAAATCAGAACTCCTCCTTACCCATGGCAAGAACCCTGTGGTTGGCACGTTGTCCAACGTTCAGTGTAGGAGAAACCAGCATTCACCCTCAGGCCCCGCCCATTCTTGAGTGCGAGGAGGGCATACACACGCATTGTGACCCTCATCATGAGTCCTGTCCTCTAGTAAGTCCTATCAGTTGCTGGACCATTAGATGTCATAATGGGCTTGACATGTCCCTAGGCCCCAATTTTTAACCAAATTTCTGATGGTCCAGTCGCCCCTCCCCAGGGCTCTACTCTGGAATCCCTCATTTGGTCGTACACCTGAGGATAAAAAAGAAAAAAACAAGAATAAAAAAAAAAACGGACTTCTTCCAGCCCACAGAATGACACCAAACTCTTTGGACGGGGCCAAACCACCAGAGAGTAAGACTCGTCCATTTCCCATGAAGTCACCCAGAAATTCCACGACCATGAGTGACACGATATCCAGAGACAAAAACTTGAGCAGAAGCCTCACACTCGCCCTTCTTTCAAATACCGAAGAGTTCTCCTCATGGTCTGTAGATCAGTCCTGCCATACCTATGTCCCGAAACATAAGCCGAGTTTGTGTTTTCAGACAACTGTTCAAACAGCCCTGGACTACACAACCTACAGGCTCAGGCCCCTGGAGCCAAACCTGAGGACTGTACTTGCCCTCTCCAAGGGAATTGTGTGTGCCCATTCCAATGGCCACAACCCTTCTAATAGGATAAACCTCCAAAGTCCCTGATCCATCTCAATAGTGGTGGCTTCCCAGGAAAAACACGGGCAATCTGAGCCCAACTGAGCATCTACCTGCACTCAGACCCATAGACAGATGTCCCCAGAGGTAAAAAGGAAAGAACAGGCCCCTAGGCACTAATCAGATCCATTGCTTTGGTTTCCAGGCATCTCTCCTCAGAGGCCTGGATTTCAAAAGCAGCATATAGCTGTTTCTTGACTCACCCATCAGAAAACATCTCATCTACACATGGGAAACTTGCACGTTGGAGCTGTGTCAAAGCCTCTGTTTAGGAGAACCCTTTAGGGCCCCAGTGCCACCGCTTCATTCCAAGGTCTCCATAGACACAAAAGCACGTTAGGACCCATCCCCAGGGGTGTCCATTTCAACTCAGCGTCCTCGGTTGCTCCCCACAGATCCAGGAGATCTAACCTGTCTTGTTGCTAGGAGACAATTGGAATGCGAGGTGGGCTACCCAGCCATCCATCCTTAGAACCCTGCTCAGAATCATTGGCCTGGAACCAAACGACAGGTCTCAATTGTCCCGCAGAAGACTCTCTGCAGTTTGGAGCTTCTCACAACTCCCATCGTGGGAAAACACCCATGGTCTCGTGATGCCCCCCCCCCATTCATGAAGGAGCCATCAGGGACAGAAACTCCAACCTGAGCGATCGTCTGAATCTCGCGCTGACTTCAGATGCACGAGACCTCGATTCAGGTCTGTAGATTGTGCGTGCCATGGCCTCACCCAGAAACCTAAGCTTAGCTTGTGTTCTCAGACTTTTGTCGTCAGACTACTGGCCCACAAGCCCTCCAGTTTGGCAATCCAGAACTACAATGCAGCACTCTGCCGGCTCTTCAGAAGAAAAACATTGTCTTCTGGGGCTAACCAGTAACCCCAAATGAGGATCAACCTGCACCGACCTTGGCTGTACCCCAAATACATAGGCTGACCAGGGCACTAATGCCCTTTCTGACACAGCCTGAGCCTGGAGTCCCTGGCCCCTCCCAGACAGCTGGCCGCACACTGAGCACATCGAGCCGCCATGGCCTTAGGTCGTCATCTCTTCCCAACATCAGTTTTCAGGTTTCAGAACCTAGACCTTATCTCCAATCACTGCCCAGGGTTGAAGGTGATGCAGAAATCAGAACTCCTTCCCCATGGCAAGAAACCTTGTGGTTGGCATGTTGTCCAACGTTCAGTGTCGTTGAAACCAGTGTGGCCCATGAGGCCCCGCCCATGCTCGCGGGCCACATTGGTCACAAACACACATTGTGACGCTCAGGCTGAGCCCAGTCCTCAAGTAAGGCCACTCAGTGGCTGGATGAAGAGATATCATATTGGGCTTGCCATGCTCCTAGGCCCCAATTTTTAACCATAGTTCGGGTTGTCCCTTCAGTCTTCCCCACGGCTTGGCTTTGGAATTCCTCTTTTGGTGGGACACCTGAGGTAACAAAACTGAAATGAGTCCTCCCATCCCACAGATTGACGAAAAGCAATTGGGAATCGGGCCAAATCCTCAGAGAGGAAGATTCGTCCATGGCCCATGAGGCGTCCCCGACATTCCACGGCCATCGCCGATACAAAATCCAGAGACAAAAGCCTGAGCAAGCACCTCAGACTCGCACTTTCTTCATATCCTGAAGAGTTCTTCTCATGGTTTGTAGATCGGGCCTGCCATACCTACGTCCCCAAACCTAAGCTGAGTTTGTGTTTTCAGACTTCTGTCCTCAAAGTCTTGGGCCCCACACTCTCCAGGCTGGGCCCCTGGAGCCACACATTAGGACTGTGCCTACCAATCCATGGGAATTCTGCCCATTCCATGGTCCAAAATCGTACAAATTAGGAGAAATCTCCAAAGTCCCTGAGGCCATCCCAATAGTGTAGTTCGCCCGGAACAAACAAGAGCTGTCTGACACCAGCTGATAATCGACCTCCACTCATACCATAGATGGATGTCCCCAGAGAAGAAGATTTAACCAGACAGGACCCTAGGCCATAATAGGATCCATTGCTTTGGGTTACAGGCATGTGTACTCAAAAGCCTGATTCCAATACGAGCATAGGGGTTTTTCTGAGGCACCCTCAGAACTCATTTCGTCTCCACAAGGAAACCTGTGCATGGGAGCCATGTCCAAAGCTTAGGAGAGTACTTCAGGGTCCCGGTGCCACCGCCCCATTCCAAGGCCCTCATGGACACAAAAACACATTAGGACCCATCCTCAGGAAAGTCCATTTCAACTCAGCCACGCCGGTTGCTCCCGCAGAGCCATCAGATCTAAACTGTCTTTTTCTAGGAGACAATTGGAATGCGAGGCGGGCTTCCCAGGCATCCATCCGCGAACGGTGCTCTGGAGTCATACCATATGGGATGTCCTGGAGCTGTCCGACAGGTCTCAATTGTCCCGCAGAAGGAATCCATGAAGGGGGCATCCCACAACTCCCAACGTGGGAAAACCTCAATGGCCTCGAGATTCCGCTCCCTTCATGAAGCGGCCGTCATGCTCAGAAACTCCAACCTGAGCCAACGTCTGATCCTCGCCCTGACTTCAGATGCATGAGATATTGGTTCAGATCTGCAGGGGGTACCTGCCGTGCCCTCGCCCTGAAACCCAAGTCTAGCTTGTCTTCTCAGACTTCCGTCCTCACACTCCTGGCCCCGAAGTCCTCAAGTTTGGCAATTCCGGACCCACAATGCAGCACTCTGCCTGCCCTCTAGAAAAAAAATGATTGCCTCATGAGCTGCCCAGGCACCTTAAATGAGGGTAAACCTACACAGCACTCGACTTTACCCAAATTATATAGTCTAACCTGGGCACTAATGCACTGTCGAACACAACCTGAGCCCGGACCTCCTGACCAACACCCAGAAAGCTGACCGCACACTGAGCACATAAAACCCGCCATGGCCTTAGGTCATCATCTCTTCCCTACCTCAGTTTTCAGGCTTCAGAACCGAGACCTTATCTCCAATCACTTCCCAGGGGTGAGTGTGATGCAGAAATCAGAACTCCTCCTTACCCATGGCAAGAACCCTGTGGTTGGCACGTTGTCCAACGTTCAGTGTAGGAGAAACCAGCATTCACCCTCAGGCCCCGCCCATTCTTGAGTGCGAGGAGGGCATACACACGCATTGTGACCCTCATCATGAGTCCTGTCCTCTAGTAAGTCCTATCAGTTGCTGGACCATTAGATGTCATAATGGGCTTGACATGTCCCTAGGCCCCAATTTTTAACCAAATTTCTGATGGTCCAGTCGCCCCTCCCCAGGGCTCTACTCTGGAATCCCTCATTTGGTCGTACACCTGAGGATAAAAAAGAAAAAAACAAGAATAAAAAAAAAAACGGACTTCTTCCAGCCCACAGAATGACACCAAACTCTTTGGACGGGGCCAAACCACCAGAGAGTAAGACTCGTCCATTTCCCATGAAGTCACCCAGAAATTCCACGACCATGAGTGACACGATATCCAGAGACAAAAACTTGAGCAGAAGCCTCACACTCGCCCTTCTTTCAAATACCGAAGAGTTCTCCTCATGGTCTGTAGATCAGTCCTGCCATACCTATGACCCGAAACATAAGCCGAGTTTGTGTTTTCAGACAACTGTTCAAACAGCCCTGGCCTACACAACCTACAGGCTCAGGCCCCTGGAGACAAACCTGAGGACTGTACTTGCCCTCTCCAAGGGAATTGTGTGTGCCCATTCCAATGGCCACAAGACTTCTAATAGGATAAACCTCCAAAGTCCCTGATCCATCTCAATAGTGGTGGCTTCCCAGGAAAAACAGGGGCAATCTGAGCCCAACTGAGCATCTACCTGCACTCAGACCCATAGACAGATGTCCCCAGAGGTAAAAAGGAAAGAACAGGCCCCTAGGCACTAATCAGATCCATTGCTTTGGTTTCCAGGCATCTCTCCTCAGAGGCCTGGATTTCAAAAGCAGCATATAGCTGTTTCTTGACTCACCCATCAGAAAACATCTCATCTACACATGGGAAACTTGCACGTTGGAGCTGTGTCAAAGCCTCTGTTTAGGAGAACCCTTTAGGGCCCCAGTGCCACCGCTTCATTCCAAGGTCTCCATAGACACAAAAGCACGTTAGGACCCATCCCCAGGGGTGTCCATTTCAACTCAGCGTCCTCGGTTGCTCCCCACAGATCCAGGAGATCTAACCTGTCTTGTTGCTAGGAGACAATTGGAATGCGAGGTGGGCTACCCAGCCATCCATCCTTAGAACCCTGCTCAGAATCATTGGCCTGGAACCAAACGACAGGTCTCAATTGTCCTGCAGAAGACTCTCTGCAGTTTGGAGCTTCTCACAACTCCCATCGTGGGAAAACACCCATGGTCTCGTGATGCCCCCCCCCCATTCATGAAGGAGCCATCAGGGACAGAAACTCCAACCTGAGCGATCGTCTGAATCTCGCGCTGACTTCAGATGCACGAGACCTCGATTCAGGTCTGTAGATTGTGCGTGCCATGGCCTCACCCAGAAACCTAAGCTTAGCTTGTGTTCTCAGACTTTTGTCGTCAGACTACTGGCCCACAAGCCCTCCAGTTTGGCAATCCAGAACTACAATGCAGCACTCTGCCGGCTCTTCAGAAGAAAAACATTGTCTTCTGGGGCTAACCAGTAACCCCAAATGAGGATCAACCTGCACCGACCTTGGCTGTACCCCAAATACATAGGCTGACCAGGGCACTAATGCCCTTTCTGACACAGCCTGAGCCTGGAGTCCCTGGCCCCTCCCAGACAGCTGGCCGCACACTGAGCACATCGAGCCGCCATGGCCTTAGGTCGTCATCTCTTCCCAACATCAGTTTTCAGGTTTCAGAACCTAGACCTTATCTCCAATCACTGCCCAGGGTTGAAGGTGATGCAGAAATCAGAACTCCTTCCCCATGGCAAGAAACCTTGTGGTTGGCATGTTGTCCAACGTTCAGTGTCGTTGAAACCAGTGTGGCCCATGAGGCCCCGCCCATGCTCGCGGGCCACATTGGTCACAAACACACATTGTGACGCTCAGGCTGAGCCCAGTCCTCAAGTAAGGCCACTCAGTGGCTGGATGAAGAGATATCATATTGGGCTTGCCATGCTCCTAGGCCCCAATTTTTAACCATAGTTCGGGTTGTCCCTTCAGTCTTCCCCACGGCTTGGCTTTGGAATTCCTCTTTTGGTGGGACACCTGAGGTAACAAAACTGAAATGAGTCCTCCCATCCCACAGATTGACGAAAAGCAATTGGGAATCGGGCCAAATCCTCAGAGAGGAAGATTCGTCCATGGCCCATGAGGCGTCCCCGACATTCCACGGCCATCGCCGATACAAAATCCAGAGACAAAAGCCTGAGCAAGCACCTCAGACTCGCACTTTCTTCATATCCTGAAGAGTTCTTCTCATGGTTTGTAGATCGGGCCTGCCATACCTACGTCCCCAAACCTAAGCTGAGTTTGTGTTTTCAGACTTCTGTCCTCAAAGTCTTGGGCCCCACACTCTCCAGGCTGGGCCCCTGGAGCCACACATTAGGACTGTGCCTACCAATCCATGGGAATTCTGCCCATTCCATGGTCCAAAATCGTACAAATTAGGAGAAATCTCCAAAGTCCCTGAGGCCATCCCAATAGTGTAGTTCGCCCGGAACAAACAAGAGCTGTCTGACACCAGCTGATAATCGACCTCCACTCATACCATAGATGGATGTCCCCAGAGAAGAAGATTGAACCAGACAGGACCCTAGGCCATAATAGGATCCATTGCTTTGGGTTACAGGCATGTGTACTCAAAAGCCTGATTCCAATACGAGCATAGGGGTTTTTCTGAGGCACCCATCAGAACTCATTTCGTCTCCACAAGGAAACCTGTGCATGGGAGCCATGTCCAAAGCTTAGGAGAGTACTTCAGGGTCCCGGTGCCACCGCCCCATTCCAAGGCCCTCATGGACACAAAAACACATTAGGACCCATCCTCAGGAAAGTCCATTTCAACTCAGCCACCCCGGTTGCTCCCGCAGAGCCATCAGATCTAAACTGTCTTTTTCTAGGAGACAATTGGAATGCGAGGCGGGCTTCCCAGGCATCCATCCGCGAACGGTGCTCTGGAGTCATACCATATGGGATGTCCTGGAGCTGTCCGACAGGTCTCAATTGTCCCGCAGAAGGAATCCATGAAGGGGGCATCCCACAACTCCCAACGTGGGAAAACCTCAATGGCCTCGAGATTCCGCTCCCTTCATGAAGCGGCCGTCATGCTCAGAAACTCCAACCTGAGCCAACGTCTGATCCTCGCCCTGACTTCAGATGCATGAGATATTGGTTCAGATCTGCAGGGGGTACCTGCCGTGCCCTCGCCCTGAAACCCAAGTCTAGCTTGTCTTCTCAGACTTCCGTCCTCACACTCCTGGCCCCGAAGCCCTCAAGTTTGGCAATTCCGGACCCACAATGCAGCACTCTGCCTGCCCTCTAGAAAAAAAATTATTGCCTCATGAGCTGCCCAGGCACCTTAAATGAGGGTAAACCTACACAGCACTCGACTTTACCCAAATTATATAGTCTAACCTGGGCACTCAAGCACTGTCGAACACAACCTGAGCCCGGACCTCCTGACCAACACCCAGAAAGCTGACCGCACACTGAGCACATAAAACCCGCCATGGCCTTAGGTCATCATCTCTTCCCTACCTCAGTTTTCAGGCTTCAGAACCGAGACCTTATCTCCAATCACTTCCCAGGGGTGAGTGTGATGCAGAAATCAGAACTCCTCCTTACCCATGGCAAGAACCCTGTGGTTGGCACATTGTCCAACGTTCAGTGTAGGAGAAACCAGCATTCACCCTCAGGCCCCGCCCATTCTTGAGTGCGAGGAGGGCATACACAGGCATTGTGACCCTCATCATGAGTCCTGTCCTCTAGTAAGTCCTATCAGTTGCTGGACCATTAGATGTCATAATGGGCTTGACATGTCCCTAGGCCCCAATTTTTAACCAAATTTCTGATGGTCCAGTCGCCCCTCCCCAGGGCTCTACTCTGGAATCCCTCATTTGGTCGTACACCTGAGGTTAAAAAAGAAAAAAAAAAGAATAAAAAAAAAAAACGGACTTCTTCCAGCCCACAGAATGACACCAAACTCTTTGGACGGGGCCAAACCACCAGAGAGTAAGACTCGTCCATTTCCCATGAAGTCACCCAGAAATTCCACGACCATGAGTGACACGATATCCAGAGACAAAAACTTGAGCAGAAGCCTCACACTCGCCCTTCTTTCAAATACCGAAGAGTTCTCCTCATGGTCTGTAGATCAGTCCTGCCATACCTATGACCCGAAACATAAGCCGAGTTTGTGTTTTCAGACAACTGTTCAAACAGCCCTGGCCTACACAACCTACAGGCTCAGGCCCCTGGAGCCAAACCTGAGGACTGTACTTGCCCTCTCCAAGGGAATTGTGTGTGCCCATTCCAATGGCCACAAGACTTCTAATAGGATAAACCTCCAAAGTCCCTGATCCATCTCAATAGTGGTGGCTTCCCAGGAAAAACAGGGGCAATCTGAGCCCAACTGAGCATCTACCTGCACTCAGACCCATAGACAGTTGTCCCCAGAGGTAAAAAGGAAAGAACAGGCCCCTAGGCACTAATCAGATCCATTGCTTTGGTTTCCAGGCATCTCTCCTCAGAGGCCTGGATTTCAAAAGCAGCATATAGCTGTTTCTTGACTCACCCATCAGAAAACATCTCATCTACACATGGGAAACTTGCACGTTGGAGCTGTGTCAAAGCCTCTGTTTAGGAGAACCCTTTAGGGCCCCAGTGCCACCGCTTCATTCCAAGGTCTCCATAGACACAAAAGCACGTTAGGACCCATCCCCAGGGGTGTCCATTTCAACTCAGCGTCCTCGGTTGCTCCCCACAGATCCAGGAGATCTAACCTGTCTTGTTGCTAGGAGACAATTGGAATGCGAGGTGGGCTACCCAGCCATCCATCCTTAGAACCCTGCTCAGAATCATTGGCCTGGAACCAAACGACAGGTCTCAATTGTCCCGCAGAAGACTCTCTGCAGTTTGGAGCTTCTCACAACTCCCATCGTGGGAAAACACCCATGGTCTCGTGATGCCCCCCCCCCCATTCATGAAGGAGCCATCAGGGACAGAAACTCCAACCTGAGCGATCGTCTGAATCTCGCGCTGACTTCAGATGCACGAGACCTCGATTCAGGTCTGTAGATTGTGCGTGCCATGGCCTCACCCAGAAACCTAAGCTTAGCTTGTGTTCTCAGACTTTTGTCGTCAGACTACTGGCCCACAAGCCCTCCAGTTTGGCAATCCAGAACTACAATGCAGCACTCTGCCGGCTCTTCAGAAGAAAAACATTGTCTTCTGGGGCTAACCAGTAACCCCAAATGAGGATCAACCTGCACCGACCTTGGCTGTACCCCAAATACATAGGCTGACCAGGGCACTAATGCCCTTTCTGACACAGCCTGAGCCTGGAGTCCCTGGCCCCTCCCAGACAGCTGGCCGCACACTGAGCACATCGAGCCGCCATGGCCTTAGGTCGTCATCTCTTCCCAACATCAGTTTTCAGGTTTCAGAACCTAGACCTTATCTCCAATCACTGCCCAGGGTTGAAGGTGATGCAGAAATCAGAACTCCTTCCCCATGGCAAGAAACCTTGTGGTTGGCATGTTGTCCAACGTTCAGTGTCGTTGAAACCAGTGTGGCCCATGAGGCCCCGCCCATGCTCGCGGGCCACATTGGTCACAAACACACATTGTGACGCTCAGGCTGAGCCCAGTCCTCAAGTAAGGCCACTCAGTGGCTGGATGAAGAGATATCATATTGGGCTTGCCATGCTCCTAGGCCCCAATTTTTAACCATAGTTCGGGTTGTCCCTTCAGTCTTCCCCACGGCTTGGCTTTGGAATTCCTCTTTTGGTGGGACACCTGAGGTAACAAAACTGAAATGAGTCCTCCCATCCCACAGATTGACGAAAAGCAATTGGGAATCGGGCCAAATCCTCAGAGAGGAAGATTCGTCCATGGCCCATGAGGCGTCCCCGACATTCCACGGCCATCGCCGATACAAAATCCAGAGACAAAAGCCTGAGCAAGCACCTCAGACTCGCACTTTCTTCATATCCTGAAGAGTTCTTCTCATGGTTTGTAGATCGGGCCTGCCATACCTACGTCCCCAAACCTAAGCTGAGTTTGTGTTTTCAGACTTCTGTCCTCAAAGTCTTGGGCCCCACACTCTCCAGGCTGGGCCCCTGGAGCCACACATTAGGACTGTGCCTACCAATCCATGGGAATTCTGCCCATTCCATGGTCCAAAATCGTACAAATTAGGAGAAATCTCCAAAGTCCCTGAGGCCATCCCAATAGTGTAGTTCGCCCGGAACAAACAAGAGCTGTCTGACACCAGCTGATAATCGACCTCCACTCATACCATAGATGGATGTCCCCAGAGAAGAAGATTGAACCAGACAGGACCCTAGGCCATAATAGGATCCATTGCTTTGGGTTACAGGCATGTGTACTCAAAAGCCTGATTCCAATACGAGCATAGGGGTTTTTCTGAGGCACCCATCAGAACTCATGTCGTCTCCACAAGGAAACCTGTGCATGGGAGCCATGTCCAAAGCTTAGGAGAGTACTTCAGGGTCCCGGTGCCACCGCCCCATTCCAACGCCCTCATGGACACAAAAACACATTAGGACCCATCCTCAGGAAAGTCCATTTCAACTCAGCCACCCCGGTTGCTCCCGCAGAGCCATCAGATCTAAACTGTCTTTTTCTAGGAGACAATTGGAATGCGAGGCGGGCTTCCCAGGCATCCATCCGCGAACGGTGCTCTGGAGTCATACCATATGGGATGTCCTGGAGCTGTCCGACAGGTCTCAATTGTCCCGCAGAAGGAATCCATGAAGGGGGCATCCCACAACTCCCAACGTGGGAAAACCTCAATGGCCTCGAGATTCCGCTCCCTTCATGAAGCGGCCGTCATGCTCAGAAACTCCAACCTGAGCCAACGTCTGATCCTCGCCCTGACTTCAGATGCATGAGATATTGGTTCAGATCTGCAGGGGGTACCTGCCGTGCCCTCGCCCTGAAACCCAAGTCTAGCTTGTCTTCTCAGACTTCCGTCCTCACACTCCTGGCCCCGAAGCCCTCAAGTTTGGCAATTCCGGACCCACAATGCAGCACTCTGCCTGCCCTCTAGAAAAAAAATTATTGCCTCATGAGCTGCCCAGGCACCTTAAATGAGGGTAAACCTACACAGCACTCGACTTTACCCAAATTATATAGTCTAACCTGGGCACTCAAGCACTGTCGAACAGAACCTGAGCCCGGACCTCCTGACCAACACCCAGAAAGCTGACCGCACACTGAGCACATAAAACCCGCCATGGCCTTAGGTCATCATCTCTTCCCTACCTCAGTTTTCAGGCTTCAGAACCGAGACCTTATCTCCAATCACTTCCCAGGGGTGAGTGTGATGCAGAAATCAGAACTCCTCCTTACCCATGGCAAGAACCCTGTGGTTGGCACGTTGTCCAACGTTCAGTGTAGGAGAAACCAGCATTCACCCTCAGGCCCCGCCCATTCTTGAGTGCGAGGAGGGCATACACACGCATTGTGACCCTCATCATGAGTCCTGTCCTCTAGTAAGTCCTATCAGTTGCTGGACCATTAGATGTCATAATGGGCTTGACATGTCCCTAGGCCCCAATTTTTAACCAAATTTCTGATGGTCCAGTCGCCCCTCCCCAGGGCTCTACTCTGGAATCCCTCATTTGGTCGTACACCTGAGGATAAAAAAGAAAAAAACAAGAATAAAAAAAAAAAACGGACTTCTTCCAGCCCACAGAATGACCCCAAACTCTTTGGACGGGGCCAAACCACCAGAGAGTAAGACTCGTCCATTTCCCATGAAGTCACCCAGAAATTCCACGACCATGAGTGACACGATATCCAGAGACAAAAACTTGAGCAGAAGCCTCACACTCGCCCTTCTTTCAAATACCGAAGAGTTCTCCTCATGGTCTGTAGATCAGTCCTGCCATACCTATGACCCGAAACATAAGCCGAGTTTGTGTTTTCAGACAACTGTTCAAACAGCCCTGGCCTACACAACCTACAGGCTCAGGCCCCTGGAGCCAAACCTGAGGACTGTACTTGCCCTCTCCAAGGGAATTGTGTGTGCCCATTCCAATGGCCACAAGACTTCTAATAGGATAAACCTCCAAAGTCCCTGATCCATCTCAATAGTGGTGGCTTCCCAGGAAAAACAGGGGCAATCTGAGCCCAACTGAGCATCTACCTGCACTCAGACCCATAGACAGATGTCCCCAGAGGTAAAAAGGAAAGAACAGGCCCCTAGGCACTAATCAGATCCATTGCTTTGGTTTCCAGGCATCTCTCCTCAGAGGCCTGGATTTCAAAAGCAGCATATAGCTGTTTCTTGACTCACCCATCAGAAAACATCTCATCTACACATGGGAAACTTGCACGTTGGAGCTGTGTCAAAGCCTCTGTTTAGGAGAACCCTTTAGGGCCCCAGTGCCACCGCTTCATTCCAAGGTCTCCATAGACACAAAAGCACGTTAGGACCCATCCCCAGGGGTGTCCATTTCAACTCAGCGTCCTCGGTTGCTCCCCACAGATCCAGGAGATCTAACCTGTCTTGTTGCTAGGAGACAATTGGAATGCGAGGTGGGCTACCCAGCCATCCATCCTTAGAACCCTGCTCAGAATCATTGGCCTGGAACCAAACGACAGGTCTCAATTGTCCTGCAGAAGACTCTCTGCAGTTTGGAGCTTCTCACAACTCCCATCGTGGGAAAACACCCATGGTCTCGTGATGCCCCCCCCCCCATTCATGAAGGAGCCATCAGGGACAGAAACTCCAACCTGAGCGATCGTCTGAATCTCGCGCTGACTTCAGATGCACGAGACCTCGATTCAGGTCTGTAGATTGTGCGTGCCATGGCCTCACCCAGAAACCTAAGCTTAGCTTGTGTTCTCAGACTTTTGTCGTCAGACTACTGGCCCACAAGCCCTCCAGTTTGGCAATCCAGAACTACAATGCAGCACTCTGCCGGCTCTTCAGAAGAAAAACATTGTCTTCTGGGGCTAACCAGTAACCCCAAATGAGGATCAACCTGCACCGACCTTGGCTGTACCCCAAATACATAGGCTGACCAGGGCACTAATGCCCTTTCTGACACAGCCTGAGCCTGGAGTCCCTGGCCCCTCCCAGACAGCTGGCAGCACACTGAGCACATCGAGCCGCCATGGCCTTAGGTCGTCATCTCTTCCCAACATCAGTTTTCAGGTTTCAGAACCTAGACCTTATCTCCAATCACTGCCCAGGGTTGAAGGTGATGCAGAAATCAGAACTCCTTCCCCATGGCAAGAAACCTTGTGGTTGGCATGTTGTCCAACGTTCAGTGTCGTTGAAACCAGTGTGGCCCATGAGGCCCCGCCCATGCTCGCGGGCCACATTGGTCACAAACACACATTGTGACGCTCAGGCTGAGCCCAGTCCTCAAGTAAGGCCACTCAGTGGCTGGATGAAGAGATATCATATTGGGCTTGCCATGCTCCTAGGCCCCAATTTTTAACCATAGTTCGGGTTGTCCCTTCAGTCTTCCCCACGGCTTGGCTTTGGAATTCCTCTTTTGGTGGGACACCTGAGGTAACAAACCTGAAATGAGTCCTCCCATCCCACAGATTGACGAAAAGCAATTGGGAATCGGGCCAAATCCTCAGAGAGGAAGATTCGTCCATGGCCCATGAGGCGTCCCCGACATTCCACGGCCATCGCCGATACAAAATCCAGAGACAAAAGCCTGAGCAAGCACCTCAGACTCGCACTTTCTTCATATCCTGAAGAGTTCTTCTCATGGTTTGTAGATCGGGCCTGCCATACCTACGTCCCCAAACCTAAGCTGAGTTTGTGTTTTCAGACTTCTGTCCTCAAAGTCTTCAGCCACACACCCTCCAGGCTGGGCCCCTGGAGCCACACATTAGGACTGTGCCTACCAATCCATGGGAATTCTGCCCATTCCATGGTCCAAAATCGTACAAATTAGGAGAAATCTCCAAAGTCCCTGAGGCCATCCCAATAGTGTAGTTCGCCAGGAACAAACAAGAGCTGTCTGACACCAGCTGATAATCGACCTCCACTCATACCATAGATGGATGTCCCCAGAGAAGAAGATTGAACCAGACAGGACCCTAGGCCATAATAGGATCCATTGCTTTGGGTTACAGGCATGTGTACTCAAAAGCCTGATTCCAATACGAGCATAGGGGTTTTCCTGAGGCACCCATCAGAACTCATCTCGTCTCCACAAGGAAACCTGTGCATGGGAGCCATGTCCAAAGCTTAGGAGAGTACTTCAGGGTCCCGGTGCCACCGCCCCATTCCAAGGCCCTCATGGACACAAAAACACATTAGGACCCATCCTCAGGAAAGTCCATTTCAACTCATCCACCCCGGTTGCTCCCGCAGAGCCATCAGATCTAAACTGTCTTTTTCTAGGAGACAATTGGAATGCGAGGCAGGCTTCCCAGGCATCCATCCGCGAACGGTGCTCTGGAGTCATACCATATGGGATGTCCTGGAGCTGTCCGACAGGTCTCAATTGTCCCGCAGAAGGAATCCATGAAGGGGGCATCCCACAACTCCCAACGTGGGAAAACCTCAATGGCCTCGAGATTCCGCTCCCTTCATGAAGCGGCCGTCATGCTCAGAAACTCCAACCTGAGCCAACGTCTGATCCTCGCCCTGACTTCAGATGCATGAGATATTGGTTCAGATCTGCAGGGGGTACCTGCCGTGCCCTCGCCCTGAAACCCAAGTATAGCTTGTCTTCTCAGACTTCCGTCCTCACACTCCTGGCCCCGAAGCCCTCAAGTTTGGCAATTCCGGACCCACAATGCAGCACTCTGCCTGCCCTCTAGAAAAAAAATTATTGCCTCATGAGCTGCCCAGGCACCTTAAATGAGGGTAAACCTACACAGCACTCGACTTTACCCAAATTATATAGTCTAACCTGGGCACTCATGCACTGTCGAACACAACCTGAGCCCGGACCTCCTGACCAACACCCAGAAAGCTGACCGCACACTGAGCACATAAAACCCGCCATGGCCTTAGGTCATCATCTCTTCCCTACCTCAGTTTTCATGCTTCAGAACCGAGACCTTATCTCCAATCACTTCCCAGGGGTGAGTGTGATGCAGAAATCAGAACTCCTCCTTACCCATGGCAAGAACCCTGTGGTTGGCACGTTGTCCAACGTTCAGTGTAGGAGAAACCAGCATTCACCCTCAGGCCCCGCCCATTCTTGAGTGCGAGGAGGGCATACACACGCATTGTGACCCTCAGCATGAGTCCTGTCCTCTAGTAAGTCCTCTCAGTTGCTGGACCATTAGATGTCATAATGGGCTTGACATGTCCCTAGGCCCCAATTTTTAACCAAATTTCTGATGGTCCAGTCGCCCCTCCCCAGGGCTCTACTCTGGAATCCCTCATTTGGTCGTACACCTGAGGATAAAAAAGAAAAAAACAAGAATAAAAAAAAAAAAACGGACTTCTTCCAGCCAACAGAATGACCCCAAACTCTTTGGACGGGGCCAAACCACCAGAGAGTAAGACTCGTCCATTTCCCATGAAGTCACCCAGAAATTCCACGACCATGAGTGACATGATATCCAGAGACAAAAACTTGAGCAGGAGCCTCACACTCGCCCTTCTTTCAAATCCCGAAGAGTTCTCCTCATGGTCTGTAGATCAGTCCTGCCATACCTATGACCCGAAACATAAGCCGAGTTTGTTTTCAGACAACTGTCCAAACAGCCCTGGCCTACACAACCTACAGGCTCAGGCCCCTGGAGCCAAACCTGAGGACTGTACTTGCCCTCTCCAAGGGAATTGTGTGTGCCCATTCCAATGGCCACAACCCTTCTAATAGGATAAACCCCCAAAGTCCCTGTTCCATCTCAATAGTGGTGGCTTCCCAGGAAAAACAGGGGCAATCTGAGCCCAACTGAGCACCTACCTGGACTCAGACCCATAGACAGATGTCCCCAGTGGTAAAAAGGAAAGAACAGGCCCCTAGGCACTCATCAGATCCATTGCTTTGGTTTCCAGGCATCTCTCCTCAGAGGCCTGGATTTCAAAAGCAGCATATAGCTGTTTCTTGTTTCACCCATCAGAAAACATCTCATCTACACATCGGAAACTTGCACGTTGGAGCTGTGTCAAAGCCTCTGTTTAGGAGAACCCTTTAGGGCCCCAGTGCCACCGCTTCATTCCAAGGTCTCCATAGACACAAAAGCACGTTAGGACCCATCCCCAGGGGTGTCCATTTCAACTCAGCGTCCTCGGTTGCTCCCCACAGATCCAGGAGATCTAACCTGTCTTGTTGCTAGGAGACAATTGGAATGCGAGGTGGGCTACCCAGCCATCCATCCTTAGAACCCTGCTCAGAATCATTGGCCTGGAACCAAACGACAGGTCTCAATTGTCCTGCAGAAGACTCTCTGCAGTTTGGAGCTTCTCACAACTCCCATCGTGGGAAAACACCCATGGACTCGTGATGCCCCCCCCCCATTCATGAAGGAGCCATCAGGGACAGAAACTCCAACCTGAGCGATCGTCTGAATCTCGTGCTGACTTCAGATGCACGAGACCTCGATTCAGGTCTGTAGATTGTGCGTGCCATGGCCTCATCCAGAAAACTAAGCTTAGCTTGTGTTCTCAGACTTTTGTCGTCAGACTACTGGCCCACAAGCCCTCCAGTTTGGCAATCCAGAACTACAATGCAGCACTCTGCCGGCTCTTCAGAAGAAAAACATTGTCTTCTGGGGCTAACCAGTAACCCCAAATGAGGATCAACCTGCACCGACCTTGGCTGTACCCCAAATACATAGGCTGACCAGGGCACTAATGCCCTTTCTGACACAGCCTGAGCCTGGACCCCCTGGCCCCTCCCAGACAGCTGGCCGCACACTGAGCACATCGAGCCGCCATGGCCTTAGGTCGTCATCTCTTCCCAACATCAGTTTTCAGGTTTCAGAACCTAGACCTTATCTCCAATCACTGCCCAGGGTTGAAGGTGATGCAGAAATCAGAACTCCTTCCCCATGGCAAGAAACCTTGTGGTTGGCATGTTGTCCAACGTTCATTGTGGTTGAAACCAGTGTGGCCCATGAGGCCCCGCCCATGCTCCGGGCCACATTGGTCACAAACACACATTGTGACGCTCAGGCTGAGCCCAGTCCTCAAGTAAGGCCACTCAGTGGCTGGATGAAGAGATATCATATTGGGCTTGCCATGCCCCTAAGCCCCAATTTTTAACCATAGTTCGGGTTGTCCCTTCAGTCTTCCCCACGGCTTGGCTTTGGAATTCCTCTTTTGGTGGGACACCTGAGGTAACAAAACTGAAATGAGTCCTCCCATCCCACAGATTGACGAAAAGCAATTGGGAATCGGGCCAAATCCTCAGAGAGGAAGATTCGTCCATGGCCCATGAGGCGTTCCCGACATTCCACGGCCGTCGCTGATACAAAATCCAGAGACAAAAGCCTGAGCAAGCACCTCAGACTCGCACTTTCTTCATATCCTGAAGAGTTCTTCTCATGGTTTGTCGATCGGGCCTGCCATACCTACGTCCCCAAACCTAAGCTGAGTTTGTGTTTTCAGACTTCTGTCCTCAAAGTCTTGGGCCACACACCCTCCAGGCTGGGCCCCTGGAGCCACACATTAGGACTGTGCCTACCTATCCATGGGAATTCTGCCCATTCCATGGTCCAAAATCGTACAAATTAGGAGAAATCTCCAAAGTCCTTGAGGCCATCCTAATAGTGTAGTTCGCCCGGAACAAACAAGGGCTGTATGACACCAGCTGATAATCGACCTCCACTCATACCATAGATGGATGTCCCCAGAGAAGAAGATTGAACCAGACAGGACCCTAGGCCATAATAGGATCCATTGCTTTGGGTTACAGGCATGTGTCCTCAAAAGCCTGATTCCAATACGAGCATAGGGGTTTTCCTGAGGCACCCAACAGAACTCATCTCGTCTCCACAAGGAAACCTGTGCATGGGAGCCATGTCCAAAGCTTAGGAGAGTACTTCAGGGTCCCGGTGCCACCGCCCCATTCCAAGGCCCTCATGGACACAAAAACACATTAGGACCCATCCTCAGGAAAGTCCATTTCAACTCAGCCACCCCGGTTGCTCCCGCAGAGCCATCAGATCTAAACTGTCTTGTTGCTAGGAGACAAATGGAATGCGAGGCGGGCTTCCCAGGCATCCATCTGCGAACGGTGCTCTGGAGTCATACCATATGGGATGTCCTGGAGCTGTCCGAAAGGTCTCAATTGTCCCTCAGAAGGAATCCATGAAGGGGGCATCCCACAACTCCCAACGTGGGAAAACCTCAATGGCCTCGAGATTCCGCTCCCTTCATGAAGCGGCCGTCATGCTCAGAAACTCCAACCTGAGCCAACGTCTGATCCTCGCCCTGACTTCAGATGCATGAGATATTGGTTCAGATCTGCAGGGGGTACCTGCCGTGCCCTCGCCCTGAAACCCAAGTCTAGCTTGTCTTCTCAGACTTCCATCCTCACACTCCTGGCCCCGAAGCCCTCAAGTTTGGCAATTCCGGACCCACAATGCAGCACTCTGCCTGCTCTCTAGAAAAAAAATTATTGCCTCATGAGCTGCCCAGGCACCTTAAATGAGGGTAAACCTACACAGCACTCGACTTTAACCAAATTATATAGTCTAACCTGGGCACTCATGCACTGTCGAACACAACCTGAGCCCGGACCTCCTGACCAACACCCAGAAAGCTGACCGCACACTGAGCACATAAAACCCGCCATGGCCTTAGGTCATCATCTCTTCCCTACCTCAGTTTTCATGCTTCAGAACCGAGACCTTATCTCCAATCATTTCCCAGGGGTGAGTGTGATGCAGAAATCAGAACTCCTCCTTACCCATGGCAAGAACCCTGTGGTTGGCACGTTGTCCAACGTTCAGTGTAGGAGAAACCAGCATTCACCCTGAGGCCCCGCCCATTCTTGAGTGCGAGGAGGGCATACACACGCATTGTGACCCTCATCATGAGTCCTGTCCTCTAGTAAGTCCTATCAGTTGCTGGACCATTAGATGTCATAATGGGCTTGACATGTCCCTAGGCCCCAATTTTTAACCAAATTTCTGATGGTCCAGTCGCCCCTCCCCAGGGCTCTACTCTGGAATCCCTCATTTGGTCGTACACCTGAGGATAAAAAAGAAAAAAACAAGAATAAAAAAAAAAAAAACAGACTTCTTCCAGCCCACAGAATGACACCAAACTCTTTGGACGGGGCCAAACCACCAGAGAGTAAGACTCGTCCATTTCCCATGAAGTCACCCAGAAATTCCACGACCATGAGTGACACGATATCCAGAGACAAAAACTTGAGCAGAAGCCTCACACTCGCCCTTCTTTCAAATACCGAAGAGTTCTCCTCATGGTCTGTAGATCAGTCCTGCCATACCTATGACCCGAAACATAAGCCGAGTTTGTGTTTTCAGACAACTGTTCAAACAGCCCTGGCCTACACAACCTACAGGCTCAGGCCCCTGGAGCCAAACCTGAGGACTGTACTTGCCCTCTCCAAGGGAATTGTGTGTGCCCATTCCAATGGCCACAACCCTTCTAATAGGATAAACTTCCAAAGTCCCTGATCCATCTCAATAGTGGTGGCTTCCCAGGAAAAACAGGGGCAATCTGAGCCCAACTGAGCGCCTACCTGCACTCAGACCCATAGACAGATGTCCCCAGATGTAAAAACGAAAGAACAGGCCCCTAGGCACTAATCAGATCCATTGCTTTGGTTTCCAGGCATCTCTCCTCAGAGGCCTGGATTTCAAAAGCAGCATATAGCTGTTTCTTGACTCACCCATCAGAAAACATCTCATCTACACATCGGAAACTTGCACGTTGGAGCTGTGTCAAAGCCTCTGTTTAGGAGAACCCTTTAGGGCCCCAGCGCCACCGCTTCAATCCAAGGTCTCCATAGACACAAAAGCACGTTAGGACCCATCCCCAGGGGTGTCCATTTCAACTCAGCGGTTTCTCCCCACAGATCCAGGAGATCTAACGTGTCGTGTTGCTAGGAGACAATTGGAATGCGAGGTGGGCTACCCAGCCATCCATCCTTAGAACCCTGCTCAGAATCATTGGCCTGGAGCCAAACAACAGGTATCAATTGTCCTGCAGAAGACTCTCTGCAATTTGCAGCTTCTCACAACTCCCATCGTGGGAAAACACCCATGGCCTCGTGATGCCCCCCCCATTCTTGAAGGGGCCAACAGGGACAGAAACTCCAACCTGAGCGATCGTCTGATCCTCGCGCTGACTTCAGATGCACGAGACCTCGATTCAGGTCTGTAGATTGTGCGTGCCATGGCCTCACCCAGAAACCTAAGCTTAGCTTGTGTTCTCAGACTTTTGTCGTCAGAATACTGGCCCACAAGCCCTCCAGTTTGGCAATCCAGAACTACAATGCAGCACTCTGCCGGCTCTGCAGAAGAAAATCATTGTCTTCTGGGGCTACCCAGTAACCCCAAATGAGGATCAACCTGCACCGACCTTGGCTGTATCCCAAATACATAGGCTGACCAGGGCACTAATGCCCTTTCTGACACAGCCTGAGCCTGGAACCCTGGCCCCTCCCAGACAGCTGGCCGCACACTGAGCATATCGAGCCGCCATGGCCTTAGGTCGTCATCTCTTCCCAACATCAGTTTTCAGGTTTCAGAACCTAGACCTTATCTCCAATCACTGCCCAGGGTTGAAGGTGATGCAGAAATCAGAACTCCTTCCACATGGCAAGAAACCTTGTGGTTGGCATGTTGTCCAATGTTCAGTGTCCTTGAAACCAGTGTGGCCCATGAGGCCCCGCCCATGCTCGCGGGCCACATTGGTCACAAACACACATTGTGACCCTCAGGCTGAGCCCAGTCCTCAAGTAAGGCCACTCAGTGGCTGGATGAAGAGATAGCATATTGGGCTTGCCATGCCCCTAGGCCCCAATTTTTGACCATAGTTCGGGTTGATTCTTCAGTCTTCCCCACGGCTTGGCTTTGGAATTCCTCTATTGGTGGGACACCTGAGGTAACAAAACTGAAATGAGTCCTCCCATCCCACAGATTGACGAAAAGCAATTGGGAATCGGGCCAAATCCTCAGAGAGGAAGATTCGTCCATGGCCCATGAGGCCTCCCCGACATTCCACAGCCATCACTGATACAAAATCCAGAGACAAAAGCCTGAGCAATCGCCACAGACTCGCACTTTCTTCATATCCTGTAGAGTTCTTCTCATGGTTTGTAGATCGGGCCTGCCATACCTACGTCCCCAAACCTAAGCTGAGTTTGTTTTTTCAGACTTCTGTCCTCAAAGTCTTGGGCCACACACACTCCAGGCTGGGCCCCTGGAGCCACACATTAGGACTGTGCCTACCAATCCATGGGAATTCTGCCCATTCCATGGTCCAAAATCGTACAAATTAGGAGAAACCTCCAACGACCCTTAGGCCATCCCAATAGTGTGGGTCACCCGGAACAAACAAGGGGTGTCTGACACCAGCTGATAATCGACCTCCACTCATAACATAGATGGATGTCCCCAGAGAAGAAGATTGAACCAGACAGGACCCTAGGCCATAATAGGATCCATTGCTTTGGCTTACAGGCATGTGTCCTCAAAAGTCTGATTTCATTACGAGTATAGGTGTTTTCCTGAGGCACCCATCAGAACTCATCTCGTCTCCACAAGGAAACCTGTGCATGGGTGCCATGTCCAAATCTTAGGAGAGTACTTCAGGGTCCCGGTGCCACCGCCCCATTCCAATGCCCTCATGGATACAAAAACACATTAGGACCCATCCTCAGGAAAGTCCATTTCAACTCAGCCACCCCGGTTGCTCCCGCAGAGCCATCAGATCTAAACTGTCTTGTTGCTAGGAGACAATTGGAATGGAGGCGGGCTTCCCAGGCATACATCCGCGAACGGTGTTCTGGAGTCATTCCATATGGGATGTCCTGGAACTGTAAAACAGGTTTCAATTGTCCCTCAGAAGGAATCCATGAAGGGGGCATCCCACAACTCCCAACGTGGGAAAACCTCAATGGCCTCGTGATTCCGCTCCCTTCATGAAGCGGCCGTCATACTCAGAAACTCCAACCTGAGCCAACGTCTGATCCTCGCCCTGACTTCAGATGCATGAGATATTGGTTCAGATCTGCAGGGGGTACCTGCCGTGCCCTTGCACTGAAACCCAAGTCTAGCTTTTCTTCTCAGACTTCCATCCTCACACTCCTGGCCCCGAAGCCCTCAAGTTTGGCAATTCCGGACCCACAATGCAGCACTCTGCCTGCCCTCTAGAAAAAAAAATTATTGCCTCATGAGCTGCCCAGGCACCTTAAATGAGGGTAAACCTACACAGCACTCGACTTTACCCAAATTATATAGTCTAACCTGGGCACTAATGCACTGTCGAACACAACCTGAGCCCGGACCTCCTGACCAACACCCAGAAAGCTGACCGCACACTGAGCACATAAAACCCGCCATGGCCTTAGGTCATCATCTCTTCCCTACCTCAGTTTTCAGGCTTCAGAACGGAGACCTTATCTCCAATCACTGCCCAGGGGTGAGTGTGATGCAGAAATCAGAACTCCTCCTTACCCGTGGCAAGAACCCTTGTGGTTGGCACGTTGTCCAACCTTCAGTGTAGGAGAAACCAGCATTCACCCTGAGGCCCCGCCCATTCTTGAGTGCGACGAGGGCATACACACGCATTGTGACCCTCAGCATGAGTCCTGTCCTCTAGTAAGTCCTCTCAGTGGCTGCACCATTAGATGTCATAATGGGCTTGACATGTCCCTAGGCCCCAATTTTTAACCAGATTTCTGATGGTCCAGTCGCCCCAACCCAGGGCTCTACTCTGGAATCCCTCATTTTTTGGGACACCTGAGGTTAAAAAAGAAAAAAACAACAATAAAAAAAAAAACGGACGTCTTCCAGCCCACAGAATGACCCCAAACTCTTTGGACGGGGCCTATCCACCAGAGCTTAACACTCGCCCATTTCCCATGAAGTCACCCAGAAATTCCACGACCATGAGTGACACGATATCCAGAGACAAAAACTTGAGCAGGAGCCTCACACTCGCCCTTCTTTCAAATCCCGGAGAGTTCTCCTCATGGTCTGTAGATCAGTCCTGCCATACCTATGACCCAAAACATAAGCCGAGTTTGTGTTTTCAGACAACTGTCCAAACAGCCCTGGCCTACACAACCTACAGGCTCAGGCCCCTGGAGCCAAACCTGAGGACTGTACTTGCCCTCTCCAAGGGAATTGTGTGTGCCCATTCCAATGGCCACAAAACTTCTAATAGGATAAACCTCCAAAGTCCCTGATCCATCTCAATAGTGGTGGCTTCCCAGGAAAAACAGGGGCAATCTGAGCCCAACTGAGCACCTACCTGCACTCAGACCCATAGACAGATGTCCCCAGAGGTAAAAAGGAAAGAACAGGCCCCTAGGCACTAATCAGATCCATTGCTTTGGTTTCCAGGCATCTCTCCTCAGAGGCCTGGATTTCAAAAGCAGCATATAGCTGTTTCTTGACTCACCCATCAGAAAACATCTCATCTACACATGGGAAACTTGCACGTTGGAGCTGTGTCAAAGCCTCTGTTTAGGAGAACCCTTTAGGGCCCCAGCGCCACCGCTTCATTCCAAGGTCTCCATAGACACAAAAGCACGTTAGGACCCATCCCCAGGGGTGTCCATTTCAACTCAGCGTCCTCGGTTGCTCCCCACAGATCCAGGAGATCTAACCTGTCTTGTTGATAGGAGACAATTGGAATGCGAGGTGGGCTACCCAGCCATCCATCCTTAGAACCCTGCTCAGAATCATTGGCCTTGAGCCAAAAAACAGGTCTCAATTGTCCTGCGGAAGACTCTCTGCAGTTTGGAGCTTCTCACAACTCCCATCGTGGGAAAACACCCATGGCCTCGTGATGCCCCCCCTATCATGAAGGGGACATCAGGGACAGAAACTCCAACCTAAGCGATCGTCTGATCCTCGCCCTGTCTTCAGATGCACGTGATCTCGATTCAGGTCTGTAGATTGTGCATGCCATGGCCTCACCCAGAAACCTAAGCCTAGCTTGTGTTCTCAGACCTTTGTCGTCAGACTACTGGCCCACAAGCCCTCCAGTTTGGCAATCCAGAACTACAATGCAGCACTCTGCCGTCTCGCAGAAGAAAATCATTGTCCTCTGGGGCTACCCAGTAATCCCAAATGAGGACCAAACTGCACCGACCTTGGCTGTACCCCAAATACATAGGCTGACCAGGGCTCTAATGCCCTTTCTGGTACAGCCTGAGCCTGGACCCCCTGGCCCCTCCCAGACAGCTGGACGCACACTGAGCACATCAAGCCGCCATGGCCTTAGGTCGTCATCTCTTCCCAACCTCGGTTTTCAGGTTTCAGAACCTAGACCTTATATCCAATCACTGCCAAGGGTTGAAGGTGATGCATAAATCAGAACTCCTTCCCCATGGCAAGAAACCTTGTGGTTGGCATGTTGTCCAACATTCAGTGTAGTTGAAACCAGTGTGGCCCATGAGGCCCCGCCCATGCTCGCTGGCCACAATGGTCAAAAACACACATTGTGACGCTCAGGCTGAGCCCAGACCTCAAGTAAGGCCACTCAGCTGCTTGATGAAGAGATAGCATATTGGGCTTGCCATGCCCCTAGGCCCCAATTTTTAACCATAGTTCGGGTTGTCCCTTCAGTCTTCCCCACGGCTTGGCTTTGGAATTCCTCTTTTGGTGGGACACCTGAGGTAACAAAACTGAAATGAGTCTTCCCATCCCACAGATTGACGAAAAGCAATTGGGAATCGGGCCAAATCCTCAGAGAGGAAGATTCGTCCATGGCCCATGAGGCCTCCCCGACATTCCACGGCCATCGCTGATACAAAATGCAGAGACAAAAGCCTGAGCAAGCGCCTCAGACTCGCACTTTCTTCAAATCCTGAAGAGTTCTTCTCATGGTTTGTAGATCGGGCCTGCCATACCTACGTCCCCAAACCTAAGCTGAGTTTGTGTTTTCAGACTTCTGTCCTCAAAGTCTTGGGTTCCACACCCTCCAGGCTGGGCCCCTGGAGCCACACATTAGGACTGTGCCTACCAATCCATGGGAATTCTGCCCATTCCATGCTCCAAAATCGTACAAATTCGGAGAAACCTCCAAAGTCCCTGAGGCCATCCCAATAGTGTAGGTCGCCCGGAACAAACAAGCGCTGTCTGACAGCAGCTGATAATCGACCTCCACTCATACCATAGATGGATGTCCCCAGAGAAGAAGATTGAACCAGACAGGACCCTAGGCCATAATAGGATCCATTGCTTTGGCTTACAGGCATGTATCCTCAAAAGCCTGATTCCAATACGAGCATAGGGGTTTTCCTGAGGCACCCATCAGAACTCATCTCGTCTCCACAAGGAAACCTGTGCATGGGAGCCATGTCCAAAGCTTAGGAGAGTACTTCAGGGTCCTGGTGCCACCGCCCCATTCCAAGGCCCTCATGGACACAAAAACACATTAGGACCCATCCTCAGGAAAGTCCATTTCAACTCAGCCACCCCGGTTGCTCCCGTAGAACCATCAGATCTAAACTGTCTTGTTGCTAGGAGACAATTTGAATGCGAGGCGGGCTTCCCAGGCATACATCCGCGAACGGTGCTCTGGAGTCATTCCATACGGGATGTCCTGGAGCTGTCCAACAGGTCTCAATTGTCCCGCAGAAGGAATCCATGAAGGGGGCATCCCACAACTCCCAACGTGGGAAAACCTCAATGGCCTCGAGATTCCGCTCCCTTCATGAAGCGGCCGTCATGCTCAGAAACTCCAACCTGAGCCAACGTCTGATCCTCGCCCTGACTTCAGATGCATGAGATATTGGTTCAGATCTGCAGGGGGTACCTGCCGTGCCCTCGCCCTGAAACCCAAGTCTAGCTTGTCTTCTCAGACTTCCATCCTCACACTCCTGGCCCCGAAGCCCTCAAGTTTGGCAATTCCGGACCCACAATGCAGCACTCTGCCTGCCCTCTAGAAAAAAAAATTATTGCCTCATGAGCTGCCCAGGCACCTTAAATGAGGGTAAACCTACACAGCACTCGACTTTACCCAAATTATATAGTCTAACCTGGGCACTAATGCACTGTCGAACACAACATGAGCCCGGACCTCCTGACCAACACACAGAAAGCTGACCGCACACTGATCACATAAAACACGCCATGGCCTTAGGTCATCATCTCTTCCCTACCTCAGTTTTCAGGCTTCAGAACCGAGACCTTATCTCCAATCACTGCCCAGGAGTGAGTGTGATGCAGATATCAGAACTCCTCCTTACCCATGGCAAGAACCCTTGTGGTTGGCACGTTGTCCAACGTTCAGTGTAGGAGAAACCAGCATTCACCCTGAGGCCCCGCCCATTCTTGAGTGCGACGAGGGCATACACACGCATTGTGACCCTCATCATGAGTCCTGCCCTCTAGTAAGTCCTCTCAGTGGCTGCACCATTAGATGTCATAATGGGCTTGACATGTCCCTAGGCCCCAATTTTTAACCAGATTTCTGATGGTCCAATCGCCCCAACCCAGGGCTCTACTCTGGAATCCCTCATTTTTTGGGACACCTGAGGTTAAAAAAGAAAAAAACAACAATAAAAAAAAAAAAAACGGACGTCTTCCAGCCCACAGAATGACCCCAAACTCTTTAGACGGGGCCAATCCACCAGAGCTTAACACTCGCCCATTTCCCATGAATTCACCCAGAAATTCCACGACCATGAGTGACACGATATCCAGAGACAAAAACTGAGCAGGAGCCTCACACTCGCCCTTCTTTCAAATCCCGAAGAGTTCTCCTCATGGTCTGTAGATCAGTCCTGCCATACCTATGACCCGAAACATAAGCCGAGTTTGTGTTTTCAGACAACTGTCCAAACAGCCCTGGCCTACACAACCTACAGGCTCAGGCCCCTGGAGCCAAACCTGAGGACTGTACTTGCCCTCTCCAAGGGAATTGTGTGTGCCCATTCCAATGGCCACAACCCTTCTAATAGGATAAACCTCCAAAGTCCCTGATCCATCTCAATAGTGGTGGCTTCCCAGGAAAAACAGGGGCAATCTGAGCCCAACTGAGCACCTACCTGCACTCAGACCCATAGACAGATGTCCCCAGAGGTATGAAGGAAAGAACAGGCCCTTAGGCACTAATCAGATCCATTGCTTTGGTTTCCAGGCATCTCTCCTCAGAGGCCTGGATTTCAAAAGCAGCATATAGCTGTTTCTTGACTCACCCATCAGAAAACATCTCATCTACACATGGGACACTTGCACGTTGGAGCTGTGTCAAAGCCTCTGTTTAGGAGAACCCTTTAGGGCCCCAGTGCCACCGCTTCATTCCAAGGTCTCCATAGACAAAAAAGCACGTTAGGACCCATCCCCAGGGGTGTCCATTTCAACTCAGCGTCCTCGGTTGCTCCCAACAGATCCAGGAGATCTAACCTGTCTTGTTGCTAGGAGACAATTGGAATGTGAGGTGGGCTACCCAGCCATCCATCCTTAGAACCCTGCTCAGAATCATTGGCCTGGAACCAAACGACAGCTCTCAATTGTCCTGCAGAAGACTCTCTGCAGTTTGGAGCTTCTCACAACTCCCATCGTGGGAAAACACCCATGGACTCGTGATGCCCCCCCCATTCATGAAGGGGCCATCAGGGACAGAAACTCCAACCTGAGCGATCGTCTGATCCTCGCCCTGACTTCAGATGCACGAGACCTCGATTCAGGTCTGTAGATTGTGCGTGCCATGGCCTCATCCAGAAAACTAAGCTTACCTTGTGTTCTCAGACTTTTGTCGTCAGACTACTGGCCCACAAGACCTCCAGTTTGGCAATCCAGAACTACAATGCAGCACTCTGCCGGCTCTTCAGAAGAAAAACATTGTCTTCTGGGGCTACCCAGTAACCCCAAATGAGGATCAACCTGCACCGACCTTGGCTGTACCCCAAATACATAGGCTGACCAGGGCACTAATGCCCTTTCTGACACAGCCTGAGCCTGGACCCCCTGGCCCCTCCCAGACAGCTGGCCGCACACTGAGCACATCAAGCCGCCATGGCCTTAGTACTTCATCTCTTCCAAACCTCGGTTTTCAGGTTTCAGAACCTAGACCTTATCTCCAATCACTGCCCAGGGTTGAAGGTGATGCAGAAATCAGAACTCCTTCCCCATGGCAAGAAACCTTGTGGTTGGCATGTTGTCCAACGTTCAGTGTAGTTGAAACCAGTGTGGCCCATGAGGCCCCGCCCATGCTCGCGGGCCACATTGGTCACAAGCACACATTGTGACACTCAGGTTGAGCCCAGTCCTCAAGTAAGGCCGCTCAGTGGCTGGATATAGAGATAGCATATTGGGCTTGCCATGCCCCTAGGCCCCAATTTTTAACCATAGTTCGGGTTGACCCTTCAGTCTTCCCCACGGCTTGGCTTTGGAATTCCTCTTTTGGTGGGACACCTGAGGTAACAAAACTGAATTGAGTCCACCCATCCCACAGATTGAGAAAAGCAATTGGGAATCGGCCAAATCCTCAGAGAAGAAGATTCGTCCATGGCCCATGAGGCCTCCCCGACATTCCACGGCCATCGCTGATACAAAATCCAGAGACAAATACCTGAGCAAGCGCCTCAGACTAGCAATTTCTTCATATCCTGAATAGTTCTTCTCATGGTTTGTAGATCGGGCCTGCCATACCTACGTCCCCAAACCTAAGCTGAGTTTGTGTTTTCAGACTTCTGTCCTCAAAGTCTTGGGCCCCACACCCTCCGGGCTGGGCCCCTGGAGCCACACATTAGGACTGTGCCTACCAATCCATGGGAATTCTGCCCATTCCATGGTCCAAAATCGTACAAATTAGGAGAAATCTCCAAAGTCCCTGAGGCCATCCTAATAGTGTAGTTCGCCCGGAACAAACAAGGGCTGTCTGACACCAGCTGATAATCGACCTCCACTCATACCATAGATGGATGTCCCCAGAGAAGAAGATTGAACCAGACAGGACCCTAGTCCATAATAGGATCCATTGCTTTGGGTTACAGGCATGTGTACTCAAAAGCCTGATTCCAATACGAGCATAGGGGTTTTCCTGAGGCACCCATCAGAACTCATCTCGTCTCCACAAGGAAACCTGTGCATGGGAGCCATGTCCAAAGCTTAGGGGAGTACTTCAGGGTCCCGGTGCCACCGCCCCATTCCAAGGCCCTCATGGACACAAAAACACATTAGGACCCATCCTCAGGAAAGTCCATTTCAACTCAGCCACCCCGGTTGCTCCGTCAGAGCCATCAGATCTAAACTGTCTTGTTTCTAGGAGACAATTGGAATGCGAGGCGGGCTTCCCAGGCATACATCCGCGAACGGTGCTCTGGAGTCATTCCATATGGGATGTCCTGGAGCTGTCCAACAGGTCTCAATTGTCCCGCAGAAGGAATCCATGAAGGGGGCATCCAACAACTCCCAACGAGGGAAAACCTCAATGGCCTCGAGATTCCGCTCCCTTCATGAAGCGGCCGTCATGCTCAGAAACTCCAACCTGAGCCTACGTCTGATCCTCGCCCTGACTTCAGATGCATGAGATATTGGTTCAGATCTGCAGGGGGTACCTGCCGTGCCCTCGCCCTGAAACCCAAGTCTAGCTTGTCTTCTCAGACTTCCGTCCTCACACTCCTGGCCCCGAAGCCCTCAAGTTTGGCAATTCCGGACCCACAATGCAGCACTCTGCCTGCCCTCTAGAAAAAAAATTATTGCCTCATGAGCTGCCCAGGCACCTTAAATGAGGGTAAACCTACACAGCACTCGACTTTACCCAAATTATATAGTCTAACCTGGGCACTAATGCACTGTCGAACACAACCTGAGCCCGGACCTCCTGACCAACACCCAGAAAGCTGACCGCACACTGAGCACATAAAACCCGCCATGGCCTTAGGTCATCATCTCTTCCCTACCTCAGTTTTCAGGCTTCAGAACCGAGACCTTCTCTCCAATCACTGCCCAGGGGTGAGTGTGATGCAGAAATCAGAACTCCTCCTTACCCATGGCAAGAACCCTTGTGGTTGGCACGTTGTCCAACGTTCAGTGTAGGAGAAACCAGCATTCACCCTGAGGCCCCGCCCATTCTTGAGTGCGAGGAGGGCATACACACGCATTGTGACCCTCAGCATGAGTCCTGTCCTCTAGTAAGTCCTCTCAGTGGCTGGACCATTAGATGTCATAATGGGCTTGACATGTCCCTAGGCCCCAATTTTTAACCAGATTTCTGATGGTCCAGTCGCCCCTCCCCAGGGCTCTACTCTGGAATCCCTCATTTGGTCGTACACCTGAGGATAAAAAAGAAAAAAACAAGAATAAAAAAAAAAACGGACTTCTTCCAGCCCACAGAATGACACCAAACTCTTTGGACGGGGCCAAACCACCAGAGAATAAGACTCGTCCATTTCCCATGAAGTCACCCAGAAATTCCACGACCATGAGTGACACGATATCCAGAGACAAAAACTTGAGCAGAAGCCTCACACTCGCCCTTCTTTCAAATACCGAAGAGTTCTCCTCATGGTCTGTAGATCAGTCCTGCCATACCTATGACCCGAAACATAAGCCAAGTTTGTGTTTTCAGACAACTGTCCAAACAGCCCTGGCCTACACAACCTACAGGCTCAGGCCCCTGGATTCAAACCTGGGGACTGTACTTGCCCTCTCCAAGGGAATTGTGTGTGCCCATTCCAATGGCCACAACCCTTCTAATAGGATAAACCTCCAAAGTCCCTGATCCATCTCAATAGTGGTGGCTTCCCAGGAAAAACAGGGGCAATCTGAGCCCAACTGAGCACCTACCTGCACTCAGACCCATAGACAGATGTCCCCAGAGGTAAAAAGGAAAGAACAGGCCCCTAGGCACTAATCAGATCCATTGCTTTGGTTTCCAGGCATCTCTCCTCAGAGGCCTGGATTTCAAAAGCAGCATATAGCTGTTTCTTGACTCACCCATCAGAAAACATCTCATCTACACATGGGAAACGTGCACGTTGGAGCTGTGTCAAAGTCTCTGTTTAGGAGAACCCTTTAGGGCCCCAGTGCCACCGCTTCATTCCAAGGTCTCCATAGACACAAAAGCACGTTAGGACCCATCCCCAGGGGTGTCCATTTCAACTCAGCGTCCTCGGTTTCTCCCCACAGATCCAGGAGATCTAACCTGTCTTGTTGCTAGGAGACAATTGGAATGCGAGGTGGGCTACCCAGCCATCCATCCTTAGAACCCTGCTCAGAATCTTTGGCCTGGAACCAAACGACAGGTCTCAATTGTCCTGCAGAAGACTCTCTGCAGGTTGGAGCTTCTCACAACTCCCATCGTGGGAAAACACCCATGGACTCGTGATGCCCCCCCCCATTCATGAAGGGGCCATCAGGGACAGAAACTCCAACCTGAGCGATCGTCTGATCCTCGCGCTGACTTCAGATGCATGAGACCTCGATTCAGGTCTGTATGTAGATTGTGCGTGCCATGGCCTCACCCAGAAACCTAAGCTTAGCTTGTGTTCTCAGACTTTTGTAGTCAGACTACTGGCCCACAAGCCCTCCAGTTTGGCAATCCAGAACTACAATGCAGCACTCTGCCGGCTCTGCAGAAGAAAAACATTGTCTTCTGGGGCTACCCAGTAACCCCAAATGAGGATCAACCTGCACCGACCTTGGCTGTATCCCAAATACATAGGCTGACCAGGGCACTAATGCCCTTTCTGACACAGCCTGAGCCTGGACCCCCTGGCCCCTCCCAGACAGCTGGCCGCACACTGAGCATATCGAGCCGCCATGGCCTTAGGTCGTCATCTCTTCCCAACATCAGTTTTCAGGTTTCAGAACCTAGACCTTATCTCCAATCACTGCCCAGGGTTGAAGGTGATGCAGAAATCAGAACTCCTTCCACATGGCAAGAAACCTTGTGGTTGGCATGTTGTCCAACGTTCAGTGTCGTTGAAACCAGTGTGGCCCATGAGGCCCCGCCCATGCTCGCGGGCCACATTGGTCACAAACACACATTGTGACGCTCAGGCTGAGCCCAGTCCTCAAGTAAGGCCACTCAGTGGCTGGATGAAGAGATAGCATATTGGGCTTGCCATGCCCCTAGGCCCCAATTTTTGACCATAGTTCGGGTTGATTCTTCAGTCTTCCCCACGGCTTGGCTTTGGAATTCCTCTATTGGTGGGACACCTGAGGTAACAAAACTGAAATGAGTCCTTCCATCCCACATATTGAAAAAGTAATTGCGAATTGGGCCAAATCCTCAGAGAGGAAGATTCGTCCATGGCCCATGAGGCCTCCCCGACATTCCACGGCCATCGCCGATACAAAATCCAGAGACAAAAGCCTGAGCAAGCACCTCAGACTCGCACTTTCTTCATATCCTGAGGAGTTCTTCTCTGGTTTGTAGATCGGGCCTGCCATACCTACGTCCCCAAACCTAAGCTGAGTTTGTGTTTTCAGACTTCTGTCCTCAAAGTCTTGGGCCACACACACTCCAGGCTGGGCCCCTGGAGCCACACATTAGGACTGTACCTACCAATCCATGGGAATTCTGCCCATTCCATGGTCCAAAATCGTACAAATTAGGAGAAACCTCCAAAGACCCTGAGGCTATCCCAATAGTGTAGGTCGCCCGGAACAAACAAGGACTGTCTGACACCAGCTGATAATCGACCTCCACTCATACCATAGATGGATGTCCCCAGAGAAGAAGATTGAACCAGACAGGACCCTAGGCCATAATAGGATCCATTGCTTTGGCTTACAGGCATGTGTCCTCAAAAGTCTGATTTCATTACGAGTATAGGTGTTTTCCTGAGGCACCCATCAGAACTCATCTCGTCTCCACAAGGAAACCTGTGCATGGGAGCCATGTCCAAAGCTTAGGAGAGTACTTCAGGGTCCCGGTGCCACCGCCCCATTCCAGGCCCTCATGGATACAAAAACACATTAGGACCCATCCTCAGGAAAGTCCATTTCAACTCAGCCACCCCGGTTGCTCCCGCAGAGCCATCAGATCTAAACTGTCTTGTTGCTAGGAGACAATTGGAATGGAGGCGGGCTTCCCAGGCATACATCCGCGAACGGTGTTCTGGAGTCATTCCATATGGGATGTCCTGGAACTGTAAAACCGGTTTCAATTGTCCCGCAGAAGGAATCCTTGAAGGGGGCATCCCACAACTCCCAACGTGGGAAAACCTCAATGGCCTCGAGATTCCGCTCCCTTCATGAAGCAGCCGTCATGCTCAGAAACTCCAACCTGAGCCAACGTCTGATCTTCGCCCTGACTTCAGATACATGAGATATTGGTTCAGATCTGCAGGGGGTACCTGCCGTGCCCTCGCCCTGAAACCCAAGTCTAGCTTGTCTTCTCAGACTTCCGTCCTCACACTCCTGGCCCCGAAGCCCTCAAGTTTGGCAATTCCGGACCCACAATGCAGCACTCTGCCTGCCCTCTAGAAAAGAAATTATTGCCTCATGAGCTGCCCAGGCACCTTAAATGAGGGTAAACCTACACAGCACTCGACTTTACCCAAATTATATAGTCTAACCTGGGCACTAATGCACTGTCGAACACAACCTGAGCCCGGACCTCCTGACCAACACCCAGAAAGATGACCGCACACTGAACACATAAAACCCGCCATGGCCTTAGGTCATCATCTCTTCCATACCTCAGTTTTCAGGCTTCAGAACTGAGACCTTATCTCCAATCACTGGCAATGGGTGAGTGTGATGCAGAAATCAGAACTCCTCCTTACCCATGGCAAGAACCCTTGTGATGGGCACATTGTCCAACGTTAAGTGTAGGAGAAACCAGCATACACCCTGAGGCCCCGCCCATTCTTGAGTGCGACGAGGGCATACACACGCATTGTGACCCTCAGCATGAGTCCTGTCCTCTAGTAAGTCCTCTCAGTGGCTGGACCATTAGATGTCATAATGGGCTTGACATGTCCCTAGGCCCCAATTTTTAACCAGATTTCTGATTGTCCAGTCGCCCCTCACCAGGGCTCTACTCTGGAATCCATCATTTGGTTGGACACCTGAGGTTAAAAAAGAAAAAAACAACAACAACAACAACAACAACAAAAATGGACTTCTTCCAGCCCACAGAATGACCGCAAACTCTTTGGACGGGGCCAAACCACCAGAGTAAGACTCCTCCATTTCCCATGAAGTCACCCAGAAATTCCACGACCATGAGTGACACGATATCCAGAGACAAAACTTGAGCAGGAGCCTCACATCGCCCTTCTTTCAAATCCCGAAGAGTTCTCCTCATGGTCTGTAGATCAGTCCTGCCATACCTATGACCCGAAACATAAGCCGAGTTTGTGTTTTCAGACAACTGTCCAAACAGCCCTGGCCTACACAACCTACAGGCTCAGGCCCCTGGAGCCAAACCTGAGGACTGTACTTGCCCTCTCCAAGGGAATAGTGTGTGCCCATTCCAATGGCCACAACTCTTCTCATAGGATAAACCTCCAAAGTCCCTGATCCATCTCAATAGTGGTGGCTTCCCAGGAAAAACAGGGGCAATCCGAGCACAACTGAGTACCCACCTGCACTCAGACCCATAGACAGATGTCCCCAGAGGTAAAAAGGAAAGAACAGGCCCCTAGGCACTAATCAGATCCATTGCTTTGGTTTCCAGGCATCTCTCCTCAGAGGCCTGGATTTCAAAAGCAGCATATAGCTGTTTCTTGACTCACCCATCAGAAAACATCTCATCTACACATGGGAAACTTGCACGTTGGAGATGTGTCAAAGCCTTTTTTTAGGAGAACCCTTTTGGGCCCCAGTGCCACCGCTTCATTCCAAGGTCTCCATAGACACAAAAGCACGTTAGGACCCATCCTCAGGGGTGTCCATTTCAACTCAGTGTCCTCGGTTGCTCCCCACAGATCCAGGAGATCTAACCTGTCTTGTTGCTAGGAGACAATTGGAATGCAAGGTGGGCTACCCAGCCATCCATCCTTAGAACCCTGCTCAGAATCATTGGCCTGGAGCCAAACAACAGGTCTAATTGTCCTGCAGAAGACTCTCTGCAGTTTGGAGCTTCTCACAACTCCCATCGTGGGAAAACACCCATGGCCTCGTGATGCCCCCCCCCCTTTCATGAAGGGGCCATCAGGGACAGAAACTCCAACCTGAGCGATCGTCTGATCCTCGCCCTGACTTCAGATGCACGAGATCTCGATTCAGGTCTGTAGATTGTGCCTGCCATGGCCTCACCCAGAACCTAAGCCTAGCTTGTGTTCTCAGACTTTTGTCGTCAGACTACTGGCCCACAAGCCCTTCAGTTTGTTAATCCAGAACTACAATGCAGCACTCTGCCAGCCCTCCAGAAGAAAAACATTGTCCTCTGGGACTACCCAGTAAGCCCAAATGAGGATCACCTGCACCGACCATGGCTGTACCCCAAATACATAGGCTGACCAGGGCACTAATGCCCTTTCTGACACAGCCTGAGCCTGGACCCCCTGGACCCTCCCAGACAGCTGGCCGCACACTGAGCACATTGAGCCGCCATGGCCTTAGGTCGTCATCTCTTCCCAACCTCGGTTTTCAGGTTTCAGAACCTAGACCTTATCTCCAATCACTGCCCAGGGTTGAAGGTGATGCAGAAATCAGAACTCCTTCCCCATGGCAAGAAACCTTGTGGTTGGCATGTTGTCCAACGTTCAGTGTAGTTGAAACCAGTGTGGCCCATGAGGCCCCGCCCATGCTCGCGGGCCACATTGGTCACAAACACACATTGTGACGCTCAGGCTGAGCCTAGTCCTCAAGTAAGGCCGCTCAGTGGCTGGATGAAGAGATAGCATATTGGGATTGCCATGCCCCTAGGCCCCAATTTTTAACCATAGTTCGGGTTGACCCTTCAGTCTTCCCCACGGCTTGGCTTTGGAATTCCTCTTTTGGTGGGACACCTGAGGTAACAAAACTGAAATGAGTCCTCCCATCCCACAGATTGACGAAAAGCAATTGGGAATCGGGCCAAATCCTCAGAGAGGAAGATTCGTCCATGGCCCATGAGGCCTCCCCGACATTCCACGGCCATTGCTGATACAAAATCCAGAGACAAAAGCCTGAGCAAGCGCCTCAGACTAGCAATTTCTTCATATCCTGAAGAGTTCTTCTCATGGTTTGTAGATCGGGCCTGCCATACCTACGTCCCCAAACCTAAGCTGAGTTTGTGTTTTCAGACTTCTATCCTCAAAGTTTTGGGCCAACCACCCTGCAGGCTGGGCCCCTGGAGCCACACATTCGGACTGTGCCTACCAATCCATGGGAATTCTGCCCATTCCATGGTCCAAAATAGTACAAATTAGGAGAAACCTCCAAAGTCCCTGAGGCCATCCCAATAGTGTAGGTCGCCCGGAACAAACAAGGGCTGTCTGACACCAGCTGATAATCGACCTCCACTCATACCATAGATGGATGTCCCCAGAGAAGAAGATTGAACCAGACAGACCCTAGGCCATAATAGGATCCATTGCTTTGGGTTACAGGCATGTGTCCTCAAAAGCCTGATTCCAATACGAGCATAGAGGTTTTCCTGAGACACCCATCAGAACTCATCTCGTCTCCACAAGGAAACCTGTGCATGGGAGCCATGTCCAAAGCTTAGGAGAGTACTTCAGGGTCCCGGTGCCACCGCCCCATTCCAAGGCCCTCATGGACACAAAAACACATTAGGACCCATCCTCAGGAAAGTCCATTTCAACTCAGCCACCCCGGTTGCTCCGGCAGAGCCATCAGATCTAAACTGTCTTGTTGCTAGGAGACAATTGGAATTCGAGGCGGGATTCCCAGGCATCCATCCGCGAACGATGCTCTGGAGTCATTCCATATGGGATGTCCTGGAGCTGTCCAACAGGTCTCAATTGTCCCGCAGAAGGAATCCTTGAAGGGGGCATCCCACAACTCCCAACGTGGGAAAACCTCAATGGCCTCGAGATTCCGCTCCCTTCATGAAGCGGCCGTCATGCTCAGAAACTCCAACCTGAGCCAACGTCTGATCCTCGCCCTGACTTCAGATGCATGAGATATTGGTTCAGATCTGCAGGGGGTACCTGCCGTGCCCTCGCCCTGAAACCCAAGTCTAGCTTGTCTTCTCAGACTTCCGTCCTCACACTCCTGGCCCCGAATCCCTCAAGTTTGGCAATTCCGGACCCACAATGCAGCACTCTGCCTGCCCTCTAGAAAAAAAATTATTGCCTCATGAGCTGCCCAGGCACCTTAAATGAGGGTAAACCTACACAACACTCGACTTTACCCAAATTATATAGTGTAACCTGGGCACTAATGCACTGTCGAACAAACCTGAGCCCGGAGTTCCTAACCAACACCCAGAAAGCTGACCGCACACTGAGCACATAAAACCCGCCATGGCCTTAGGTCATCATCTCTTCCCTACCTCAGTTTTCAGGCTTCAGAACCGAGACCTTATCTCCAATCACTGCCCAGGGGTGAGTGTGATGCAGAAATCAGAATTCCTCCTTACCCATGGCAAGAATCCTTGTGGTTGGCACGTTCAGTGTAGGAGAAACCAGCATTCACCCTGAGGCCCCGCCCATTCTTGAGTGCGATGAGGGCATACACACGCATTGTGACCCTCAGCATGAGTCCTGTCCTCTAGTAAGTCCTCTCAGTGGCTGGACCATTAGATGTCATAATGGGCTTGACATGTCCCTAGGCCCCAATTTTTAACCAGATTTCTGATTGTCCAGTCGCCCCTCCCCAGGGCTCTACTCTGGAATCCATCATTTGGTGGGACACCTGAGGTTAAAAAAGAAAAAAACAACAACAACAACAACAAAAAAAAACCGGACTTCTTCCAGCCCACAGAATGACCGCAAACTCTTTGGACGGGGCCAAACCACCAGAGAGTAAGACTCGTCCATTTCCCATGAAGTCACCCAGAAATTCAACGACCATGAGTGACACGATATCCAGGATAAAAACTTGAGCAGAGCCTCACACTCGCCCTTCTTTCAAATCCCGAAGAGTTCTCCTCATGGTCTGTAGATCAGTTCTGCCATACCTATGACCCGAAACATAAGCCGAGTTTGTGTTTTCGGACAACTGTCCAAACAGCCCTGGCCTACACAACCTACAGGCTCAGGCCCCTGGAGCCAAACCTGAGGACTGTACTTGCCCTCTCCAAGGGAATTGTGTGTGCCCATTCCAATGGCCACAACCCTTCTCATAGGATAAACCTCCAAAGTCCCTGATCCATCTCAATAGTGGTGGCTTCCCAGGAAAAACAGGGGCAATCTGAGCCCAACTGAGCACCTACCTGCACTCAGACCCATAGACAGATGTCCCCAGAGGTAAAAAGGAAAGAACAGGCCCCTAGGCACTAATCAGATCCATTGCTTTGGTTTCCAGGCATCTCTCCTCAGAGGCCTGGATTTCAAAAGCAGCATATAGCTGTTTCTTGACTCACCCATCAGAAAACATCTCATCTACACATGGGACACTTGCACGTTGGAGCTGTGTCAAAGCCTTTGTTTAGGAGAACCCTTTAGGGCCCCAGTGCCACCGCTTCATTCCAAGGTCTCCATAGATACAAAAGCACGTTAGGACCCATCCTCAGGGGTGTCCATTTCAACTCAGTGTCCTCAGTTGCTCCCCACAGATCCAGGAGATCTAACCTGTCTTGTTGCTAGGAGACAATTGGAATGCAAGGTGGGCTACCCAGCCATCCATCCTTAGAACCCTGCTCAGAATCATTGGCCTGGAGCCAAACAACAGGTCTCAATTGTCCTGCAGAAGACTCTCTGCAGTTTGGAGCTTCTCACAACTCCCATCGTGGGAAAACACCCATGGCCTCGTGATGCCCCCCCCCATTCATGAAGGGGCCATCAGGGACAGAAACTCCAACCTGAGCGATCGTCTGATCCTCGCCCTGACTTCAGATTCACGAGATCTTGATTCAGGTCTGTAGATTGTGCCTGCCATGGCCTCACCCAGAACCTAAGCCTAGCTTGTGTTCTCAGACTTTTGTCGTCAGACTACTGGCCCACAAGCCCTCCAGTTTGGCAATCCAGAACTACAATGCAGCACTCTGCTGTCCCTCCAGAAGAAAAACATTGTCCTCTGGGGCTACCCAGAAACCCCATATGAGGATCAAACTGCACCGACCATGGATGTACCCCAAATACATAGGCTGACCAGGGCACTAATGCCCTTTCTGACACAGCCTGAGCCTGGAGCCCCTGGCCCCTCCCAGACAGCTGGCCGCACACTGAGCACATCCAGCCGCCATGGCCTTAGGTCGTCATCTCTTCCCAACCTCGGTTTTCAGGTTTCAGAACCTAGACCTTATCTCCAATCACTGCACAAAGTTGAAGGTGATGCAGAAATCAGAACTCCTTCCCCATGGCAAGAAACCTTGTGTTTGGCATGTTGTCCAACGTTCAGTGTAGTTGAAACCAGTGTGGCCCATGAGGCCCCGCCCATGCTCGTGGGACACATTGGTCACAAACACACATTGTGACCCTCAGGCTGATCCCAGTCCTCAAGTAAGGCCGCTCAGTGGCTGGATGAAGAGATAGCATATTGGGCTTGCCATGCCCCTAGGCCCCAATTTTTAACCATAGTTCGGGTTGACCCTTCAGTCTTCTCCACGGCTTGGCTTTGGATTTCCTGTTTTGGTGGGACACCTGAGGTAACAAAACTGAAATGAGTCCTGCCATCCCACAGATTGACGAAAAGCAATTGGGAATCGGGCCAAATCCTCAGAGAGGAAGATTCGTCCATGGCCCATGAGGCCTCCCCGACATTCCACGGCCATCGCTGATACAAAATCCAGAGACAAAAGCCTGAGCAAGCGGCTGAGACTCGCACTTTCTTCATATCCTGAAGAGTTCTTCTCATGGTTTGTAGATCAGGCCTGCCATACCTACGTCCCCAAACCTAAGCTGAGTTTGTGTTTTCAGACTTCTGTCCTCAAAGTCTTGGGCCACACACCCACCAGGCTGGGCCCCTGGAGCCACACATTAGGACTGTGCCTACCAATCCATGGGAATTCTGTCCATTCCAGGGTCCAAAATCGTACAAATTAGGAGAAACCTCCAAAGTCCCTAGGCCATCCCAATAGTGTAGGTCGCCCGGAACAAACAAGGGCTGTCTGACACCAGCTGATAATCGACCTCCACTCATACCATAGATGGATGTCCCCAGAGAAGAAGATTGAACCAGACAGGACCCTAGGCCATAATAGGATCCATTGCTTTGGGTTACAGGCAGGTGTCCTCAAAAGCCTGATTCCAATACGAGCATAGGGGTTTTCCTAAGGCACCCATCAGAACTCATCTCGTCTCCACAAGGAAACCTATGCATGGGAGCCATGTCCAAATCTTAGGAGAGTACTTCAGGGTCCCGGTGCCACCGCCCCATTCCAAGGCCCTCATGGACACAAAAACACATTAGGACCCATCCTCAGGAAAGTCCATTTCAACTCAGCCACCCTGGTTGCTCCGGCAGAGCCATCAGATCTAAACTGTCTTGTTGCTAGGAGACAATTGGAATGCGAGGCCGGCTTCCCAGGCATCCATCCGCGAACGGTGCTCTGGAGTCATTCCATATGGGATGTCCTGGAGCTGTCCAACAGGTCTCAATTGTCCCGCAGAAGGAATCCTTGAAGGGGGCATCCCACAACTCCCAAGGTGGGAAAACCTCAATGGCCTCGAGATTCCGCTCCCTTCATGAAGCGGCCGTCATGCTCAGAAACTCCAACCTGAGCTAACGTCTGATCCTCGCCCTGACTACAGATACATGAGATATTGGTTCAGATCTGCAGGGTGTACCTGCCGTGCCCTCGCCCTGAAACCCAAGTCTAGCTTGTCTTCTCACACTTCCGTCCTCACACTCCTGGCCCCGAAGCCCTCAAGTTTGGCAATTCCGGACCCACAATGCAGCACTCTGCCTGCCCTCTAGAAAAAAAAATTATTGCCTCATGAGCTGCCCAGGCACCTTAAATGAGGGTAAACCTACACAGCACTCGACTTTACCCAAATTATATAGTCTAACCTGGGCACTAATGCACTGTCGAACACAACCTGAGCCCGGACCTCCTGACCAACACCCAGAAAGCTGACCGCACACTGAACACATAAAACCCGCCATGGCCTTAGGTCATCATCTCTTCCCTACCTCAGTTTTCAGGCTTCAGAACCGAGACCTTATCTCCAATCACTGCCCAGGGGTGAGTGTGATGCAGAAGTCAGAACTCCTCCTTACCCATGGCAAGAACCCTTATGGTTGGCACGTTTTCCAACGTTCAGTGTAGGAGAAACCAGCATTTACCCTGAGGCCCCGCCCATTCTTGAGTGCGATGAGGGCATACACACGCATTGTGACCCTCAGCATGAGTCCTGTCCTCTAGTAAGTCCTCTCAGTGGCTGGACCATTAGATGTCATAATGGGCTTGACATGTCCCTAGGCCCCAATTTTTAACCTGATTTCTGATTGTCCAGTCGCCCCTCCCCAGGGCTCTACTCTGGAATCCATCATTTGGTGGGACACCTGAGGTTAAAAAAGAAAAAAACAACAACAACAACAACAAAAAAAAAAAAACGGACTTCTTCCAGCCCACAGAATGAAGGCAAACTCTTTGGACGTGGCCAAACCACAAGAGAGTAAGACTCGTCCATTTCCCATGAAGACACCCAGAAATTCAACGACCATGAGTGACACGATATCCAGGACAAAAACTTGAGCAGAGCCTCACACTAGCCCTTCTTTCAAATCCGAAGAGTTCTCCTCATGGTCTGTAGATCAGTCCTGCCATACCTATGACCCGAAACATAAGCCGAGTTTGTGTATTCAGACAACTGTCCAAACAGCCCTGGCCTACACAACCTACAGGCTCAGGCCCCTGGAGCCAAATCTGAGGACTGTACTTGCCCTCTCCAAGGGAATTGTGTGTGCCCATTCCAATGGCCACAACCCTTCTCATAGGATAAACCTCCAAAGTCCCTGATCCATCTCAATAGTGGTGGCTTCCCAGGAAAAACAGGGGCAATCTGAGCCCAACTGAGCACCTACCTGCACTCAGACCCATAGACAGATGTCCCCAGAGGTAAAAAGGAAAGAACAGGCCCCTAGGCACTAATCAGATCCATTGCTTTGGTTTCCAGGCATCTCTCCTCAGAGGCCTGGATTTCAAAAGCAGCATATAGCTGTTTCTTGACTCACCCATCAGAAAACATCTCATCTACACATGGGAAACTTGCACGTTGGAGCTGTGTCAAAGCCTTTGTTTAGGAGAACCCTTTTGGGCCCCAGTGCCACCGCTTCATTCCAAGGTCTCCATAGACACAAAAGCACGTTAGGACCCATCCCCAGGGGTGTCCATTTCAACTCAGCGTCCTCGGTTGCTCCCCACAGATCCAGGAGATCTAACCTGTCTTGTTGCTAGGAGACAATTGGAATGCGAGGTGGGCTACCCAGCCATCCATCCTTAGAACCCTGCTCAGAATCATTGGCCTGGAGCCAAACAACAGGTCTCAATTGTCCTGCAGAAGACTCTCTGCAGTTTGGAGCTTCTCACAACTCCCATCGTGGGAAAACACCCATGGCCTCGTGAAGCCCCCCCCCATTCATGAAGGGGCCATCAGGGACAGAAACTCCAACCTGAGCTATCGTCTGATCCTCGCCCTGACTTCAGATGCACGAGATCTCGATTCAGGTCTGTAGATTGTGCCTGCCATGGCCTCACCCAGAAACCTAAGCCTAGCTTGTGTTCTCAGACTTTTGTCGTCAGACTACTGGCCCACAAGCCCTCCAGTTTGGCAATCTAGAACTACAATGCTGCACTCTGCCAGCCCTCCAGAAGAAAAACATTGTCCACTGGGGCTACCCAGTAACCCCATATGAGGATCAAACTGCACCGACCATGGCTGTACCCCAAATACATAGGCTGACCAGGGCACTAATGCCCTTTCGGACACAGCCTGAGCCTGGACCCCCTGGACCCTCACAGACAGCTGTCCGCACACTGAGCACATTGAGCCGCCATGGCCTTAGGTCGTCATCTCTTCCCAACCTCGGTTTTCTGGTTTCAGAACCTAGACCTTATCCCAATCACTGCCCAGGGTTGAAGTTGATGCAACAATCAGAACTCCTTCCCCATGGCAAGAAACCTTGTGGTTGGCATGTTGTCCAACGTTCAGTGTAGTTGAAACCAGTGTGGCCCATGAGGCCCCGCCCATGCTCACAGGCCACATTGGTAACAAACACACATTGTGACGCTCAGGCTGAGCCTAGTCCTCAAGTAAGGCCGCTCAGTGTCTGGATGAACAGATAGCATATTGGGCTTGCCATGCCCATAGGCCCCAATTTTTAACCATAGTTCGGGTTGACCCTTCAGTCTTCCCCACGGCTTGGCATTGGAATTCCTCTTTTGGTGGGACACCTGAGGTAACTAAACTGAAATGAGTCCTCCCATCCCACAGATTGACGAAAAGCAATTGGGAATCGGGCCAAATCCTCAGAGAGGAAGATTCGTCCATGGCCCATGAGGCCTCCCCGACATTCCACGGCCATCGCTGATACAAAATCCAGAGATAAAAGCCTGAGCAAGCGCCTCAGACTAGCACTTTCTTCATATCCTGAAGAGTTCTTCTCATGGTTTGTAGATCGGGCCTGCCATACCTACGTCCGCAAATCTAAGCTGAGTTTGTGTTTTCAGACTTCTGTCCTCAAAGTCTTGGGCCAACCACCCTGCAGGCTGGGCCCCTGTAGCCACACATTAGGACTGTGCCTACCAATCCATGGGAATTCTGCCCATTCCATGGTCCAAAATAGTACAAATTAGGAGAAACCTCCAAAGTCCCTGAGGCCATCCCAATAGTGTAGGTCGCCCGGAACAAACAAGGGCTGTCTGACACCAGCTGATAATCGCCCTCCACTCATACCATAGATGGATGTCCCCAGAGAAGAAGATTGAACCAGACAGGACCCTAGGCCATAATAGGATCCCTTGCTTTGGGTTACAGGCATGTGTCCTCAAAAGCCTGAATCCAATACGAGCATAGGGGTTTTCCTGAGGCACCCATCAGAACTCATCTCGTCTCCACAAGGAAACCTGTGCATGGGAGCCATGTCCAAAGCTTAGGAGAGTACTTCAGGGTCCCGGTGCCACCGCCCCATTCCAAGGCCCTCATGGACACAAAAACACATTAGGACCCATCCTCAGGAAAGTCCATTTCAACTCAGCCACCCCAGTTGCTCCAGCAGAGCCATCAGATCTAAACTGTCTTGTTGCTAGGAGACAATTGGAATGCGGGGCGGGCTTCCCAGGCATCCATCCGCGAACGGTGCTCTGGCGTCGTTCCATATGGGATGTCCTGGAGCTGTCCAACAGGTCTCAATTGTCCCGCAGAAGGAATCCTTGAAGGGGGCATCCCACAACTCCCAACGTGGGAAAACCTCAATGGCCTCGAGATTCCGCTCCCTTCATGAAGCGGCCGTCATGCTCAGAAATTCCAACCTGAGCCAACGTCTGATCCTCGCACTAACTTCAGATACATGAGATATTGGTTCAGATCTGCAGGGTGTACCTGCCGTGCCCTCGCCCTGAAACCCAAGTCTAGCTTGTCTTCTCAGACTTCCGTCCTCACACTCCTGGACCCGAAGCCCTCAAGTTTGGCAATTCCGGACCCACAATGCAGCACTCTGCCTGCCCTCTAGAAAAAAAATTATTGCCTCATGAGCTGCCCAGGCACCTTAAATGAGGGTAAACCTACACAGCACTCGACTTTACCCAAATTATATAGTCTAACCTGGGCACTAATGCACTGTCGAACACAACCTGAGCCCGGACCTCCTGACCAACACCCAGAAAGCTGACCGCACACTGAACACATAAAACCCGCCATGGCCTTAAGTCATCATCTCTTCCCTACCTCAGTTTTCAGGCTTCAGAACCGAGACCTTATCTCCAATCAATGCAAAGGGGTGAGTGTGATGCAGAAATCAGAACTCCTCCTTACCCATGGCAAGAACCCTTATGGTTGGCACGTTTTCCAACGTTCATTGTAGGAGAAACCAGCATTTACCCTGAGGCCCCGCCCATTCTTGAGTGCGATGAGGGCATACACACGCATTGTGACCCTCAGCATGAGTCCTGTCCTCTAGTAAGTCCTCTCAGTGGCTGGACCATTAGATGTCATAATGGGCTTGACATGTCCCTAGGCCCCAATTTTTAACCTGATTTCTGATTGTCCAGTCGCCCCTCCCCAGGGCTCTACTCTGGAATCCATCATTTGGTGGGACACCTGAGGTTAAAAAAGAAAAAAACAACAACAACAACAACAAAAAAAAAACGGACTTCTTCCAGCCCACAGAATGAAGGCAAACTCTTTGGACGTGGCCAAACCACAAGAGAGTAAGACTCGTCCATTTCCCATGAAGACACCCAGAAATTCAACGACCATGAGTGACACGATATCCAGGACAAAAACTTGAGCAGAGCCTCACACTAGCCCTTCTTTCAAATCCCGAAGAGTTCTCCTCATGGTCTGTAGATCAGTCCTGCCATACCTATGACCCGAAACATAAGCCGAGTTTGTGTATTCAGACAACTGTCCAAACAGCCCTGGCCTACACAACCTACAGGCTCAGGCCCCTGGAGCCAAACCTGAGGACTGTACTTGCCCTCTCCAAGGGAATTGTGTGTGCCCATTCCAATGGCCACAACCCTTCTCATAGGATAAACCTCCAAAGTCCCTGATCCATCTCAATAGTGGTGGCTTCCCAGGAAAAACAGGGGCAATCTGAGCCCAACTGAGCACCTACCTGCACTCAGACCCATAGACAGATGTCCCCAGAGGTAAAAAGGAAAGAACAGGCCCCTAGGCACTAATCAGATCCATTGCTTTGGTTTCCAGGCATCTCTCCTCAGAGGCCTGGATTTCAAAAGCAGCATATAGCTGTTTCTTGACTCACCCATCAGAAAACATCTCATCTACACATGGGAAACTTGCACGTTGGAGCTGTGTCAAAGCCTTTGTTTAGGAGAACCCTTTAGGGCCCCAGTGCCACCGCTTCATTCCAAGGTCTCCATAGACACAAAAGCACGTTAGGACCCATCCCCAGGGGTGTCCATTTCAACTCAGCGTTTTCGGTTGCTCCCCACAGATCCAGGAGATCTAACCTGTCTTGTTGCTAGGAGACAATTGGAATGCGAGGTGGGCTACCCAGCCATTCATCCTTAGAACCCTGCTCAGAATCATTGGCCTGGAGCCAAACAACAGGTCTCAATTGTCCTGCAAACGACTCTCTGCAGTTTGCAGCTTCTCACAACTCCCATAGTGGGAAAACACCCATGGCCTCCTGAAGCCCCCCCCATTCATGAAGGGGCCATCAGGGACAGAAACTCCAACCTGAGCGATCGTCTGATCCTCGCCCTGACTTAAGATGCACGAGATCTCGATTCAGGTCTGTAGATTGTGCCTGCCATTGCCTCACCCAGAAACCTAAGCCTAGCTTGTGTTCTCAGCCTTTGTCGTCAGACTACTGGCCCACAAGCCCTCCAGTTTGGCAATCCAGAACTACAATGCAGCACTCTGCCGGCCCTCCAGAAGAAAAACATTGTCCTCTGGGGCTACCCAGTAACCCCAAATGAGGATAACCTGAACCGACCATGGCTGTACCCCAAATACATAGGCTGACCAGGGCACTAATGCCCTTTCTGACACAGCCTGAGCCTGGAGCCCCTGGCCCCTCCCAGACAGCTGGCCGCACACTGAGCACATCCAGCCGCCATGGCCTTAGGTCGTCATCTCTTCCCAACCTCGGTTTTCAGGTTTCAGAACCTAGACCTTACCTCCAATCAGTGCCCAAGGTTGAAGGTGATGCAGAAATCAGAACTCCTTCCCCATGGCAAGAAACCTTGTGGTTGGCATGTTGTCCAACGTTCAGTGTCGTGGAAACCAGTGTGGCCCATGAGGCCCCGCCCATGCTCGCGGGCCACATTGGTCACAAACACACATTGTGACCCTCAGGCTGAGCCCAGTCCTCAAGTAAGGCCGCTCAGTGGCTGGATGAAGAGATAGCATATGGGCTTGCCATGCCCCTAGGCCCCAATTTTTAACCATAGTTTGGGTTGTCCCTTCAGTCTTCCCCACGGCTTTGCTTTGGAATTCCTCTTTTGGTGGGACACCTGAGGTAACAAACCTGAAATGAGTCCTCCCATCCCACAGATTGACGAAAAGCAATTGGGAATCGGGCCAAATCCTCAGAGAGGAAGATTCGACATGGCCCATGAGGCCTCCCCGACATTCCACGGCCATCGCTGATACAAAATCCAGAGACAAAAGCCTGAGCAAGCGCCTCAGACTCGCACTTTCTTCATATCCTGAAGAGTTCTTCTTATGGTTTGTAGATCGGGCCTGCCATACCTTCGTCCCCAAACCTAAGCTGAGTTTGTGTTTTCAGACTTCTGTCCTCAAAGTCTTGGGCCACACACGCTCCAGGCAGGGCGCCTGGAGCCACACATTAGGACTGTGCCTACCAATCCATGGGAATTCTGCCCATTCCATGGTCCAAAATCGTACAAATTAGGAGAAACCTCCAAAGTCCCTGAGGCCATCCCAATAGTGTAGGTCGCCCAGAACAAACAAGGACTGTCTGACACCAGCTGATAATCGACATCCACTCATACCATAGATGGATGCCCCAGAGAAGAAGATTGAACCAGACAGGACCCTAGGCCATAATAGGATCCATTGCTTTGGGTTACAGGCATGTGTACTCAAAAGCCTGATTCCAATACGAGCATAGGGGTTTTCCTGAGGCACCCATCAGAACTCATCTCGTCTCCACAAGGAAACCTGTGCATGGGAGCCATGTCCAAAGCTTAGGAGAGTACTTCAGGGACCCGGTGCCACCGCCCCATTCCAAGGCCCTCATGGACACAAAAACACATTAGGACCCATCCTCAGGAAAGTCCATTTCAACTCAGCCACCCCGGTTGCTCCGGCAGAGCCATCAGATCAAAACTGTCTTGTTGCTAGGAGACAATTGGAATGCGAGGTGGGCTTCCCAGGCATCCGTCCGCGAACGGTGCTCTGGAGTCATTCCATATGGGATGTCCTGGAGCTGTCCAACAGGTCTCAATTGTCCCGCAGAAGGAATCCTTGAAGGGGGCATCCCACAACTCCCAACGTGGGAAAACCTCAATGGCCCAGAGATTCCGCTCCATCATAAAGCGGCCGTCATGCACAGGAACTCCATACTGAGACAACGTCTGATCCTCGCTCTGACTTCAGAAGCATGAGATATTGGTTCAGATCTGCAGGGGGTACCTGTCGTGCCCTCGACCTGAAACACATGTCTACCTTGTCTTCTCACACTTCCGTCGTCAAACTCCTGGCCCCGAAGTCCTAAAATTTGGCAATTCCGGACCCACAATGCAGCACTCTGCCTGCCCTCTAGAAAAAAAAAATTATAGCCTCATGAGCTGCCCAGGCACCTTAAATGAGGATAAACCTACACAGCTCTCGACCTTGCCCAAATTATATAGTCTCACCTGGGCACTAATGCACTGTCGAACACAACCTGAGCCCGGACCTCCTGACCAACACCCAGAAAGCTGACCGCACACTGAGCACATAAAACCCGCCATGGCCTTAGGTCATCATCTCTTCCCTACCTCAGTTTTCAGGCTTCAGAAACGAGACCTTATCTCCAATCACTGCCCAGGGGTGAATGTTATGCAGAAATCAGAACTCCTCCTTACCCATGGCAAGAACCCTTGTGGTTGGCACGTTGTCCAATGTTCAGTGTAGGAGAAACCAGCATTCACCCTGAGGCCCCGCCCATTCTTGAGTGCGACGAGGGCATACACACGCATTGTGACCCTCAGCATGAGTCCTGTCCTCTAGTAAGTCCTCTCAGTGGCTGGACCTTTAGATGTCATAATGGGCTTGACATGTCACTAGGCCCCAATTTTTAACCAGATTTCTGACTGTCCAGTCGCCCCTCCCCAGGTCTCTATTCTGGAATCCCTCATTTGGTGGCACACCTGAGGTTAAAAAAGAAAACAACAACAACAACAACAACAACAACAAAAGGACTTCTTCCAGCCCACAGAATGACCCCAATCTCTTTGGACGGGGACAAACCACCAGAGAGTAAGACTCGTCCATTTCCCATAAAGTCACCCAGAAATTCCACGACCATGAGTGACACGATATCCAGAGACATAAACTTGAGAAGGATCCTCACACTCGCCCTTCTTTCAAATCCCGAAAAGTTCTCCTCATGGTCTGTAGATCAGTCCTGCCATACCTATGACCTGAAACATAAGCCGAGTTTGTGTTTTCAGACAACTGTCCAAAAAGGGCTGGACGACACAACCTACAGGCTCAGGCCCCTGGAGCCAAACCTGAGGACTGTACTTGCCCTCTCCAAGGGAATTGTGTGTGCCCATTCCAATGGCCACAACCCTTCTAATAGGATAAACCTCCAAAGTCCCTGATATATCTCAATAGTGGTAGCTTCCCAGGAAAAACAGGGGCAATCTGAGCCCAAATGAGCCCCTACCTGCACTCAGACCCATAGACAGATGTCCTCAGAGGTAAAAAGGAAAGAACAGGCCCCTAGGCACTAATCAGATCCATTGCTTTGGTTTCCAGGCATCTCTCCTCAGAGGCCTGGATTTCAAAAGCAGCATATAGCTGTTTCTTGTTTCACACATCAGAAAACATCTCATCTACACATGGGAAACTTGCATGTTGGAGCTGTGTCAAAGCCTCTGTTTAGGAGAACACGTTAGGGCACCAGTGCCACCTCTTCAATCCAAGGTCTCCATAGACACAAAAGCACATTAGGACCCATCCTAGGGGTGTCCATTTCAATACAGCGTCCTCGGTTGCTCCCCACTGATCCAGGAGATTTAACCTGTCTTGTTGCTAGGAGACAATTGGAATGCGAGGTGGGCTACGCAGACATCCATCCTTAGAACCCTGCTCAGAATCATTGGCCTGGAGCCAAGCAACGGTCTCAATTGACCTGCAGAAGACTCTCTGCTGTTTGGAGCTTCTCATAACTCTCATCGTGGGAAAACCCCCATGGCCTCGTGATACCCCCCCCATTCATGAAGGGGCCATCAGGGACAGAAACTCCAACCTGAGCGATCGTCTGATCCTCGCCCTTACTTCAGATGCATGAGATCTCGATTCAGGTCTGTAGATTGTGCCTGCCATGGCCTCACCCAGAAACCTAAGCCTAGCTTGTGTTCTCAGACTTTAGTCGTCAGACTACTGGCCCACAAGCCCTCCAGTTTGGCTATCCAGAACTACAATGCAGCACTTGCCGGCCCTCCAGAAGAAAAACATTGTCCTCTGGGGCTAACCAGTAACCCCAAATGATGATCAACCTACACCGACCTTGGCTGTACCCAAATACATAGGCTGACCAGGGCACTAATGCCCTTTCTGACACAGCCTGAGCCTGGAGCCCCTAGCCCGTCCCAGACAGCTGGCCGCACACTGAGCACATCGAGCCTCCGTGGCCTTAGGTCGTCATCTCTTCCCAACCTCAGTTTCCAGGTTTCAGTACCTAGACCTAATCTCCAATCACTGCCCAAGTTTGAAGGTGATGCAGAAATCAGAACTCCTTCCCCATGGCAAGAAACCTTGTGGTTGGCATGTTGTCCAACGTTCAGGGTCGTTCAAACCAGTGTGGCCCATGAGGCCCCGCCAATGTTCGCGGGCCACATTGGTCACAAACACACATTGTGACCCTCAGGCTGAGCCCAGTCCTCAAGTAAGGCCACTCAGTGGCTGGATGAAGAGATAGCATATTGGGCTTGCCATGCCCCTAGGCCCCAATTTTTAACCATATTTCGAGTTGTCCCTTCAGTCTTCCCCACGGCTTTGCTTTGGAATTCCTCTTTTGGTGGGACACCTGAGGTAACAAACCTGAAATGAGTCCTCCCATCCCACAGATTGACGAAAAGCAATTGGGAATCGGGCCAAATTCTCAGAGAGGAAGATTCGTCCATGGCCCATGAGGCCTCCCCGACATTCCACGGCCATCGCTGATACAAAATCCAGAGACAAAAGCCTGAGCAAGCGACTCAGACTCGCACTTTCTTCATATCCTGAAGAGTTCTTCTCATGGTTTGTAGATCAGGCCTGCCATACCTACGTCCCCAAACCTAATCTGAGTTTGTTTTCAGACAACTGTCTAAACAGCCCTGGCCTACACAACCTACAGGCTCAGGCCCCTGGAGCCAAACCTGAGGACTGTACTTGCCTTCTCCAAGGGATTGTTTGTGCCCATTCCATGGCAACAACCCTTCTAATAGGATAAACCTCCAAAGTCCCTGATCCATCTCAAAAGTGGTGGCTTCCCAGGAAAAACAGGGGCAATCTGAGCCCAAATGAGCACCTACGTGCACTCAGACCCATAGACAGATGTCCCCAGAGGTAAAAAGGAAAGAACAGGCCCCTAGGCACTAATCAGATCCATTGCTTTGTTTTCCAGGCATTTCTCCTCAGAGGCCTGGATTTCAAAAGCAGCATATACCTGTTTCTTGATTCACCCATCAGAAAACATCTCATCTACACATGGGAAACTTGCACGTTGGAGCTGTGTCAAAGCCTCTGTTTAGGAGAACCCTTTAGGGCCCCAGTGCCACCGCTTCATTCCAAGGTCTCCATAGACACAAAAGCACATTAGGACCAATCCCCAGGGGTGTCCATTTCAACTCAGCATCCTCGGTAGCTGACCACAGATCCAGGAGATCTAACCTGTCTTGTTGCTAGGAGACAATTGGAATGCGAGGTGGGCTACCCAGCCATCCATCCTTAGAACCCTGCTCAGAATCATTGCCCTGGAGCCAAACAACAGGTCTCAATATTCCTGCAGAAGACTCTCTGCAGTTTGGAGCTTCTCACATCTCCCATAGTGGGAAAACACCCATGGCCTCGTGATGCCCCCCCCATTTATGAAGGGGCCATTAGGGACAGAAACTCCAACCTGAGCAATCGTCTGATCCTCGCCCTGACTTCAGATGCACGAGATCTCGATTCAGGTCTGTAGATTGTGCCTGCCATAGCCTCACCCAGAAACCTAAGCCGAGCTTGTGTTCTTAGACTTTTGTCGTCAGACTACTGGCCCACAAGCCCTCCATTTGGAAATCCAGAACTACAATGGAGCACTATGCCTGCCTTCCAGAAGAAAAACATTGTCCTCTGGGGCTACCCAGTAACCCCAAATGAGGATCAACCTACACCGACCTTGGCTGTACCCCAAATACATAGGCTGACCAGGGCACTAATGCCCTTTCTGACACAGCCTGAGCCTGGACCCCCTGGCCCCTCCCAGACAGCTGGCCACACACTGAGCACATCCAGCCGCCATGGCCTTAGGTCGTCATCTCTTCCCAACCTCGGTTTCCAGGTTTCAGAACCTAGACCTTATCTCCAATCACTGCCCAAGGTTGAAGGTGATGCAGAAATCAGAACTCCTTCCCCATGGCAAGAAACCTTGTGGTTGGCATGTTGTCCAACGTTCAGTGTCGTTGAAACCAGTGTGGCCCATGAGGCCCCGCCCATGCTCGCGGGCCACATTGGTCACAAACACACATTGTGACCCTCAGGCTGAGCCCAGTCCTCAAGTAAGGCCACTCAGTGGCTGGATGAAGAGATAGCAAATTGGGCTTGCCATGCCCCAAGGCCCCAATTTTTAACCATAGTTCGGGTTGTCCTTTCAGTCTTCCCACGGCTTTGCTTTGGAGTTCCTCCTTTGGTGGGACACCTGAGGTAACAAACCTGAAATGAGTCCTCCCATCCCACAGATTTACGAAAAGCAATTGGGAATCGGGCCTAATCCTCAGAGAGGAAGATTCGTCCATGGCCCATGAGGCCTCCCCGACATTCCACGGCCATCGCTGATACAAAATCCAGAGACAAAAGCCTGAGCAAGCGCCTCAGACTCGCACTTTCTTCATATTGAAGAGTTCTTCTTATGGTTTGTAGATCGGGCCTGCCATACCTTCGTCCCCAAACCTAAGCTGAGTTTGTGTTTTCAGACTTCTGTCCTCAAAGTCTTGGGCCACACACGCTCCAGGCATGGCGCCTGGAGCCACACATTAGGACTGTGCCTACCAATCCATGGGAATTCTGCCCATTCCATGGTCCAAAATCGTACAAATTAGGAGAAACCTCCAAAGTCCCTGAGGCCATCCCAATAGTGTAGGTCGCCCGGAACAAACAAGGACTGTCTGACACCAGCTGATAATCGACATCCACTCATACCATAGATGGATGTCCCCAGAGAAGAAGATTGAACCAGACAGGACCCTAGGCCATAATAGGATCCATTGCTTTGGGTTACAGGCATGTGTCCTCAAAAGCCTGATTCCAATACGAGCATAGGGGTTTTCCTGAGGCACCCATCAGAACTCATCTTGTCTCCACAAGGAAACCTGTGCATGGGAGCCATGTCCAAAGCTTAGGGGAGTACTTCAGGGTCCCGGTGCCACCGCCCCATTCCAAGGCCCTCATGGACACAAAAACACATTAGGACCCATCCTCAGGAAAGTCCATTTCAACTCAGCCACCCCGGTTGCTCCGTCAGAGCCATCAGATCAAAACTGTCTTGTTGCTAGGAGACAATTGGAATGCGAGGTGGGCTTCCCAGGCATCCGTCCGCGAACGGTGCTCTGGAGTCATTCCATATGGGATGTCCTGGAGCTGTCCAGCAGGTCTCAATTGTCCCGCAGAAGGAATCTTTGAAGGGGGCATCCCACAACTCCCAACGTGGGAAAACCTCAAAGGCCCCGAGATTCCGCTCCTTCATAAAGCGGCCGTCATGCACAGGAACTCCAAACTGAGACAACGTCTGATCCTCGCTCTGACTTCAGAAGCTTGAGATATTGGTTCAGATCTGCAGGGGGTACCTGTCGTGCCCTCGCCCTGAAACACATGTCTACCTTGTCTTCTCACACTTCCGTCGTCAAACTCCTGGCCCCGAAGTCCGAAAATTTGGCAATTCCGGACCCACAATGCAGCACTCTCCCGGCCCTCTAGAAAAAAAAAAAATTATAGCCTCATGAGCTGCCCAGGCACCTTAAATGAGGATAAACCTACACAGCTCTCGACCTTGCCCAAATTATATAGTCTCACCTGGGCACTAATGCACTGTCGAACACAACCTGAGCCCGGACCTCCTGACCAACACCCAGAAAGCTGACCGCACACTGAGCACATAAAACCCGCCATGGCCTTAGGTCATCATCTCTTCCCTACCTCAGTTTTCAGGCTTCAGAAACGAGACCTTATCTCCAATCACTGCCCAGGGGTGAATGTTATGCAGATTCAGAACTCCTCCTAACCCATGGCAAGAACCCTTGTGGTTGGCACGTTGTCCAATGTTCAGTGTAGGAGAAACCAGCATTCACCCTGAGGCCCCGCCCATTCTTGAGTGCGACGAGGGCATACACACGCATTGTGACCCTCAGCATGAGTCCTGTCCTCTAGTAAGTCCTCTCAGTGGCTGGACCTTTAGATGTCATAATGGGCTTGACATGTCACTAGGCCCCAATTTTTAACCAGATTTCTGACTGTCCAGTCGCCCCTCCCCAGGTCTCTATTCTGGAATCCCTCATTTGGTGGCACACCTGAGGTTAAAAAAGAAAACAACAACAACAACAACAACAACAACAAAAGGACTTCTTCCAGCCCACAGAATGACCCCAATCTCTTTGGACGGGGACAAACCACCAGAGAGTAAGACTCGTCCATTTCCCATAAAGTCACCCAGAAATTCCACGACCATGAGTGACACGATATCCAGAGACATAAACTTGAGAAGGATCCTCACACTCGCACTTCTTTCAAATCCCGAAGAGTTCTCCTCATGGTCTGTACATCAGTCCTGCCATACCTATGACCCGAAACTTAAGCCGAGTTTGTGTTTTCAGACCATTGTCCAAACAGCCCTGGCCTACACAACCTACAGGCTCAGGCCCCTGGAGCCAAACCTGAGGACTGTACTTGCCCTCTCCAAGGGAATTGTGTGTGCCCATTCCAATGGCCACAAACCTTCTAATAGGATAAACCTCCAAAGTCCCTGATCCATCTCAATAGTGGTGGCTTCCCAGGAAAAACAGGGGCAATCTGAGCCCAACTGAGCACCTACCTGCACTCAGACCCATAGACAGATGTCCCCAGAGGTAAAAAGGAAAGAACAGGCCCCTAGGCACTAATCAGATCCATTGCTTTGGTTTCCAGGCATCTCTCCTCAGAGGCCTGGATTTCAAAAGCAGCATATAGCTGTTTCTTGTTTCACACATCAGAAAACATCTCATCTACACATGGGAAACTTGCATGTTGGAGCTGTGTCAAAGCCTCTGTTTAGGAGAACACGTTAGGGCACCAGTGCCACCTCTTCAATCCAAGGTCTCCATAGACACAAAAGCACATTAGGACCCATCCTAGGGGTGTCCATTTCAATACAGCGTCCTCGGTTGCTCCCCACAGATCCAGGAGATTTAACCTGTCTTGTTGCTAGGAGACAATTGGAATGCGAGGTGGGCTACGCAGCCATCCATCCTTAGAACCCTGCTCAGAATCATTGGCCTGGAGCCAAGCAACGGTCTCAATTGACCTGCAGAAGACTCTCTGCTGTTTGGAGCTTCTCATAACTCTCATCGTGGGAAAACCCCCATGGCCTCGTGGTGCCCCCCCCATTCATGAAGGGGCCATCAGGGACAGAAACTCCAACCTGAGCGATCGTCTGATCCTCGCCCTGACTTCAGATGCATGAGATCTCGATTCAGGTCTGTAGATTGTGCCTGCCATGGCCTCACCCAGAAACCTAAGCCTAGCTTGTGTTCTCAGACTTTTGTCGTCAGACTACTGGCCCACAAGCCCTCCAGTTTGGCTATCCAGAACTACAATGCAGCATTGCCAGCCCTCCAGAAGAAAAACATTGTCCTCTGAGGCTAACCAGTAACCCCAAATGAGGATCAACCTACACCGACCTTGGCTGTACCCAAATACATAGGCTGACCAGGGCACTAATGCCCTTTCTGACACAGCCTGAGCCTGGAGCCCCTAGCCCGTCCCAGACAGCTGGCCGCACACTGAGCACATCGAGCCCCCGTGGCCTTAGGTCGTCATCGCTTCCCAACCTCCGTTTCCAGGTTTCAGTACCTAGACCTAATCTCCAATCACTGCCCAAGTTTGAAGGTGATGCAGAAATCAGAACTCCTTCCCCATGGCAAGAAACCTTGTGGTTGGCATGTTGTCCAACGTTCAGGGTCGTTCAAACCAGTGTGGCCCATGAGGCCCCGCCAATGTTCGCGGGCCACATTGGTCACAAACACACATTGTGACCCTCAGGCTGAGCCCAGTCCTCAAGTAAGGCCACTCAGTGGCTGGATGAAGAGATAGCATATTGGGCTTGCCATGCCCCTAGGCCCCAATTTTTAACCATATTTCGGGTTGTCCCTTCAGTCTTCCCCACGGCTTTGCTTTGGAATTCCTCTTTTGGTGGGACACCTGAGGTAACAAACCTGAAATGAGTCCTCCCATCCCACAGATTGACGAAAAGCAATTGGGTATCGGGCCAAATTCTCAGAGAGGAAGATTCGTCCATGGCCCATGAGGCCTCCCCGACATTCCACGGCCATCGCTGATACAAAATCCAGAGACAAAAGCCTGAGCAAGCGACTCAGACTCGCACTTTCTTCATATCCTGAAGAGTTCTTCTCATGGTTTGTAGATCAGGCCTGCCATACCTACGTCCCCAAACCTAATCTGAGTTTGTTTTCAGACAACTGTCTAAACAGCCCTGGCCTACACAACCTACAGGCTCAGGCCCCTGGAGCCAAACCTGAGGACTGTACTTGCCTTCTCCAAGGGAATTGTTTGTGCCCATTCCATGGCAACAACCCTTCTAATAGGATAAACCTCCAAAGTCCCTGATCCATCTCAAAAGTGGTGGCTTCCCAGGAAAAACAGGGGCAATCTGAGCCCAAATGAGCACCTACGTGCACTCAGACCCATAGACAGATGTCCCCAGAGGTAAAAAGGAAAGAACAGGCCCCTAGGCACTAATCAGATCCATTGCTTTGTTTTCCAGGCATTTCTCCTCAGAGGCCTGGATTTCAAAAGCAGCATATACCTGTTTCTTGATTCACCCATCAGAAAACATCTCATCTACACATGGGAAACTTGCACGTTGGAGCTGTGTCAAAGCCTCTGTTTAGGAGAACCCTTTAGGGCCCCAGTGCCACCGCTTCATTCCAAGGTCTCCATAGACACAAAAGCACATTAGGACCAATCCCCAGGGGTGTCCATTTCAACTCAGCATCCTCGGTAGCTGACCACAGATCCAGGAGATCTAACCTGTCTTGTTGCTAGGAGACAATTGGAATGCGAGGTGGGCTACCAAGCCATCCATCCTTAGAACCCTGCTCAGAATCATTGCCCTGGAGCCAAACAACAGGTCTCAATATTCCTGCAGAAGACTCTCTGCAGTTTGGAGCTTCTCACAACTCCCATAGTGGGAAAACACCCATGGCCTCGTGATGCCCCCCCATTTATGAAGGGGCCATTAGGGACAGAAACTCCAACCTGAGCGATCGTCTGATCCTCGCCCTGACTTCAGATGCACGAGATCTCGATTCAGGTCTGTAGATTGTGCCTGCCATAGCCTCACCCAGAAACCTAAGCCGAGCTTGTGTTCTTAGACTTTTGTCGTCAGACTACTGGCCCACAAGCCCTCCATTTGGAAATCCAGAACTACAATGGAGCACTATGCCTGCCTTCCAGAAGAAAAACATTGTCCTCTGGGGCTACCCAGTAACCCCAAATGAGGATCAACCTACACCGACCTTGGCTGTACCCCAAATACATAGGCTGACCAGGGCACTAATGCCCTTTCTGACACAGCCTGAGCCTGGACCCCCTGGCCCCTCCCAGACAGCTGGCCACACACTGAGCACATCCAGCCACCATGGCCTTAGGTCGTCATCTCTTCCCAACCTCGGTTTTCAGGTTTCAGAACCTAGACCTTATCTCCAATCACTGCCCAAGGTTGAAGGTGATGCAGAAATCAGAACTCCTTCTCCATGGCAAGAAACCTTGTGGTTGGCATGTTGTCCAACGTTCAGTGTCGTGGAAACCAGTGTGGCCCATGAGGCAACGCCCATGCTCGCGGGCCACATTGGTCACAAACACACATTGTGACCCTCAGGCTGAGCCCAGTCCTCAAGTAAGGCCACTCAGTGGCTGGATGAAGAGATAGCAAATTGGGCTTGCCATGCCCCTAGGCCCCAATTTTTAACCATAGTTCGGGTTGTCCTTTCAGTCTTCACCACGGCTTTGCTTTGGAGTTCCTCCTTTGGTGGGACACCTGAGGTAACAAACCTGAAATGAGTCCTCCCATCCCACAGATTTACGAAAAGCAATTGGGAATCGGGCCTAATCCTCAGAGAGGAAGATTCGTCCATGGCCCATGAGGCCTCCCCGACATTCCACGGCCATCGCTGATACAAAATCCAGAGACAAAAGCCTGAGCAAGCGCCTCAGACTCGCACTTTCTTCATATCCTGAAGAGTTCTCATGGTTTGTCGATCGGGCCTGCCATACCTACGTCCCCAAACCTAAGCTGAGTTTGTGTTTTCAGACTTCTGTTCTCAAAATCTTGGGCCACACACGCTCCAGGCTGGGCGCCTGGAGCCACACATTAGGACTGTGCCTACCAATCCATGGGAATTCTGCCCATTCCATGGTCCAAAATCGTACAAATTAGGAGAAACCTCCAAAGTTCCTGAGGCCATCCCAATAGTGTAGGTCGCCCGGAACAAACAAGGGCTGTCTGACACCAGCTGATAATCGACCTCCACTCATACCATAGATGGATGTCCCCAGAGAAGAAGATTGAACCAGACAGAACCTAGGCCATAATAGGATCCATTGCTTTGGGTTACAGGCATGTGTCCTCAAAAGCCTGATTCCAATACGAGCATAGAGGTTTTCCTGAGACACCCATCAGAACTCATCTCGTCTCCACAAGGAAACCTGTGCATGGGAGCCATGTCCAAAGCTTAGGAGAGTACTTCAGGGTCCCGGTGACACCGCCCCATTCCAAGGCCCTCATGGACACAAAAACACATTAGGACCCATCCTCAGGAAAGTCCATTTCAACTCAGCCACCCCGATTGCTCCGGCAGAGCCATCAGATCAAAACTGTCTCGTTGCTAGGAGACAATTGGAATGCGAGGCGGGCTTTCCAGGCATCCATCCGCGATCGGTGCTCTAGAGTATATCCATATGGGATGTCCTGGAGCTGTCCAACAGGTCTCAATTGTCCCGCAGAAGGAATCCTTGAAGGGGGCATCCCACAACTCCCAACGTGGGAAAACCTCAATGGCCTCGAGTTTCCGCTCCCTTCATGAAGCGGGCTTCATGCACAGGAACTCCAACCTGAGCCAACGTCTGATCCTCGCCCTGACTTCAGAAGCATGATATATTGGTTCAGATCTGCAGGGGGTACCTGCCGTGCCTTTTCCCTGAAACCCAAGTCTAGCTTGTCTTCTCACACTTCCGTCCTCACACTCCTGTCCCCGAAGTCCTAAAATTTGGCAATTCCGGACCCACAATGCAGCACTCTGCCGGCCCTCTAGAAAAAAAAAAATATGGCCTCATGAGCTACCCAGGCACCTTAAATGAAGATAAACCTACACAGCACTCGACCTTACCCAAATTATATAGTCTAACCTGGGCACTAATGCATGTCGAACACAGCCTGAGCCCGGACTTCCTGACCAACACCCAGAAAGCTGACCGCACACTGAGCACATAAAACCCGCCATGGCCTTAGGTCATCATCTCTTCCCTACCTCAGTTTTCAGGCTTCAGAACCGAGACCTTATCTCCAATCACTGCCCAGGGGTGAATGTGATGCAGAAATCAGTACTCCTCCTTACCCATGGCAAGAACCCTTGTGGTTGGCACGTTGTCCAACATTCAGTGTAGGAGAAACCAGCATTCACGCTGAGGCCCTGCCCATTCTTGAGTGAGACGAGGGCATACACACGCATTGTGACCCTCAGCATGAGTCCTGTCCTCTAGAAAGTCCTCTCAGTGGCTGGACCATTAGATGTCATAATGGGCTTGACATGTCCCGAGGCCCCAATTTTTAACCAGATTTCTGATTGTCCAGTCGCCCCTCCCCAGGGCTCTACTCCGGAATCCCTCATTTAGTGGGACACCTGAGGTTAAAAAAGAAAACAACAACAACAACAACAACAACAACAAAACGGACTTCTTCCAGCCCACAGAATGACCCCAAACTCTTTGGACGGGGCGAAACCACCAGAGAGTAAGACTCGTCCATTTCCCATGAAGTCACCCAGAAATTCCACGACCATGAGTGACACGATATCCAGTGACAAAAACTTGAGCAGGAGCCTCACACTCGCCCTTCTTTCAAATCCAGAAGAGTTCTCCTCATGATCTGTAGATCAGTCCTGCCATACCTATGACCCGAAACATAAGCCGAGTTTGTGTTTTCAGACAACTGTCCAAACAGCCCTGGCCTACACAACCTACAGGCTCAGGCCCCTGGAGCCAAACCTGAGGACTGTACTTGCCCTCTCCAAGGGAATTGTGTGTGCCCATTCCAATGGCCACAACCCTTTTAATAGGATAAACCTCCAAAGTCCCTGATCCATCTCAATAGTGGTGGCTTCCCAGGAAAAACAGGGGCAATCTGAGCCCAAATGAGCACCTACGTGCACTCAGACCCATAGACAGATGTCCCCAGAGGTAAAAAGGAAAGAACAGGCCCCTAGGCACTAATCAGATCCATTGCTTTGGTTTCCAGGCATCTCTCCTCAGAGGCCTGGATTTCAAAAGCAGCATATAGCTGTTTCTTGATTCACCCATCAGAAAACATCTCATCTACACATGGGAAACTTGCACGTTGGAGCTGTGTCAAAGCCTCTGTTTAGGAGAACCATTTAGGGCACCAGTGCCACCGCTTCATTCCAAGGTCTCCATAGACTTAAAAGTACATTAGGACCCATCCTTAGGGGTGCCCATTTTAATGCAGCGTCCTCGGTTGCTCCCCACAGATCCAGGAGATCTAACCTGTCTTGTTGCTAGGAGACAATTGGAATGCGAGGTGGGCTACGCAGCCATCCATCCTTAGAACCCTGCTCAGAATCATTGGCCTGGAGCCAAGCAACAGGTCTCAATTGACCTGCAGAAGACTCTCTTCTGTTTGGAGCTTCTCATAAATCCCATCGTGGGAAAACCCCAATGGCCTCGTGATACCCCCCCCAATTCATGAAGGGGCCATCAGGGACAGAAACTCCTACCTGAGCGATCGTCTGATCCTCGCCCTGACTTCAGATGCACAAGATCTCCATTCAGGTCTGTAGATTGTGCCTGCCATGGCCTCACCCAGAAACATAAGCCTAGCTTGTGTTCTCAGACTTTTGTCGTCAGACTACTGGCCCACAAGCCCACCAGTTTGGCAATCCAGAACTACAATGCAGCACTCTGCCGGCCCTCCAGTAGAAAAACATTGTCCTCTGGGGCTACCCAGTAACCCCAAATGAGGATCAACCTGCACCGACCTTGGCTGTACCCCAAATACATAGGCTGACCAGGGCACTAATGCCCTTTCTGACACAGTCTGAGCCTGGACACCCTGGCCCGTCCCAGACAGCTGGCCGCACACTGAGCACATCGAGCCTCCGTGGCCTTAGGTCGTCATTTCTTCCCAACCTCGGTTTCCAGGTTTCAGAACCTAGACCTTATCTCCAATCACTGCCCAAGGTTGAAGGTGATGCAGAAATCAGAACTCCTTTCCCATGGCAAGAAACCTTGTGGTTGGCATGTTGTCTAACGTTCAGTGTGGTTGAAACCAGTGTGGCCCATGTGGCCCCGCCCATGCTCGCGGGCCACATTGGTCACAAACACACATTGTGACGCTCAGGCTGAGCCCAGTCCTCAATTAAGGCCACCTAGTGGCTGGATGAAGAGATAGCAAATTTGGCTTGCCATGCCCCTAGGCCCCAATTTTTAACCATATTTCGGGATGTCCCTTCAGTCTTCCCCACGGCTTTGCTTTGGAATTCCTCTTTTGGTGGGACACCTGAGGTAACAAACCTGAAATGAGTCCTCCCATCCCACATATTGACGAAAAGCAATTGGGAATCGGGCCAAAACCTCAGAGAGGAAGATTCGTCCATGGCCCATGATGCCTTCCCGACATTCCACGGCCATCGCTGATAAAAAATCCAGACACAAAAGCCTGAACAAGCGACTCAGTCTCGAACTTTCTTCATATCCTGAAGAGTTCTTCTCATGGTTTGTAGATCGGGCCTTCCATACCTACGTCCCCAAACCTAAGCTGAGTTTGTTTTCAGACAACTGTCCATACAGCCCTGGCCTACACAACCTACAGGCTCAGAACCCTGGAGCCAAACCTGAGGACTGTACTTGCCCTCTCCAAGGGAATTGTGTGTGCCCATTCCAATGGCCACAACCCTTCTAATAGGATAAACCTCCAAAGTCCCTGATCCATCTCAATAGTGGTGGCTTCCCAGGAAAAACAGGGGCAATCTGAGCCCAACTGAGCACCTACCTGCACTCAGACCCATAGACAGATGTCCCCAGAGGTAAAAAGGAACGAACAGGCCCCTAGGCACTAATCAGATCCATTGCTTTGGTTTCCAGGCATCTCTCCTCAGAGGCCTGGATTTCAAAAGCAGCATATAGCTGTTTCTTGATTCACCCATCAGAAAACATCTCATCTACACATGGGAAACTTGCACGTTGGAGCTGTGTCAAAGCCTCTGTTTAGGAGAATCCTTTAGGGCCCCAGTGCCACCGCTTCATTCCAAGTTCTCCATAGACACAAAAGCACATTAGGACCCATCCTTAGGGGTGTCCATTTCAACTCAGCATCCTCGGTAGCTCCCCACAGATCCAGGAGATCTAACCTGTCTTGTTGCTAGGAGACAATTGGAATGCGAGGTGGGCTACCCAGCCATCCATCCTTAGAACGCTGCTCAGAATCATTGGCCTGGAGTCAAACAACAGTCTCAATTGTCCTGCAGAAGACTCTCTGCAGTTTGGAGCTTCTCACAACTCCCATCGTGGGAAAACCCCCATGGCCTCGTGATGCCCCCCCATTCATGAAGGGGCCATCAGGGACAGAAACTCCAACCTGAGTGATCGTCTCATTCTCGCCCTGACTTCAGATGCATGAGATCTCGATTCAGGTCTGTAGATTGTGCCTGCCATGGCCTCACCCAAAAACCTAAGCCTAGCTTGTGTTCTCAGACATTTGTCGTCAGACTACTGGCCCACAAGCCCTCCATTTGGCAATCCAGAACTACAATGCAGCACTCTGCCTGCCCTCCGGAAGAAAAACATTGTCCTCTGGGGATACCCAGTAACCCCAAATGAGGATCAACCTGCACCGACCTTGGCTGTACCCCAAATACATAGGCTGACCAGGGCACTAATGCCCTTTCTGACATAGCCTGAGCCTGGAACCCCTGGCCCGTCCCAGACAGCTGGCCGCACACTGAGCACATCGAGCCGCCATGGCCTTAGGTCGTCATCTCTTCCCAACCTCGGTTTTCAGGTTTCAGAACCTAGACCTTATCTCCAATCGCTGCCCAAGGTTGAAGGTGATGCAGAAATCAGAACTCCTTCCCCATGGCAAGAAACCTTGTGGTTGGCATGTTGTCCAACGTTCAGTGTCGATGAAACCAGACTGGCCCATGAGGCCCCGCCCATGCTCGCGGGCCACATTGGTCACAAACACACATTGTGACCCTCAGGCTGAGCCCAGTCCTCAAGTAAGGCCACTCAATGGCTGGATGAAGAGATAGCTATTGGGCTTGCCATGCCCCTAGGCCCCAACTTTTAACCATATTTCGGGATGTCTCTTCCGGCTTCCCCACGGCTTGGATTTGGAATTCCTCTTTTGGTGGGACACCTGAGGTTACAAACCTGAAAGGAGACCTCCCATCCCACAGAATGACGAAAAGCAATTGGGAATCGGGCCAAATCATCAGAGAGGAAGATTCGTCCATGGCCCATGAGGCCTGCCCAACATTCCACGGCCATCGCTGATACAAAATCCAGAGACAAAAGCCTGAGCAAGCGCCTCAGACTCGCACTTTCTTCATATCCTGAAGAGTTCTTCTCATGGTTTGTCTATCGGGCCTGCCATAACTATGTCCCCAAACCTAAGCTGAGTTTGTGTTTTCAGACTTCTGTCCTCAAATTCTTGGGCCACACACCCTCCAGGCTGGGCGCCTGAAGCCACACATTAGGACTGTGTCTACCAATCCATGGGAATTCTTCCCATTCCATGGTCCAAAATCGTACAAATTAGGAGAAACCTCCAACGACCCTGAGGCCATCCCAATAGTGTGGGTCACCCGGAACAAACAAGGGGTGTCTGACACCAGCTGATAATCGACCTCCACTCATACCATAGATGGATGTACCCAGAAAAGTGGATTGAACCAGACAGGACCTTAGGCCATAATAGGATCCATTGCTTTGGGTTACAGGCATGTGTCCTCAAAAGCCTGATTCCAATACAGCATAGGGGTTTTCCTGAGGCACCCATCAGAACTCATCTCGTCTCCACAAGGAAACCTGTGTATGGGAGCCATGTCCAAAGCTTAGGAGAGTACTTCAGGGTCCCGGTGCCACCGCCCCATTCCAAGGCCCTCATGGAAACAAAAATACATTAGGACCCATCCTCAGGAAAGTCCATTTCAACTCATCCACCCAGGTTGCTCCCGCAGAGCCATCAGTTCTAAACTGTCTTTTTGCTAGGAGACAATTGGAATGCGAGGCGGGCTTACCAGGCATCCATCCCCGAACGGTGCTCTGGAGTCATTCCATATGGGATGTCCTGGAGCTGTCCAACAGGTCTCAATTGTCCCGCAGAAGGAATCCTTGAAGGGGGCATCCCACAACTCCCAACTTGGGAAAACCTCAATGTCCTCGAGATTCTGCTCCCTTCATGAAGCGGCCGTCATGCTCAGAAACTCCAACCTGAGCCAACGTCTGATCCTCGCCCTGACTTCAGATGCATGAGATATTGGTTCAGATCTGCAGGGGGTACCTGCCGTGCCCTCGCCCTGAAACCCAAGTCTAGCTTGTCTTCTCAGACTTCCGTCCTCACACTCATGGCCCCAAAGCCCTCAAGTTTGGCAATTCCGGACCCACAATGCAGCACTCTGCCTGCTCTCTAGAAAAAAAATTATTGCCTCATGAGCTGCCCAGGCACCTTAAATGAGGGTAAACCTACACAGCTCTCGACTTTACCCAAATTATATAGTCTAACCTGGGCACTAATGCACTGTCGAACACAACCTGAGCCCGGAACTCCTGACCAACACCCAGAAAGCTGACCGCACACTGAGCACATAAAACCCGCCATGGCCTTAGGTCATCATCTCTTCCCTACCTCAGTTTTCAGGCTTCAGAACCGAGACCTTATCTCCAATCACTGCCCAGGGGTGAGTCTGATGCAGAAATCAGTACTCCTCCTTACCCATGGCAAGAACCCTTGTGGTTGGCACGTTGTCCAACGATCAGTGTAGGAGAAACCAGCATTCACGCTGAGGCCCTGCCCATTCTTGAGTGAGACGAGGGCATACACACGCATTGTGACCCTCAGCATGAGTCCTGTCCTCTAGTAAGTCCTCTCAGTGGCTGGATCATTAGATGTCATAATGGGCTTGACATGTCCCTAGGCCCCAATTTTTAACCAGATTTCTGATTGTCCAGTCGCCCCTTCCCAGGGCTCTACTCCGGAATCCCTCATGTAGTGGGACACCTGAGGTTAAAAAAGAAAACAACAACAACAACAACAACAACAAAACGGACTTCTTCCAGCCCACAGAATGACCCCAAACTCTTTGGACGGGGCCAAACCACCAGAGAGTAAGACTCGTCCATTTCCCATGAAGTCACCCAGAAATTCCACGACCATGAGTGACACGATATCCAGTGACAAAAACTTGAGCAGGAGCCTCACACTCGCCCTTCTTTCAAATCCCGAAGAGTTCTCCTCATGGTCTGTAGATCAGTCCTGCCATACCTATGACCCGAAACATAAGCCGAGTTTGTGTTTTCAGACAACTGTCCAAACAGCCCTGGCCTACACAACCTACAGGCTCAGGCCCCTGGAGCCAAACCTGAGGACTGTACTTGCCCTCTCCAAGGGAATTGTGTGTGCCCATTCCAATGGCCACAAGACTTCTAATAGGATAAACCTCCAAAGTCCCTGATCCATCTCAATAGTGGTGGCTTCCCAGGAAAAACAGGGGCAATCTGAGCCCAAATGAGCACCTACGTGCACTCAGACCCATAGACAGATGTCCCCAGAGGTAAAAAGGAAAGAACAGGCCCCTAGGCACTAATCAGATCCATTGCTTTGGTTTCCAGGCATCTCTCCTCAGAGGCCTGGATTTCAAAAGCAGCATATAGCTGTTTCTTGATTCACCCATCAGAAAACATCTCATCTACACATGGGAAACTTGCACGTTGGAGCTGTGTCAAAGCCTCTGTTTAGGAGAACCCTTTAGGGCCCCAGTGCCACCGCTTCATTCCAAGGTCTCCATAGACTTAAAAGTACATTAGGACCCATCCTTAGGGGTGCCCATTTTAATGCAGCGTCCTCGGTTGCTCCCCACAGATCCAGGAGATCTAACCTGTCTTGTTGCTAGGAGACAATTGGAATGCGAGGTGGGCTACACAGCCATCCATCCTTAGAACCCTTCTCAGAGTCATTGGCCTGGAGCCAAGCAACAGGTCTCAATTGACCTGCAGAAGACTCTCTTCTGTTTGGAGCTTCTCATAAATCCCATCGTGGGAAAACCCCCATGGCCTCGTGATACCCCCCCCAATTCATGAAGGGGCCATCAGGGACAGAAACTCCAACCTGAGCGATCGTCTGATCCTCGCCCTGACTTCAGATGCACGAGATCTCTATTCAGGTCTGTAGATTGTGCCTGCCATGGCCTCACCCAGAAACCTAAGCCTAGCTTGTGTTCTCAGACTTTTGTCGTCAGACTACTGGCCCACAAGCCCACCAGTTTGGCAATCCAGAACTACAATGCAGCACTCTGCCGGCCCTCCAGTAGAAAAACATTGTCCTCTGGGGCTACCCAGTAACCCCAAATGAGGATCAACCTGCACCGACCTTGGCTGTACCCCAAATACATAGGCTGACCAGGGCACTAAAGCCCTTTCTGACACAGTCTGAGCTTGGATTCCCTGGCCCGTCCCAGACAGCTGGCCGCACACTGAGCACATCGAGCCTCCGTGGCCTTAGGTCGTCATCTCTTCCCAACCTCGGTTTCCAGGTTTCAGAACCTAGACCTTATCTCCAATCACTGCCCAAGGTTGAAGGTGATGCAGAAATCAGAACTCCTTTCCCATGGCAAGAAACCTTGTGGTTGGCATGTTGTCTAACGTTCAGTGTGGTTGAAACCAGTGTGGCCCATGTGGCCCCGCCCATGCTCGCGGGCCACATTGGTCACAAACACACATTGTGACGCTCAGGCTGAGCCCAGTCCTCAATTAAGGCCACCTAGTGGCTGGATGAAGAGATAGCAAATTTGGCTTGCCATGCCCCTAGGCCCCAATTTTTAACCATATTTTGGGATGTCCCTTCAGTCTTCCCCACGGCTTTGCTTTGGAATTCCTCTTTTGGTGGGACACCTGAGGTAACAAACCTGAAATGAGTCCTCCCATCCCACAGATTGACGAAAAGCAATTGGGAATCGGGCCAAAACCTCAGAGAGGAAGATTCGTCCATAACACATGATGCCTTCCCGACATTCCATGGCCATCGCTGATAAAAAATCCAGACACAAAAGCCTGAACAAGCGACTCAGTCTCGAACTTTCTTCATATCCTGAAGAGTTCTTCTCATGGTTTGTAGATCGGGCCTGCCATACCTACGTCCCCAAACCTAAGCTGAGTTTGTTTTCAGACAACTGTCCATACAGCCCTGGCCTACACAACCTACAGGCTCAGAACCCTGGAGCCAAACCTGAGGACTGTACTTGCCCTCTCCAAGGGAATTGTGTGTGCCCATTCCAATGGCCACAACCCTTCTAATAGGATAAACCTCCAAAGTCCCTGATCCATCTCAATAGTGGTGGCTTCCCAGGAAAAACAGGGGCAATCTGAGCCCAACTGAGCACCTACCTGCACTCAGACCCATAGACAGATGTCCCCAGAGGTAAAAAGGAACGAACAGGCCCCTAGGCACTAATCAGATCCATTGCTTTGGTTTCCAGGCATCTCTCCTCAGAGGCCTGGATTTCAAAAGCAGCATAAAGCTGTTTCTTGATTCACCCATCAGAAAACATCTCATCTACACATGGGAAACTTGCACGTTGGAGCTGTGTCAAAGCCTCTGTTTAGGAGAATCCTTTAGGGCCCCAGTGCCACCGCTTCATTCCAAGTTCTCCATAGACACAAAAGCACATTAGGACCCATCCTTAGGGGTGTCCATTTCAACTCAGCATCCTCGGTAGCTCCCCACAGATCCAGGAGATCTAACCTGTCTTGTTGCTAGGAGACAATTGGAATGCGAGGTGGGCTACCCAGCCATCCATCCTTAGAACCCTGCTCAGAATCATTGGCCTGGAGCCAAACAACAGGTCTCAATTGTCCTGCAAAAGACTCTCTGCAGTTTGGAGCTTCTCACAACTCCCATAGTGGGAAAACCCCCATGGCCTCGTGATGCCGCCCCATTCATGAAGGGGCCATCAGGGACAGAAACTCCAACCTGAGCGATCGTCTGATTCTCGCCCTGACTTCAGATGCATGAGATCTCGATTCAGGTCTGTTGATTGTGCCTGCCATGGCCTCACCCAAAAACCTAAGCCTAGCTTGTGTTCTCAGACATTTGTCGTCAGACTACTGGCCCACAAGCCCTCCATTTGGCAATCCAGAACTACAATGCAGCACTCTGCCTGCCCTCCAGAAGAAAAACATTGTCCTCTGGGGATACCCAGTAACCCCAAATGAGGATCAACCTGCACCGAACTTGGCTGTACCCCAAATACATAGGCTGACCAGGGCACTAATGCCCTTTCTGACATAGCCTGAGCCTGGACCCCCTGGCCCCTCCCAGACAGCTGGCCGCACACTGAGCACATCGAGCCGCCATGGCCTTAGGTCGTCATCGATTCCCAACCTCGGTTTTCAAGTTTCAGAACCTAGACCTTATATCCAATCACTGTCCATGTTGAAGGTGATGCATAAATCAGAACTCCTTCTCCATGGCAAGAAACCTTGTGGTTGGCATGTTGTCCAACGTTCAGTGTCGTTGAAACCAGAATGGCCCATGAGGCCCCACCCATGCTCGCGGGCCACATTGCTCACAAACACACATTGTGACCCTCAGGCTGAGCCCAGTCCGCAAGTAAGGCCACTCAATGGCTGGATGAAGAGATAGCTATTGGGCTTGCCATGCCCCTAGGCCCCAACTTTTAACCATATTTTGGGATGTCCCTTCAGGCTTCCCCACGGCTTGGATTTGGAATTCCTCTTTGGTGGGACACCTGAGGTAACAAACCTGAAAGGAGACCTCCCATCCCACAGATTGACGAAAAGCAATTGGGAATCGGGCCAAATCCTCAGAGAGGAAGATTCGTCCATGGCCCATGAGGCCTGCCCGACATTCCACGGCCATCGCTGATACAAAATCCAGAGACAAAAGCCTGAGCAAGCGCCTCAGACTCGCACTTTCTTCATATCCTGAAGAGTTCTTCTCATGGTTTGTCAATCGGGCCTGCCATAACTACGTCCCCAAACCTAAGCTGAGTTTGTGTTTTCAGACTTCTGTCCTCAAATTCTTGGGCCACACACCCTCCAGGCTGGGCGCCTGAAGCCACACATTAGGACTGTGTCTACCAATCCATGGGAATTCTGCCCATTCCATGGTCCAAAATCGTACAAATTAGGAGAAACCTCCAACGACCCTGAGGCCATCCCAATAGTGTGGGTCGCCCGGAACAAACAAGGGGTGTCTGACACCAGCTGATAATCGACCTCCACTCATACCATAGATGGATGTACCCAGAAAAGTGGATTGAACCAGACAGGACCCTAGGCCATAATAGGATCCATTGCTTTGGGTTACAGGCATGTGTCCTCAAAAGCCTGATTCCAATACGAGCATAGGGGTTTTCCTGAGGCACCCATCAGAACTCATCTCGTCTCCACAAGGAAACCTGTGCATGGGAGCCATGTCCAAAGCTTAGGAGAGTACTTCAGGGTCCCGGTGCCACCGCCCAATTCCAAGGCCCTCATGGACACAAAAACACATTAGGACCCATCCTCAGGAAAGTCCATTTCAACTCAGCCACCCCGGTTGCTCCCGCAGAGCCATCAGTTCTAAACTGTCTTGTTGCTAGGAGACAATTGGAATGCGAGGCGGGCTTCCCAGGCATCCATCCCCGAACGGTGCTCTGGAGTCATTCCATATGGGATGTCCTGGAGCTGTCCAACAGGTCTCAATTGTCCCGCAGAAGGAATCCTTGAAGGGGGCATCCCACAACTCCCAACTTGGGAAAACCTCAATGTCCTCGAGATTCCTCTCCCTTCATGAAGCGGCCGTCATGCTCAGAAACTCCAACCTGAGCCAACGTCTGATCCTCGCCCTGACTTCAGATGCATGAGATATTGGTTCAGATCTGCAGGGGGTACCTGCCGTGCCCTCGCCCTGGAACCCAAGTCTAGCTTGTCTTCTCAGACTTCCGTCCTCACACTCCTGGCCCCAAAGCCCTCAAGTTTGGCAATTCCGGACCCACAATGCAGCACTCTGCCTGCCCTCTAGAAAAAAAATTATTGCCTCATGAGCTGCCCAGGCACCTTAAATGAGGGTAAAACTACACAGCTCTCGACTTTACCCAAATTATATAGTCTAACCTGGGCACTAATGCACTGTCGAACACAACCTGAGCCCGGAACTCCTGACCAACACCCAGAAAGCTGACCGCACACTGAGCACATAAAACCCGCCATGGCCTTAGGTCATCATCTCTTCCCTACCTCAGTTTTCAGGCTTCAGAACCGAGACCTTATCTCCAATCACTGCCCAGGGGTGAGTCTGATGCAGAAATCAGTACTCCTCCTTACCGATGGCAAGAACCCTTGTGGTTGGCACGTTGTCCAACGATCAGTGTAGGAGAAACCAGCATTCACGCTGAGGCCCTGCCCATTCTTGAGTGAGACGAGGGCATACACACGCATTGTGACCCTCAGCATGAGTCCTGTCCTCTAGTAAGTCCTCTCAGTGGCTGGATTATTAGATGTCATAATGGGCTTGACATGTCCCTAGGCCCCAATTTTTAACCAGATTTCTGATTGTCCAGTCGCCCCTCCCCAGGGCTCTACTCCGGAATCCCTCATGTAGTGGGACACCTGAGGTTAAAAAAGAAAACAACAACAACAACAACAACAACAAAACGGACTTCTTCCAGCCCACAGAATGACCCCAAACTCTTTGGACGGGGCCAAACCACCAGAGAGTAAGACTCGTCCATTTCCCATGAAGTCACCCAGAAATTCCACGACCATGAGTGACACGATATCCAGTGACAAAAACTTGAGCAGGAGCCTCACACTCGCCCTTCTTTCAAATCCCGAAGAGTTCTCCTCATGGTCTGTAGATCAGTCCTGCCATACCTATGACCCGAAACATAAGCCGAGTTTGTGTTTTCAGACAACTGTCCAAACAGCCCTGGCCTACACAACCTACAGGCTCAGGCCCCTGGAGCCAAACCTGAGGACTGTACTTGCCCTCTCCAAGGGAATTGTGTGTGCCCATTCCAATGGCCACAACCCTTTTAATAGGATAAACCTCCAAAGTCCCTGATCCATCTCAATAGTGGTGGCTTCCCAGGAAAAACAGGGGCAATCTGAGCCCAAATGAGCACCTACGTGCACTCAGACCCATAGACAGATGTCCCCAGAGGTAAAAAGGAAAGAACAGGCCCCTAGGCACTAATCAGATCCATTGCTTTGGTTTCCAGGCATCTCTCCTCAGAGGCCTGGATTTCAAAAGCAGCATATAGCTGTTTCTTGATTCACCCATCAGAAAACATCTCATCTACACATGGGAAACTTGCACGTTGGAGCTGTGTCAAAGCCTCTGTTTAGGAGAACCATTTAGGGCACCAGTGCCACCGCTTCATTCCAAGGTCTCCATAGACTTAAAAGTACATTAGGACCCATCCTTAGGGGTGCCCATTTTAATGCAGCGTCCTCGGTTGCTCCCCACAGATCCAGGAGATCTAACCTGTCTTGTTGCTAGGAGACAATTGGAATGCGAGGTGGGCTACACAGCCATCCATCCTTAGAACCCTGCTCAGAGTCATTGGCCTGGAGCCAAGCAACAGGTCTCAATTGACCTGCAGAAGACTCTCTTCTGTTTGGAGCTTCTCATAAATCCCATCGTGGGAAAACCCCCATGGCCTCGTGATACCCCCCCCCAATTCATGAAGGGGCCATCAGGGACAGAAACTCCAACCTGAGCGATCGTCTGATCCTCGCCCTGACTTCAGATGCACGAGATCTCTATTCAGGTCTGTAGATTGTGCCTGCCATGGCCTCACCCAGAAACCTAAGCCTAGCTTGTGTTCTCAGACTTTTGTCGTCAGACTACTGGCCCACAAGCCCACCAGTTTGGCAATCCAGAACTACAATGCAGCACTCTGCCGGCCCTCCAGTAGAAAAACATTGTCCTCTGGGGCTACCCAGTAACCCCAAATGAGGATCAACCTGCACCGACCTTGGCTGTACCCCAAATACATAGGCTGACCAGGGCACTAAAGCCCTTTCTGACACAGTCTGAGCTTGGATTCCCTGGCCCGTCCCAGACAGCTGGCCGCACACTGAGCACATCGAGCCTCCGTGGCCTTAGGTCGTCATCTCTTCCCAACCTCGGTTTCCAGGTTTCAGAACCTAGACCTTATCTCCAATCACTGCCCAAGGTTGAAGGTGATGCAGAAATCAGAACTCCTTTCCCATGGCAAGAAACCTTGTGGTTGGCATGTTGTCTAACGTTCAGTGTGGTTGAAACCAGTGTGGCCCATGTGGCCCCGCCCATGCTCGCGGGCCACATTGGTCACAAACACACATTGTGACGCTCAGGCTGAGCCCAGTCCTCAATTAAGGCCACCTAGTGGCTGGATGAAGAGATAGCAAATTTGGCTTGCCATGCCCCTAGGCCCCAATTTTTAACCATATTTCGGGATGTCCCTTCAGTCTTCCCCACGGCTTTGCTTTGGAATTCCTCTTTTGGTGGGACACCTGAGGTAACAAACCTGAAATGAGTCCTCCCATCCCACAGATTGACGAAAAGCAATTGGGAATCGGGCCAAAACCTCAGAGAGGAAGATTCGTCCATAACACATGATGCCTTCCCGACATTCCATGGCCATCGCTGATAAAAAATCCAGACACAAAAGCCTGAACAAGCGACTCAGTCTCGAACTTTCTTCATATCCTGAAGAGTTCTTCTCATGGTTTGTAGATCGGGCCTGCCATACCTACGTCCCCAAACCTAAGCTGAGTTTGTTTTCAGACAACTGTCCATACAGCCCTGGCCTACACAACCTACAGGCTCAGAACCCTGGAGCCAAACCTGAGGACTGTACTTGCCCTCTCCAAGGGAATTGTGTGTGCCCATTCCAATGGCCACAACCCTTCTAATAGGATAAACCTCCAAAGTCCCTGATCCATCTCAATAGTGGTGGCTTCCCAGGAAAAACAGGGGCAATCTGAGCCCAACTGAGCACCTACCTGCACTCAGACCCATAGACAGATGTCCCCAGAGGTAAAAAGGAACGAACAGGCCCCTAGGCACTAATCAGATCCATTGCTTTGGTTTCCAGGCATCTCTCCTCAGAGGCCTGGATTTCAAAAGCAGCATAAAGCTGTTTCTTGATTCACCCATCAGAAAACATCTCATCTACACATGGGAAACTTGCACGTTGGAGCTGTGTCAAAGCCTCTGTTTAGGAGAATCCTTTAGGGCCCCAGTGCCACCGCTTCATTCCAAGTTCTCCATAGACACAAAAGCACATTAGGACCCATCCTTAGGGGTGTCCATTTCAACTCAGCATCCTCGGTAGCTCCCCACAGATCCAGGAGATCTAACCTGTCTTGTTGCTAGGAGACAATTGGAATGCGAGGTGGGCTACCCAGCCATCCATCCTTAGAACCCTGCTCAGAATCATTGGCCTGGAGCCAAACAACAGGTCTCAATTGTCCTGCAAAAGACTCTCTGCAGTTTGGAGCTTCTCACAACTCCCATAGTGGGAAAACCCCCATGGCCTCGTGATGCCGCCCCATTCATGAAGGGGCCATCAGGGACAGAAACTCCAACCTGAGCGATCGTCTGATTCTCGCCCTGACTTCAGATGCATGAGATCTCGATTCAGGTCTGTTGATTGTGCCTGCCATGGCCTCACCCAAAAACCTAAGCCTAGCTTGTGTTCTCAGACATTTGTCGTCAGACTACTGGCCCACAAGCCCTCCATTTGGCAATCCAGAACTACAATGCAGCACTCTGCCTGCCCTCCAGAAGAAAAACATTGTCCTCTGGGGATACCCAGTAACCCCAAATGAGGATCAACCTGCACCGAACTTGGCTGTACCCCAAATACATAGGCTGACCAGGGCACTAATGCCCTTTCTGACATAGCCTGAGCCTGGACCCCCTGGCCCCTCCCAGACAGCTGGCCGCACACTGAGCACATCGAGCCGCCATGGCCTTAGGTCGTCATCGATTCCCAACCTCGGTTTTCAAGTTTCAGAACCTAGACCTTATATCCAATCACTGTCCATGTTGAAGGTGATGCATAAATCAGAACTCCTTCTCCATGGCAAGAAACCTTGTGGTTGGCATGTTGTCCAACGTTCAGTGTCGTTGAAACCAGAATGGCCCATGAGGCCCCGCCCATGCTCGCGGGCCACATTGCTCACAAACACACATTGTGACCCTCAGGCTGAGCCCAGTCCGCAAGTAAGGCCACTCAATGGCTGGATGAAGAGATAGCTATTGGGCTTGCCATGCCCCTAGGCCCCAACTTTTAACCATATTTTGGGATGTCCCTTCAGGCTTCCCCACGGCTTGGATTTGGAATTCCTCTTTGGTGGGACACCTGAGGTAACAAACCTGAAAGGAGACCTCCCATCCCACAGATTGACGAAAAGCAATTGGGAATCGGGCCAAATCCTCAGAGAGGAAGATTCGTCCATGGCCCATGAGGCCTGCCCGACATTCCACGGCCATCGCTGATACAAAATCCAGAGACAAAAGCCTGAGCAAGCGCCTCAGACTCGCACTTTCTTCATATCCTGAAGAGTTCTTCTCATGGTTTGTCAATCGGGCCTGCCATAACTACGTCCCCAAACCTAAGCTGAGTTTGTGTTTTCAGACTTCTGTCCTCAAATTCTTGGGCCACACACCCTCCAGGCTGGGCGCCTGAAGCCACACATTAGGACTGTGTCTACCAATCCATGGGAATTCTGCCCATTCCATGGTCCAAAATCGTACAAATTAGGAGAAACCTCCAACGACCCTGAGGCCATCCCAATAGTGTGGGTCGCCCGGAACAAACAAGGGGTGTCTGACACCAGCTGATAATCGACCTCCACTCATACCATAGATGGATGTACCCAGAAAAGTGGATTGAACCAGACAGGACCCTAGGCCATAATAGGATCCATTGCTTTGGGTTACAGGCATGTGTCCTCAAAAGCCTGATTCCAATACGAGCATAGGGGTTTTCCTGAGGCACCCATCAGAACTCATCTCGTCTCCACAAGGAAACCTGTGCATGGGAGCCATGTCCAAAGCTTAGGAGAGTACTTCAGGGTCCCGGTGCCACCGCCCAATTCCAAGGCCCTCATGGACACAAAAACACATTAGGACCCATCCTCAGGAAAGTCCATTTCAACTCAGCCACCCCGGTTGCTCCCGCAGAGCCATCAGTTCTAAACTGTCTTGTTGCTAGGAGACAATTGGAATGCGAGGCGGGCTTCCCAGGCATCCATCCCCGAACGGTGCTCTGGAGTCATTCCATATGGGATGTCCTGGAGCTGTCCAACAGGTCTCAATTGTCCCGCAGAAGGAATCCTTGAAGGGGGCATCCCACAACTCCCAACTTGGGAAAACCTCAATGTCCTCGAGATTCCTCTCCCTTCATGAAGCGGCCGTCATGCTCAGAAACTCCAACCTGAGCCAACGTCTGATCCTCGCCCTGACTTCAGATGCATGAGATATTGGTTCAGATCTGCAGGGGGTACCTGCCGTGCCCTCGCCCTGGAACCCAAGTCTAGCTTGTCTTCTCAGACTTCCGTCCTCACACTCCTGGCCCCAAAGCCCTCAAGTTTGGCAATTCCGGACCCACAATGCAGCACTCTGCCTGCCCTCTAGAAAAAAAATTATTGCCTCATGAGCTGCCCAGGCACCTTAAATGAGGGTAAAACTACACAGCTCTCGACTTTACCCAAATTATATAGTCTAACCTGGGCACTAATGCACTGTCGAACACAACCTGAGCCCGGAACTCCTGACCAACACCCAGAAAGCTGACCGCACACTGAGCACATAAAACCCGCCATGGCCTTAGGTCATCATCTCTTCCCTACCTCAGTTTTCAGGCTTCAGAACCGAGACCTTATCTCCAATCACTGCCCAGGGGTGAGTCTGATGCAGAAATCAGTACTCCTCCTTACCGATGGCAAGAACCCTTGTGGTTGGCACGTTGTCCAACGATCAGTGTAGGAGAAACCAGCATTCACGCTGAGGCCCTGCCCATTCTTGAGTGAGACGAGGGCATACACACGCATTGTGACCCTCAGCATGAGTCCTGTCCTCTAGTAAGTCCTCTCAGTGGCTGGATTATTAGATGTCATAATGGGCTTGACATGTCCCTAGGCCCCAATTTTTAACCAGATTTCTGATTGTCCAGTCGCCCCTCCCCAGGGCTCTACTCCGGAATCCCTCATGTAGTGGGACACCTGAGGTTAAAAAAGAAAACAACAACAACAACAACAACAACAAAACGGACTTCTTCCAGCCCACAGAATGACCCCAAACTCTTTGGACGGGGCCAAACCACCAGAGAGTAAGACTCGTCCATTTCCCATGAAGTCACCCAGAAATTCCACGACCATGAGTGACACGATATCCAGTGACAAAAACTTGAGCAGGAGCCTCACACTCGCCCTTCTTTCAAATCCCGAAGAGTTCTCCTCATGGTCTGTAGATCAGTCCTGCCATACCTATGACCCGAAACATAAGCCGAGTTTGTGTTTTCAGACAACTGTCCAAACAGCCCTGGCCTACACAACCTACAGGCTCAGGCCCCTGGAGCCAAACCTGAGGACTGTACTTGCCCTCTCCAAGGGAATTGTGTGTGCCCATTCCAATGGCCACAACCCTTTTAATAGGATAAACCTCCAAAGTCCCTGATCCATCTCAATAGTGGTGGCTTCCCAGGAAAAACAGGGGCAATCTGAGCCCAAATGAGCACCTACGTGCACTCAGACCCATAGACAGATGTCCCCAGAGGTAAAAAGGAAAGAACAGGCCCCTAGGCACTAATCAGATCCATTGCTTTGGTTTCCAGGCATCTCTCCTCAGAGGCCTGGATTTCAAAAGCAGCATATAGCTGTTTCTTGATTCACCCATCAGAAAACATCTCATCTACACATGGGAAACTTGCACGTTGGAGCTGTGTCAAAGCCTCTGTTTAGGAGAACCATTTAGGGCACCAGTGCCACCGCTTCATTCCAAGGTCTCCATAGACTTAAAAGTACATTAGGACCCATCCTTAGGGGTGCCCATTTTAATGCAGCGTCCTCGGTTGCTCCCCACAGATCCAGGAGATCTAACCTGTCTTGTTGCTAGGAGACAATTGGAATGCGAGGTGGGCTACACAGCCATCCATCCTTAGAACCCTGCTCAGAGTCATTGGCCTGGAGCCAAGCAACAGGTCTCAATTGACCTGCAGAAGACTCTCTTCTGTTTGGAGCTTCTCATAAATCCCATCGTGGGAAAACCCCCATGGCCTCGTGATACCCCCCCCAATTCATGAAGGGGCCATCAGGGACAGAAACTCCAACCTGAGCGATCGTCTGATCCTCGCCCTGACTTCAGATGCACGAGATCTCTATTCAGGTCTGTAGATTGTGCCTGCCATGGCCTCACCCAGAAACCTAAGCCTAGCTTGTGTTCTCAGACTTTTGTCGTCAGACTACTGGCCCACAAGCCCACCAGTTTGGCAATCCAGAACTACAATGCAGCACTCTGCCGGCCCTCCAGTAGAAAAACATTGTCCTCTGGGGCTACCCAGTAACCCCAAATGAGGATCAACCTGCACCGACCTTGGCTGTACCCCAAATACATAGGCTGACCAGGGCACTAAAGCCCTTTCTGACACAGTCTGAGCTTGGATTCCCTGGCCCGTCCCAGACAGCTGGCCGCACACTGAGCACATCGAGCCTCCGTGGCCTTAGGTCGTCATCTCTTCCCAACCTCGGTTTCCAGGTTTCAGAACCTAGACCTTATCTCCAATCACTGCCCAAGGTTGAAGGTGATGCAGAAATCAGAACTCCTTTCCCATGGCAAGAAACCTTGTGGTTGGCATGTTGTCTAACGTTCAGTGTGGTTGAAACCAGTGTGGCCCATGTGGCCCCGCCCATGCTCGCGGGCCACATTGGTCACAAACACACATTGTGACGCTCAGGCTGAGCCCAGTCCTCAATTAAGGCCACCTAGTGGCTGGATGAAGAGATAGCAAATTTGGCTTGCCATGCCCCTAGGCCCCAATTTTTAACCATATTTCGGGATGTCCCTTCAGTCTTCCCCACGGCTTTGCTTTGGAATTCCTCTTTTGGTGGGACACCTGAGGTAACAAACCTGAAATGAGTCCTCCCATCCCACAGATTGACGAAAAGCAATTGGGAATCGGGCCAAAACCTCAGAGAGGAAGATTCGTCCATAACACATGAGGCCTCCCCGACATACCACGGCCATCGCTGATAAAAAATCCAGACACAAAAGCCTGAACAAGCGACTCAGTCTCGAACTTTCTTCATATCCTGAAGAGTTCTTCTCATGGTTTGTAGATCGGGCCTGCCATACCTACGTCCCCAAACCTAAGCTGAGTTTGTTTTCAGACAACTGTCCATACAGCCCTGGCCTACACAACCTACAGGCTCAGAACCCTGGAGCCAAACCTGAGGACTGTACTTGCCCTCTCCAAGGGAATTGTGTGTGCCCATTCCAATGGCCACAACCCTTCTAATAGGATAAACCTCCAAAGTCCCTGATCCATCTCAATAGTGGTGGCTTCCCAGGAAAAACAGGGGCAATCTGAGCCCAACTGAGCACCTACCTGCACTCAGACCCATAGACAGATGTCCCCAGAGGTAAAAAGGAACGAACAGGCCCCTAGGCACTAATCAGATCCATTGCTTTGGTTTCCAGGCATCTCTCCTCAGAGGCCTGGATTTCAAAAGCAGCATAAAGCTGTTTCTTGATTCACCCATCAGAAAACATCTCATCTACACATGGGAAACTTGCACGTTGGAACTGTGTCAAAGCCTCTGTTTAGGAGAATCCTTTAGGGCCCCAGTGCCACCGCTTCATTCCAAGTTCTCCATAGACACAAAAGCACATTAGGACCCATCCTTAGGGGTGTCCATTTCAACTCAGCATCCTCGGTAGCTCCCCACAGATCCAGGAGATCTAACCTGTCTTGTTGCTAGGAGACAATTGGAATGCGAGGTGGGCTACCCAGCCATCCATCCTTAGAACCCTGCTCAGAATCATTGGCCTGGAGCCAAACAACAGGTCTCAATTGTCCTGCAAAAGACTCTCTGCAGTTTGGAGCTTCTCACAACTCCCATAGTGGGAAAACCCCCATGGCCTCGTGATGCCGCCCCATTCATGAAGGGGCCATCAGGGACAGAAACTCCAACCTGAGCGATCGTCTGATTCTCGCCCTGACTTCAGATGCATGAGATCTCGATTCAGGTCTGTTGATTGTGCCTGCCATGGCCTCACCCAAAAACCTAAGCCTAGCTTGTGTTCTCAGACATTTGTCGTCAGACTACTGGCCCACAAGCCCTCTATTTGGCAATCCAGAACTACAATGCAGCACTCTGCCTGCCCTCCAGAAGAAAAACATTGTCCTCTGGGGATACCCAGTAACCCCAAATGAGGATCAACCTGCACTGAACTTGGCTGTACCCCAAATACATAGGCTGACCAGGGCACTAATGCCCTTTCTGACATAGCCTGAGCCTGGACCCCCTGGCCCCTCCCAGACAGCTGGCCGCACACTGAGCACATCGAGCGGCCATGGCCTTAGGTCGTCATCGATTCCCAACCTCGGTTTTCAAGTTTCAGAACCTAGACCTTATATCCAATCACTGTCCATGTTGAAGGTGATGCATAAATCAGAACTCCTTCTCCATGGCAAGAAACCTTGTTGTTGGCATGTTGTCCAACGTTCAGTGTCGTTGAAACCAGAATGGCCCATGAGGCCCCGCCCATGCTCGCGGGCCACATTGCTCACAAACACACATTGTGACCCTCAGGCTGAGCCCAGTCCGCAAGTAAGGCCACTCAATGGCTGGATGAAGAGATAGCTATTGGGCTTGCCATGCCCCTAGGCCCCAACTTTTAACCATATTTTGGGATGTCCCTTCAGGCTTCCCCACGGCTTGGATTTGGAATTCCTCTTTGGTGGGACACCTGAGGTAACAAACCTGAAAGGAGACCTCCCATCCCACAGATTGACGAAAAGCAATTGGGAATCGGGCCAAATCCTCAGAGAGGAAGATTCGTCCATGGCCCATGAGGCCTGCCCGACATTCCACGGCCATCGCTGATACAAAATCCAGAGACAAAAGCCTGAGCAAGCGCCTCAGACTCGCACTTTCTTCATATCCTGAAGAGTTCTTCTCATGGTTTGTCAATCGGGCCTGCCATAACTACGTCCCCAAACCTAAGCTGAGTTTGTGTTTTCAGACTTCTGTCCTCAAATTCTTGGGCCACACACCCTCCAGGCTGGGCGCCTGAAGCCACACATTAGGACTGTGTCTACCAATCCATGGGAATTCTGCCCATTCCATGGTCCAAAATCGTACAAATTAGGAGAAACCTCCAACGACCCTGAGGCCATCCCAATAGTGTGGGTCGCCCGGAACAAACAAGGGGTGTCTGACACCAGCTGATAATCGACCTCCACTCATACCATAGATGGATGTACCCAGAAAAGTGGATTGAACCAGACAGGACCCTAGGCCATAATAGGATCCATTGCTTTGGGTTACAGGCATGTGTCCTCAAAAGCCTGATTCCAATACGAGCATAGGGGTTTTCCTGAGGCACCCATCAGAACTCATCTCGTCTCCACAAGGAAACCTGTGCATGGGAGCCATGTCCAAAGCTTAGGAGAGTACTTCAGGGTCCCGGTGCCACCGCCCAATTCCAAGGCCCTCATGGACACAAAAACACATTAGGACCCATCCTCAGGAAAGTCCATTTCAACTCAGCCACCCCGGTTGCTCCCGCAGAGCCATCAGTTCTAAACTGTCTGGTTGCTAGGAGACAATTGGAATGCGAGGCGGGCTTCCCAGGCATCCATCCCCGAACGGTGCTCTGGAGTCATTCCATATGGGATGTCCTGGAGCTGTCCAACAGGTCTCAATTGTCCCGCAGAAGGAATCCTTGAAGGGGGCATCCCACATCTCCCAACTTGGGAAAACCTCAATGTCCTCGAGATTCCTCTCCCTTCATGAAGCGGCCGTCATGCTCAGAAACTCCAACCTGAGCCAACGTCTGATCCTCGCCCTGACTTCAGATGCATGAGATATTGGTTCAGATCTGCAGGGGGTACCTGCCGTGCCCTCGCCCTGGAACCCAAGTCTAGCTTGTCTTCTCAGACTTCCGTCCTCACACTCCTGGCCCCAAAGCCCTCAAGTTTGGCAATTCCGGACCCACAATGCAGCACTCTGCCTGCCCTCTAGAAAAAAAATTATTGCCTCATGAGCTGCCCAGGCACCTTAAATGAGGGTAAACCTACACAGCTCTCGACTTTACCCAAATTATATAGTCTAACCTGGGCACTAATGCACTGTCGAACACAACCTGAGCCCGGAACTCCTGACCAACACCCAGAAAGCTGACCGCACACTGAGCACATAAAACCCGCCATGGCCTTAGGTCATCATCTCTTCCCTACCTCAGTTTTCACGCTTCAGAACCGAGACCTTATCTCCAATCACTGCCCAGGGGTGAGTCTGATGCAGAAATCAGTACTCCTCCTTACCGATGGCAAGAACCCTTGTGGTTGGCACGTTGTCCAACGATCAGTGTAGGAGAAACCCTGAGGCCCCGCCCATTCTTGAGTGCGAGGAGGGCATACACACGCATTGTGACCCTCAGCATGAGTCCTGTCCTTTAGTAAGTCCTCTCAGTGGCTGGACCTTTAGATGTCATAATGGGCTTGAAATGTCACTCGGCCCCAATTTTTAACCAGATTTCTGACTGTCCAGTCGCCCCTCCCCAGGGCTCTACTCTGGAATCCCTCATTTGGTGGGACACCTGAGGTTAAAAAAGAAAACAAAAAAAAAAAAAAACGGACTTCTTCCAGCCACAGAATGACCCCAAACTCTTTGGACGGGGCCAAACCACCAGAGAGTAAGAATCGTCCATTTCCCATGAAGTCACCCAGAAATTCCACGACCATGAGTGACACGATATCCAGAGACAAAAACTTGAGCAGGAGCCTCACACTCGCCCTTCTTTCAAATCCAGAAGAGTTCTCCTCATGGTCTGTAGATCAGTCTTGCCATACCTATGACCCGAAACATAAGCCGAGTTTGTGTTTTCAGACAACTGTCCAAACAGCCGTGGCCTACACAACCTACAGGCTAAGGCCCCTGGAGCCAAACCTGAGGACTGTACTTGCCCTCTCCAAGGGAATTGTGTGTGCCCATTCCAATGGACACAACCCTTCTAATAGGATAAACCTCCAAAGTCCCTGATCCATCTCAATAGTGGTGGCTTCCCAGGAAAAACAGGGGCAATCTGAGCACTACAGAGCACCTACCTGACCTCAGACCCATAGACAGATGTCCCCAGAGGTAAAAAGGAAAGAACAGGCCCCTAGGCAGTAATCAGATCCATTGCTTTTGTTTCCAGGCATCTCTCCTCAGAGGCCTGGAATTCAAAAGCAGCATATAGCTGTTTCTTGTTTCACCCATCAGAAAACATCTCATCTAAACATGGGATACTTGCACGTTGGAGCTGTGTCAAAGCCTCTCTTAAGTAGAACTCTTTAGGGCCCAAGTGCCACCGCTTCATTCCAAGGTCTCCTTAGACACAAAAGCACATTAGGACCCATGCCCAGGGGTGTCCATTTTAATGCAGCGTCCTCGGTTGCTCCCCACAGATCCAGGAGATCTAACCTGTCTTGTTGCTAGGAGACAATTGGAATGCAAGGTGGGCTACCCAGCCATCCATCCTTAGAACCCTGCTCAGAATCATTGGCCTGGAGCCAAACAACAGGTCTCAATTGTCCTGCAAAAGACTCTCTGCAGTTTGGAGCTTCTCACAACTCCCATCGTGGGAAAACCCCCATGGCCTCGTGATCCCCCCCCCCATTCATGAAGGGGCCATCATGGACAGAAACTACAACCTGAGCGATCGTCTGATCCTCGCCCTGACTTCAGATGCATGAGATCTCGATTCAGGTCTGTAGATTCTGCCTGCCATGGCCTCACCCTGAAACCTAAGCCTAGCTTGTGTTCTCAAACTTTTGTCGTCAGACTACTGGCCCACAAGCCCTCCAGTTTGGCAATCCAGAACTACAATGCAGCACTCTGCCTGCCCTCCAGAAGAAAAACATTGTCCTCTGGGGCTACCCAGTAACCCCAAATGAGGATCAACCTGCACCGACCTTGGCTGTACCCCAAATACATAGGCTGACCAGGGCACTAATGCCCTTTCTGACACAGCCTGAGCCTGGACTTCCTGGCCCGTCCCAGACAGCTGGCCGCACACTGAGCACATCGATCCGCCATGGCCTTAGGTCGTCATCTCTTCCCAACCTCGGATTTCAGGCTTTAGATTCTAGACCTTACCTCCAATCACTGCCCAGGGTTGAACGGGATTCAGAAATCAGAACCCCATGGCAAGATACCTTGTGTTTGGCATGTTGTCCAACTTTCAGTGTAGTTGAATCCAGTGTTGCCCATGAGGCCCCGCCATGCTCGCAGGCTACATTGGTCACAAACACACATTGTGACCCTCAACCTGACCAAAGTCCTCAAGTAAGGCCTCTCAGTGGCTGGATGAAGAGATAGCATATTGGGCTTGCCATGCCCCTAGTCCCCAATTTTGAACCATAGTTCTGGTGGTCCCTTCAGTCTTCCCCACGGCTTTGCTTTGGAATTCCTCTTTTCGTGGGACACCTGAGGTAACAAAACTGAAAGGAGTTCTCCCATCCCACAGATTGACGAAAAAAAATTGGGAATCGGGCGAAATCCTCATAGAGGTAGATTCGTCCATGGCCCATGAAGCATCCCCGACATTCTACGGCCATTGCTGATACAAATTCCAGAGACAAATGCCTGAGCAAGCGCCTCAGACTCGCTCTATATTCAAATCTTCATGAGTTCTTCTCATGGTTTGTATATTGGGCCTGCCATACCGACGTCCCCAAAAAAAGCTGAGTTTGTGTATCAGAATCACAATCAGAACTCTGCATTCCACATGGCTGTAATGCTTGTTCTTCACATGGAGTCACACCTTCACTTGGGGAACCCTTCATGGCCCCTGATGCCACGCCAAAACATGAGTGCTGCTTGGGCACAAATTCACACTATGACCCTAGCATGAGCCCCATGTCAAAGAAAGGCCTGTCAGGTTCGGGACGAAGATCCTGCATATAGTCCCTGCCATGCCCATAGGCACCCAGGACTAACTACATGGTGTGTATTCCAGTTGAAGGAACCCACTGCTGTGCTCTAGAGTCCCTCTCCTGGGGGGTTCTTTCTGGCAGAAAACAGTACTCTTCACTTCCCACAGAATGAACCCAAACACTTGGGAGCTTGGACAATCCCCCGAGAGGAAGGCTCTTCCTCGGCCCCTGAGGCAACCCCTACCGTGACCGGACACTGTGAACGCAACACCCAGAGACAAAACCCTGAGCAATTGCCTCCCACTTGCCCTCATTTGATATTCAGAGAATCTCCCCTCAAGACTGGAGATCAGGCCTGCCATTACCTTGGCCCCTTCCTGAGCCAAGTTTGCTTTTTCAGACATCAGTCCCCACAGCCCTGGCAAACACAGCCTCTAGGCTGGGTCCTCTGGAGCCATACAACAGAACCGTGCCTGCTCTCTCCTGGGAAACTGTGTCCATTCCTTTGGACACACACCTCCAGAATATGAGAAACCTCAAGGCCCCCGAGGACATCCCACTACTGGGAGCCTCCCTGGACACACAGGGGCATTCGGACACAAGCTGAGCAGCTACCTCCACGAAGGCATGCACACAGATGTCAACAGAGATAGAAGGTTGAGCCGGACAGGCCCTTAGGCCATAATCTCAACTCTTGCTTTGGGTTCCAGGTGTTACTCCTCAGAGGCTTTGGTTCGAAGAAAAAATATGGGGCTTTCCTGAGGCACTGAACAGAACTCCTCTCGTCTCCACATGGGGAGCTTTATTACTGGGGATGTATCAAACCCTTCAGGTAGTGCCCAAGCAGCACTTGAGTGCTGATTGGGAACAAATTCACACTGTGACCCTAGCATGAGCCCCATGTCAAAGAAAGGCCTGTCAGGGCCTGGACAAAGAGCCCGCATATGGGGCTTGCCAAGCCCCTATGCACCCAATCCTCACCAGGGTTTGAGATTTCCAGTCGCCCCGCCCGTACCTGGGGCTCTGATCTGGAATCCCTTTCTTGGAGAGACACATGAGCCAGACAACACGACTCCACCCTTCCCACAAAATGACCCCAAACTCTTGGGAGCTGGGACAAATCCCCAGAGAGGGATACTCGTCCACAGTACCTGAGGCCACTGCTCCAATCCACGGCTATCCCGGACACAACATCCAGAGACAAAAGCCTGAAGGAACGCCTTCCACTCGCCCTTGTTTCAGAGGCCCAGGAGTTCCCTCTCGGGCTGTACCTCCGGCCTGCCATACCCTAGGCACCACTCATAAGCTGACTTTGTGTTTTAAGACTTCTGTGCCCACAGCCTGGACCCACACACCTCCAGGCTAGGGCCTCTGGAGCCACAGCGAAAGTTTGTGCCTGCCCTCTCCAAGGAAAGTGTGCCCAATACATTGACCACAACCCTACAGGTTAGGGAAAAGCTCCAAGGCCCCTGAGGACATCAATAGTGTAGGCCACCCTGGACTAAGAGGGGCTCTCTGACACCAGCGGAGCAACTATCTCCACTTAGACTCTCAGAAAGTGTCCCCAGAGACAGAAGGTTGAAATGGACAGGCCCCCAGGCCCTAATATGAACCTTAGCTTTGTTCAATGTGTCCGTTCTCAGAGGACTGTTTTCGTAGACCAGCACATGGGGCTTTTCTGAGGCACCAAAGAGCGGATCTCTCGTCTCCACATGGGCAGCTTTCTTACTGGGGATGTATCAAACCCTTCAGGTAGGAGAGTTCCGCAGGGCCACTGAACAACCAGCACATTCCAAGGTCTCCATGGACCCAAACAAACATTATGACGCATCCTCAGGAGAGGCCATTTCAACTCAGCCACCTGGGTCGCGTGTTCCAGAGGCCCAAGATCAAACATATCTTCTCGCTAATGGCCAATTGGAATGCGAGGCATGCTGTACAGGGATCCATCCTTCGAACCCTGCTCTCCAGTCCTTCCGTATGGTATGTCCTGGAGCCATGCAACAGGAATCGAATGTCCCGCAGAAGGAAACCTTGTGGTTTGGGGCAACCCCCAAACTCAGCGTGGGAAAACTTCCTTGGCCTCATGACGCCCCCGCTTCATGAAGGTGCCATCATGGACACATACTCCAGCCTCAGCCAACGTCTGATCCTCAGCCTGACTTCAGATGCAGGAGATTTTGATTCAGCCTCTGCAGAATGGGCCTGCTCTGCCCTTGGCTCCAATCCTCACCCTAGCTTGTGTTTTCAGACTTCCGTCCTCTCACTCCAGGCCCACAAGCCCTCCCTACTGGGAATTCTGGGGCCACAATGAAGCACTCTGCCTGCCTCCCAGGAGAAAAACATTGTCTATGGCGCTGCCCAGAAACCCCAAATGAGGATCAAACTGCTTGGCCCTCGGCAACACCCCAATTGCATAGGCTACCTTAAACACTGATGCTCTGAGGCAAATAGCCTGAGCCCAGACCTTCCAACAGACACCGACACAGCTGGCTGCACACCCAGCACATTGGACCCGCCACTGCCTTAGGCCACCATCCATTCCCAACCTGGGTTTTCAGTCATCGGAACCTAGACCTTATCTCCAATCCCTGCACAGGGGGGAACCTGTTGCACAAGTCAGAACCCCTCCTTCCCCATGGCAAGAAAACTTGCTGCTGGCAGTGAGTCAAACCTTCAGTGTAGGAGAAAACGGCATGGCCCATGAGGCAACGCCCAAGCGTTAGGGCCGCCTTGGGCACAAACACACATTGTGACCCTCAGCGTACCTTATTCAAGTAACGCCTCTCAGTGACTGGACCAAGAGCCCGCATATGTGGCTTGCCATGCCCATAGGCACCCAGGATTAACTAGATGGTGTGTATTCCAGTTCAGGGAACCCACTGCTGTGCTCTAGAGTCCCTCTCCTGGGGGGTCCCCTGTGGCAGAAAACAGTACTCTTCCCTTCCCACAGAATGAATCCAAACACTTGGGAGCTTGCACAATCCCCCGAGAGGAAGGCTCTTCCTCGGCCTCTGAGACAACCCCTACCCTGAACGGACACTGTGAACGCAACACCCAGAGACAAAATCCTGAGTGACTGCCTCCCACTCTCCCTCCTTTGATATCCAGAGGATCTCCCCTCACGGACTGGAGATCAGTCCTGCCATTACCTTGGCCACTAGCTGAGCCAAGTTTGCTTTTTCAGACATCTGTCCCCACAGCCCTGGCAAACACAGCCTCTAGGCTGAATCCTCTGGAGCCATACCACAGGACCGTGCCTGCTCTCTCCTGGGAAACTGTGTCCATTCCTTTGGACACACACCTCCAGAATATGAGAAACCTCAAGGCCCCCGAGGACATCCCACTACTGGGAGGCTCCCTGGACACACAGGGGCATTCGGACACCAGCTGAGCAGCTACCTCCACGAAGGCATGCCCACAGATGTCAACAGAGATAGAAGGTTGAGCCGGACAGGCCCTTAGGCCGTAATCTCAACTCTTGCTTTGGGTTCCAGGTGTTACTCCTCAGAGGCTTTGGTTCGAAGAACAGGATATGGGGCTTTCCTGAGGCACTGAACAGAACTCCTCTCCTCTCCACATGGGAAGCTTCCCTGTTGGAGCTGTGTCAAACACCTCAGTTTGGAGAACCCTGCAGAGTCCCTGAGCCACCTCCACATTCCAAGGTCTCCCAGGCCACCAAGCCACAGTAGGACTCATCTTCAGGAGAGTCCATTTCAACTCTCCCCTCTGGGTAGCTCACCCAGGAGCCTGCAGATTGAGCCTGCCTTGTCCTGACTAAAGAGTGGGAATATGAGGTGGCGTTCCCAGGCATCCATGCTTAGACACCTGCTCTCGAGTCTTTCCGTATGGGGCCTCCTGGAACCATCCAATAGGACTCGACTGTCGTGCAGAAGGAAACCTTGAGTTTTGGAGTAGTTCACAAATCCCATCGTAGGCAAACATCCCTGGCCTCATGAAGCCCTCACCCTTTAGGAAGAGGCCATGCTGGACAAAAACTCTAGCCTGAGGCATGTCTTATAGTTGACATGACCTCAGTGCAGGAGATCTCGATTCAGCCTCTGCAGAGTGGCCCTGCCATGCCCTCGGTCCCAAACCTCATGCTAGCTTTTGTTTTCAGACTTCCTTCCTCACACTCCTGGCAACAAGCCCTACGGACTAGGAACTCCAGAACCACAACCCAGCCCAGTGTCTGCCCAACGGAAGAAAAACGTTTCCCTGTGGGGCTCTCCAGAAAACCCAGATGAGGATCAACCTGCTCGGGCCTCGACGGTCCCCGAACTGGATATGCTGCTCTGGGCACTCATGCTCTGTCTGACACAGCCTGAAGCCAGACGTCCAGACAGACAAAGAGACAGCTGGCCACACACCCAGCACTTCGGACACGCCATGGTCTTATGCCGTCACCTCTTCCTAACCTTGGTTTTCAGATATCTGAACCTAGACATTATATCAATTCTCCACACAGCTGGGTATCGCAAGCACAAAACAGAACTCCTCCTTCCCCATGGCTGTCAAGCTTGCTCTTGGCATGGAGTCACACCTTCAGGGTGGGAGAAACCTTCATGGCCCCTGATGCCACGCCCAAACTTGAGTGCTGCTTGAGCACAAATTCACACTGTGACCCTCAGCATGAGCCCCATGTCAAAGAAAGGCCTGTCAGGACCTGGACCAAGAGCCCGCATATGGGGCTTGCCACGCCCCTATGCACCCAATCCTCACCAGTGTTTGAGTTTTCCAGTCGCCCCACCTGTACCTGGGCTCTGCTCTGGAATCCCTTTCTTGGAGAGACACATGAGCCAGACAACACGACTCCACCCTTCCCACAAAATGACCCCAAACTCATGAGGCCCCCGCTTCATGAAGGTGCCATCATGGACACATACTCCAGCCTCAGCCAACTTCTGATCCTCAGCCTGACTTCAGATGCAGGAGATTTTGATTCAGCCTCTGCCGATTGGGCCTGCTCTGCCCTTGGCTCCAATCCTCACCCTAGCTTGTGTTTTCAGACTTCCGTCCTCACACTCCTGGCCCACAAACCCTCCCTACTGGGAATTCTGGGGCCACAATGAAGCACTCTGCCTGCCTCCCAGGAGAAAAACATTGTCTATGGTGCTGCCCAGAAACCCCAAATGAGGATCAAACTGCTTGGCCCTCGGCAACACCCCAATTGCATAGGCTACCTTAAACACTGATGCTCTGAGGCAAATAGCCTGAGCCCAGACCTTCCAACAGACACCTACACAGCTGGCTGCACACCCAGCACATTGGACCCGCCACTGCCTTAGGCCACCATCCATTCCCAACCTGGGTTTTCAGTCATTGGAACCTAGATCTTATCTCCAATCCCTGCACAGGGGGAACCTGTTGCATAAGTCAGAACCCCTCCTTCCCCATGGCAAGAAACCTTGCTGCTGGCCGTGAGTCAAACCTTCAGTGTAGGAGAAAACGGCAAACCTGCCGGGCCTCATGATGCCCCCCATATCCTTCAGGGAGAGGCCATCATGGACAAAAACTCTAGCTTGAAGCACGTCTCATAGTAGATATGACCGCAATGCAGGAGATCTTGATTAAGCCTCTGCAGAGTGGCCTGCCGTTACCTCGGTCCCAAACCTCATGCTAGCTTGTGTTTTCAGGCTTCCTTCCTCACACTCCTGGCAAACAATCCCTCCAGAGTAGGATTTGCAGAACCACGAGCCAGCCCAGTGACTGCCCACCGGTAGAAAACGTTTCCTTGTGGGGCTCTCCATAAAACCCAGATGAGGATCAACCTGCTCTTGCCTCGACGGCACTCAGATTTGATAGACTGCTCTGGGCACTAATGCTCTGCCTTTCACAGCCTGATGCCAGACGTCCAGACAGGCAAGGAGACAGCTGGCCACACACCTAGCACTTCTGACACGCCATGGTCTTATGCCGTTATCTCTTCCTAACCCTGTTTTCAGATATCTAAACCCAGATATTATATCAATTCCCCACACAGTTGGGCATCTGAATCACAAATCAGAACTCCTTCTTCCCCATGGCTGTAAGGCTTGCTCTTCGCATGGAGTCACACCTTCAGGGTGGGAGAAACCTTCATTTCCCCTGAAACCACGCCCAAACTTGAGTGCTGCCTTGGGTACAAATTCACTCTGTGACCCTCAGCATGAGCCCAATATCAAAGAAAGGCCTGTCAGGGCCTTGACCAAGAGCCCGCATATGGGGCGTGCCAAGCCCCTATACACCCAATCCTCACCAGTGTTTGAGTTTTCCAGTCTCCCCCCCGTTCCTGGGGCTCTGCTCTGGAATCACTTTCTTGGAGAGACACATGAGCCAGACAACAGGACTCCACCCTTCCCCCAAAATGACCCCAAACTCCTGTTAGCTGGGACAAATCCCCAGAGAGGGATACTTGTCCACAGTCACTGAGGCCACCCCCTACAATCTACGGCTATCCTGGACGCATCCAGAGACAAAAGCCTGAAGGAATCTCGCCCTTGATTCACAAGCCAAGGAACTCACTCTTTATCTGTACATCCGGCCTGCCATACCCTCGGCGCCACTCATAAGCTGAGTTTGTGTTTTCAGACTTCTGTGCCCACAGCCTGGACCCACACACCCTCCAGGCTAGGGCATCTGGAGCCACAGCGAAAGATTGTGCCTGCCCTCTCCAAGGAAAGTGTGCCCAATCCATTGACCACAACCCTACAGGTTAGGGAAAAGCTCCAAGGCCCCTGAGGCCATCCTGATAGTGTAGGCTGCCCTGGACTAAAAGGGGCACTCTGACACCAGCTGAGCCATTATCACCCCTTAGACTCTCAGACAGTGTCCCCAGAGACAGAAGATTGAAATGGACAGGCCCTTAGGCCCTAATATGAACCTTAGCTTTAGTTTTCATGTGTCTGTCCTCAGAGGACTGGTTTCGTATACCAGCATATTAGGTTTTTCTGAGGCTCCAAACCAAACCTCTCTCGTCTCCACATGGAGTGCTTTCTTACTGGATCTGTATCAAACCCTTCTGGTCGGAGAATTCCGCAGGGCCACAGTACAACCATCACATTCCAAGGTCTCCATGGACAGAAACACACATTATGACGCATCCTCAGGAGAGGCCATTTCAACTCAGCCCGCTGGTTAGCTTGCCCCAGAGCCAGCAGATCAAACATATCTTGTCGTTAATGGCCAAAGGGAATGCGAGGCATGCTGTTCAGGGATCCATCCTTTGAACCCTCCTCTTCAGTCCTTCCGTATGGTATGTACTGGAGCCACTCAACAGGACTCGACTGTCTTGCAGAAGGAAACCTTGTGGTTTGTGGCAACCTCCAAACTCAGCGTGGGAAAATTTCGTTGGCCTCATGAGGCACCTGCTTCACGAAGGTGCTATCAAGGGCACAATCCAACCTCAGCCAACGTCTGATCCTCAGCCTGACTTCAGATGCATGAGATATCCTTTCAGCCTTTGCAGAGTGTGCCTGCTCCCAACCTCTCCCTATCTTTTGTTTTCAGACTCTACCCTAGCACTCCTGGCCCCAAAGCCCTCATGATTGGGAATTCTGGTTCCAGAACGAAGCACTCTGCCTGCCCCCCAAAGAAAAACATTGTCTATGGCATTGCTCAGAAACCCCAAATGAAAATCAACCTGCTCAGCCCTCGGCAACACCCCAATTGCATAGGCTACCCTAAACACTGTGCTCTGTCTTACATAGCCTGAGCCCAGACCTTGTGAGAGACATTGAGACAGTTGGCTTCACACCCAGCACATCGAACCTGCCATGGGTTAGGCCATTTCATCCCTTCCCATTGACCTGGGTGTCTTCCTGGAGGTATATTCTGAGGCTGTGTCAGACTATGCATTTTTTCTGGAGCTTCCTATGGAATTGGGGTGGTATTAGGGGCCTTGCAATTTTCTCTTAATCTGGTGGGTTGGGAAACTGAGACAGGCTGACATTCCTTGGGAGAGCTGGCCCAGTGCTGTTGTGTGTTCCTGGAGGCCCCATCCTGGAGGGCATATGGGTCAGGACTCTGGGTCCAAAGTCTTCAGACACAAACTCGGGTAAGAGTTAAGCTCGAGGTGATGGCAGACGCAATCTGCAGACCCTGAGCGAAGCATCTCCAGATATGAAATTCGGACGGCTGTGAGGCAGGACCACAGTCTTTTCTGTCTGACTTGTTTGTCTATGATGGCCACGAAATGGAGGGGTGGTCTCATGGGTCCATGTGAGATTCTACCTCTCTGGGAATTCTGCTCGGCACCCAAGACTTTGGTGTATTTCCGGGGGATGGGAGGAGCGCAGTTTTCTGAGTCAGGGATCCCGTCCAAACAGCCATTCCAGAGATGGGTCCTGGGTTCTGGAGCCTGGATCACCGCAACAAGGCTTAGGATTTGGGCCTAGGGTCCTGCTCTATGTTTTCCTGGTACAGCTCCCGAGTGTTCTTGTTGGAAATGGGTCTCATTCTGAGGTTCACAATGCCTGTTTTTGCCCAGATGCCCATGCTGAGTGGGTGTGACCTCATGGGCTATGCACTTGGCTCCCACTCTGAGGGTTGGACTGCCATCTCAACATTCAGTTTTCCTGCCATGGGGAAGGAGGGGTACTTTTTTATGCTTCAGGTTCCCCCATGGGCAGGAATTTGAGCTAAGTTCTGGGACAGGTGCCTGAATACCCAGTTCACTTTGAGATGAGGTCCTCGGGCCAAGGCAGGACCCACCTGCAGAAAATGAGGCCTGCTTTCTGGGTGCCTGTCAGGAGCTCGGGCTCGAGCTGTGTCAGACAGAACATTCGTGGAGAGTTCGGCCTATGATATTGGGGTGCTTTTGAGAGCTGTGCAACTGGATCCTCATGGGGGATTTTTGCACAGACCCTTTCTTCACTTCTTCTATCTGGTGAGCAGGCAGATGGCTGCATTACGGCTCCAGAATATCCAAGTTGGAGGGTTTGCAGGCGAGGAGTGTGAGGACAGAAGTATGAAAACATAAGCTACAGTTACGCTCAGTGCCGAGCACATGTCTATTCCAATGTACAGCAGTTGTTTCGAGATCTTCAGCACCTGGGCGAGGGGAAGATGTCTGCTCACGCTGGAGTTTGTATCCATGATGGCCAACAAATGGTGGGGAGGCCTCAAGAATTCTTGGAGGTTTTTCCAAGCTGGAGCTTGTGAGCTGCTCCAAACATCAAGGTGTCCTACTAAGGGACAGCAGAAGTCTTCTTACAGGGCTCCAGGGTCCCCCATATGGAAGATTCGATAGCAATGCTCTCTGAATGGAGGCCTGGGAAGCCAATCTCGTGTTACCATTGCAGCTGAGGAACAGGGTAAGCTTGAACCAATGACACTGATTCCAAGTTCCAAGTGATTTTCGTTGATGGAAGTTCTCAGTCTAACAGGGCCCAATGCTGCTTGGTGTCCAGGGAGACCTTAGAATGTGGTGGCGGCTCTCTGACCATTGAGGATTCTCTATCCTTAGGATTAGACCCAGTACCCAGGAGCCAGGTTTCCTTCGTGGGACAGGAGGTGTGCTCTTGTATGGCTCACGGACCACAGGTTGGACCATATGCTTGAATTTCCAGAACAGACCTCTAGGGAGAGAGACCTCAAAACATAAGCTAGGGTTCTGATGAGGTTTTAGGGCCATGGAAGTTTCAATCTTCGGACTAAGTGCCATTGGCCTGCATGTCATCCTGGAGGTAGGTGCTGAGGCTGTGTCAGGCTGTGCACTTATTCCAGAGTGGCCTATGATATTGGGGTGCAGTCAGGGGCCTTGCAGTTTTCTCCTAATCTGGACATTTTGGGAAACTGAGATGGGCAGGGTTTCCTCAGGAGAGCAGGGCCAGTGATGTCATGTGTTTCTCGAGGCCCCATCCTGGAGGTCATGTGTGTCAGGACTTTGGGAACAAAGACTTTAGACACAACCTCGGATAAGAGATAGGAGTGAGGTGATGGCAGTCCGAATCTGAAGACCCTGAGGGAAGCTCCTCGGGATTTGAAATTCAGATGGCTGGGAGGGAGGAGCACAGGCTTTTCTGTCTGGATTTTGTGTCTAGGATGGCCACTAAATGGAGGGGTGACCTCATGTGTCCATGGGATATTATTCCACTCTGGTGATTCTGCTTGGCACCCAAGAGTTTGATTTCTTTTTGGGGAAGAGGAAAAGACTGTATTCCATCTCTGGGATCCTGTCCAAACAGGGATTCCAGAGATGGGTTCTGGGTCCATACACTGGGAAAACTTAACCAAAGCTTCGATTTGGGTTCCTGGTCCAGATCCCAAGGGGGATCTTTGGAAAGGGGTCTCATTCTGAGGGTCACAATGCCTATTTGTGCCCAGCTGCCCGTCCTGTGTAGGCATGGTCTCATGGACCATGCATCTGGTTCCCACTCAGGGTTGTACAGCCATCTCAACATTCAGTTTTCTGGCCATGGGGAAGGAGGAGCACTCTTTTGTGCTTCCGAGTCTCCTATGGGCAGGAATTTGAGCTAAGTCTGGGACAGGTACCTGAATATCCAGGTTGCTTCAAGATGATGGCCTCGGGCCAAGGTTGGACCCACCTGGAGGATATGGGGCCCACTATCTGGGTGGCTGACAGGAGGTCGGGGATCAGGCGGTGTCAGATAGACAATTTATGCAGAGGTCGGTCTATTATATTGGGGTGCCATTGAGGGCCGTGCAGGAGGATCCTCATGTGGGTTTCTACGAAGACCCATAGGGCACTTCTTTCTGGTGGGCAGGCAGAAAGCTGCACTGTGGCTTCAGAATTCCCAATATGAAGGGCTTGTAGGCGAGGAGTGTGAAGACAGAAGTCTGAAAACACAAGCCACGGATAAGCTCAGTGCCGACCACAGGACCATTCCATTGTGCAGTGGTTGTTTCGAGATTTCCAGCACCTGAGTATGGGCGAGGGTCAGATGTCTGCTCACGCTGGGTTTGCATCCATGATGGTCAACGAATTGTGGGGTGGCCTCAAGAATTCTTGGAGATTTTCCCAAGCAGGACCTTGTGAGCTGCTCCAAACAGCAAGGTGTCCTACTGTGGGACAGGGGAAGTCCGCTTACAAGGCTCCAGGGTCCCCCATATAGAAAGATTCGACAGCAGAGGTCTCTGAATGGGGGCCTGGGAAGTCTTCCTTGCATGACCATTGCAGCTGAAGAACATTGCAGGCTTGATCTGCTGGTTTTTGTTCAAATTTCCAAGTGATCTAAGTTGACGGATGTTCTCAGTCTAATGAGTCACAATGCTGCTTGGTGTCCAGGGAGACCTTAGAATGTGGTGGTGAGGGTGCCTGGGTGGCTCACTGGGCTAAGCCGCTGCCTTCGGCTCAGGTCATGATCTCAGGGTCCTGGGATTGAGTCCCGCATCGGGCTCTCTGCTCAGCAGGGAGCCTGCTTCTTCCTCTCTCTCTCTCTGCCTTCCTCTATGCCTACTTGTGATCTCTCTCTGTCAAATAAATAAATAAAATCTATATAAAAAAAAGAATGTGGTTGTGGGTCCGTGGCCATGCAGGATTCTCCTACCTGAGGGTTAGACCCAGTTCCCAGGAGCCAGGTTCCCTTCTCGGGACAGGAGGGGTTCTCTTGTATGGCTCAGGGACCACATGTCGGATCATATGTTGGATTTCAAGACCAGGCCTCTGGGCACAGAGGCCTGAATATCTAGGCTAGGGTTCTTATGAGGTTGTAGGGGCATGTCATCCTCAACCTTCGGACTTAGGGACTTTGACCTGTGAGTCTTCCTGGAGGTAGATGCTCAGGCTGTGTCAGACTGTGCATTTTTTCCAGAGTGGCCTATGAAATTGGGGTGGGCTCAGGGGCCTTGCAGGCTTTTCCTAATCTGGAGGGTTTGTGCAACTGAGAAGGCAGAATTTCATCCAGAGATCAGGCCCAGTGATGTAGTGTGGTTCTGTCAGCCCCATCCTGCAGGGAATGTGGTTAAGGGCTCTGGGACCAAAGTCTTCAGACACAAAATTGTGTATCAATTAGGAGGGAGGTGATGGCAGCCCCGATCTGCAGACGCTGAGGGCAGCTCCTCAGGATTTGAAATTCGTGTGGCTGGGAGGCAGGAGCAAAGGCTTTTCTGTCTGGATTGTGTCTAGGATGGCCTTGGAATGGTGGGGTGTCCTCATGTGTCCATGGAATATTCTACCTCTCTGGGGATTCTGCCCAGCACCCAAGAGTTTGGTGTCTCACTGGGAAGGAGAGAGCGTGGTTTACTGTTTCAGTGTTTCCGTCAACACAGGGATTCCAGAGATGGGTTATAGGTCCCTGTGCCTGGATAACCCTACAAAGGCTTAGTATTTGGGCCTAGAGGCTTGACTGCCTGGCTCTGTGGGGCTTTGGTTCAGCTCCCATGGAGACTTGTTGGAAATGGGTCTCAGGGAAAGGGTCACAATGCCTGTTTTTGCCCAGATGCCCATCCTGAGTGGGCATTGGCTCTTGTTCCATGCACCTGGATCCCAATATGAGGGTTGGACCACCATATCAACATTTAATTTTCCTTCTATGAGGAAGGAGGAGTACTCTTTTGTGCTTCAGATTCCCCCATGCACAGTAATTTGAGCTATGTTCTGGGACTGGTACGTGAATAACCAGGTTGGTTTGAGATGAAGGACTCAGGTCAAGGCAGGTCACACCTGCCAGATATGGGTCCCACTATCTAGGTGGCTACCAGGAGGTCGGGGCTCGAGCTGTGTCAGACAAAGCATTAGTTCACAAGGTGGCCTATGATATTGTGGTGCTATAGAGGGCTGTGCTGGTGGAACCTTATATGGAGTTTCACGCAGACCCATAGGGCACCTCTTTTTTCTGGTGGGCAGGCAGAAGGCATTGTGGCTCCCAAATTCCCAATATGGGGGACTTGAAGGCGAGGAGTGTGAGAACAGAAGGCAGAAAACACAATCTATGCTTAATCTCAGTGCCGAGAACATGGCCGTTCCAATGTGCAGTGGTTTTTTCGAGATCTCCAGCATCTGAGTACAGGCGAGGGTCAGATGTCTGCTCATGATAGAGTTTGTATCCATCGTGGCCAACAAATGAAATATCCAGCACCTGAGTAAAGGTGGATTTCAGATGTTTACGCACACTGGAGTTTGTGTCTCTGATAACCGAATGGAGGAGTGGCATCAAGAGGCTGATGCAAGTGAGATGCTCTAAACAGCAAGGTTGTTTTTTCTACTGGACAGTTAGAGTCTGGTATGTTTTCTGCAGGGCCCCCCATGTGAAAAGTATGGGTAGCAGAGCCCTTCCACATGGATGCCTGGAAAGCACACCTCCATTGACCAATGCAGCTGCGGAACATGCAGGTTCTTTACGGTGCTTCTGGGGCGAAGCACCAAGGTCTTGAGTTGACATGGAATCTCTTGAAGATGGGTTACAATGCTGGTTTTTTTTACCAGGTAGATCTTAGAATGTGTTGGTGGCTAAGGTGCCTGCAAGATTCTCCTACCCTGAGGGTTTAACACAGGTCGAAGAGCACGGTTACCTTCTGGGGACAGGAGATGTAGTGTTTTGTGGCTCAGGGACCACATGCCATATCATAAGTTCCTATTCAAGAACAGGCCTCTGAAGACAGATGCCCGACAACCTAATCTAGGGTTCCAATGAGTACCAGGGGCATGAGAGGTTCAATCTTCAGACTTAGGAAAGTTGACTTGGGTGTCTGCCAGGATGTAGGTGATCAGGGAGTTTCAGACTGCGCACTTATGTCCAGAGTAACCTCCAATATTGGGGTGGCCACAGGGGCCTTGAATGTTTCAACCAACTCTGGAGGGTTTGGTTAACTGACATGCACAATTTCCATGGGGATGGCAAGCACAGTCCTGTGGTGTGGCTCCAGAGACTCCACCCTGGAGGGCATGTGAGCCATGGTTCTGGGAGGGAAGTCTGCAAACACAAACTCGGGTTAGGTTTAGTGGCTAGGTTATCGCAGGGCAATGTGTAGACCTGGAAGGCTACTCGTCAGGAACAGTAACTGGAATGACCCGAAGGTGGAAGCACAGGCTTTTATATCTGGATTGTGTGTCTAGGGTGACCTCAGAATGTAGCTGTGGCCTCATGGGTCCATGGGAGATTTTTCCTCTAAGGATACTGGCGGCTCCCAATATTTTGATGACTTTTTGAGATGGGAAGACTGCTATTTTCGATCTTAGGTGTGCCCCAAAACAGGGATTCCAGAGATGGGCTCTGGGTCTAGGCGCCTGGAAAATCCCACCAAGGGTTGGGATTTGGGCTTATGGGCAGACCAGGCCTGCAATGCAGGATCTTGGTGGTGCAACTGAGAGGGCTTGTTTGGAAGCATGCTCAGGCTGAGCATTACAATGCCTGTTTGTGCCCAGGGTGGCCCTCAGGAGTGGGCGTGGTCCCATTGTCCATTTTCTGGCTCCCACACTGAGGGATGGACACACATTCCAATGGCCAGGTTTCCAGCCATGGGAAAAGGAGGAAATATCTATTGTGCTTCATGTTCCCCCATAGGCAGGGATTAAAGCAAAGGTCTGGGGACAGATGCCTGAATACCAAGGATGCATAGAGATGACAGATTTGGGCCATGGCCGTTCTCACATGCTGGATATGGGCCCCGCTCTCTGGGTGGCTGACACGAGGTCTGGGCTCAGGCTGTGTCAGACACAGCACTAGTGGCCAGAGAAGTCTATATATTGGGGTTCTCTCCAGGGCCGAGTAAATTGATCCTCATGTAGGGTTTCTGGCCAGACTCACGAAGCACTTCTTTCTGTGGGGCAGGCAGAATGCTGCCTTATGGATCCAGAATTCCCTATCAAGAGGGTTTGGGGACAAATAGGGTGAGAATGCAATTGTAAACACCAGCTATGCTTAAATTGAGTGCCAAGCGGAAGTCAGTTTCAATGTGCAGCAGCTTATACGAGATATCCAGCACCTGAGTAAGGGCAGATGTCAGATATTTGCTCACACTGGAGTTTGTGTCTAGGATGACGACTAATGGAGGGGTGGCTTCAGGAGGCAATGGAGGATTACCCACGCTTAAGATTGTGAGATGCTCCAAACAACAAGGTTTCCTTCTAATGGACAGGAGGAGTCTGTTTTTTTTTCCTCCAGGGTCCCTCAAGTGGAAGTTTGCGTAGCAGAGCCCTCCCGCAAGGATGACTGGAAAGCACACGTCCAATGACCATTGCAGCTGAGGAACATGACAGGTTCGTTTTGGTGGTTCTGGTGCCAAGTACCAAGGCCTTGAGTTGACTTGGAATCTCTTACAGATGTGTCCCAAAACTGGTTTGTTACAAGGGAGTTCTTAGAATGTATTGGTGGCTATGGGCCACGCTGAGGGTTTGGCACAGGTCGATGTGCACAGTTTCCATCTTGGGAGAGGAGATGTTCTGTTTTGTGGCTCAGGGTACATATGTTGTATCCTGACTTGCTATTCAAGAACAGGCCTCTGAGGATTGATGCTTGCAACCTAATCTAGAGATCCAATGATGTCCTTGGTGCCCATCAGGTTCAATTTTCTTACTAAGGACCATTGATATGGCTGTCTGACTGCATGTAGGTGATCAGGGTGTTTCAGACTGTGCATTTGCATCCAGAGCCACTTTACACTATTGGGGTGGGCTCAGGGGCCTTGCAGGTTTCTCCTAACTTGGAGGCTTTGGGGAACTGTGATGGGCACAGTTTCCTTGGGGATGGCAGGCCCAGTCCTGTGGTAAGGCTTCAGAGACCACCTCCTTGAGGATATGAGAGCCATGGTTTTGGGAGGGAAGTCTGCAAACACAAATTTGGGTCAGGGATAGTGGCAAGGTGATCGCAGGTCCAATGCATAGAGCTAGAAGGCATCACGTCAGGAACTGTAATTAGGGTGACTGAAAGCTGGTAGCACAGGCATTTCTATCTGGATTGTGTGTCCAGGATGGGCTCTGAATGTAGACGTGGTCTCATGGTTCAATGGGAGACTTTTCCTCTCTAAGGATCCTGGTGGATCTCCATAGATTGGTGGTTTTTTAGAGAAGAAAAGAGTGCTCTTTTCCATCTTAGGGGTGCTCCAAAACAGGGAAGAATGCTGTTTTCCAACTTAGGCTTATGCCAAAACAGGGATTCCAGAGACGGGTTCTGGGTCTGGGTGCCCGGATATCCCACCAAGTGTTAGGATTTGGGCCTAGGGGCATTCCAGGCCTGCAATGCAGGATCCTAATGGTGTAACAGAGAGGGCTTGTTTGAAAGCATGCTCAGGCTGAGGGTCATCATGCCTCTTTGTGCCCAGGGGGGCCCTCAGGAGAGGGCGTAGTCTCATTGGCCATATAGCTGGATCCCACTTTGAGGGTTGGACACCCATTGCAACAGCCAGGCTTCCTGCAATGGAAAGAGGAGTTCTCTATTGTTCTTCAGGTTCCCCCATTGGCAGGGTTACAGGAAAGGTCTGTGGAAAGTTGCCTTAATACCAAGGATGTGTACAGATGACAGGCTAAGAATTCCCAGGTAACAAAACAGCATTGCTACCCATGTTCATGACATTCCATGTAAAAATAAGCCCTTAGTACTTCGCCCCAGAGCCACCAGAATGAACTTGCCATGTTCCTAAGCTGCAATGGTCAGTGGAGGTGTGGTTTCCAGGCAACCATACGGGGGTGCTCTGCTACACAAACTTTGCAATTGGCGGGGACCCTTGAGACAAAAAAACAGAATGCCCCTGTCCGGTAGAAGGAAACCTTCTGTTTGGAGCATCTCACAAGCCCCAGCGTGGGAAATCCTCCATTTCCTCTGAAGCCACCACTCCATTTTTCAGTCATCATTGACACAAACTCCAGCATGAGCAAACATCTGACATCCGCCCTTACTCAGGTGCTGGATTTCAATTCGATCGCTGCACACTGGAACTGCCTTTAGTTTGACTGAATTAAGCCATAGCTTGGGTTTACAATTCCATCCTCAGCCTACTGGTCCACAAGCCCTATTGTGAGGGAATTCTGGAGCTACAACACAATATTCTGCCTTCTCCATAGAAAGAAAAAGGGCCTGGAGAGTCTGCCCAGAAACTCCATATGATGGTCAATCTTCTCGGTGCTAGACGGAACCCTGATTCATAGGCTGCCCTGGGCACTAGTGCTGTGTCTGACATAGCCGGAGCCAGGACCTAGTGTCAGCCACGGAGAGATCAGGGCCCATATCCAGCATGTGAGACCAGCTATGGCCCAAGTCTGTCTTCTCTTCTATTCTTGGTATTCAGGCATCTGTACCCACACCTTTGCTGAAATCCTTGCCATTGGGGGAAGCTGAAGCACAATAGAGAACTCCTCCTTCCCCATGGAAGGTATTCTGACAGTTGGGATAGTTGCTCAACCCTCAAAGTGGAAGGCAGCTCCATGGCCAAGGAGACCATGTGCACTCATGATGGCTTCCCCGGGCACAAGCAGGCATTGTGACCTCAGCCTGAGCATGCTTTCAACCAAACGCTCTCAATTGCATCTCTGGGACCCCGAATTGCAGGCCTAGTACACACCTAGGCCCAAATCCTAACCCTGGTGGGATTTTACAGGGGCCCAGACACAGAGCCCATCTCTGGAATCCCTATTTTGGGGGACCCTTAAGATGGAAAACAGCACTCTTCCCTTCCCCGAGATAGTCACCAAACTCATGGTAGCCACCAGGATCCTTGAGTGGAAAAATCTGCCATAGACCCATGAGAACACACCTGCATTCCGAGGCCATCCTGGACATACAATCCAGATACATATCATGTGCTATCACCTTTGAGTCATCGGCTTTACAGTTCCTGACGAGCTGCCTTCCAGGTCTATGCATTGGGCCTGCAATCACCTTGCCATTAACCTAAACTGAGTTTGTGTTTGCAGACTTCCTTCCTAAAACCATGGCTCACATGACCTCCAGGTTCTGGCATCTGAAGCCACACCACAAGACTGTGCATGAGATCCTCAAGGAAACTGTGCCCATCACTTTTGCCCGATACCTTTAGATTAGGAGAAACCTGCAAGGCCCCTGAGCGAAGCCAAATAATGGAGGCCGCTCTGGGCACAAATGCACAGTCTGAGACACCCTGATCACCTCCATACAGGCAGACACCCAAGTCAATGCTCCTGAGTCAGAAGATTGAACCTGACATGCCCCGAGGACTTCATTGGCACACTAGATTAGGTTTACAGGTATCTGTCGTCAGAGGCCTGCTCTGGAATATCAACTTATGATAAAATATATAGTCCCTGAGCCACAGAACAGAATATGTCCTCCCCAAAAAGGAAGCCATGCTCCTGGAATTGTGTCATACCCTAAGGGTATTTGGATCCTGAATGTCCCCTTAGCAACCAGCACATTCTATGATATTCCTGGTAACAAATCATCATTGTGCCCCATCTTCATGAGACTCCATGTCAACTCAAGGTCTCGATATATTGCCCCAGAGCCACCAGAATGCACCTGCCATGTTCCTCAGCTGCAATGGTCAATGGAGGGGTGATTTCCAGGCATCCCTGTGGCGTTCTCTGCTACAAAACTTTCCACATGGAGAAACCAGAGAAAACAAACCAGACTTCTCCTGTCCGGTAGAAAGAAACTTTGCTATTTGGAGCATCTCACAAGCCCCAGCATGGGAAATCCTCCATGGCCTCTTGACGCCACCCTTCCATTTGTGGGTAATCACAGACACAAACTCCAGTGTGAGCAAACATCTGACATCCACCCTTACTCAGGTGCTGGATATTCGAAACGGCAGCTGCACACTGGAACTGCCTTTTGCTTTTCACTGAACTTAACCATAGCTTTGTATTACTATTCTATCCTCACCACACTGGTCCACAATATCTCTTGATAGGGAATTCTGGAGCCACAACGCAGTATTCTGCCTTCCACATAGAAAGAAGAAGGACCTGTTGAGTCTGCCCAGAAACTGCACATGAGGATCAATCTACTCAGACCACGAGGCAACCCTGATTAATAGATTTCCCTGACCACTAGTGCTGTGTCTGACAGAGTCTAAGCCCCGACCTCGTGTCAGCCACCCAGAGGTGAGGGCCCATATTTAGCATGAGAGATCGGCCATGGCCCTGGGCCATCATCTGTACCCATCCTTGGTATCCAGTCATCTGTCCCCCAAACTTTGCTGGAATTCCTGCCAATGGCGAACCTGAAACACAATAGAGAACACCTCCTTCCCCATGGCAGGAATATTGGTTGTCCAACCCTCAGCGTGGGAGCCAGCTGCATGGCCAAGGAGACCATGCCCACTCCTGAGGGCCGACATGGGCACAGGCAGGCATGGTGATCCTCAGCCTGAGCATGTTTTCAAACAAACACTCTCAGTTGCTCCTCCAGTACCAGCATTGCAGGCCTGGTATGCCCCTAGGCCCAAATCCTAACCCTTGGTGGGATTTTCCAGGTGCCCAGACCCAGAGTCCGTCTCAGAATCCCTGTTTGGGGCACCCTTAAGATGGAAAACAGCACTCTTCCCTTCCCTGAGAAAGGCACCAAACTATTGGGAGCCGCCAGGATCCTTAGAGAGAAAAAATCTCCCATGGACCCATGAAAACAAACCTGCATTCCGAGGCCATCCTGTCCACACAATCCAGAGAGAAAAGTCTTTGCTACCGCCTTCGAGTCATCCTATTTACATTTCCTGATGAGCTGCCCTCCATGTCTATGCATTGGGCCTATGATCATCTCGACACTAACCCTAACCCCAGTTTGTGTTTGCCGACTTCTCTCCCAAAACCATGGCTTACATGCCCACCAAGATGTGGTCCCTCAAGCCACATCACAGGAAAGTTCCTGCCATCCCCCAAAAAACTGTGGCCATCAGGTTGTCCAAACCCTCCAGATTAGGAGAAACCTGCCAGGCCCCTGAACCCACCCCAATATTGGCGGTTGCTCTGGATGCAAACGTGCATTCTGAAACACCCTGAGCACCTCCATCGAGGCAGAAAGCCAAGTCAATGGTTCTGAGTCAGATGATTGAACCTGACATCCCCCTAGGACTTCACTGGAACCCTAGATTGGGTCTTCAGACATCTGTTCTCAGAGTCCTGTTCTGGAATACCAAGTTATGATACAACATGTGGTCCCTGATTCCCACAACAGAACATCTCCTGTCTCCAGAAGGAAAATGTGCTCTTGGATCTATGTCCAACTTTCAGGGTAGATGGATCCTGCATGACCCATTAGCCCCAGCACCTTCTATGATCTCCCTGGTAACAAACCAGCATTGTGACCCAACTTCCTGAGACTTGATGCCAACTCAAGGTGTTGGTACTTTGCCCAAGAGCCATGAAACGAATCTGCCATGTTCCTCAGGTACAAAGGTCAATGGACGTGTGCTTTCTAGGCATCCAAGAGGTAGTTCTCTGCTACACAAAAATTCCACATAGGGAACCCTAGAGCAAACAAATAAGACTGCTCCTGTCAGGTTGAAGGAAACCTTGGTTGTTTGGAGCATCTCACAAGCCCCAGCCTGGGAAGTCCTCCACATTCTCTTGATGCCAACCCTCCATTTGTTAGTCATCATAGACACAAATTCCAGCATGAGCAAACATCTGACATCTGCTCTTACTCAGGTGCTGGATATTCGAATCAGTCACGCACACTGGAAATACCTTTCACTTGACACTGTATTCTTGCATAGTTTGGGTTTACAATTCCATCCTCACCCTACTGGACCGCAAGTCCTCTTGAGAGGGAATTAGGGAGACAAAACGCAACATTCTGCCTTTCCCATAGAAAGAAGGGCCTGGTGAGTCTGCCCAGAAACTCCCCATGAAGATCAATCTACTTGGCCCTCGAGGGAACCCCGATTTATACTTTGCGCTGGCCACTAGCGCTGTGTCTGAGAGAGCCTGAGCCCCAACCTCGTGTCAGCCACCCAGAGTGTGGGGCCCTTATCCAGCATGTGGGACTGGCCATGGCCCAGTCATCTCTACCCATCCTTGGTATTCCGGCAACTATCCCAGACCTTTGCTGGAATCCCTACCAGTGGGGGAATCTGAAGCACAATTGAGAACTCCTCCTTCCCCATGGCAGGAAGCCTGGCTGTTGCTATGGGTGCCCAACCCTCAGAATTAGAACCAGGTGCATGGCCAATGAGACAACGCCCAATCATAAGGGCCGCCTGGGCCAAAGCAGGCATTGTGTCCCTCAACCTTAGCATGCATTCAAACAAATGCTCTCAGTTGTTTCTGCAGGGTCCCGCATCGCAGGCCTGGTATGCCCTTAGGACCAAATCCTAACACTTCGTGGGATTTTCCATGCCAACATAACCAGAGCCCGTCTCTGGAATCTCTGTTTTGAAGCACCCCTATGATGGAAAACAGCACTCTTCCCTCCCCTGAGAAAACTATTAGGAGCTGCCAGGATGCGTAGAGAGAAAAAATCTCCCAGGGCTCCATAAGACCACACCTTCATTCCGAGGCCATCCTGGACACACAATCCAGATACAAGAGACTGTGCTACCACCTTCGAATCACCTGGTTTACAGTTCCAGACGAGCTGCCCTACAGACCTATGCATTGGGCCTGTGATCACCTCGCCATTAACCCTACCCCAAGTTTTTGTTTGCAGACTTCTTTCCCAAAACCATGGCTCACATGCCCTCTATGATGGGTCTCTGTAGCCACACCACAGGAAAGATCCTGCTATCCCCAATGAAACTGTGTCCATCACAGTTGCCCAAACCCTCCAGATTAGGAGAGACCTGCAAGTCCCCTGAGCCCAGTCCAATATTGGAGGCCACTCTGGACACAAATGCACAGTGTGCAACACCCTGATCACCTCCATCCAGGAAGACACCCAAGTCAATGGTCCTGAGTCAGAAGATTGGTCCCTGAACACCACAATAGAATATCTCCTGTCCCCAGATGGAATTCGTGCTCTTCAACTTGTGTCAAGGGTCGGGGTATATGAATTATGCACAGCCCCTTAGCCCCCAGCACATTCTAAGATCTCTCTGGTAACAAACAAACAGCATTGTGATCCATCTTCATGAGATTCCATGTCACTTCAAGTCCTTGGTAATTCGCCCCAGAGCCACCAGAATGAACCTGCCATGTTCCTCACCTGATATGGTCATTGGAGGTGTGCTTTCCAGGCATCCATGTGGGAGTGCTCTTCTACTTATTCTTTCCACATGTGGGACCCTGGAGCAAACAAACCAGACTGCTACTGACCAGTAGAAGGGAACCCTCTGTTTGGAGCATCTCAGAAGCACCAGCAGGAGAAATCCTCCATGGCCCTTGACACAACCCCTCCATTTGTCAGTCATCATAGACAAAAACTCCAGCATGAGAAAACATCTGAAATCTGCCGTTATTTAGATTCTGCATTTTCTTTTCCACCACTGCACACTGGAACTGCGTTTCACTTGACACTGAATTTAACAATAGCTTGGGTTTAGAATTCCATCCTCAGCCTCCTGGTCTGCAAGCCCTCTAGAGAGGGAATTTGGAGCCACAAGGCAACATTCTCCATTCCCACTAGAAAGAAATAGGGCCTGGTGAATCTTCCCAGAAACTCCACATGAGGTTCAATCTACTTGGCACTCGATGGAACCTTGATTTATAAGCTGTCCTGGGCACTAGTACTAGTACTAGTACTAGTACTAGTACTAGTACTAGTACTGTGTCTGACAGAGCCTGAGCCAAGACCTAGTTTCAGGCACCCAGAGATATGAGCCCATATCCAGCATGTGAGATTGGCCAGGGCCCAAGTCCATCATCTCTACCCATCCTTGGTATTCAGGCACCTGTCCCCAGACCTTTTATGTAATCCCTACCAATGGGGTAACCTAAAGCACAATAGAGAACTCCTCCTTCCCCATGGTAGGAATCCTGGCTGTTGATATGGGTGTCCAAACCTCAAAGTGGGAGCCAGCTGCATGGCCAAGGAGACAATGCCCACTCATGAGGGCTGCCCTGGGCACAAGTAGCCATTGTAACCCTCAGCTTGATCAAGCCTTCAAAAAAATGCTCTTAGTTGCACCTCCAGGATCCTGCATTGCAGGCCTGATATGCCCTTAAGCCCAAATCCTAACACATCGTGGGATGTTCCATGTGCACATACCCAGAGCCCGTCACTGGAATCCCTGTTTTGAGGCACCCCTAAGATGGAAAACAGCACTCTTCACTTCCCTGAGAAAGCCACCAAACTAATGGGATCCCCCAGGATCCTTGAGAAGAAGAATCTCCCATGGTCCCATGAGTCCACACCTGTATTCCGAGGCCAGCGTGGATATGCTATCCAGATACAAGAGACTGTGCTACTGGCTTCGAGTCACCTGATTTACAGTTCCTGACGTGCTGCCCTCCAGATCTTTGGATTGGGACTGTGAACACCTCTCCATTAACCTTATCCCGAGTTTGTGTTTGCAGATCTCTCTCTAAAAACCATAGCTCACATGTCCTCCAGGATGGGGCCCCTAGAGTCACACCACAAGACTGTGCTTGCCATCCCCAAGGAAACTGGGCCCATCACAGTTGCCCAAACCCTCCTGATTAGGAGAAACCCGGAAGGCTCCTGAGCACATCCCAATATTGGAGGCTGCTCTGGATGCAAATGCACAGTCTGAAACACCCTGATCACCTCCATCCAGGCAGACACCCAAATCAATGGTCCTGAGTCAGATAATTGAACCTGACATGGCCCTAGGACCTCATTGGAAGAGGGATTAACTTTTCAGGCACCTGTCCTCAGAGGCCTCTTCTGGAATACCAACTTATGATACAAATTATGGCCCCTGAGCCCCAGGGTGGGAAATCCTCCATGGCCTCTTGACGCCACCTCTCCATTTGTTGGTCATCGTAGACACAAACTCCAGCCTGAGCAAACATCTGACATCCGCCCATATTCAGGCGCTGATATTGGAATCAGCTGCTGCACACTGGAACTGCCTTTCGCTTTGCAATGAATTTAAGCCTAGCTTCAGACTACAATTTCATCCTCACCCTACTGGTCTGCCATATCTCTTGATAGGGAATTCTGGAGCCACAACGCAACATTCTGCCTTCTTCATAGATAGAAGGACCTGGTGAGTCTGCCCATAAACTGCACATGAAGATCAATATACTCAGCCCAGGAGGGAACCCCTATTTATAGTTTGCCCTAGCCACTAGTGCTGTGTCTGACAGAGCCTGAGCCCCTACCTCATGTCAGCAACCCAGAGGGTGGGGCCCACATTAACCATGTGAGACCGGCCATGGCCCAGGGCTGTCATTACTACCCATCCTTGGTATTCAGGCATCTGTCCCCTAGATCTTAGCTGGAATCCCTACCAATGGGGGGACCTGAAGCACAATAGAGAATTCATCCTTCGCCATGGCAGGAATCCTGGCTTTTGGATGGGTGTCCAACCCTAGGAATGGGAACTGGCTGCATGGCTGAGTAGACATCGCCCAATCCTGATGGCCTCCGGGGCACAAGCAGGCATTGGGACCCTCAGCTTGACCATACTTTCAAACAAACGCTCTCAGTTGCACCTCCAGGATCCCGCATTGCAGGCCTGGTATGGCCCTAGGCCTAAATATTAACCCTTGGTGGGATTTTCCAAGCACTTATCCCAGAGCTCATCTCTGGAATGCCTGTTTTGGGGCACGCCTAAGCTGGAAAACAGTACTCATCCCTTCCCGGAGAAATCCAACAAACTATTGAGAACCGCCAGGATCCTTGAGAGGAGAAATCTCCCATGGACCCTTGAGACTACACCTGCAATAAAGGCCATTCTGGAAATTAAATCCAGATACAATTACCTGTGCTACCACCTTTGAGTTACGTGATTTACAGTTCCAGACTTGCTGCCCTCCTGGTCTATGGATTGGGACTATGATCACCTTGCCACTAACCCTAACCTAAGTTTGTGTTTGCAGACTTCTCTCTCAAAATCATGGCGCACATGTCCTCCAGGATGGGGTCTCTGGAGTCACACCACAGGACAGTTCCTGCAATCCCCAAGGAAACTGCCCATCACAGTTGTCCAAAAACCCCATATAAGGAGAAACCTGCAAGGAACCTGAGCCAACCCTAGTATTGGATGCCACTCTGGACACAAATGCACAGTCTGAAACACCCTCATCACCTGCATCCAGTCAGACACCAGAGTCAATGATCCTGAGTCAGAAGATTGAATGACATTCCCCTAGGGCCTCATTCAAACCCTTTATTAGGTTTTCAGGCTTCTGTCCTCAGAGAACTGTTCTGGATTACCAATTTATGATACAACATGTGGCCGCTGAGCCCCACAACAGAATATCTCCTGCCCCCAGAAGCAATCCGGGCTCTTGGGCCTGTGTCAAATCCTCAGGCTAGATGAATCCTGCATGGCCCATTAACCACCAGCACATTCTAAGATCTCCCTGGTAACAAACCAACATTTTGACCCATCTTCATGAGGTTCCATGTCCAATCCAGTCTTTATTTCTTCGCCTCAAAGCCACCAGATGCCATGTTCCTTCGCTGTCATGGTCAATGAAGGTGTGCTTTCCAGTCACCCATGTGGGAGATCTATGTTATCCGATCTTTCGACATGGGGAACCATGGAGGAAACAAATCAGACTGTCCCTGTCTGGTAGAAGGAAACCTTGCTGTTTGGAGCATCTCAAAAACACCAGATTGGGAAATCCTCCATAACCTCTTGACGCCACCCCTCCATTTTTGTGTCATCATAGACACAAACTCCAGCATGAGCAAATATCTGACATCCACCCTCACTCAAGTGCTGAATATTGGATTCAAACATTGCACACTTGAAATTCCTTTCGATTGATACAGAATGTAACCATAGCTTAGGTTTACAATTCCATCCTCAGCCTCCTGGTCCACAAGCCCTCTTTATAGTGAATTCTAGAGCCACAAAACAGCATTCTGCCTTCCCCTTACAAACAAGAAGGGCCTGGTGAGTCTGCCCAGAAACCATACATGAGGATCAATCTGCTCGGCACTCGAGGGAACCCCAATTTATAGGCTGCCCTGGGCACTAGTGCTGTGTCTGACAGAGCCTGAGCCAAGACCTAGTGTCAGCCACCCAGTGATCGGGGCCCATATCCACGATTTGATACTGGCCATGGCCCATGTCCATCATCTTTACCCATCCTTGGTATTCAGGCCTCTGTCCCCAGACCTTTGCTGGAATCCCCGCTAATGGGGGAACCTGAAGCACTATAGAGAACTCCTCTTTCCCCATGGCAGGATTCTGGCTGTTGGGATGGTTTTCCAACCCTCAAAGTGGGAGCCAGCTGCATGGCCAATGTGACCACGCCCACTCATGAGGGCCAACTGGGCATAAGCAAGTATTGTGACCCTCAGCCTGAGAATGATTTCAAACAAGCCCTCTCAGTTGCACCTCCAGGATCCTGCATGCAGTCCTGGTAAGCCATTAGGCCCAAATCCTAACACTTGGTGGGATTTTCCAGGGGACCAAACCCAGAGTCCGTCTCTGGAATCCATATTTTGGGGCACCCCTAACATGAAAAAAAGCACTCTTCCCTTCCCCGAAAAAGCCACCAACTATTGGGAGCCACCAGGATCCTTAGAGAGGAAAAATCTCCCATGGACCCATGAGGCCACAACTGCATTCTGAGGCCATCCTGCACACAATACAGAGAAAAAAGCCTGTGATTCTGCCTTTGAGTCACCCGATTAACAGTTCCTGAAGAGCTGCCATCCATGTCTATGCATTGGGCCTGTGATAACCTTGCCACTAACCCTAACCCAAGTTTGTGTTTTCAGACTTCCCTCCCAAAACCATGGCTCACATGCCCTCCAGTTTGTGATAACTGGAGCCACACCACGGGATTGTACCTGTCTTCCCAAAGGAAACTGTGATTGTCACTATTAAACAAACACTCTAGATTAGGAGAAACCTGCAAGGCCCCTAAGCCCAGCCCAATATTGGAGGCCACTCTGGACGCAAATGCACAGTCTGACACACCATATCACCTACATCCAGGCTGATATCCAAGTCAATGGTCCTCAGACAGAAGATTGAACCTGACATGCTCCTAGGATTCACTGAAACACTAGAATAGGTTTTCAGGTATCTGTACTCAGAAGGCTGTTCTGAATATCAATGTATGATACAATATGGTCACTGAGCCACACAAAAGAACATCTCCTGTCCTTAGAAGAAAGCTGTGCTCTGGACCTGTGTCAAACACTCTGGGTAGATGAATCCTTCAAGGCCCCCTGGCAACCAGCACATTCTATGATCTCCCTGACAACATACCAGCATTGTGACCCATCTTCATGAGACTCCATGACAACTCCAGCCCTTGGTACTTCGGCCCAGAGCCACCAGAATGAAACTGCCATGTTCCTCTGCTGCCATGGTCAATGTAGGTGTACTTTCCAGGCATCCAGCGGGAGTGCTTTGATACCAACTTTCCACATGGGGAACCCTGGAGGAAACAAACCAGACTCCCCTGTACGGTAAAAGGAATCTTTTCTGTATGGAGTATCTCAAGCCTGAGGGTGGGTAATCCTCCATGGCCTCTTGAGGCCACCCATCCATTTGTTGGTCATCATAGACACTAACTCCAGCGTGAGCAATCAACTGACATCTGCACTTACTCAAGTGCTGGATATTTGAATCAGCTGCTACACACTGGAATTGCCTTATGCTTGGCACTGAACTTAAAAGTAGCTTGGCGGGACGCCTGGGTGGCTCAGTTGGTTAAACAGCTGCCTTCGGCTCAGGTCATGATCCCAGCGTCCTGGGATCGAATCCCACATCAGGCTCCTTGCTCCGCAGGGAGCCTGCTTCTCCGTCTGACTCTGCCTTCCACTCTGTCTGCCTGTGCTTGCTCTCGCTCGCTCTCTGACAAATAAATAAAATCTTGAAAAAAAAAAAAGTAGCTTGGGTTTGCAATTCCATCCTCACCCTGGTGTTCAGTAAGCTCTCTTGATAGGGAATTCTGAAGCCACAACACAGCATTCTGCCTTCCCCATAGCAAGAAAAAACAGCCTGGAGAGACTGCCCAGAAACCCTACATGAGGATAAATCTACTCGACCCTCGAGTGAACCCCATTTATAGGTTTACCTGGCCACTAGCGCTGAGTCTGACAGAACCTCGTCTCTGACCTCGTGTCAGGACCCAGAGACTTGCCTCCAACTCCAGAATGTGAGACCAGCCATGTCCCAGGGCTGTCATCTCTACCCATTCTTGATTCAGGCATCTGTCCCCAGACATTTGCTGAAATCCCTGCCAATGGGGGAACCAGAAGCACAATAGGGAAATCCTCCTTCCCCATGGCAGGAATGATGGCTCTTGGGATGGGTTTCCAGACCTCAGAGTGGTAGCCAGCTGAATGGCCAATGATAACCCGCCCACTCATGAGGGCCGCCCTGGACACAAGCAGGCATTGTGACCCCCAACATGAGCATGCTTTCAAACAAACACTCTCAGTTGCATTCCAGAATCCAAATTTGCAGGCCTGATATGCCCCTAAGCACAAATCATAACACCTGGTGGGATTTTTCAGGGGCCCAGAAACACAGCCTGTCTCTGGAATCCCTGTTTTGGGACACCCCTAAGATGGAAAATAGCACTCTCCCCTTCGCCAAGAAAGCCACCATAGTATAGGGAGCCGCTAGGATCCTTGAGAGGAAAAATCTCCCATGGATCCATGAGACCACACCTGTATTCCGAGGCCATCCTGGACACAAAAGCCAGATACACAAGCCTGTGCTACCACCTTCAAGGCAACTAATTTATAGTTCCAGACGAGCTGCCCTCCAGGTCTATGCATTGGGCCTGCGATCACCTCACCGCTAACCTTAACCCGAGTTTGTGCTTACAGACTTCTATCCCGAAACCATGGCTCATATTTCCTCCAGGATGGGGTCTCTGGAGCCACACCAAAGGACTGTGCCTGCCATCCCCAAGGAAAATGTGTCCGTCACATTTGCCTAAAACTTCGAGATAAGGAGAAACCTGCAAGGCCCCTGAGCCCACCCCAATACTGGAGGCCCCTCTGGACACAAATGTGCAGTCTGAAATACGCTGATCACCTGAATCCAGGCAGATACCCAAGTCAGTGTTTCTCAGTCAGAAGATTGAACCTGACATGCTCCTATGACCTCATTGTAACCCCTGATTAGGTTTTCAGGCATCTGTATTCAGAGACCTGTTCTGGAGTACCAACTTAAGATACAACATATGGTCCCTGATCCCCACAATAGAACATCTCCTTTCTCTAGATGGAAGCCGTGCTCTTGAAACTGTGTCAAACCCTCAGGGTAGATGAATCCTACTTGGCCCGTAGCCACCAGCAGATTCTAAGATCTCACTGGTAACAAGCCAGCATTGTGAGCCATCTTCATGAGATTCCATGTCAACTACAGGCCTTGGTACTTCACCCCAGAGCCTTCAGATAGAACCTGTCATGTTCCTCAGCTGCAATGTTCAGTGGAAGTGTGCTTTCCAGGCATCCATGTGGGAGTGCTCTGCTACCCAAACTTTCCACATGGGGGACTCTCGAGCAAACAAATCTGACTGCCCTGTCCTGTAGAAGGAAACCTGGCTGTTTGGAGCATCTCACAAGCTCAAGTGTGGGAAATCCTCTATGACCTCTTTTCAACTCCTCTCCATTTGTCGGTCATTATAGACACAAACTCCAGCTTGAGCAAACATCTGACGTCTGCGCTTACTCAGGTGCTGGATATTCGAATCAGCCGCTGCACACTGGAAATGCCATTCGCTTGTCACTGAATTTATTCATAGCTTGGGTTTACAATTCCATCCTCACCCTACTGGTCCACAAGCCCTCATGATAGGGAATTCTGCAGCCACAACACAGCATTCTGCCTTCCCAATAGAAAGAAGAAGGGCCTGGTGAGTCTGCCCAGAAACTCCACATTATGATCAGTCTACTTGTCCCTTGAGGGAACCCTGAATTATAGACAGCCCTGGCCCCTAGTGTTGTGTCTGACAGAGCCTAAGCCCCGACCTCGTGTCAGCCACCTAGAAGGCGGGGCCCATATCCCGCATGTTAGACTGGCCACGGAACAGAGCCGTCATCTTTACCCATCCTTGGTATTCAGGCATGTGTCCCCAGACCTTTCCTGGAATCCCTACCAATGAGGGAACCTGAATCACAATAGAGAAATCCTCATTCCCCATGGCAGGATTCCTGTAAGTTCGGAAGGGTGTCCAACACTCAGAGTGTTAGCCTACTGAATGGCCATTGAGACCACCCCCATTCCTGAGGGCCACCCTATGCAAAAGCTTGCATAGTGACCCTCAGCCTGAGCATGCTTTCAAACAAACGCTCTCAGTTGTATCTCCAGGACTTGCATTGGAGGCCTGGTAAGCCCCTATGCCCAAATCATAACCCTTGGTGGGTATTTCCAGGTGCCCAGAGCCAGAGCACTTCTCTGCAATCCCTGTTATGGGACACCCTTAATATGGAAAACAGAACTCTTTCCTCTCTGAGAAAGCCACCACATTATAAGGAGCCGCCAGGATACTTGAGAGGAAATATCACCCATGGACACCTGAGACCACACCTGCATTCTTAATCCATCGTGGATACACAATCCAGATAAAAAAGCCTGTGCTACCTCCTTTGAGGCATGCGATTTACATTTCACACGGAGCTTCCCTCCAGGAGTATGCATTGGGCCTACAATCACTTCGCCACTAAACCTAACCCGCATTTGTGTTTGCAGACTTCCCTCCGAAAACCATGGCTCTCATGCCCTCCAGCATGGGGTCTTTGGAGCCAAACATCAGGACTGTGCCCACCATTGCCAAGGAAACTGTGCCCATCAAATTGCCCTATCTTTCCAGATTAGGAGAAACCTGCAAGGCCCCTGAGCCCACCCCAATACTGGTTGCCACTCTGTACACAAATGCACAGTCTGGAACACCCTGATCACCTACATCTAGGCAGACTTTGAAGTCAATGATACTGAGTCAGAGGATTGAACCTGACATTCCGTTAGGATTTTATTGGAACCCTAGATTAAATTTTCAGGCATCTATCCTCAGAGGCCTGTTCTGCAATATCAAATTATGATACATTTGGTCCGTTAGCCCCACATCAGAACATCTCTGGTCCGAGAAGGAAACCGTGCCCTTTGACCAGTGTCAAACCCTCAGGGTAGATGAATCCTACATGGTCCCTTAGCCACCAGCACACTGTAAGGTCTCCATGGTAACAAACCTGCATTCTGACCCATCTTCATGAGACTTCATGTCAACTCCAGGCCTTGGTAATTCGCCCAAGAGCCACCAGAACGAATTGGCCATGTTTCTCAGCTGCAATTTTAATGGAGGTGTGCTTTTCAGGCATCCACGTGGGAGTGCTCTGCTACCCAAACTTTCCACATGGGGGACCCTGGAGCAAATAAACCAGTCTCCCCCTGTGTGGTAGAAGGAAACTTTGCTGTTTGAAGCATCTCACAAGCCCCAGCATGTGAAATCCTCCATGGCCTCTTGACGCCACCCCTCCATTCATCGGTCATCATAGACATAAACTCCAGCATGAGGAAATGTCTGACTTTCACCTTTACTCAGGTGCTGGATATCTGGAATCAGACACTGCACAATGGAACTGCCTTTTGCTTGGCACTGAATTGAACCTTAGCTTGAGTTTACAATTCCATCCTCACCCTACTGGTCCCCAAGCCCGCTTGATAGGGAATTCTGGGGCCACAACGCAGCTTTTTGCCTTCCCCTTAGAAAGAAGAAGGGCATGGTGATTCTGCCCAGAAACTCTGCATGAGGATCAATCTGCTCAGCCCTTGAGGGATCCCTGGTTCATACTCAGCCCTGACCACTAGTTCTGTTTCTGACAGAGCCTGAGTGCTCAATTCATGTCAGCTACTCAGAGAGTCAGGCATGTGAGACTGGCCATGTCTCAGGTCCCTCATCTCTACCCATCCTTGGTATTCAGGCATCTGTCCCCAGACATTTGCTAGAATACCTGCTAATGGGGGAACCTGAGGCACAATAGAGAATTCTTCCTTTCCCATGGCAGGAATCCTGGTAGTTGGGATGGGTGTCCTACATTAAAGTGGTAGCCAGCTGCATGGCCAAGGAGACAACTCCCACTCATAAGGGCTGCCCTAATCACATCAGGCATTGTGACACTCAGACTAGCATGCTTTCAAACAAACGCTCTCAGTTGTACCTCCAAGTCACACAATGTAGGCCTGGTACTCCCCTAGGCCCAAATCCTAATCCTGGTGGGATTTTCCAAGCACCCAGACTCACAGCCCTTCTCTGGAATCCCTTTTTGGGGAACATCTAAGATTGAAAACAGCACTCTTCCATTCAAACGAGAAAGCCACCATACTATTGGGAGCTTCCAGGATCCGTAGAGAGGAAAATACTCTCATGGAAACATTAGAACACACCTGCATTCCAAGGCTATCATGGACACACAATCCAGATACAAAAGCCGGTGCTAGTGCCTTCGAGGTACGTGATTTACAGTTCCTGACGATCTGCCCTCCAGGTCTATGCATTGGGCCTACGATCACCTCGCAACTCAACCTAATCCGAGTTTGTGATTGCAGACTTCTCTCCCAAAACCATGGCTTACATGCCCTCCACGATGGAGTCTCTGGAGCCACACCACAGGACTGTGCCTGCCACCCCCAAGGAAACCGTGCCCACAAATTTGCCTAAACCTTCAAGATTAGGAGAAACCTGCAAGGCCCCAGAGCCCAACCCAATATTGGAGGCCACTCTGTACACAAAGGCACAGTCAGAAACACCCTGGTTGCCTACATATAGGCAGACACCGAAGTCAATGGTCCTGAGTCTGATGATTCAACCTGAAATTCCCCTTGGACTTCATTGGAACCCTAGATGAACTTTTTAGGCATCTGTCCTCAGAGGCCTGTTCTGGAATACCAACTTATGATACAACATTTGGTCCGTGAGCCCCACAACAGAACATCTCCGATACCCAGAAAGAAACCGTGTTCTTCGACCGGTGTCAAACCATCAGGATAGACTAATCATACATGGCCCCTTAGCCACCAGCACATAGTAAGATTTCCGTGGTAACAAAACTGCATTGTGACCCAACTTCATTAGAATCCAGGCCTTGGTACTTTGCCCTAGAGCAACCAGAAAGAACCTGCCATGTTCCTCAGGTGCAATGGTTAATGTAGGTGTGCTTTCCAGTATCCACATGCGAGTACTATGCTACCCAAACTTTGCACATGGGGGAACCTGGTGTAAACAAACCAGACCTCCCCTGTCCAGTAGAAGGAAACCTTATGTTTGGATCAACTCACAGGCCTCAGCGTGTAAACTGCTCCATGGCCTCTTGATGCCACCACTCCATTGGTCGGTCATCATAGACACAAACTCCAGTCTAAGCAAACATCTGACATGCACCCTTATCCCAGTGCTGGATGTCTTGAATAAACCACTGCACATTGGAACTGCCTTCCACTTGGCACTGAATTGAACCATAGCTTGTGTTTACAATTCCATCCTCACCTGACTGGTCCCTAAGCCCTCTTGATAGGGAAATCTGGGGCCACAATGCAGCATTCTGCCTTCCCCATCGAATGAAGAAATGCCTGGTGAGTCTGCCCTGAAAACCCACATGAGGATCAATCAGGTCGGCCCTCGAGTCAACACCGATTTATAGGCTGCCATGGCCACTAGTGCCATGTCTGACAGAGCCTGAGCTCGACTGAGTTTCAGCCACTAAAGAGCAGGCCCCATATCTAGCATTTGGGATTGCCATGGCCAAAGTATGTCATCTCTACCCATCCTTGATATTCAGGCACCTGTCCCCAGACCTTGGCAGGGATCCCTGCCAATTAGGGAACTTGAAGCACAATAGAGAACTCTTCTTTCCCCATGGCAATAAACCTGGCTTTTGGGATGGGTGTTCTACCCTCAAAGGGGGAGCCAGTTACAACATCAATGACACCACACACACTCCTGAGGACTACCCTTGGCACAAACAGGCATTGTGACCCTCACCCTGAGCATGCTTTCAAAAAATCCCTCTCAGATTCACCACAATGATCCCTCATTTCAGGCCTGGTATGCCTGTAGGTTCAAATCATAAAACTTGGTGGGATTTTCGAGGTGCCCAGACCCAGAGACCATCTCTGGAATTTTTGTTTTGGTGCACCCTTCAGATGGAAAACAGCACTCATCCCTTCCCCAAAAATGTCACCAAATTATGAGGAGCCACCAGGATCCATAGAGAGGCAATGTCTCCCATGGACCCATGAGAACACACCTGCATTCCGAGGCCATCCTGGACACACAATCCGGAGCGAAAAGCCTGTGCTACTGCCTTCCATTCACCCTAATTACAGTTCCAGATGAGCTGCTCTCAATGTATATGCATTGGGCCTGTGATCACCTCGCCACTCACCCTAATTCGAATTTGTGTTTGCAGACTTATCTACCAAAACCATGGCACACATGCCCTCCAGGATGGGGTCTCTGGATCCACACTGCAGGACTGTCCCTGCCATCCACAAGGAAACTGTTTCCATCACAGTTGTCCAAACTGTCTAGATTAGGAGAAACCTACAAGGCCTCTGGGCCTACCCCAATTTCGGCGGCCGCTCTGAACACAAATGCACAGTCTGAAATACCCTGATCTCCTACATCCAGGAACACAGCCAAGTCAATGGTCCTGAGTCAGAATAATAAACCTAACATGCACCTAGGACGTCATTGGAACCATTGATTCGGTTTTCAGACATGTGTCCTCAGAGGCCTGTTCTAGAATGCGAACTTATGATACAACATGTGGTGGCTGGGCCACACAACAGAACATCTCCTGTCCCCAGAAGGAAACCGTGCCCTACAATCTGTGCAAAATCCCAGAGTAGTAGATTCCTGCACAACTACTAAGCCACCAGCACATTCTAAGATCCACCTGGTAACAAACCAGCTGTGTGGCCCATCTGCAAGAGATTCCATGTCAAATCAAGGACTTGGTACTTTGCTACAGAGACACCAGAATAAAGCTGCCATGTTCTTCAGTTGCAATGGTCAATGAAGTTGAACATTCCAGGCATCCATGCGGTAGAGCTCTGCTACCCAAACTTTCCACATGGGGGACCCTGGAGCAAATAAACCACACTCCACCTGTCCAGTAGAATGAAACCTTGCTACTTGGAGCAGCTCATGAGTCTCAACGTGAAAATCCCTACATGGCTTCTTGACGCCACCCCTCCATTTGTCAGTCATCATAGACACAAACTCCAGTGTGAGCAAATATCTGACGTCCTCCCTTACTAAGGTGCTGGATATCTCGAAAAAGCTGCTGGACACAGGAACTGCCTTCCGCTTGGCAGTGAATTGAACTGTAGCTTGTGTTTACAATTCCTTCCTCACCCGACTGGTCCCCAAGCCTTCTTGATAGCGAATTATGGAGACACAACACAGCAATCTGCCTTCCCGATAGAAACAAGTGCCTAGTGAGTCTGGCCAGAAACCCCACATGAGGATCAATCTGCTCGGCCCTATATCGGAGGGACCCTGATTTATAGGTTGCCCTGGCCACTAGTGCTGTGTCTGACAGAGCCTGAGCCCAGACCTAGTGTCAGTCACCAGAGTTTGAGCCCCACATCTAGTATTTGGGAATGCCATGGCTCAAGTATTTCATCTCTACCCACCCTTGGTATTCAGGCACCTGTCCCCAGACCTTTGCTGGAATCCCTGATAATGGGGCATCCTGAAGCACAATAGAGAACTCCTCCTTCTTCATATCAGGAAACTTGGCTGTTAGGATGGGTGTTCAACCCTGAAAGGGGGAGTCATTTACAAGTCCAGTGAGACCACACAAACTCCTCAGGGATGCCCTGGAGGCAAACAGGCCTTGTGACCCTCAGCCTGAGCATGCTTTCAAACAATCCTTCTCTGTTGCACCACCATGAACCCGCATTGCAGGCCTAATATGCCCCTAAGCCCAAATCCTAGCACTTGTTGTGATGTCCCAGATGCCATGAACCAGAGCCCGTCTCTGGAATCCCTGTTTTGGGGCACCCATAAGGTGGAAAACATCACTCTCCCCTTCCCCGAAAAAGCCACCAAACTATGGAGAGCCACCAGGATCCATAGAGAGGAAAAGACTCCCATGGACCCATGAGACCACACCTGCATTCCAAGGCCATCCTGGACACACAATCCAGAGAGAAAAGCCTGTGCTACTGCCTTCCAGTCTCCCTAATTATAGTTCATGACGAGCTTCCCTCCAGGTCTACGCATTGGGCCTGTGATCACCTCGCCACTCACCCTAATTTGTATTTGTGTTTGCAGACTTCTCTCCCAAAACCATGGCTCACATGCCCACCAGAATGTGATCTCTGGAGCCACACCACAGAACTCTGGCTGCCAACCCCAAGGACACTGTGCATATCAGATTTGCCCAAACCTTCCAGATTAGGAGAAACCTGTGTGGCCCCTGAGCCCACACCAATATTGCCGGCCACTCGGGATGGAAATGCGCAGTCTGAAACACCCTTATCACCTACATCCAGGGAAATAGCCAAGTCAATGATCGTGAGATAGACGATTGAACCTAAAATGCCAGTAGGCTCTCAATGGAACCCCATTAGGTTTTCAGGCATCTGTCCTCAGGGGCCTGTTCTGAAATACCAATCTATGACACATCATGTGGTCTCTGAGCCACACGACAGAACATCCCCTGTCCCCAGAAGAATACCATGCTCTTCGACCTGTGCCAAACCCTCAGGGTAGTAGAATCCTGCATGGCACCTTAGCAACCAGCACATTCTAAATTCTCCCTGGTAACAAACAAGCATTGTGACCCATCTGCAAGAGATCCCATGTCAACTCAAGGCCTTGGCACTTTGTCCCAGAGCCACCAGAACGAATCTGCCAAGTTCCTCAGCTGCAATTGTCAATGGAGGTGTGCTTTCCTGGCATCCATGCCGTAGAGCTCTTCTTCACAAACTTTCCACATGGGGAAACCTAGAGTAAACAAACCAGACTTCACCTACACTGTACAAAAAAATGTTACTTTTTGCAGCAGTTCACAGGCCTCAGCATGTGAACTCCTCCATGGCCTCTTTATACCACCCCTCCACTTGTCGGTCATCATAGACAAAAACTCTAGTGTGAGCAAGCATCTGACATCCACCCTTATTCCAGTGCTGGATGTCTCGAGTAAACTGCTACAAATTGGAACTGCCTTCTGCTTGGCACTGAATTGAACAATAGCTTTTGTTTACAATTCCACCCAAAACTGACTGGTCCCCAAGCTCTCGTGATTGGGAAATCTAGAGCCACAACACAGCATTCTGCCTTCCCTATTGAATGAACAAATGCCTGGGAATCTTCTCAAGAAACTCCACATGAGGATCAATCTGCTCCGCCCTCGAATCTACTCTGATATAAAGGCTGCCATGGCCACTAGCGCTGTGTCTGACAGAGCCTGAGCCCCGACCGAGTTTTAGGCCTCATATCTAGCATTTGGGATTGCTATGGCCCAAGTACGTCATCTCCACCCATCCTTGGTATTCAGGCACCTATCTCGAGACCTTGCTGGAAACCCTGCCAATGGGGCAACCTGAAGCACAGAGGAACCTGACGGAAGAGAACTCATCCTTCCTCATGGCAGGACATTTGGCTGTTGGGTTGGGTGTCCAACTCTCTAAGAGGGAGCCAGATATATGACCAATGAGACCACTCCCACACCTGAGGGCCGCCATGGGAGCAAACAGGCATTGTGAGACTCAGCCTAAGCAAGCTTTCAAACAATCCCTCTCAGTTGCACCATCATGATCCCGCATTGCAGGCCTCATACACCCCTAGGTGCAAATCCTAACCCTTGGTGGGAAGTCCCAGATGCCCAGAAAAAGAGCCTGTATCTGGAATCCCTGTTTTGGGGCACCCATAAGATGGAAAACAACACTCTTCCCTTCCCCAAAAAAGCCACCAAACTATGAGCTGCACAGATCCATAGAGAGGAAAAGTTTCCCATGGACCCATGAGACTATACCTGCATTCCGAGGCCATCCTGGACACACAATATAGAGAGAAAAGCCTGTGCTACTGCCTTCCAGTCACCCTAATTACAACTCCTGACAAGCTGCACTCCAGGTCTACTCATTGGGCCTGTGATCACCTTTCCACTAACCATAACCCACATTTGTGTTTGCAGACTTCTCTCCCAAAACCATGGCTCATATGCCCTCCAGGACAGGGTCTCTGGATCCACAACACATGACTAGGCCTGCCATCCCCAAGGAAACTGTGCCCGTCAAACCTGCCCAAACCTTCCAGTTTAGGAGAAACATGCAAGAGCCCTGAGCCCAACCCAATATTGTCGGCAGCACTGGACACAAATGCCAGTCTGAAACGCCCTGATCACCTACATCCAAGCAGACAGCCATTTCAATGTTCCTGGGTCAGAAGATTGTACCTGACATGCTCCTAGGACGTCATTGGAACACTAGATTAGGTTTTCAGGCATCTGTCCTCAGGGTCCTGTTCTGAAATACCAACTTAGGATACAACATGTGGTCCCTGAGCCACACAATAGAATATCTCCTGTCCCCAGTAGGAAACCATGCCCTTCGACCTGTGCCAAACCCTCAAGATTGGAGAATCCTGCACAGCACCTTAGACACCAGCACAAACTCTAGTTTGTGCGTTGACCCATACCACAAGCTTTCCATCTGCTGGACAGTCGAGTCCTGTTGAATGGCTCCAGGATGTCCCATACGGAAAGACTGGAGAGCAGGATTCGAAGGATGGATGCCTGTACAGCATACCTCACATTCCCATTGGCTCTTTGTGACAAGACATGTTTGAACTACTGGCTCTGGGGCGAGCTAACTAGGGGGCTGAATTGAAATGGACTCTCCTGCGGATGGGTCATAATGTGGGTTTGTGTGCATGGAGACCTTGGAATATGTTGGCAGCTCAGGGGCCATGAAGTATTCGCCTAACCGAAGGGTGTAATATTGCTCCAATTAAAAAGAGATCCCTATGTGGAGATGAGACAGGTTCTCTTTGGTGCCTCAGAAAAGCCCCAGATACTGGTCTTCAAACCAGTTCTCTGTGTAGAGACACCTGGAAACCAAAGCTAGGGTTCAGATTAGAGCCTAGATGCCTGTCCGTTTCAATCTTCTGTCTCTGGGGACACTGTCTGAGTATCTAAGTGGAGATAGTTGCTCAGCTGGTGTCAGAGTGGCTTGGCCTCAGGGGCCATGAAGGTTTCTCCTACACTGAAGGTATGACTCCATGCCAACAGCAAGCTTTCCAGCCATGGGGAAGGAGAAGATCTGATTTGTGCTTCAGTTACCCACGTTTGCCAGGATTTGATATAATATCTAGGGTCAGATGTCTGAAAACCCAGGTTGGGAAGAGATGACAGCATAAGGCCATGGCCTGTCTGAAGTGCTTAGTGTGCAGCCAGCTGTTTCCTTGTCTGTCGGGACATCAGGCTGTGTCAGACAGAGCATTACTGACCAGGGTAGCTTTTCCAGTTAGGGTGCGGTCGAGGCCAGAGCAGGTTGGTTCTCATTTGTGGTTTCTGGAGAGCCCCATAGGGCAACGTTTTTCTTCTGGTGGGCAGGCAGAAAACTGTGTTGTGGTTCTGGAATTCCCAGTCTGGAGGGCTTGTTTGCCAGGAGTGTGAAGAGGGAAGTCTGAAAACACAAGCTAGCATTAGGTTTAGGGCATGGCAGGCCCACTCTGCAGAGACTGAATCAAGATCTCCTGCATCTGAGGTCAGGGCGAGTATCAGACGTTGCCTCAGGTTGGAGTTTGTGTCCATTATGGCCCCTTCCTGAAGGGGGTGGGGGCGTCATGAGGCCAGGGAGGTTTCCCAACGCTGGGAGTTATGAGCTGCCCCAAACATCAAGGTTTCCTCTGTAGGACAGTCGAGTACTATGAGATGGTTCTAGGATGACCCCTACAGAAAGACTCGAGAGAAGGGGTCTAAGCATGAATGTCTGCAAATGCCACCTCACATTCCCACTGGCTGCTTGGGGCAAGGCAGGCTCAATCTGCAGGCTCTTGGGCGGGTTTCTCAGAGGGCTGAGTTGAAATGGACTCTCCTGAGGATGAGTCATACTGTGGGTTGGTGGCCATGGAGACCTTGGAATGTGGCGGTGGCTCAGGGACTCGGCAGGTTTCTCCAAACCGAAGGGTTTGACACAGCTCCAACAATGAAGCTTCCCATGTGGAGACGATAGTTGTTCTGTTTGGTGTCTCAGGAAAGCCTCAGATGCTGGTCTTCAAACCCAGGCCTCTGAGGAGTGACACCTGGAAACCAAAGCAAGAGTTCAGATTAGGGCCCAGGGGCCTGTCTGGTTCAATCAACTGTCTCTGCCGACATCTGTCTGTGTTTCTGCATGGAGGTAGTTGCTCAGCTAGTGTCAGGATGCCTTTGTCCAGAGAGGCTTATAGTAGTGGGATGTCCTCGGGGGCCTTGAGGTTTCTCCTATTCTGTGGGGTTATGGGCAATGGAATGGGCATAGTCTCCTTGGAGAGAGCAGGACAGTCCTGTGGTGTGGCTCCAGAGGCCCCAGGCTGGCGGCTGTGTGGGCCAGGGCTGTGGGGACAGACATCCAAAAACACAACTCGGCTGACGTTTGGGGCTGAGGTTATGGCAGGAGTGATCTACAGTCCGTGAGGGGAGCTCATTGTGATTAGAAAGTAAGGCGAGTGAGAGGCAGTCGTTCAAGCTTATGTCTCTGGATGTTGTATTCATGATGGTCATTTAATGTAAGCATGGTCTCATGGGCCATGGAAGTCTCCCTCTCTGGTGATTTGTCCGGCTCCCAAGAGATTGGGGTCATTTTGTGGGAAGGGAGGAGTCCTGTTTTCTGCCTCATGTGTTCCCACAATAGAGGGATTCTAGAGCAGAGCACTGGGTACATACAACTGGAATACCCACCTCTGGTTAGGCCTGGGGTCCTATGGGCATGGCAAGCCCATATGCAGATTCTTGGTCCAGCCACTGAGAGACGTTATTTGAATAGTGGACTCATGCTGAGGGTCACAATGTGTGTTTGTGCCCAAGGTGGTCCTCAATATTGGGCGGGACTTCATTGAGCTTGCAGGTTTCTCCTACACTGAACCTTGGACATGCCAACCTCAGGGTTTCTTGCCATGGGGAAGGAGGAGTTTTGATTTCTGCATCACGTTCACCTCTGGGCACTAATTGGAGATAAGGTCTAGGTTCTGAAGCCTGAAAACCGAGGTTTGGAAGAGATGACGACCTAAGGCCATGGCGGGTCCGATGTGTTCAGTTTGGGGCCAGCTTTCTAGGTGTCGTTCAGGAGGTCTGCACTCAGGCTGTGCCAGACAGGGCATTCGTGCCCAGATACGCTGTATAATTGGGGTACAGTTGAGTGGCATGCAGAAGATAATTATTTGGGGTTTCTCCGTAGCCCCATAGGGCAAAGTCTTTCTTCTGGAGGGCAGGCAGAGTGCTGCATTCTGGCTCCGGAACTGCCAAACTGGAGTCCTTGGGGCCAGGAATGCAAGGATGTAAGTCTGAGAACTGAAGCTTTGCTTTGGTTTCAGGGCGAGGACATGGCAGGCACACTCTGCAGAGCTGAATTGAGATTTCATGCATCTGAGGTCAGGGCGAGGTTCATATGTTGGCTCAGGTTGGAGTTTCTGTCCATGATGGACCCTTCATGAAGGGGGGTCATCACACCGCCATTGGTGTTTTCCCATGATGGCAGTAGTGAGATGCTCCAAACCACAAGGATTTTCTGCGGGTCAGTTGAAACCTGTTGGATGGCTCCAGGGCATCCCATATGGAACAATTGCAGAGCAGGGTTCTAAGGATGGATGCCTGGGCATCCGGCCTTGCATTCCAATTGTCTCCTAGCGAAACGGCACGTTTGATTGCTGCCTATGATGTAGCAGCCGAGGGGGCTGAGTTGAAATGCATTCTCCTGAGGATCGGTCATAATGTGGGATTGTGTCCATGGAGACCTTGGAATGGGGCAGTGGCACCAGGGCTCTGAAGGATGCTCCTAACCAGAGGTTTTGACACAGCTCCAAGAAGCATTTTTCCCATGGGGAAACAAGATTTGTTCTCATTGGTGCTTCAGTAACCCCCAATATGCTGGTATTGGAAACCAGAACTCTGAGGAGAGATGCCTGGAAACCAAGGCAATGGATCTGATTAGGGCCTGGGGCCTGTCTGGTTTAATCTTCTTCTCTCGGTTCATCTGTCTATGGGATTGAGTGGAGGTAGTTCCTCAGCTGGTGTCAGATTGCCCCTATTTGTCCTGGGAAGTCTACACTATTGGGATGGCCACTTTGACTTTGGAGGTTTCTCCTAATTTGCAAGTTTGTGGCCAATGAAATGGGCAGAATTCCTTTGGGGAGGGAAGGCACAATCCTGAGGTGTGGCTCTAGGGGTTCAAGCATGGAGGGTGTGTGGGTCAGAGCTGTGGGGACAGAAGTCTGAAAACAGAAACTCGTCTTAGGTTTGGGGACATAGGTATGGGAGGCCCGATCTACAGACCTTGAGCAGAACTCTTCAGGATATGAACAAAGAGTGAGTGTGAGGCACTTGCTCAGGCTTTTGACTCTGGATTTTGTGTCACTGATGGCCGTGGAATGTAGGGGCGTCCTCATGGACCATGGGTGAGACTTCCTCTATGGGGATTTGGATGATCCCAATATTTTGGGGTCATTCCGTGGGATGGGAGGAGTCCATTCTGTTTTTTTGTTTTGTTTTGTTTTGTTTTGTTTTTTACCTCAGGTGTGCCACTAAAGACGGATTCCAGAGCAGAACCCTGGGAAGGGGCGACTGGACAACCCGAACTCTGTATAAGATTGGGGGCCTAAGGGCATGGCAATCCCCATATGGGGTACCTTGGTCCAGCCACTGAGAGGTCTTACTTGAGTACAGTGCTCACACCGAGGGTCACAATGCATGTTTGTGCCCAATGTAGGCATCAAGCATGGGCGGGGACTCATGGGCCATGCTTGATTCTCCTACACTGAACTTTGGACAACATACGAACCACAAGGTTTCTTTCCATGGGGAAGGAGGAATTCTGATTTCTGCATCATGTTCACCCCTGGGCAGTGACTGGAGATAAGATCTAAGTTCTGAATCCAGAAAATCGAGGTTGGGATGAGATGATAACCTAAGGTCATGGAGGGTCCGATGTGCTCAGTGTGCGGTCAGCTTTCTGGGTGTTGTTCAGGAGGTATGGATTCAGGCTGTGTCAGACAGTGCATTAGTGCCCAGGTTAGACTGTATAATTTGGGTACAGTTGAGTTCCATGTAGGTTCATCCTCATTTATTGTGTCAGGGAATCTCACTGGGGCAGGCAGAGTGCAGCATTATGGGTCCAGAATTGCCAAACTTAAGGGCGTCGGGACCAGGAGTGTGAGGACGTAAGTCTGAGATCATAAGCTAGACTTAAGTTTCAGGGCGAGGGCACGGCAGGCACCCTCTGCAGATCCCAATCAAAATCTCATTCATCTGAAGTCAGGACGAGGATCAGACTTAGGCACAGGTTGGAGTTTCTGTCCATGATGGCCCCTTCATCAAAGGGGTGGAATCTCGAGGCCATGGAGGTTTTCCCACGTTGGGAGTTGTGGGATGCTCCAAACTGCAAGGATTCCTTCTGCGGGAAAATTGAGAACTGTTGGATGGCTCCAGGACATCCCATATGGAATGACTCCAGAGCCGGGTTCTAAGGATGGATGCCTGAGCAGACTGCCTCTTACACCAATTGTCTCCCTGCCACAAGACAGGTACGATCTGATGGCTATGCAGGAGCAATCGTGGGAGCTGAGTTGAAATGGACTCTCCTGAAGATGGGTCTTAATGTGTGTTTGTGTCCATGAGGACGTTGGAATGGGGTGGTGGCCCCAGGGCTCTAAAGGATTCTAACCGGAGATTTTGAAACAACTCGAAAGAGCAAGTTTTCCATGCGGAGACAAGATTTGTTCTAATTGGTGCCTCAGGAAACCCACATATGCTGGTATTAGAACCAGGCTTCTGAGGAGAGATACATAGAAACCACAGCAATGCATCCAATTAGGTCCTAGGAGGTCCTAGGTCCTCTGGTTCAATCTTCTTCTCTGTCGACATCTGTCTATTTTATGAAATGGAGGTAGTTGCTCAGCTGGTGTCAGACCGCTCCTGTTTGTCCGGGCGGCCTACACTATAGGGATGGCCTCGGGGACTTTGGAGGTTTCTCCTAAATTGTATGATTATGGACAATGGCATGGGCAGAATTCCTGTGGAGTGGGCAGGCACAGACCTGATGTGTGGCTCCAAGAGCCCAGCCTTGAGGGTGTGTGGGCAAGGACTGTGGGGACAGATGTCTTAAAACACAAACTCAGCTTAGGTTTGGGGACGTAGGTATGGCAGGCCCGATTTACAGACTATGAGGAGAACTTTTTGGGATCTGAATAAAGGGTGAAAGTGTGACACTTGTCAGGCTTTTGCCCCTGGATTTTGTGTCAATGATGGCCGTGGAATGTCGAGGAGTCATCATGGGCCATGGAAGAGTGTTTCTCTCTGTGGATTTGGCCAGATCCCAATTGTTTTGGGTTAATCTGTGGGATTCAGTTTTGTTAACTAAGGTGTCCCACCAAAAGAGGGATTCCAGAGCAGAGCCCTGGACAACAAGAAATCTAACTAAAAATACGGGCCTAGGGGCATGGCAAGCCCAATATGCCTTCTAATGGTCCAGCCACTGAGAGGCCTTCATTGAGGACAGAACTCATGCTGAGGGTCACAATGCGTGTTTATGCCCTCATGGTACTCAAGCATGGGTGGGGACTCATGGTGCATGCTTGTTTCTCCTACACTGAATGATAGTCAACATGTCAACCACATGAGTTCTTGCCATGGGGAAGTATTAATTCTGATTTCTGCATGTCATTCACCCCTGGGTAGTGATTGGACATAAGGTCCAGGTTGTGAAGTCTGAAAACCGAGGTTGGGAAGAGATGACAACCTAAGGCCATGTCGGGTCCGATATGCTCAGCGTGGAGCCAGCTGTCTGGGTGTTGGTCGGGAGGTCCAAGCTTGGGCTGTGTCAGACAGGGCCTTAGTGCCCAGGGTAGATTGTATAATTGGGGTACAACTGAGTGCCGTGCAGGTTGATCTTTATTTGAAATTTCTGGGTAGCCCCAAGGGCAATGTTTTTCTTCTGGAGGACAGGCAGAGTGCTGCATTGTGGCTCCGGAATTTCCAAAGTGGATGCCTTGTGGACGGGGAGTGTGAGGACGGAAGTCTGAGAACACATGTTAGGCGTAGGTTCTGGGCGAGGGCACGGCAGGCACCCTCTGCAGATCTGAATCGGGATATCATGAATCTGAAGTCAGGGCGAGGTTCAAACCTAGGCTTAGGTTTGAATTTCTGTCCATTCTGGCCACTTTATGAAGGGGACAGCATCTCCAGTCCATGGAGGTTTACCCACGATGGGAGTTGTGAGATGCTCCAAACAACAAGGATTCCTTCTGATCAACAATTGAGACCTTTTGTATCACTCCAGTACATACCATACAGAATGACACCAGAGCAGGGATCTTAGGATGGATGCATGGGAAGCCCGCCTCACATTGCAGTTGTCTCCTAGCAAATAGACAGGTTTGATATGCTGGCTCTGTCAGAGCAACCAAGGGGGCTGAGTTGAAATGGACTCTCCTGAGGATGGATGCTAATGTGGGTTTGTGTCCATGGAGACCTTGGAATGGGGCGTTGGTGCATGGGCCCTGAAGGATTCTCCTAACCGGAGGTTTTGAGACATCTCCAAAGGACAAGTTTCCCATGTGGAGACGAGATTTGTTCTGATTGGTGCCTCAGGAAACCCCCATATACTGTTATTGGAATATAGGCCTCTGAAGAGAGATAACTGGAAACCAAAGCAATGGCTCCGTTTAGAGCCTAGGGGCCTGTCCGGTTGAATCTTCTTCTCTGTGTACATCCATCTAAGGTATTAGTGGAGTTAGATGCTCAGCTGGTGTCAGATGGCCCTTGTTTGTCCCAGGCGGCCTACACTATTGTGAAGGCCTTGGGGACTTTGGAGGTTTCTCCTAATTTTATGATTATGGACAATGGAATGGGCAGAATTCCCGTGGAGAGGGAAGGCACAGTTTTGATGTGGCTCCAGGGGCCCCAGCCTGCAGGGTGTGTGCACCAGGACTGTGGAGACAGAAGTCTAAAACACAAACTCAGTTTAGGTTTAGGGACGTAGGTATGGCAGGCCCGATCTACAGACCGTGAGGAGAATTCTTCCAGATATGAAGAAAGAGAGATTGTGAGGCACTTGTTCAGGCTTTTGTTTCTGGATTTTGTGTCAACGATGGGCGTGGAATGTCCGGGAGGCCTCATGGGCCATGGACGAGTCTTCCGCTCTGTGGATTTGGCCCGATTCCAATTGTTTTGGGTCAAACTGTGGGATGGGAGGAGTCCTTTCAGTTTTGTTACCTCAGGTGTCCCACCAAAAGAGGGATTCCAAAGCCGAGCCCTGGGGAGGGGAGACTGGACAACCAGAAATCTGGTTAAAAATTGGGGCCTAGGGGCATGACAAGCCCAATATGCTGTCTTTTGGTCCAGCCACTGAGAGGCCTTACTTGAGAACTGGGCTCACGTTGAGGGTCAGAATGCATGTTTGTGAACGACTTGGTCCTCAAGCATCTGCAGGGCCTCATGGGCCACACTGGTTTCAACTACATTTTACGTTGGACAACAGGCCAACCACAAGGTTTCTTGCCATGGGGAAGGAGTTCTGATTCCTGCATCATGTTCAACCCTGGGTGGTGACTGGAGATAAGGTTTAGGTTCTGAAGCCTGAAAACCGAGGTTGGAAAGAGATGATGACCTAAGGCCATGGCGGGTCTGATGTGCTCAGTGTGTGGCTAGCTGGGTGGGTGCGAGCCAGGAGGTTCAGTCTCAGGCTGTGCCAGAAAGGGCAGTAGTGCCCAGGGCAGCCTGTATAATTGGGGTCCAGTCAAGTGGCATGCAGGTTGATCCTCATTTGGGGAATCTGGGTAGCCCCAGAGGGCAATGTTTTTCTTCCGGAAAGCAGGCAGAGTGCTGCCTTGTAGTTCTGGAATTGCCAAACTGGAGGGCTTGTGGGCCAGGAATGTGAGGATGGAAGTTGAGAACACAAATTAGACTTACGTTTCTGGGCAAGGGCACGGCAGACACACTCTGCAGAGATGAATCAAGATGTCCTGCATCTGAAGTCAGGGCGAGGATCAGACGATCGCTCAGGTTGGAGCTTCTGTCCCTGATGGCCCCTTCATGAAGCAAAGGGGGCGAAATCACGAGGCCATGGAGGTTTGCCCACGATGGGAGTTGTGAGATGCTCCAAACAGTAAAGATTCTTTTGAGGGACTATTGAGACCTGTTGGTTGGCTCCAGGACTTCCCATACAGCATAATTCTGAGAATGGTTCTAAGTATGGATGTCTGGGAAGCCTGCCTCTCATTCCAATCATCTCCTAGCGACAAGACGGGTTAGATCTGCTGGATCAGGGGGAGCAACTTAGGGGGCTGAGTTGAAATGGACTCTCCTGTGGATGGGTCCTAATGTGGGTGTGTCTCCATGGAGACCTTGGAATGAGGCGCTGGCACCGGGAACCTGAAATGTCCTTCTAACCAGAGGCTTTGAGAGAGCTCCAACATGCAAGTTTCCCATGTGTAGACGAGATTTGTTCTGATGGGTGCCTCAGGAGAAGCCCTCAGCTGGTATTGGAAACCAGGCTTTTGAGGAGACATGCCTGTAAACCAAAGCTATGGATCCCATTATGGCCTGGGGTCCTGTCTGGTCAATCTTCTTCTCTGAAGACATCCATCTATGGTATGAGTGGAGGTAGATGCTCAGCTGGTGTCAGACGGCCCTTTTTTGTCCCGGACAACCTACACCATTGGTATGGCCTCAGGGAATTTGGAGGTTTCTCCTAATTTGTACGGTTTTGGATAATGGAATGGGCAGAATTCCCATGGATTGGTTAGGCACAGTCCTAATGTGTGGTTCCTGGGGCCCAGCCTGGAGGGTGTGTGGCCCAGGACTTTGAGGACAGAACTCAAAAAACACAAACTCAGCTTAGGTTTGGGAACGTAGGTATGGCACGGCCGAACTACAAATCATGAGAAGAGCTCTTCAGGATATGAAGAAAGAGCGAGTCTGAGGCGCTTGGTTAGGCTTTTGTCTCTGGATTTTGTATCAGCGATGGCCGTTGAATGTCGGGGAGGCCTCCTGGGCCATGGACGAATCTTCCTCTCTGTGGATTTGGCCCTATCCCAATTCTTTTTTGTGAATCTGTGGGATGGGAGGACTCCTTTAAGGTTTGTTACCTGAGGTGTCCCACCAAAAGAGAAATTCCAAAGCAGAGCCCTGGGCAAGAGTGAAGGGACAACCCGAAATATGGTTAAAAATTAGGGTCTAGGGGCATGGCAAGCCCAATATGCTGTTTCTTCATGCAGCCACTGAGAGGCCTTGCCTGAGGACCGGGCTCAGGCTGAGGGTCACAATGTGTGTTTGAGACCAATGTGGCCCTCAAGCATGGGCTGGGTCTCATGTGCCACACTGGTTTCAACTACACTGAAAGTTGGACAACATGCCAACCACGAGGTTTCATGCCAAGGGAACGAGTTCGGATTTCTGCAACATTTTCAAACCTGGGCAGTGATTTGAGATAAGGTCAAGGTTCTGAAGCCTGAAAACCGAGGTTGGGTAGAGATGACGACCTATGGCCATGGCGGGTCCGATGTGCTCAGTGTGCGGCCAGCTGTCTGGGTGGGGCCAGGAGTTCCAGGCTCAGGCTGTGTCAGAATGGGCAATTGTTCCCACTTCAGCCTATATATTTGGTGTACAGCCAAATGGCGTGCAGGTTGATCCTCATTTGGGGTTTCTGGGTAGCCCCAGAGGGCAATGTTCTTCTTCCAGGGAGCAGGCAGAGTGCCGCATTGTACTTCTGGATTGCCAAACTGGAGGGCTTGTGGGCCAGTAGTCTGAGGACTGAAGTCTGAGAACACAAGCTAGGCTTAGTTTTTATGGGTGAGGACATGGCAGGCACAATCTACAGACCTGAATCGAGATCTCGTGCATCTGAAGTCAGGGTGAGGATCAGACGATCTTCAGGTTGGACTTTCTGTCCCTGATGGCCCCTTCATGAAGGGGGGGAATCACGAGGCCATGGGGGGTTTCGCACGATGGGTGTTGTGAGAAGCTCCAAACTACAAAGATTCTTCTCCAGGACAATTGAGACCTGTTAGTTGGCGCCAGGCCAAGGATTCCAAGCATGGTTCTTAGGATGGATGGCTAGGTACCACACCTGGCATTCCAATTTTCTCCTAGCTACAAGAAAGGTTAGATCTGCTGGATCTGGGGGAGGAACTGAGGAGGCTGAGTTGAAATTGACTCTCCTGTGGATGTGTCCTAATATGTTTTTGTGTCTATGGAGACCTTGGAATGAAGCGGTGGCACTGGGTCCCTTATGGGTTCTTCTAAACAGAGACTTTGACACAGCTCCACCGTGCAAGTTTCCCATATGTAGATGAGATTTGTTCTGATGGGTGAGTCAAGAAACAGCCATATGCTGGTATTGAAATCCAGGCCTCTGAGGAGACATGCCTGGAAACCATAGCAATGGATCCGATTAGTGCCTAGTGGTCTGTTCATTCCTTTTTTCCTCTGGGGACATCAGTCTATGGGTCTGAGTGCAGGTAGGTGCTCTGATGTGCTCAGATTGCTCCTGTTTATCCTGGGAAGCCACCACTATTGGGATGGCCTCAGGAACTTTGGAGGTTTATCCTATTAGTAGGATTGTGGCCATTGGAATGGGTACACACAATTCCCTTGGAGAGGGCAAGTACAGTCCTCAGGTTTGGCTCCAAGGGCCTGAGCCTTTGGGGTGTGTAGGCCAGGGCTGTTTGGACAGTTGTCTGAAAATACAACCTCAGCTTATGTTTCGGGTCATAGGTATGGCAGGACTGATCTACAGAACATGAGAAGAACTCTTCGGGATATGAAAAAAGGGCGAGTGTGAGGCTCTTGCTCAAGTTTATCTCTGGATATCGTGTGACTCATGGTCGTGAAATTTCCGGGTGACTTCATGGGAAATGGACGAGTCTTACTCTTTAGAAGGTTGGCCTCGTCCAAAGAGTTTGGTGTGTTTATGCCCTCGTCGCACTTGAGAATGGGCTGGGCCTCAGGGTGAATGCTGGTTTCTCCTACACTGAACGTTGGACAACATGCCAACCACAAGGTTTCTTGCCATGGGTAAGGAGGAGTTCTGATTTCTACATACCATCACCCCTGGGCAGTGATTGGAGAAAAGGTAGGTTCTGAAGCCTGAAAACTGAGGTATGGAAGAGATGATGTCCGAGGGCCATGGCTGGTCTGTTGTGCTCAGTGTGTGGTCAGCTGTCTGTGTGTTAGTCAGGAGGTCCGGGCTCAGGTGTGTCAGACCGTGCATTAGTGCACAGCTTAGAGTATATAATTTACGTACAGTCAAGTGGCGTGTAGGTTTATCCTCATATGATGTGCCTGGGCAGCTCATGAGGCAATATTTTTTTTTCTAGAGGGCAGGCAGAGTGCTGCACAGTGGGTTCGGAATTGCCAAACTTGAGGTCTTCTGGGCCAGGAGTGTGAGGACGGAAGTCTGAGAACACAAGCTAGACTTGGGTTTCAGGTCGAGGGCACGGCAGGTACCTCGGCAGATCTGAACCAATATCTCATGCATCTGAATTCAGGGCGAGGATCAGACATTGGCTCTGGTTGGAGTTTCTGTACATGACGGCCCATTCATGAAGGGAGTGGAATCTCTAGTCCATGGCGGTTTCCCCACGTTGGGAGTTGTGAGATGGCCCTTCAAAGATTCCTTCTGCGGGACAATTGAGACCTGTTGGACAGCTCCAGGACATCACATATGGAATGACTCGAGAGCACCATTCGAGGATGAATGCCTGGGAAGCCCGCCTCGCATTCCAATTTTCTTCTAGCAACAAGACAGTATAGATCTGATGGAATTTTCTTCTAGCAACAAGACAGTATAGATCTGATGGCTCAGCAGGTGTTACCGGGGTGGCTGAGTTGAAATGGACTTTCCGGAGGATGGGTCCTAATGTTTGTTTGTGTCCCTGAGGGCCTTGGAATGGGGCGGTGGCACCGGCACCCTGAAGTATTCTCCTAAGCCTTTGACATAGCTCCCATGCACAAGTTTCCTTTTGGAGACGAGATTTGTTCTGATGGGTGCCTCAGGAGAAGCCCTATGCTGGTATTGGAATCCAGGCTTTTGAGGAGACATGCCTGTAAACCAAAGCTATGGATCCCATTATGTCCTAGGGTCCTGCCTGGTTCAATCTTCTTCTCTGGGGACATCCATCTATGGTATGAGTGGAGGTTGATGCTCAGCTGGTGTCAGACGGCCCTTGTTTGTCCGGGACAACCTACACCATTGAGATGGCCTCAGGGACTATGGAGGGTTCTCCTAATTTGAACGGTTTGAGACAATGGCATGGGCAGAATTCCCATGGATTGGGTAGGCACAGTCCTAATGTGTGGCTCCAGGGGCTCAGTCTGGAGGGTATGTGGCCCAGGAATCTGAGGACAGAAAACAAAAAACACAAACTCATCTTAGGTTTGGGAACGTAGGTATGGCAAGCCCGACCTACAAACCAGGAGAAGAACTCTTCAGGATATGAAGAAAGAGCGAGTCTGAGGCGCTTGCTCAGGCTTTTGTCTCTGGATTTTGTATCAGCGATGGCCGAGGAATGTCGGGGAGGCCTCCTGGGCCATGGACGAATCTTCCTCTCTGTGGATCTGGTCCGATCCCAATTCTTTTTCGTGAATCTGTGGGATGGGAGGACTCCTTTAAGGTTTGTTACCTGAGGTGTCCCACCAAAAGAGAAATTCCAAAGCAGAGCCCTGGGCAAGAGTGAAGGGACAACCCGAACTATGGTTAAAAATTGGGGTCTAGGGGCATGGCAAGCCCAATATGCTGTTTCTTATGCAGCCACTGAGAGGCCTTGCCTGAGGACCGGGCTCAGGCTGAGGGTCACAATGTGTGTTTGAGACCAATGTGGCCCTCAAGCATGGGCTGGGTCTCATGTGCCACACTGGTTTCAACTACACTGAAAGTTGGACAACATGCCAACCACGAGGTTTCATGCCAAGGGAACGAGTTCGGATTTCTGCAACATTTTCAAACCTGGGCAGTGATTTGAGATAAGGTCAAGGTTCTGAAGCCTGAAAACCGAGGTTGGGTAGAGATGACGACCTATGGCCATGGCGGGTCCGATGTGCTCAGTGTGCGGCCAGCTGTCTGGGTGGGGCCAGGAGTTCCAGGCTCAGGCTGTGTCAGAATGGGCAATTGTTCCCACTTCAGCCTATATATTTGGTGTACAGCCAAATGGCGTGCAGGTTGATCCTCATTTGGGGTTTCTGGGTAGCCCCAGAGGGCAATGTTCTTCTTCCAGGGAGCAGGCAGAGTGCCGCATTGTACTTCTGGATTGCCAAACTGGAGGGCTTGTGGGCCAGTAGTCTGAGGACTGAAGTCTGAGAACACAAGCTAGGCTTAGTTTTTATGGGTGAGGACATGGCAGGCACAATCTACAGACCTGAATCGAGATCTCGTGCATCTGAAGTCAGGGTGAGGATCAGACGATCTTCAGGTTGGACTTTCTGTCCCTGATGGCCCCTTCATGAAGGGGGGGAATCACGAGGCCATGGGGGGTTTCGCACGATGGGTGTTGTGAGAAGCTCCAAACTACAAAGATTCTTCTCCAGGACAATTGAGACCTGTTAGTTGGCGCCAGGCCAAGGATTCCAAGCATGGTTCTTAGGATGGATGGCTAGGTACCACACCTGGCATTCCAATTTTCTCCTAGCTACAAGAAAGGTTAGATCTGCTGGATCTGGGGGAGGAACTGAGGAGGCTGAGTTGAAATTGACTCTCCTGTGGATGTGTCCTAATATGTTTTTGTGTCTATGGAGACCTTGGAATGAAGCGGTGGCACTGGGTCCCTTATGGGTTCTTCTAAACAGAGACTTTGACACAGCTCCACCGTGCAAGTTTCCCATATGTAGATGAGATTTGTTCTGATGGGTGAGTCAAGAAACAGCCATATGCTGGTATTGAAATCCAGGCCTCTGAGGAGACATGCCTGGAAACCATAGCAATGGATCCGTTTAGTGCCTAGTGGTCTGTTCATTCCTTTTTTCCTCTGGGGACATCAGTCTATGGGTCTGAGTGCAGGTAGGTGCTCTGATGTGCTCAGATTGCTCCTGTTTATCCTGGGAAGCCACCACTATTGGGATGGCCTCAGGAACTTTGGAGGTTTATCCTATTAGTAGGATTGTGGCCATTGGAATGGGTACACACAATTCCCTTGGAGAGGGCAAGTACAGTCCTCAGGTTTGGCTCCAAGGGCCTGAGCCTTTGGGGTGTGTAGGCCAGGGCTGTTTGGACAGTTGTCTGAAAATACAACCTCGGCTTATGTTTCGGGTCATAGGTATGGCAGGACTGATCTACAGAACATGAGAAGAACTCTTCGGGATATGAAAAAAGGGCGAGTGTGAGGCTCTTGCTCAAGTTTATCTCTGGATATCGTGTGACTCATGGTCGTGAAATTTCCGGGTGACTTCATGGGAAATGGACGAGTCTTACTCTTTAGAAGGTTGGCCTCGTCCAAAGAGTTTGGTGTGTTTATGCCCTCGTCGCACTTGAGAATGGGCTGGGCCTCAGGGTGAATGCTGGTTTCTCCTACACTGAACGTTGGACAACATGCCAACCACAAGGTTTCTTGCCATGGGTAAGGAGGAGTTCTGATTTCTACATACCATCACCCCTGGGCAGTGATTGGAGAAAAGGTAGGTTCTGAAGCCTGAAAACTGAGGTATGGAAGAGATGATGTCCGAGGGCCATGGCTGGTCTGTTGTGCTCAGTGTGTGGTCAGCTGTCTGTGTGTTAGTCAGGAGGTCCGGGCTCAGGTGTGTCAGACCGTGCATTAGTGCACAGCTTAGAGTATATAATTTACGTACAGTCAAGTGGCGTGTAGGTTTATCCTCATATGATGTGCCTGGGCAGCTCATGAGGCAATATTTTTTTTTCTAGAGGGCAGGCAGAGTGCTGCACAGTGGGTTCGGAATTGCCAAACTTGAGGTCTTCTGGGCCAGGAGTGTGAGGACGGAAGTCTGAGAACACAAGCTAGACTTGGGTTTCAGGTCGAGGGCACGGCAGGTACCTCGGCAGATCTGAACCAATATCTCATGCATCTGAATTCAGGGCGAGGATCAGACATTGGCTCTGGTTGGAGTTTCTGTACATGACGGCCCATTCATGAAGGGAGTGGAATCTCTAGTCCATGGCGGTTTCCCCACGTTGGGAGTTGTGAGATGGCCCTTCAAAGATTCCTTCTGCGGGACAATTGAGACCTGTTGGACAGCTCCAGGACATCACATATGGAATGACTCGAGAGCACCATTCGAGGATGAATGCCTGGGAAGCCCGCCTCGCATTCCAATTTTCTTCTAGCAACAAGACAGTATAGATCTGATGGAATTTTCTTCTAGCAACAAGACAGTATAGATCTGATGGCTCAGCAGGTGTTACCGGGGTGGCTGAGTTGAAATGGACTTTCCGGAGGATGGGTCCTAATGTTTGTTTGTGTCCCTGAGGGCCTTGGAATGGGGCGGTGGCACCGGCACCCTGAAGTATTCTCCTAAGCCTTTGACATAGCTCCCATGCACAAGTTTCCTTTTGGAGACGAGATTTGTTCTGATGGGTGCCTCAGGAGAAGCCCTATGCTGGTATTGGAATCCAGGCTTTTGAGGAGACATGCCTGTAAACCAAAGCTATGGATCCCATTATGTCCTAGGGTCCTGCCTGGTTCAATCTTCTTCTCTGGGGACATCCATCTATGGTATGAGTGGAGGTTGATGCTCAGCTGGTGTCAGACGGCCCTTGTTTGTCCGGGACAACCTACACCATTGAGATGGCCTCAGGGACTATGGAGGGTTCTCCTAATTTGAACGGTTTGAGACAATGGCATGGGCAGAATTCCCATGGATTGGGTAGGCACAGTCCTAATGTGTGGCTCCAGGGGCTCAGTCTGGAGGGTATGTGGCCCAGGAATCTGAGGACAGAAAACAAAAAACACAAACTCATCTTAGGTTTGGGAACGTAGGTATGGCAAGCCCGACCTACAAACCAGGAGAAGAACTCTTCAGGATATGAAGAAAGAGCGAGTCTGAGGCGCTTGCTCAGGCTTTTGTCTCTGGATTTTGTATCAGCGATGGCCGAGGAATGTCGGGGAGGCCTCCTGGGCCATGGACGAATCTTCCTCTCTGTGGATCTGGTCCGATCCCAATTCTTTTTCGTGAATCTGTGGGATGGGAGGACTCCTTTAAGGTTTGTTACCTGAGGTGTCCCACCAAAAGAGGAATTCCAAAGCAGAGCCCTGGGCAAGAGTGAAGGGACAACCCGAACTATGGTTAAAAATTGGGGTCTAGGGGCATGGCAAGCCCAATATGCTGTTTCTTCATGCAGCCACTGAGAGGCCTTGCCTGAGGACCGGGCTCAGGCTGAGGGTCACAATGTGTGTTTGAGACCAATGTAGCCCTCAAGCATGGGCTGGATCTCATGTGCCACACTGATTTCAACTACACTGAACGTTGGACACCATGCCAACCACGAGGTTTCTTGCCAAGGGAACGAGTTCTGATTTCTGCAACATTTTCAAACCTGGGCAGTGATTAGAGATAAGGTCTAGGTACTGAAGCCTGAAAACCGAGGTTGGGAAGAGATGACGAACTAAGGCCATGGCCGTTCCAATGTGCCTAGTGTGCGGCCAGCTGTCTGGGTGGGGCCAGGAGGTCCAGCTCAGGCTGTGTCAGAGAAGGCAATGATGCCCAGATCAGCCTATATATTTGGTGTACAGCCAAATGGCGTGCAGGTTGATCTTCATTTGGGGTTTCTAGGTAGCCCCAGAGGGCAATGTTTCTCTTGGAGGGCTCACAGAGTGCTGCATTGTACTTCCGGATTGCCAAACTGGAGGGCTTGTGGGCCGGTAGTCTGAGGACGGAACTCTGAGAACACAAGCTAGCCTTAGGTTTTATGGTGAGGACATGGCAGGCACAATCTACAGACCTGAATCGAGATCTCGTGCACCTGAAGTCAGATTGAGCATCAGACGATGCCTCAGGTTTGACTTTCTGTCCCTGATGGCCCCTTCATAAAGGGGGGGAATCTCGAGGCCGTGGGGGTTTTCCCACCATGGGAGTTGTGAGAAGCTCCAAACTGCAAAGATTCTACTGTGGGACAATTGAGACCAGTTGGTTGGCTCCAGGCCAACGATTCTGAGCAGGGTTCTAAGGATGGATGGCTGGTTAGCCCACCTCGCATTCCAATATTCTCCTAGCCACAAGATAGGCTAGATCTGTTGGATCTCGGGGAGCAACCGAGGTGGCTGAGTTTAAATGGACTCTCCTGTGGATGGGTCCTAATATGTTTTTGTGTCTATGGAGACTGTGGCATTAAGGGGTGGCACTAGGGCCCTGAAGGCTTCTCCTAAACAGAGGTTTGACACAGCTCCACCATGCAAGTTTCCCATGTGTAGAGGAGATTTGTTCTGATGGGTGAGTCAAGAAACAGCCATATTCTGGTATTGAAATCCAGGCCTCTGAGGAGAGATGCCTGGAAACCAAAGCAATGAATCCGATTAGTGCCTAGGGGCCTGTTGGTTTCTTTTTACCTCGGGCGACATCTATCTATGGGTCAGAGTGCAGGTAGGTGCTCAGATGAACTCAGATTGCCCGTGTTTGTCCTTGGAAGCCAACACTATGGGATGGCCTCAGGGAATTTAAAGGTTTATACTTTTAGTTGCGTTGTCGCCATTGGAATGGGCTCACACAATTCCCTTGCGAGGGCAAGAACAGTCCTCAGGTTTGGCTTCAGGGGCCTGAGCCTATAGGGTGTGTAAGCCAGGGCTGTTTGGACAGTTGTCTGAAAACACAAACTCGACTTCTGTTTCGGGTCATAGGTAGGGCAGGACTGATCTACAGACCATGAGGAGAACATTTCGGTATATGAAAAAAAAGCGAGTGTGAGGCTATTGCTCATGTTTTTGTCTCTGCATATCATGTCACTCATGGTCGTGAAATTTCCGGGTGACTTCATGGGAAATGGACGAGTCTTACTCTCTGGGGATTTGGCCCCTTCCAAAGAGGTTGGGGTCATTCTGTGGGATGGAAGAAGTCGTTTTTTTTGTTGTTGTTGCTTTGTTTTGTTTCATTTTTTAACCTCCGTTGTCCCACCAAATGAGGAATTCCAGAGTAGAGCTCTGGGGAGGGGTGACTGGACAACCAGAAATCTGGTTAAAAATTGGGGCCTAGGGCTATGTCAAGCCCATTATGACATCTAGTGTTCCAGGCTCTGAGAGGAATTACTAGAGGACAGGACTCACACTGAGGGTCACAATGCATATTTATGCCCTCGTCGCACTCAAGAATAGGCGGGCCTCAGGGTGAATGCTAGTTTCTCCTACAATGAACTTTGGACAACATGCCAACCACAAGGTTTCTTGCCATGTGTAAGGAGAAGTTCTGATTTCTGCATCACACTCACCCCTGGGCAGTGATTGGAGATAAAGTCTAGTTTCTGAAACCTGAAAACTGAGGTAGGGAAGAGATGACGACCTAAGGCCATGGCAGGTCTGATGTGCTCAGTGTGCGGTCAGCTGTCTGGGTGTTGGTCAGGAAGTCCGGGCTCAGGTTGTGTCAGACAGTGCATTAGTGCCCAGGTTAGACTATATAATTCGGGCAAAGTCGAGTACCGTGTAGGTTTATCTTCATATAAGGTGCCTTGGCAGCTCTTTAGGCAATATTTTTTTTCCAGAAAGCAGGCCATGTGCTGCATTGTGGGACCGGATTTACCAATCATGAGGGCTTTGAGGCCAGGAGAGTGAGGTCGGAATTCTGAGAACAAAAGCTATACTTGGGCTCAGGGCAAGGGCACGGCAGGTACCCCCTGCAGATCTGAACCAATATCTCATCCATTTCAAGTCAGGGAGAGAATTAGACTTTGGCTTAGGTTGGAGTGTCTGTGCCTGACGGCCCCTTCATGAAGGGAGCGGGAATCTCGTGTCCATGGAGTTTTTCCCACGTGGGAGTTGTGGGTTGCCCCCTTCAAGAATTCCTTCTGCGGGACAATTGAGACCTTTGGCAGCTCCAGGACATCCCGTATGGAATGATTCCAGAGCACCGTTCGAGGGAGGATGCCTGGGAAGCCAGCCTCGCATTCCAATTGTCTCCTAGCAACAAGCCAGTTTAGATCTGATGGCTCTGCGGGAGCAACCGGGGTGGCTGACTTGATATGGACTTTCCTGAGGCTGAGTCCTAATGTGTGTTTGTGTCCATGGGGCCTTGGAATGGGGCCGTGGCACCAGGACCCTGAAGTATTCTCCTAAGCTTTTGACATAGCTCGATGCACATGTTTCCTTGTGGAGACGAGATTTGTTCTGATTGCTGCCTCAGGAAAACCCCTATGCTGGTATTGGAATCCAGGCTTTTGAGGAGACATGCCTGTAGCCAAAGCAATGGATCCGATATGGCCAGGGTCCTGTCTGGTTCAATCTTCTTCTCTGCAGACATCCATCTATGGTATGAGTGGAGGTTGATGCTCAGCTGCTATCAGACCGCGCTTTTTTGTCACGGGAGACCTGCACTATTGGGATGGCCTCAGGGATTTGGAGGGTTCTCCTAATTTTACGGTTTTGGACAATGGAATGGGCAGAGTTCCCATGGATTGGGTAGGCACAGTCCTTATGTGTGGCTCCAGGGCCCGCAGCGTGGAGGGTGTGTGGCCCAGGACTTTGAGGACAGAAGTCTGAAAACATAAACTCAGCTTAGGTTTGGAGACATAGGTATGGCAGGCCCGATCTATAAACCATGAGAAGAACTCTTCAGGATATGAAGAAAGAGCGAGTCTGAGGTGCTTGTTCAGTCTTTTGTCTCTAGATTCGGTATCAGCGATGGCCGTGGATTGTCTGGGAAACCTCATGGGCCATTGACGAATCTTCCTCTCTGTTGAATTGGCCCGATCCCAATTCTTTTTCGTCAATCTATGGAATGGGAGGACTCCTTTCAGGTTGGTTACCTTAGGTGTCCACCAAAAGAGGAATTCCAAAGAAGAGCCCTGGGGAAAAGCGAAGGGACAACCCGAACTATGGGTAAAATGGGGCCTAGGGGCATGGCAAGCTCAATATGCTGTCTCTTCATCCAGCCACTGAGAGGCCTTACCTGAGGACTGGGATCAGGCTGAGGGTCACAATGTGTGTTTGTGACCAATGTGGCCCATAAACAAGGGCGGGGCCTCATGGGCCACACTGGTTTCAACTACACTGAACATTGGAAAACATGCCAACCACATGGTTTCTAGCCACGGGGAAGGAGTTGTTATTTCTGCATCACTTACAAGCCTGGGCAGTGATTGGAGATAAGGTCTAGGTTCTGAAACTTGAGAATCGAGGTTGGGAAGAGATGACGACCTAAGGACATGGCTCGTCCGGCGTGCTCAGTGTTCGACCAGCTTTCTGGGTGGGGCCAGGAAGTCCAGGCTCAGGCTGTGTAGAAAGGGCAATAGTGCCCAGGTCAGCCTATATATTTGGGGTACAGTCGAATGGCGTGCAGGTTGATCCTCATTTGGAGTTTCTGGGTAGCCCCACAGGGCAATGTTTTTCTTCCTGAAGGCTGGGAGAGTGCTGCATTATAGTTCTGGTTTGCAAACTGGAGGCTTGTGGGCCAGTAGTCTGAAGACGGATATCTGAGAACACAAGCTAGGCTTAGGTTTCTGGGTGAGGACAAGGCAGGAACAATCTACAGACCTGAATCGAGATCTCGTGCTTCTGAAGTCAGGGCGAGGATCAGAAGATCGCTCAGGTTGGTGTTTCTGTCCCTGATGGCCCCTTCATGAAGGGGCGGGGGGGTCAAGAGGCCGTGGGGGTTTTCCCACGATGTTAGTTGTGAGAAGCTCCAAACTGCAAAGATTCTTGTGCAGGACAATTGAGACATGTTGGTTGGCTTCAGGCCAACGATTCCGAGCAGGGTTCTAAGGATGGATGCCTGGGTAGCCCACCTTGCATTCCAATTGTGTTCTAGCAACAAGACAGGTTATATCTGCTGGATCTGGGCGAGCAATCTGGATCTGAGTTGAAATGGACTCTCCTGTGGATGGATCCTAATATGTTTTTGTGTCTATGGAGACCTTGGAATGAAGCGGTGGCACTGGGGTCCTGAAGGGTTTTTTCAAACAGAGGCTTTGACACAGCTCCAACGTGCAAGTTTCCCATATGTAGATGAGATTTTTTATGACGGATGAGTCAGGAAACAGCCATATGCTGGTATTGAAATCCAGGCCTCTGAGGAGAGATGACTGGATACCACAACAATGAATCTGAATAGTGCCTAGGGGCCTGTTCGTACCTTTTTACCTCTGGGAACATCAGTCTATGCATCTGAGTGCATGTAGGTTCTCAGATGGGCTCAGATTGCCCGAGTTTTTCCTGGGAAGCCACCACTATTGGGATTGCCTCAGAAAGTTTGCAGGTTTATCCTATTAGTAGGGTTGTGGCCATTGGAATGGGCACATACAATTCCCTTGGAGAGGGCAAGTACAGTCCTCAGGTTTGGCTCCAGGGGCCTGAGCCTGTAGGGTGTGTAGGCATAGCTGTTTGGACAGTCGTCTGAAAACACAAACGCGGCTTATGTTTCAGGTCATAGGTATGGCAGGATTGATCTACAGACCATGAGGAGAACTCTTCGGGATATGAATAAGGGGCGAGTGTGAGGCTCGTGCTCAAGTTTTTGTCTCTGGATATCGTGTCACTCATGGTCGTGAAATTCCCTGGTGACTTCATGGGAAATGGACGAGTCTTACACTCTGGGGGTTTGGCCCCATCCAAAGAGTTTGGGGTCATTCTGTGGGATGGAAGAAGTCCGTTTTGTTGTTGTTGTTGATTTGCCATGTTTTGTTTTTTAACCTCAGGTGTCCCACCAAATGAGGGATTCCAGAGTAGAGCACTGAGGAGGGCCAAACGGACAACTAGAAATCTGGTTAAAAATTGTGGCCTAGGGACATGTCAAGCCCATTATGACATCCAATGGTCGAACCACTGAGAGGACTCTCTGGATTTTGTATCAGCGATGGCCGAGGAATGTCGGGGAGGCCTCATGGGCCATGGACGAATTTTCCTCTCTTTGGATTTGGCCCGATCCCAATTGTTTTTCGTCAATCTGTGGAATGGGAGGACTCCTTTCAGGTTTGTTACCTCAGGTGTCCCGCCAAAAGAGTAATTCCAAAGAAGAGCCTTGGGGAAAAGTGAAGGGAGAACCCGAACTATGGGTAAAATTTGGGGCCTAGGGGCATGGCAAGCCCAATATGCTGTCTCTTCATCCAGCCACTGAGAGGCCTTACCTGAGGCCTGGGATCAGGCTGAGGGACACAATGTGTGTTTGTGACCAATGTGGCCCATAAACATGGGCGGGGCCTCACGGGCCACACTGGTTTCAACTACACTGAACGTTGGAAAACATGCCAACCACTAGGTTTCTTGCCAAGGCGAAGGAGAAGTTCTGATTCTTGCATCACGTTTACTTTTGAACAGTGAGTGGAGATAAGGTCTAGGTTCTGAAGGTGAAAACTGAGGTTGGGTAGAGATGATGGCCTAAAGCCATTGTGGGTGTGATATGCTCTGTGTATGGACAGCTGTCTGGGTGTTGGACTGGAGGTCTGCCCTCAGGCTGTGTCAGAGAGGGCTTTAGTGCACAGGCTAGACTGTATAATTGGGGTATGGTCGAGTGGCATGCAGGTTGTTACTCATTTGGCGTTTCTGGTTAGCCCTATAGGGCAACATTTTTCTTCTGGAGGGCAGGCAGAGTGCTGCATTGTGTCTCCAGAATTGCCAAACTGGAGGGGTGTGGCCAGGATTGTGAGGAAGGAAGTCTGAAAACACAAGCTAGCACGAGTTTTGGGGCCAAGAGCATGGCAGGCCCACTCTGCAGAGGCTGAATCGAGATCTCCTTCAGGTGAGGTCAGGGCAAGTATCAGATGTTGCCTCAAGCTGCAGTTTGTGTCCATGACGGCCCTTACATGAAGGGGGTGGGGGCGTCATGAGGCCAGGGAGGTTTCCCTACGCTGGGGGTTGTGAGCTGCTCCAAACTTCAAAGTTTCCTTCTTCAGGACAGTCGAGTACTATTGGATGGTCCCTTGATGCCCCATACAGAAAGACTGGAGAGCAGGGGCCTAAGCATGGATGCCGAGAAACGCCAACTCACCTTCCCATTGCCTGGTCGAGACAAGGCACGCTCAATCTGCGGGCTCTTGGGTGAGATACCCAGAAGGCTGAGTTTAAATGGACTCTCCTGAGGATGAGTCATAATGTGGGTTGGTGGCCATGGAGACCTTGGAATGTGGCAGTAGCTAAGGGACTCTGCAGGATTCTCCAACCCGAAGGGCTTGACACAACTCCAACAAGGAAGCTTCCCATGTGGAGATGAGAGGTCTTCTGTCTGGTGCCTCAGGAAAGCCCCGTATGCTGGTCTTCGAACCCAGGCCTCTGAGGAGTGATACCTGGACACCAAAGCAAGAGTTCATAATAGGGCCTAGGGGCCTGTCTGGTTCAATCTTCTGTCTCTGCGGATATCTGTCTGTGTGTCTGCATGGAGGTAGTAGTTGCTCAGCTTGTGTCATAATGCCCCTATTTGTCCAGTGCGGCTTGCGGTAGTGGGATGTCCTTGGGGACCGTGAGGTTTCTACTATTTTGTAGACTTGTGGCCAATGGAATGGGCAGTTTCTTAGGAGAGAGCAGGCACAGTTCTGTGGTGTGGCTCCAGAGACCCCAGCCTGGAAGCTGTGTGGCCATGGCTGTGCAGACAGATATCCAAAAACCCTAACTCAGCTCAGGTTTGGGGCCGAGGTTACGGCAGGCCTGATCTACAGTCCATGAGGGGAGCTCCTCTGGATATGAAAGAAGGGTGAGAGGGAGGCAGTCGCTCAGGCTTTTGTCTCTGGATGTTTTGTCCACAATGGCCGTTTAATGTAGGAGTTGCCTCATGGGTGTAGAAGTCTCCCTCTCTGGTAGTTTGTCCTGCCCCCAAGAGTTTGGGGTCATTCTGTGGGAAGGGAAGTGTCCTGTTTACTGCTTCATGTGTCCCCCCAGTAGCGGGATTCTAGAGCATAGCACTGGGTACTGACAACTGGAATACTCGCCCTCTGGTTAAGCCTGGGGGCCTATGGATATGACAAGCCCCATATGCAGGATCTTGGTCCAGCCACTGAGAGGCGTTACTTTAATACGGGACTCACGCTGCAGGTCACAATGCATGTCTGTGCCCTAGGCGGCCCTCAAGCACTGGCGTGGCTATTCGGACAATGCAGGTTTTCCCACATTGAACGTTGGACAACATGCCAACCACAAGGTTTCTGGCCATGGGGAAGGAGGAATTCTAATTCCTGCATCACGTTCACCCCTGGGCAGTGATTGGAGATAAGGTCTAGGTTCTGAAGCCTGAAAACCGAGATTGGGAAGAGATGACGACCTACAGCCATAGCGGGTCCTATGTGTCCAGGTTGGGGCCAGCTGTCTGGGTGTCGTTTGGAATGTCTTGTATCAGGCTGTGCCAGACAGGGCATTAGAATACAGGGTGGGCTGTATAATTGCTTTACAATCGAGTGGCATGCATTAGAAAACCATTTGGGGTTTCTTATTAGCAGCATAGGGCAAAGTTTTTCTTCTGGAGGGCAGGCAGAGTGCTGCATTGTGGCTTCGGAATTCCCAAACTGGAGGGCTTGTGGGCCAGGAGAGTGAGGACAGAAGTCTGAGAACACAAGCTAGGCTTATCTTTCAGGGCAAGGACATTGCAGGCACACTCTGCAGAGCTGAATTGAGATCTCATGCGTCTGAAGTCAGGTCGAGGTTCAGACTTTGGCTCAGGTTTGAGTTTCTGTCCATGTTGGCCCCTTCAGGAAGGGGGGGCATTATGAGGCCATGGGGGTTTTCCCACTATTGGAGTTGTGAGATGCTCCAAACCGCAAGGATTCCTTCTGTGGGACAATTAAGATTTGTTGGATGGCTCCAGGACGTCTTATAAGGTATTTTTCCAGAACAGGGTTCTAAGTATGGATGCCTGGGCAGCCAGCCTCACATTCCAATTGTCTCCTAGCAACAAGAAACGTTTGATCTGCTGGCTTGGGGTAGCAACAGAGGGGGCTGAGTTGAAATGGACTTTCCTGAGGATGGTCTTAATGTTGGTTTGAGTCCATGGAGACCTTGGTATGGGGCAGTGGCACCAGGGCCCTGAAGGATTCTCCTAACCAGAGGTTATGACAAAGCTCCAATGAGCAATTTCCATGGGGAGACGAGATTTGTTCTTATTGGTGCCTCAGGAAACCACCATATGCTGGTATTGGAAACGAGGCCTCTGAGGAGAGATGCCTGGAAACCAAAGCAATGGATCTGATTAGGGCCTAGGGGCCTGTCCGGTTCAATATTCTTCTCTGGGGACATCTGTTGTCTGAGTGGAAGTAGTTGCTCAGCTGGTTTGAGATCACCCCTGTTTGTCCTGGGCGGCCTACACTATTGGGATGGCCTCGGTGACTTTGGAGGTTTTTCCTAATTTGCAAGGTTGTGGCCAATGGAATGGGAAGAATTCCCTTGAAAGGGAAGCACAGTCCTGAGGTCTGGCTCCAGGGACCCAAGTGTGGAGCATGTGTGGTCCAGGGCTATTTGGACAAAAGTCTGAAAACACAAACTCCACTTAGGTTGTGGGATTTAGGTATGGCCGGCCCGATCTATAGACCGTGAGGAGACGTCTTCGGGATATGAACAAAGGGCGAATGTGATGTGCATGCTCATGCTTTTTTTTTTATTTTTTTCTGAAAATGTGTCACTGATGCCATGGAATGTCGGGGTGTCCTTATGGGCCATCGATGAGGCTCCCTTTCTGGGTATTTGACCCGATCCCAAGAGATTGGGGTCATTCTATGGGAAGGGAGGAGGCCTTTCTGGTTTTTTTTTTTTATTTTTTTTGTTTTTTGTTTATTTTGTTTTTTTTACCTCAGGTGGACCACCAAAAGAGGGATTCCAGAGCAGAGTCGTGGGTGGGGCAACAGGACAACCAGACCTCTGGTTAACATTGGGACCTAAGAACATGGCCAGCCCCTTATGTGGGCTTTTGGTCCAGACACTGAGAGGCCTTCCTTGAGGATAGGTCTCACACTGAGTTTCACAATGTGTTTTTGTGCCCAAGGAGCCCCTCAAGTCAGGGCGTGGCCTAATGTACCATGCTGGTTTCTCCTACACTGAACGTTGCACAGTATGGGAACTACAAGTTTTCTGGCAATGGGGAAGATGGAATTCTAATTTCTGCAACACTTTCACTCCTGGACTGTGATTGGATTTAAGGTCTAGGTTCTGAAGCCTTAAAACTGAGGTTGGGAAGAGATGAAGTCCTAAGGCCATGGTGTGTCTGATGTGCTCAGTGTTCGGCCAGCTGTTGAGTGTGGGTTGGGAGGTGCAGGCTCAGGCTGTGGCAGACAGGGAATTAGTGCCCAGGCTAGACTGCATCATTGGGGTGCAGTCGAGTTTAGTGCAGGATGGTACTCATTTGTGGTTACTGGGTAGCCCCAGAGGGCAACGTTTTTCTTCTGGTGGGAAGACACAGTGCCACATAGTGACTCCAAAATTCCCAAACTGGAAGGCTTGTGGGCCAGGAGTGTGAGGAAAAAATTCTGGAACACAAGCCAGACTTAGATTTCGGGGTGAGTGGACGGCAGGCACCCTCTGCAGAGATGATTCGAGATCCCGTATACCTGAAGACAGAGCTAGGATCAGACGTTTTCTTAGGTCGGAGTTTCTGTCCATGACGGCCCATTCATGAAGGGGAGGGTGTCACGAGGACATGGAGGTTTTCCCACTATGGGAATTGTGAGATGCTCCAAACCACAATGATTCCTTCTGTGGGACATTCGAGACATGTTGGATGGCTCCAGGACATCCCATAAGGAGTTATCCAGAGCAGGGTTCTAAGGATGGATGCCTGGGCAGCCTGCCTCCCATTCCAGGAGTCTCATAGAGCCAAGGCAAGTTCGATCTGCTGGATCTAGGGGAGCAACCGAGGCGGGTGTTTTGAAATGGGTGAGTTGAGGATGGGTCATAATGTGCATTTGTGTCCATGTAGACTTTGGAATGGGGTGCTTGATCCGGGGCCTTGAGGGATGTTCATAACCGGAGGTTTTGATGGAGCTCTAAAGAGTATGTTTCCTATGTAGAGAAGAGAATTGTTTTGATGAGTGCCAAAGGAATCTCCCATATGCTGGTATTAGAAACCAGGCCTCTGAGGAGAGATGACTGGAATCAAAATCAATGGATCTGATTAGGGCCTCAGTGCCCGTCCAGTTCAATCTTATTCTATGGGGATATCTGTCTGTGGGTCTGAGTGGAGGTGGTTTCCTAACTTGTGAAAGATCATCCCTGTGTGTCCTGGGCAGCCAACACAATTCGGATGGCCTGGGGGAGTTTGGAGGATTCTCCTAATCTATAGGGTTGTGGCCAATGGAAATGGCAGAATTCCCCTGGAGAGGGAAGCCACAGTCCTGAGGTGTGGCTCCAGGGGCCCCAGCTTGGATGGTGTGTGGGCCACGACTGTGGGGACAGAAGTCTGAAAACACAAACTCAGCTTAGGTTTGTGGATGTATGTATGAAGGCTCGATCAACAGACCGTGAGAATTTTCCGGGCTATGAACAAAGGGCGAGTATGTGGCGCTTGCTCAGGGTTTTGTCTCTGGATTTTGTGTCAATGGTGGCTGTGGAATGTCGGGGTGTCCTCAAGGGCCATGGACAATTCTTTCTCTGGTCATTTGGCCTGATCCCAAGTGGTTGGGATCATTCTGTGGATGGGAAGAGTCCTTTCTGTATTTTTTTTTTTTTACCTCAGGTGTCCCACCAAAGAGGGATTCCAGAGTAGAGCCCTGAGTAGGGGTGACTAGACATCTCGAACTCTGGTTGAGATTGGGGGACTAGGGGCTTGGCAAGCCCCATATGTGGGCTGTTGTTCCAGTCACTAAGAGGCTTTACATGAGGATAGGGCTCACGCTGAGGGTCACAATGTGTGTTTGTGCAAATTGTGGCCCTCAGGGATAGGTGGGGCCTCATAGTCCATGCTGCTTTCTCCTACAATGAACATTGGACAACATGCCATCCACTAGGTTTCTTGCCAAGGCGAAGGAGAAGTTCTGATTCTTGCATCACATTCACTCCTGAGCAGTGAGTGGAGATAAGTTCTAGGTTCTGAAGGTGAAAACTGAGGTTGGGTAGAGATGATGGCCTAAAGCCATTGTGGGTGTGATATGCTCTGTGTACGGCCAGCTGTCTGGGTGTTGGACTGGAGGTCTGTCCTCAGGCTGTGTCAGACAGGGCTTTAGTGCACAGGCTAGACTGTATAATTGGGGTATGGTCGAGTGGCAAGCAGGTTGTTACTCATTTGGCCTTTCTGGTTAGCCCTATAGGGCAACATTTTTCTTCTGGAGGGCAGGCAGAGTGCTGCATTGATCTCCAGAATTGCCAAACTGGAGGGGTGTGGCCAGGATTGTGAGGAAGGAAGTCTGAAAACACAAGCTAGCACGAGTTTTGGGGCCAAGAGCATGGCAGGCCCACTCTGCAGAGGCTGAATCGAGATCTCCTGCAGGTGAGGTCAGGGCGAGTATCAGATGTTGCCTCAAGCTGGAGTTTGTGTCCATGACGGCCCCTTCCTGAAGGGGGTGGGGGCGTCATGAGGCCAGGGAGGTTTCCCTACGCTGGGAGTTGTGAGCTGCTCCAAACTTTAAAGTTTCCTTCTTCAGGACAGTCGAGTAGTATTGGATGGTTCCAGGATGCCCCATACAGAAAGACTCGAGAGCAGGGCCCTAAGCATGGATGCCGAGAAACGCCAACTCACCTTCCCATTGCCTGGTCGAGACAAGGCACGCTCAATCTGCGGGCTCTTGGGTGAGATACCCAGAAGCCTGAGTTTAAATGGACTCTCCTGAGGATGAGTCATAATGTGGGTTGGTGGCCATGGAGACCTTGGAATGTGGCAGTAGCTAAGGGACTCTGCAGGATTCTCCAACCCGAAGGGCTTGACACAACTCCAACAAGGAAGCTTCCCATGTGGAGATGAGAGGTCTTCTGTCTGGTGCCTCAGGAAAGCCCCGTATGCTGGTTTTCGAACCCAGGCCTCTGAGGAGTGATACCTGGACACCAAAGCAAGAGTTCATAATAGGGCCTAGGGGCCTGTCTTGTTCAATCTTCTGTCTCTGCGGATATCTGTCTGTGTGTCTGCATGGAGGTAGTAGTTGCTCAGCTTGTGTCATAATGCCCCTATTTGTCCAGTGCGGCTTGCGGTAGTGGGATGTCCTTGGGGACCTTGAGGTTTCTACTATTTTGTAGAGTTGTGGCCAATGGAATGGGCAGTTTCTTAGGAGAGAGCAGGCACAGTTCTGTGGTGTGGCTCCAGAGACCCCAGCCTGGAGGCTGTGTGGGCCATGGCTGTGCAGACAGACATCCAAAAACCCTAACTCAGCTCAGGTTTGGGGCCGAGGTTACGGCAGGCCTGATCTACAGTCCATGAGGGGAGCTCCTCTGGATATGAAAGAAGGGTGAGAGGGAGGCAGTCGCTCAGGCTTTTGTCTCTGGATGTTTTGTCCACAATGGCCGTTTAATGTAGGAGTTGCCTCATGGGTCGTAGAAGTCTCCCTCTCTGGTAGTTTGTCCAGCCCCCAAGAGTTTGGGGTCATTCTGTGGGAAGGGAAGTGTCCTGTTTTCTGCTTCATGTGTCCCCCCAGTAGCGGGATTCTAGAGCATAGCAGTGGGTACTGACAACCGGAATACTCGCCCTCTGGTTAAGCCTGGGGGACTATGGATATGACAAGCCCCATATGCAGGATCTTGGTCCAGCCACTGAGAGGCGTTACTTTAATACAGGACTCACGCTGCAGGTCACAATGCATGTCTGTGCCCTAGGCGGCCCTCAAGCACTGGCGTGGCCTTTCGGACAATGCAGGTTTTCCCACATTGAACGTTGGACAACATGCCAACCACAAGGTTTCTGGCCATGGGGAAGGAGGAATTCTAATTCCTGCATCACGTTCACCCCTGGGCAGTGATTGGAGATAAGGTCTAGGTTCTGAAGCCTGAAAACCGAAATTGGGAAGAGATGACGACCTACAGCCATAGCGGGTCCTATGTGTCCAGGTTGGGGCCAGATGTCTGGGTGTCGTTTGGGATGTCTTGTCTCAGGCTGTGCCAGACAGGGCATTAGTATACAGGGTGGGCTGTATAATTGCTTTACAATCGAGTGGCATGCATTAGAAAATCATTTGGGGTTTCTTATTAGCAGCATAGGGCAAAGTTTTTCTTCTGGAGGGCAGGCAGAGTGCGGCATTGTGGCTTCGGAATTCCCAATCTGGAGGGCTTGTGGGCCAGGAGAGTGAGGACAGAAGTCTGAGAACACAAGCTAGGCTTAGGTTTCGGGGCCAGGACATGGCAGGCACACTCTGCAGAGCTGAATTGAGATCTCATGCGTCTGAAGTCAAGTCGAGGTTCAGACTTTGGCTCAGGTTTGAGTTTCTGTCCATGTTGGCCCCTTCAGGAAGGGGGGGCATTATGAGGCCATGGGGGTTTTCCCACTATTGGAGTTGTGAGATGCTCCAAACCACAAGGATTCCTTCTGTGGGACAATTAAGATTTGTTGGATGGCTCCAGGACGTCTTATAAGGTATTTTTCCAGAACAGGGTTCTAAGTATGGATGCTTGGGCCTCCAGCCTCACATTCCAATTGTCTCCTAGCAACAAGAAACGTTTGATCTGCTGGCTTGGGGTAGCAACAGAGGGGGCTGAGTTGAAATGGACTTTCCTGAGGATGGTCTTAATGTTGGTTTGAGTCCATGGAGACCTTGGTATGGGGCAGTGGCACCAGGGCCCTGAAGGATTCTCCTAACCAGAGGTTATGACAAAGCTCCAATGAGCAAGTTTCCATGGGGAGACGAGATTTGTTCTTATTGGTGCCTCAGGAAACCACCATATGCTGGTAATGGAAACGAGGCCTCTGAGGAGAGATGCCTGGAAACCAAAGCCATGGATCTGATTAGGGCCTAGGGGCCTGTCCGGTTCAATATTCTTCTCTGGGGACATCTGTTGTCTGAGTGGAGGTAGTTGCTCAGCTGGTTTGAGATCACCCCTGTTTGTCATGGGCGGCCTACACTATTGGGATGGCCTTGGTGACTTTGGAGGTTTTTCCTAATTTGCAAGGTTGTGGCCAATGGAATGGGAAGAATTCCCTTGAAAGGGAAGCACAGTCCTGAGGTGTGGCTCCAGGGACCCAAGTGTGGAGCGTGTGTGGTCCAGGGCTATTTGGACAAAAGTCTGAAAACACAAACTCCACTTAGGTTGTGGGATTTAGGTATGGCCGGCCCGATCTATAGACCGTGAGGAGACGTCTTCGGGATATGAACAAAGGGCGAATGTGATGTGCATGCTCATGCTTTTTTTTTTTTTTTTTTTTCTGGAAATGTGTCACCGATTGCCATGGAATGTCGGGGTGTCCTCATGGGCCATCGATGAGGCTTCCTTTCTGTGGATTTGACCCGATCCCAAGAGATTGGGGTCATTCTGTGGGAAGGAAGGAGGCCTTTCTGTTTTTTTTTTTTTTTTTTTTTTTTTTAACCTCAGGTGGACCACCAAAAGAGGGATTCCAGAGCAGAGTCGTGGGTAGGGGCAACTGGACAACCAGACCTCTGGTTAACATTGGGACCTAAGAACATGGCAAGCCCCTTATGTGGGCTCTTGGTCCAGACACTGAGAGTCCTTCCTTGAGGATAGGTCTCACACTGAGTTTCACAATGTGTTTTTGTGCCCAAGGAGCCCCTCAAGTCAGGGCGTGGCCTAATGTACCATGCTGGTTTCTCCTACACTGAACGTTGCACAGTATGGGAACCACAAGTTTTCTGGCAATGGGGAAGATGGAGTTCTAATTTCTGCAACACTTTCACTCCTGGACTGTGATTGGATTTAAGGTCTAGGTTCTGAAGCCTGAAAACTGAAGTTGGGAAGAGATGAAGCCCTAAGGCCATTGTGTGTCTGATGTGCTCAGTGTTCGGCCAGCTGTTGAGTGTGGGTTGGAGGTGCAGGCTCAGGCTGTGGTAGACAGGGAATTAGTGCCCAGTAGACTGAATCATTGGGGTGCAGTCGAGTTTCGTGCAGGATGATACTCATTTGTGGTTACTGGGTAGCCCTAGAGGGCAACGTTTTTCTTCTGGAGGGAAGACACAGTGCCACATAGTGACTCCAAAATTCCCAGACTGGAAGGCTTGTGGGCCAGGAGTGTGAGGAAAAAATTCTGAGAACACAAGCCAGACTTAGATTTCAGGGTGAGGGGACGGCAGGCACCCTCTGCAGAGATGATTCGAGGTCCCGTATACCTGAAGACAGAGCTAGGATCAGACGTTTTCTTAGGTCGGAGTTTCTGTCCATGACGGCCCATTCATGAAGGGGAGGGTGTCACGAGGACATGGAGGTTTTCCCACTATGGGAATTGTGAGATGCTCCAAACCACAATGATTCCTTCTGTGGGACAGTCGAGACATGTTGGATGGCTCCAGGACATCCCATAAGGAAGTTATCCAGAACAGGGTTCTAAGGATGGATGCCTGGGAAGCCTGCCTCCCATTCCAGGTGTCTCATAGAGCCAAGGCAAGTTCGATCTGCTGGATCTAGGGGAGCAACCGAGGCGGGTGTTTTGAAATGGGTGAGTTGAGGATGGGTCATAATGTGCATTTGTGTCCATGTAGACCTTGGAATGGGGTGCTTGATCCGGGGCCTTGAGGGATGTTCATAACCGGAGGTTTTGATGGAGCTCTAAAGAGTATGTTTCCTATGTAGAGAAGAGAATTGTTTTGATGAGTGCCTAAGGAATCTCCCATATGCTGGTATTGGAAACCAGGCCTCTGAGGAGAGATGACTGGAATCAAAATCAATGGATCTGATTAGGGCCTCTGTGCCCGTCCAGTTCAATCTTATTCTATGGGGATATCTGTCTCTGGGTCTGAGTGGAGGTGGTTTCCTAACTTGTGAAAGATCATCCCTGTGTGTACTGGGCAGCCAACACAATTCGGATGGCCTGGGGGAGTTTGGAGGATTCTCCTAATCTATAGGGTTGTGGCCAATGGAAATGGCAGAATTCCCCTGGAGAGGGAAGCCACAGTCCTGAGGTGTGGCTCCAGGGGCCCCAGCTTGGATGGTGTGTGGGTCATGCCTGTGGGGACAGAATTCTGAAAACACAAACTCAGCTTCGGTTTGGGGATGTATGTATGAAGGCTCGATCTACAGACCGTGAGAATTTTCCGGGCTATGAACAAAGGGCGAGTATGTGGCGCTTGCTCAGGCTTTTGTCTCTGAATTTTGTGTCAATGGTGGCCGTGGAATTTTGGGATGTCCTCAAGGGCCATGGACAATTTTTTCTCTAGTGATATGGCCTGATCCCAAGTGGTTGGGATCATTCTGTGGATTGGAAGAGTCCTTTCTGTATATATATATATATATATATATATATATATATATATTTTTTTTTTTTTTTTTTTTACCTCAGGTGTCCCACCAAAGTTGGATTCCCGAGTAGAGCCCTGAGTAGGGGTGACTAGACATCTCGAACTCGTGTTGATATTGGGGGACTGGGGCTTGTCAAGCCCCATATGTGGGCTGTTGTTCCAGTCACTAAGAGGCTTTACATGAGGATAGGGCTCACGCTGAGGGTCACAATGTGTGTTTGTGCAAATTGTGGCCCTCAGGGATAGGTGGGGCCTCATAGTCCATGCTGCTTTCTCCTACAATGAACATTGGACAACATGCCATCCACTAGGTTTCTTGCCAAGGCGAAGGAGAAGTTCTGATTCTTGCATCACGTTCACTCCTGAGCAGTGAGTGTAGATAAGGTCTAGGTTCTGAAGGTGAAAACTGAGGTTGGGTAGAGATGATGGCCTAAAGCCATTGTGGGTGTGATATATCTGTGTACGGCCCGCTGTTTGGGTGTTGGACTGGAGGTCTGCCTTCAGGCTGTGTCAGACAGGGCTTTAGTGCACAGGCTAGACTGTATAATTGGGGTATGGTCGAGTGGCATGCAGGTTGTTACTCATTTGGCGTTTCTGGTTAGCCCTATAAGCAACATTTTTCTTCTGGAGGGCAGGCAGAGTGCTGCATTGTGTCTCCAGAATTGCCAAACTGGAGGGGTGTGGCCAGGATTGTGAGGAAGGAAGACTGAAAACACAAGCTAGCACGAGTTTTGGGGCCAAGAGCATGGCAGGCCCACTCTGCAAGGCTGAATTGAGATCTCCTGCAGGTGTGGTGGGGCGATTATCAGATGTTGCCTCAAGCTGGAGTTTGTGTCCATGACGGCCCCTTCCTGAAGGGGGTGGGGGCGTCATGAGTCCAGGGAGGTTTCCCTACGCTGGGAGTTGTGAGCTGCTCCCAACTTCAAAGTCTCCTTCTTCAGGACAGTCGAGTACTATTGGATGGTTCCAGGATGCCCCATACAGAAAGACTCGAGAGCAGGGGCCTAAGCATGGATGCCGAGAAACGCCAACTCACCTTCCCATTGCCTGGTCGAGACAAGGCACCCTCAATCTGCGGGCCCTTGCGTGAGCTACCCAGAAGGATGAGTTTAAATGGACTCTGCCGAGGATGAGTCATAATGTGGGTTGGTGGCCATGGAGACCTTGGAATGTGGCAGCAGTTAAGGGACTCTGCAGGATTCTCCAACCCGAAGGGCTTGACACAACTCCAACAAGGAAGCTTCCCATGTGGAGATGAGAGGTCTTCTGTCTGGTGCCTCAGGAAAGCCCCATATGCTGGTCTTCGAACCCAGGCCTCTGAGGAGTGATACCTGGACACCAAAGCAAGAGTTCATAATAGGGCCTAGGGGCCTGTCTGGTTCAATCTTCTGTCTCTGCGGATATCTGTCTGTGTGTCTGCATGGAGGTAGTAGTTGCTCAGCTTGTGTCATAATGCCCCTATTTGTCCAGTGTGGCTTGCGGTAGTGGGATGTCCTTGGGGACCTTGAGGTTTCTACTATTTTGTAGAGTTATGGCCAATGGAATGGGCAGTTTCTTAGGAGAGAGCAGGCACAGTTCTGTGGTGTGGCTCCAGAGACCCCAGCCTGGAGGCTATGTGGGCCATGGCTGTGCAGACAGACATCCAAAAACCCTAACTCAGCTCAGGTTTGGGGCCGAGGTTACGGCAGGCCTGATCTACAGTCCATGAGGGGAGCTCCTCTGGATATGAAAGAAGGGTGAGAGGGAGGCAGTCGCTCAGGCTTTTGTCTCTGGATGTTTTGTCCACAATGGCCGTTTAATGTAGGAGTTGCCTCATGGGTCGTAGAAGTCTCCCTCTCTGGTAGTTTGTCCAGCCCCCAAGAGTTTGGGGTCATTCTGTGGGAAGGGAAGTGTCCTGTTTTCTGCTTCATGTGTCCCCCCAGATGAGGGATTCTAGAGCATGGCAGTGGGTACTGACAACTGGAATACTCGCCCTCTGGTTAAGCCTGGGGGCCTATGGATATGACAAGCCCCATATGCAGGATCTTGGTCCAGCCACTGAGAGGCGTTACTTTAATACGGGACTCACGCTGCAGGTCACAATGCATGTCTGTGCCCTAGGCGGCCCTCAAGCACTGGCGTGGCTATTCGGACAATGCAGGTTTTCCCACATTGAACGTTGGACAACATGCCAACCACAAGGTTTCTGGCCATGGGGAAGGAGGAATTCTAATTTCTGCATCACGTTCACCCCTGGGCAGTGATTGGAGATAAGGTCTAGGTTCTGAAGCCTGAAAACCGAGGTTGGGAAGAGATGACGACCTACAGCCATAGCGGGTCCTATGTGTCCAGGTTGGGGCCAGCTGTCTGGGTGTCGTTTGGGATGTCTTGTCTCAGGCTGTGCCAGACAGGGCATTAGTATACAGGGTGGGCTGTATAATTGCTTTACAATCGAGTGGCATGCATTAGAAAATCATTTGGGGTTTCTTATTAGCAGCATAGGGCAAAGTTTTTCTTCTGGAGGGCAGCCAGAGTGCTGCATTGTGGCTTCGGAATTCCCAAACTGGAGGGCTTGTGGGACAGGAGAGTGAGGACGGAAGTGTGAGAACACAAGCTAGGCTTAGGTTTCGGGGCAAGGACATGGCAGGCACACTCTGCAGAGCTGAATTGAGATCTCATGCGTCTGAAGTCAGGTCGAGGTTCAGACTTTGGCTCAGGTTTGAGTTTCTGTCCATGTTGGCCCCTTCAGGAAGGGGGGGCATTATGAGGCCATGGGGATTTTCCCACTATTGGAGTTGTGAGATGCTCCAAACCGCAAGGATTCCTTCTGTGGGACAATTAAGATTTGTTGGATGGCTCCAGGACGTCTTATAAGGTATTTTTCCAGAACAGGGTTCTAAGTATGGATGCCTGGGCAGCCAGCCTCACATTCCAATTGTCTCCTAGCAACAAGAAACGTTTGATCTGCTGGCTTGGGGTAGCAACAGAGGGGGCTGAGTTGAAATGGACTTTCCTGAGGATGGTCTTAATGTTGGTTTGAGTCCATGGAGACCTTGGTATGGGGCAGTGGCACCAGGGCCCTGAAGGATTCTCCTAACCAGAGGTTATGACAAAGCTCCAATGAGCAAGTTTCCATGGGGAGACGAGATTTGTTCTTATTGGTGCCTCAGGAAACCACCATATGCTGGTATTGGAGACGAGGCCTCTGAGGACAGATGCCTGGAAACCAAAGCAATGGATCTGATTAGGGCCTAGGGGCCTGTCCGGTTCAATATTCTTCTCTGGGGACATCTGTTGTCTGAGTGGAGGTAGTTGCTCAGCTGGTTTGAGATCACCCCTGTTTGTCCTGGGCGGCCTACACTATTGGGATGGCCTCGGTGACTTTGGAGGTTTTTCCTCATTTGCAAGGTTGTGGCCAATGGAATGGGAAGAATTCCCTTGAAAGGGAAGCACAGTCCTGAGGTGTGGCTCCAGGGACCCAAGTGTGGAGCGTGTGTGGTCCAGTCCTGTGGGGACAGAAGTCTGAAAACACAAACTCAGCTTAGGTTTGGGGATGTATGTATGAAGGCTCGATCTACAGACCGTGAGAATTTTCCGGGCTATGAACAAAGGGCGAGTATGTGGCGCTTGCTCAGGGTTTTGTCTCTGGATTTTGTGTCAATGGTGGCCGTGGAATGTCGGGGTGTCCTCAAGGGCCATGGACAATTCTTTCTCTGGTGATTTGGCCTGATCCCAAGTGGTTGGGATCATTCTGTGGATAAGAAGAGTTCTTTCTGTATTTTTTTTTTTACCTCAAGTGTCCCACCAAAGAGGGATTCCCGAGTAGAGCCCTGAGTAGGGGTGACTAGACATCTCGAACTCTGGTTGAGATTGGGGGACTAGGGGCTTGGCAAGCCCCATATGGGGGCTGTTGTTCCAGTCACTAAGAGGCTTTACATGAGGATAGGGCTCACGCTGAGGGTCACAATGTGTATTTGTGCACATTGTGGCCCTCAGGGATAGGTGGGGCCTCATTGTCCATGCTGCTTTCTCCTACAATGAACATTGGACAACATGCCAACCACTAGGTTTCTTGCCAAGGCGAAGGAGAAGTTCTGATTCTTGCATCACGTTCACTCCTGAGCAGTGAGTGGAGATAAGGTCTAGGTTCTGAAGGTGAAAACTGAGGTTGGGTAGAGATGATGGCCTAAAGCCATTGTGGGTGTGATATGCTCTGTGTATGGCCAGCTGTCTGGGTGTTGGACTGGAGGTCTGCCCTCAGGCTGTGTCAGAGAGGGCTTTAGTGCACAGGCTAGACTGTATAATTGGGGTATGGTCGAGTGGCATGCAGGTTGTTACTCATTTGGCGTTTCTGGTTAGCCCTATAGGGCAACATTTTTCTTCTGGAGGGCAGGCAGAGTGCTGCATTGTGTCTCCAGAATTGCCAAACTGGAGGGGTGTGGCCAGCATTGTGAGGAAGGAAGTCTGAAAACACAAGCTAGCATGAGTTTTGGGGCCAAGAGCATGGCAGGCCCACTCTGCAGAGGCTGAATCGAGATCTCCTGCAGGTGAGGTCAGGGCGATTATCAGATGTTGCCTCAAGCTGGAGTTTGTGTCCATGACGGCCCCTTCCTGAAGGGGGTGGGGGCGTCATGAGTCCAGGGAGGTTTCCCTACTCTGGGAGTTGTGAGCTGCTCCAAACTTCAAAGTTTCCTTCTTCAGGACAGTCGAGTACTATTGGATGGTTCCAGGATGCCCCATACAGAAAGACTCGAGAGCAGGGGCCTAAGCATGGATGCCGAGAAACGCCAACTCACCTTCCCATTGCCTGGTCGAGACAAGGCACGCTCAATCTGCGGGCTCTTGGGTGAGCTACCCAGAAGGCTGAGTTTAAATGGACTCTGCCGAGGATGAGTCATAATGTGGGTTGGTGGCCATGGAGACCTTGTAATGTGGCAGTAGTTAAGGGACTCTGCAGGATTCTCCAACCCGAAGGGCTTGACATATCTCTAACAAGGAAGCTTCCCATGTGGAGATGAGAGGTCTTCTGTCTGGTGCCTCAGGAAAGCCCCATATGCTGGTCTTCGAACCCAGGCCTCTGAGGAGTGATACCTGGACACCAAAGCAAGAGTTCATAATAGGGCCTAGGGGCCTGTCTGGTTCAATCTTCTGTCTCTGCGGATATCTGTCTGTGTGTCTGCATGGAGGTAGTAGTTGCTCAGCTTGTGTCATAATGCCCCTATTTGTCCAGTGCGGCTTGCGGTAGTGGGATGTCCTTGGGGACCTTGAGGTTTCTACTATTTTGTAGACTTGTGGCCAATGGAATGGGCAGTTTCTTAGGAGAGAGCAGGCACAGTTCTGTGGTGTGGCTCCAGAGACCCCAGCCTGGAGGCTGTGTGGGCCATGGCTGTGCAGACAGACATCCAAAAACCCTAACTCAGCTCAGGTTTGGGGCCGAGGTTACGGCAGGCCTGATCTACAGTCCATGAGGGGAGCTCCTCTGGATATGAAAGAAGGGTGAGAGGGAGGCAGTCGCTCAGGCTTTTGTCTCTGGATGTTTTGTCCACAATGGCCGTTTAATGTAGGAGTTGCCTCATGGGTCGTAGAAGTCTCCCTCTCTGGTAGTTTGTCCAGCCCCCAAGAGTTTGGGGTCATTCTGTGGGAAGGGAAGTGTCCTGTTTTCTGCTTCATGTGTCCCCCCAGATGAGGGATTCTAGAGCATAGCAGTGGGTACTGACAACTGGAATACTCGCCCTCTGGTTAAGCCTGGGGGCCTATGGATATGACAAGCCCCATATGCAGGATCTTGGTCCAGCCACTGAGAGGCGTTACTTTAATACGGGACTCACGCTGCAGGTCACAATGCATGTCTGTGCCCTAGGCGGCCCTCAAGCACTGGCGTGGCTATTCGGACAATGCAGGTTTTCCCACATTGAACGTTGGACAACATGCCAACCACAAGGTTTCTGGCCATGGGGAAGGAGGAATTCTAATTTCTGCATCACGTTCACCCCTGGGCAGTGATTGGAGATAAGGTCTAGGTTCTGAAGCCTGAAAACCGAGGTTGGGAAGAGATGACGACCTACAGCCATAGCGGGTCCTATGTGTCCAGGTTGGGGCCAGCTGTCTGGGTGTCGTTTGGGATGTCTTGTCTCAGGCTGTGCCAGACAGGGCATTAGTATACAGGGTGGGCTGTATAATTGCTTTACAATCGAGTGGCATGCAGTAGAAAATCATTTGGGGTTTCTTATTAGCAGCATAGGGCAAAGTTTTTCTTCTGGAGGGCAGCCAGAGTGCTGCATTGTGGCTTCGGAATTCCCAAACTGGAGGGCTTGTGGGACAGGAGAGTGAGGACGGAAGTGTGAGAACACAAGCTAGGCTTAGGTTTCGGGGCAAGGACATGGCAGGCACACTCTGCAGAGCTGAATTGAGATCTCATGCGTCTGAAGTCAGGTCGAGGTTCAGACTTTGGCTCAGGTTTGAGTTTCTGTCCATGTTGGCCCCTTCAGGAAGGGGGGGCATTATGAGGCCATGGGGGTTTTCCCACTATTGGAGTTGTGAGATGCTCCAAACCGCAAGGATTCCTTCTGTGGGACAATTAAGATTTGTTGGATGGCTCCAGGACGTCTTATAAGGTATTTTTCCAGAACAGGGTTCTAAGTATGGATGCCTGGGCAGCCAGCCTCACATTCCAATTGTCTCCTAGCAACAAGAAACGTTTGATCTGCTGGCTTGGGGTAGCAACAGAGGGGGCTGAGTTGAAATGGACTTTCCTGAGGATGGTCTTAATGTTGGTTTGAGTCCATGGAGACCTTGGTATGGGGCAGTGGCACCAGGGCCCTGAAGGATTCTCCTAACCAGAGGTTATGACAAAGCTCCAATGAGCAAGTTTCCATGGGGAGACGAGATTTGTTCTTATTGGTGCCTCAGGAAACCACCATATGCTGGTATTGGAGACGAGGCCTCTGAGGACAGATGCCTGGAAACCAAAGCAATGGATCTGATTAGGGCCTAGGGGCCTGTCCGGTTCAATATTCTTCTCTGGGGACATCTGTTGTCTGAGTGGAGGTAGTTGCTCAGCTGGTTTGAGATCACCCCTGTTTGTCCTGGGCGGCCTACACTATTGGGATGGCTTCGGTGACTTTGGAGGTTTTTCCTCATTTGCAAGGTTGTGGCCAATGGAATGGGAAGAATTCCCTTGAAAGGGAAGCACAGTCCTGAGGTGTGGCTCCAGGGACCCAAGTGTGGAGCGTGTGTGGTCCAGTCCTGTGGGGACAGAAGTCTGAAAACACAAACTCAGCTTAGGTTTGGGGATGTATGTATGAAGGCTCGATCTACAGACCGTGAGAATTTTCCGGGCTATGAACAAAGGGCGAGTATGTGGCGCTTGCTCAGGGTTTTGTCTCTGGATTTTGTGTCAATGGTGGCCGTGGAATGTCGGGGTGTCCTCAAGGGCCATGGACAATTCTTTCTCTGGTGATTTGGCCTGATCCCAAGTGGTTGGGATCATTCTGTGGATAAGAAGAGTTCTTTCTGTATTTTTTTTTTTTACCTCAAGTGTCCCACCAAAGAGGGATTCCCGAGTAGAGCCCTGAGTAGGGGTGACTAGACATCTCGAACTCTGGTTGAGATTGGGGGACTAGGGGCTTGGCAAGCCCCATATGGGGGCTGTTGTTCCAGTCACTAAGAGGCTTTACATGAGGATAGGGCTCACGCTGAGGGTCACAATGTGTATTTGTGCACATTGTGGCCCTCAGGGATAGGTGGGGCCTCATTGTCCATGCTGCTTTCTCCTACAATGAACATTGGACAACATGCCAACCACTAGGTTTCTTGCCAAGGCGAAGGAGAAGTTCTGATTCTTGCATCACGTTCACTCCTGAGCAGTGAGTGGAGATAAGGTCTAGGTTCTGAAGGTGAAAACTGAGGTTGGGTAGAGATGATGGCCTAAAGCCATTGTGGGTGTGATATGCTCTGTGTATGGCCAGCTGTCTGGGTGTTGGACTGGAGGTCTGCCCTCAGGCTGTGTCAGAGAGGGCTTTAGTGCACAGGCTAGACTGTATAATTGGGGTATGGTCGAGTGGCATGCAGGTTGTTACTCATTTGGCGTTTCTGGTTAGCCCTATAGGGCAACATTTTTCTTCTGGAGGGCAGGCAGAGTGCTGCATTGTGTCTCCAGAATTGCCAAACTGGAGGGGTGTGGCCAGCATTGTGAGGAAGGAAGTCTGAAAACACAAGCTAGCATGAGTTTTGGGGCCAAGAGCATGGCAGGCCCACTCTGCAGAGGCTGAATCGAGATCTCCTGCAGGTGAGGTCAGGGCGATTATCAGATGTTGCCTCAAGCTGGAGTTTGTGTCCATGACGGCCCCTTCCTGAAGGGGGTGGGGGCGTCATGAGTCCAGGGAGGTTTCCCTACTCTGGGAGTTGTGAGCTGCTCCAAACTTCAAAGTTTCCTTCTTCAGGACAGTCGAGTACTATTGGATGGTTCCAGGATGCCCCATACAGAAAGACTCGAGAGCAGGGGCCTAAGCATGGATGCCGAGAAACGCCAACTCACCTTCCCATTGCCTGGTCGAGACAAGGCACGCTCAATCTGCGGGCTCTTGGGTGAGCTACCCAGAAGGCTGAGTTTAAATGGACTCTGCCGAGGATGAGTCATAATGTGGGTTGGTGGCCATGGAGACCTTGTAATGTGGCAGTAGTTAAGGGACTCTGCAGGATTCTCCAACCCGAAGGGCTTGACATATCTCTAACAAGGAAGCTTCCCATGTGGAGATGAGAGGTCTTCTGTCTGGTGCCTCAGGAAAGCCCCATATGCTGGTCTTCGAAACCAGGCCTCTGAGGAGTGATACCTGGACACCAAAGCAAGAGTTCATAATAGGGCCTAGGGGCCTGTCTGGTTCAATCTTCTGTCTCTGCGGATATCTGTCTGTGTGTCTGCATGGAGGTAGTAGTTGCTCAGCTTGTGTCATAATGCCCCTATTTGTCCAGTGTGGCTTGCGGTAGTGGGATGTCCTTGGGGACCTTGAGGTTTCTACTATTTTGTAGAGTTATGGCCAATGGAATGGGCAGTTTCTTAGGAGAGAGCAGGCACAGTTCTGTGGTGTGGCTCCAGAGACCCCAGCCTGGAGGCTGTGTGGGCCATGGCTGTGCAGACAGACATCCAAAAACCCTAACTCAGCTCAGGTTTGGGGCCGAGGTTACGGCAGGCCTGATCTACAGTCCATGAGGGGAGCTCCTCTGGATATGAAAGAAGGGTGAGAGGGAGGCAGTCGCTCAGGCTTTTGTCTCTGGATGTTTTGTCCACAATGGCCGTTTAATGTAGGAGTTGCCTCATGGGTCGTAGAAGTCTCCCTCTCTGGTAGTTTGTCCAGCCCCCAAGAGTTTGGGGTCATTCTGTGGGAAGGGAAGTGTCCTGTTTTCTGCTTCATGTGTCCCCCCAGATGAGGGATTCTAGAGCATAGCAGTGGGTACTGACAACTGGAATACTCGCCCTCTGGTTAAGCCTGGGGGCCTATGGATATGACAAGCCCCATATGCAGGATCTTGGTCCAGCCACTGAGAGGCGTTACTTTAATACGGGACTCACGCTGCAGGTCACAATGCATGTCTGTGCCCTAGGCGGCCCTCAAGCACTGGCGTGGCCTTTCGGACAATGCAGGTTTTCCCACATTGAACGTTGGACAACATGCCAACCACAAGGTTTCTGGCCATGGGGAAGGAGGAATTCTAATTTCTGCATCACGTTCACCCCTGGGCAGTGATTGGAGATAAGGTCTAGGTTCTGAAGCCTGAAAACCGAGGTTGGGAAGAGATGACGACCTACAGCCATAGCGGGTCCTATGTGTCCAGGTTGGGGCCAGCTGTCTGGGTGTCGTTTGGGATGTCTTGTCTCAGGCTGTGCCAGACAGGGCATTAGTATACAGGGTGGGCTGTATAATTGCTTTACAATCGAGTGGCATGCAGTAGAAAATCATTTGGGGTTTCTTATTAGCAGCATAGGGCAAAGTTTTTCTTCTGGAGGGCAGCCAGAGTGCTGCATTGTGGCTTCGGAATTCCCAAACTGGAGGGCTTGTGGGACAGGAGAGTGAGGACGGAAGTGTGAGAACACAAGCTAGGCTTAGGTTTCGGGGCAAGGACATGGCAGGCACACTCTGCAGAGCTGAATTGAGATCTCATGCTTCTGAAGTCAGGTCGAGGTTCAGACTTTGGCTCAGGTTTGAGTTTCTGTCCATGTTGGCCCCTTCAGGAAGGGGGGGCATTATGAGGCCATGGGGGTTTTCCCACTATTGGAGTTGTGAGATGCTCCAAACCGCAAGGATTCCTTCTGTGGGACAATTAAGATTTGTTGGATGGCTCCAGGACGTCTTATAAGGTATTTTTCCAGAACAGGGTTCTAAGTATGGATGCCTGGGCAGCCAGCCTCACATTCCAATTGTCTCCTAGCAACAAGAAACGTTTGATCTGCTGGCTTGGGGTAGCAACAGAGGGGGCTGAGTTGAAATGGACTTTCCTGAGGATGGTCTTAATGTTGGTTTGAGTCCATGGAGACCTTGGTATGGGGCAGTGGCACCAGGGCCCTGAAGGATTCTCCTAACCAGAGGTTATGACAAAGCTCCAATGAGCAAGTTTCCATGGGGAGACGAGATTTGTTCTTATTGGTGCCTCAGGAAACCACCATATGCTGGTATTGGAGACGAGGCCTCTGAGGACAGATGCCTGGAAACCAAAGCAATGGATCTGATTAGGGCCTAGGGGCCTGTCCGGTTCAATATTCTTCTCTGGGGACATCTGTTGTCTGAGTGGAGGTAGTTGCTCAGCTGGTTTGAGATCACCCCTGTTTGTCCTGGGCGGCCTACACTATTGGGATGGCTTCGGTGACTTTGGAGGTTTTTCCTCATTTGCAAGGTTGTGGCCAATGGAATGGGAAGAATTCCCTTGAAAGGGAAGCACAGTCCTGAGGTGTGGCTCCAGGGACCCAAGTGTGGAGCGTGTGTGGTCCAGTCCTGTGGGGACAGAAGTCTGAAAACACAAACTCAGCTTAGGTTTGGGGATGTATGTATGAAGGCTCGATCTACAGACCGTGAGAATTTTCCGGGCTATGAACAAAGGGCGAGTATGTGGCGCTTGCTCAGGGTTTTGTCTCTGGATTTTGTGTCAATGGTGGCCGTGGAATGTCGGGGTGTCCTCAAGGGCCATGGACAATTCTTTCTCTGGTGATTTGGCCTGATCCCAAGTGGTTGGGATCATTCTGTGGATAAGAAGAGTTCTTTCTGTATTTTTTTTTTTTACCTCAAGTGTCCCACCAAAGAGGGATTCCCGAGTAGAGCCCTGAGTAGGGGTGACTAGACATCTCGAACTCTGGTTGAGATTGGGGGACTAGGGGCTTGGCAAGCCCCATATGGGGGCTGTTGTTCCAGTCACTAAGAGGCTTTACATGAGGATAGGGCTCACGCTGAGGGTCACAATGTGTATTTGTGCACATTGTGGCCCTCAGGGATAGGTGGGGCCTCATTGTCCATGCTGCTTTCTCCTACAATGAACATTGGACAACATGCCAACCACTAGGTTTCTTGCCAAGGCGAAGGAGAAGTTCTGATTCTTGCATCACGTTCACTCCTGAGCAGTGAGTGGAGATAAGGTCTAGGTTCTGAAGGTGAAAACTGAGGTTGGGTAGAGATGATGGCCTAAAGCCATTGTGGGTGTGATATGCTCTGTGTATGGCCAGCTGTCTGGGTGTTGGACTGGAGGTCTGCCCTCAGGCTGTGTCAGAGAGGGCTTTAGTGCACAGGCTAGACTGTATAATTGGGGTATGGTCGAGTGGCATGCAGGTTGTTACTCATTTGGCGTTTCTGGTTAGCCCTATAGGGCAACATTTTTCTTCTGGAGGGCAGGCAGAGTGCTGCATTGTGTCTCCAGAATTGCCAAACTGGAGGGGTGTGGCCAGCATTGTGAGGAAGGAAGTCTGAAAACACAAGCTAGCATGAGTTTTGGGGCCAAGAGCATGGCAGGCCCACTCTGCAGAGGCTGAATCGAGATCTCCTGCAGGTGAGGTCAGGGCGATTATCAGATGTTGCCTCAAGCTGGAGTTTGTGTCCATGACGGCCCCTTCCTGAAGGGGGTGGGGGCGTCATGAGTCCAGGGAGGTTTCCCTACTCTGGGAGTTGTGAGCTGCTCCAAACTTCAAAGTTTCCTTCTTCAGGACAGTCGAGTACTATTGGATGGTTCCAGGATGCCCCATACAGAAAGACTCGAGAGCAGGGGCCTAAGCATGGATGCCGAGAAACGCCAACTCACCTTCCCATTGCCTGGTCGAGACAAGGCACGCTCAATCTGCGGGCTCTTGGGTGAGCTACCCAGAAGGCTGAGTTTAAATGGACTCTGCCGAGGATGAGTCATAATGTGGGTTGGTGGCCATGGAGACCTTGTAATGTGGCAGTAGTTAAGGGACTCTGCAGGATTCTCCAACCCGAAGGGCTTGACATATCTCTAACAAGGAAGCTTCCCATGTGGAGATGAGAGGTCTTCTGTCTGGTGCCTCAGGAAAGCCCCATATGCTGGTCTTCGAAACCAGGCCTCTGAGGAGTGATACCTGGACACCAAAGCAAGAGTTCATAATAGGGCCTAGGGGCCTGTCTGGTTCAATCTTCTGTCTCTGCGGATATCTGTCTGTGTGTCTGCATGGAGGTAGTAGTTGCTCAGCTTGTGTCATAATGCCCCTATTTGTCCAGTGTGGCTTGCGGTAGTGGGATGTCCTTGGGGACCTTGAGGTTTCTACTATTTTGTAGAGTTATGGCCAATGGAATGGGCAGTTTCTTAGGAGAGAGCAGGCACAGTTCTGTGGTGTGGCTCCAGAGACCCCAGCCTGGAGGCTGTGTGGGCCATGGCTGTGCAGACAGACATCCAAAAACCCTAACTCAGCTCAGGTTTGGGGCCGAGGTTACGGCAGGCCTGATCTACAGTCCATGAGGGGAGCTCCTCTGGATATGAAAGAAGGGTGAGAGGGAGGCAGTCGCTCAGGCTTTTGTCTCTGGATGTTTTGTCCACAATGGCCGTTTAATGTAGGAGTTGCCTCATGGGTCGTAGAAGTCTCCCTCTCTGGTAGTTTGTCCAGCCCCCAAGAGTTTGGGGTCATTCTGTGGGAAGGGAAGTGTCCTGTTTTCTGCTTCATGTGTCCCCCCAGATGAGGGATTCTAGAGCATAGCAGTGGGTACTGACAACTGGAATACTCGCCCTCTGGTTAAGCCTGGGGGCCTATGGATATGACAAGCCCCATATGCAGGATCTTGGTCCAGCCACTGAGAGGCGTTACTTTAATACGGGACTCACGCTGCAGGTCACAATGCATGTCTGTGCCCTAGGCGGCCCTCAAGCACTGGCGTGGCTATTCGGACAATGCAGGTTTTCCCACATTGAACGTTGGACAACATGCCAACCACAAGGTTTCTGGCCATGGGGAAGGAGGAATTCTAATTTCTGCATCACGTTCACCCCTGGGCAGTGATTGGAGATAAGGTCTAGGTTCTGAAGCCTGAAAACCGAGGTTGGGAAGAGATGACGACCTACAGCCATAGCGGGTCCTATGTGTCCAGGTTGGGGCCAGCTGTCTGGGTGTCGTTTGGGATGTCTTGTCTCAGGCTGTGCCAGACAGGGCATTAGTATACAGGGTGGGCTGTATAATTGCTTTACAATCGAGTGGCATGCATTAGAAAATCATTTGGGGTTTCTTATTAGCAGCATAGGGCAAAGTTTTTCTTCTGGAGGGCAGCCAGAGTGCTGCATTGTGGCTTCGGAATTCCCAAACTGGAGGGCTTGTGGGACAGGAGAGTGAGGACGGAAGTGTGAGAACACAAGCTAGGCTTAGGTTTCGGGGCAAGGACATGGCAGGCACACTCTGCAGAGCTGAATTGAGATCTCATGCGTCTGAAGTCAGGTCGAGGTTCAGACTTTGGCTCAGGTTTGAGTTTCTGTCCATGTTGGCCCCTTCAGGAAGGGGGGGCATTATGAGGCCATGGGGGTTTTCCCACTATTGGAGTTGTGAGATGCTCCAAACCGCAAGGATTCCTTCTGTGGGACAATTAAGATTTGTTGGATGGCTCCAGGACGTCTTATAAGGTATTTTTCCAGAACAGGGTTCTAAGTATGGATGCCTGGGCAGCCAGCCTCACATTCCAATTGTCTCCTAGCAACAAGAAACGTTTGATCTGCTGGCTTGGGGTAGCAACAGAGGGGGCTGAGTTGAAATGGACTTTCCTGAGGATGGTCTTAATGTTGGTTTGAGTCCATGGAGACCTTGGTATGGGGCAGTGGCACCAGGGCCCTGAAGGATTCTCCTAACCAGAGGTTATGACAAAGCTCCAATGAGCAAGTTTCCATGGGGAGACGAGATTTGTTCTTATTGGTGCCTCAGGAAACCACCATATGCTGGTATTGGAGACGAGGCCTCTGAGGACAGATGCCTGGAAACCAAAGCAATGGATCTGATTAGGGCCTAGGGGCCTGTCCGGTTCAATATTCTTCTCTGGGGACATCTGTTGTCTGAGTGGAGGTAGTTGCTCAGCTGGTTTGAGATCACCCCTGTTTGTCCTGGGCGGCCTACACTATTGGGATGGCCTCGGTGACTTTGGAGGTTTTTCCTCATTTGCAAGGTTGTGGCCAATGGAATGGGAAGAATTCCCTTGAAAGGGAAGCACAGTCCTGAGGTGTGGCTCCAGGGACCCAAGTGTGGAGCGTGTGTGGTCCAGTCCTGTGGGGACAGAAGTCTGAAAACACAAACTCAGCTTAGGTTTGGGGATGTATGTATGAAGGCTCGATCTACAGACCGTGAGAATTTTCCGGGCTATGAACAAAGGGCGAGTATGTGGCGCTTGCTCAGGGTTTTGTCTCTGGATTTTGTGTCAATGGTGGCCGTGGAATGTCGGGGTGTCCTCAAGGGCCATGGACAATTCTTTCTCTGGTGATTTGGCCTGATCCCAAGTGGTTGGGATCATTCTGTGGATAAGAAGAGTTCTTTCTGTATTTTTTTTTTTTACCTCAAGTGTCCCACCAAAGAGGGATTCCCGAGTAGAGCCCTGAGTAGGGGTGACTAGACATCTCGAACTCTGGTTGAGATTGGGGGACTAGGGGCTTGGCAAGCCCCATATGGGGGCTGTTGTTCCAGTCACTAAGAGGCTTTACATGAGGATAGGGCTCACGCTGAGGGTCACAATGTGTATTTGTGCACATTGTGGCCCTCAGGGATAGGTGGGGCCTCATTGTCCATGCTGCTTTCTCCTACAATGAACATTGGACAACATGCCAACCACTAGGTTTCTTGCCAAGGCGAAGGAGAAGTTCTGATTCTTGCATCACGTTCACTCCTGAGCAGTGAGTGGAGATAAGGTCTAGGTTCTGAAGGTGAAAACTGAGGTTGGGTAGAGATGATGGCCTAAAGCCATTGTGGGTGTGATATGCTCTGTGTATGGCCAGCTGTCTGGGTGTTGGACTGGAGGTCTGCCCTCAGGCTGTGTCAGAGAGGGCTTTAGTGCACAGGCTAGACTGTATAATTGGGGTATGGTCGAGTGGCATGCAGGTTGTTACTCATTTGGCGTTTCTGGTTAGCCCTATAGGGCAACATTTTTCTTCTGGAGGGCAGGCAGAGTGCTGCATTGTGTCTCCAGAATTGCCAAACTGGAGGGGTGTGGCCAGCATTGTGAGGAAGGAAGTCTGAAAACACAAGCTAGCATGAGTTTTGGGGCCAAGAGCATGGCAGGCCCACTCTGCAGAGGCTGAATCGAGATCTCCTGCAGGTGAGGTCAGGGCGATTATCAGATGTTGCCTCAAGCTGGAGTTTGTGTCCATGACGGCCCCTTCCTGAAGGGGGTGGGGGCGTCATGAGTCCAGGGAGGTTTCCCTACTCTGGGAGTTGTGAGCTGCTCCAAACTTCAAAGTTTCCTTCTTCAGGACAGTCGAGTACTATTGGATGGTTCCAGGATGCCCCATACAGAAAGACTCGAGAGCAGGGGCCTAAGCATGGATGCCGAGAAACGCCAACTCACCTTCCCATTGCCTGGTCGAGACAAGGCACGCTCAATCTGCGGGCTCTTGGGTGAGCTACCCAGAAGGCTGAGTTTAAATGGACTCTGCCGAGGATGAGTCATAATGTGGGTTGGTGGCCATGGAGACCTTGTAATGTGGCAGTAGTTAAGGGACTCTGCAGGATTCTCCAACCCGAAGGGCTTGACATATCTCTAACAAGGAAGCTTCCCATGTGGAGATGAGAGGTCTTCTGTCTGGTGCCTCAGGAAAGCCCCATATGCTGGTCTTCGAACCCAGGCCTCTGAGGAGTGATACCTGGACACCAAAGCAAGAGTTCATAATAGGGCCTAGGGGCCTGTCTGGTTCAATCTTCTGTCTCTGCGGATATCTGTCTGTGTGTCTGCATGGAGGTAGTAGTTGCTCAGCTTGTGTCATAATGCCCCTATTTGTCCAGTGCGGCTTGCGGTAGTGGGATGTCCTTGGGGACCTTGAGGTTTCTACTATTTTGTAGACTTGTGGCCAATGGAATGGGCAGTTTCTTAGGAGAGAGCAGGCACAGTTCTGTGGTGTGGCTCCAGAGACCCCAGCCTGGAGGCTGTGTGGGCCATGGCTGTGCAGACAGACATCCAAAAACCCTAACTCAGCTCAGGTTTGGGGCCGAGGTTACGGCAGGCCTGATCTACAGTCCATGAGGGGAGCTCCTCTGGATATGAAAGAAGGGTGAGAGGGAGGCAGTCGCTCAGGCTTTTGTCTCTGGATGTTTTGTCCACAATGGCCGTTTAATGTAGGAGTTGCCTCATGGGTCGTAGAAGTCTCCCTCTCTGGTAGTTTGTCCAGCCCCCAAGAGTTTGGGGTCATTCTGTGGGAAGGGAAGTGTCCTGTTTTCTGCTTCATGTGTCCCCCCAGATGAGGGATTCTAGAGCATAGCAGTGGGTACTGACAACTGGAATACTCGCCCTCTGGTTAAGCCTGGGGGCCTATGGATATGACAAGCCCCATATGCAGGATCTTGGTCCAGCCACTGAGAGGCGTTACTTTAATACGGGACTCACGCTGCAGGTCACAATGCATGTCTGTGCCCTAGGCGGCCCTCAAGCACTGGCGTGGCCTTTCGGACAATGCAGGTTTTCCCACATTGAACGTTGGACAACATGCCAACCACAAGGTTTCTGGCCATGGGGAAGGAGGAATTCTAATTTCTGCATCACGTTCACCCCTGGGCAGTGATTGGAGATAAGGTCTAGGTTCTGAAGCCTGAAAACCGAGGTTGGGAAGAGATGACGACCTACAGCCATAGCGGGTCCTATGTGTCCAGGTTGGGGCCAGCTGTCTGGGTGTCGTTTGGGATGTCTTGTCTCAGGCTGTGCCAGACAGGGCATTAGTATACAGGGTGGGCTGTATAATTGCTTTACAATCGAGTGGCATGCATTAGAAAATCATTTGGGGTTTCTTATTAGCAGCATAGGGCAAAGTTTTTCTTCTGGAGGGCAGCCAGAGTGCTGCATTGTGGCTTCGGAATTCCCAAACTGGAGGGCTTGTGGGACAGGAGAGTGAGGACGGAAGTGTGAGAACACAAGCTAGGCTTAGGTTTCGGGGCAAGGACATGGCAGGCACACTCTGCAGAGCTGAATTGAGATCTCATGCGTCTGAAGTCAGGTCGAGGTTCAGACTTTGGCTCAGGTTTGAGTTTCTGTCCATGTTGGCCCCTTCAGGAAGGGGGGGCATTATGAGGCCATGGGGGTTTTCCCACTATTGGAGTTGTGAGATGCTCCAAACCGCAAGGATTCCTTCTGTGGGACAATTAAGATTTGTTGGATGGCTCCAGGACGTCTTATAAGGTATTTTTCCAGAACAGGGTTCTAAGTATGGATGCCTGGGCAGCCAGCCTCACATTCCAATTGTCTCCTAGCAACAAGAAACGTTTGATCTGCTGGCTTGGGGTAGCAACAGAGGGGGCTGAGTTGAAATGGACTTTCCTGAGGATGGTCTTAATGTTGGTTTGAGTCCATGGAGACCTTGGTATGGGGCAGTGGCACCAGGGCCCTGAAGGATTCTCCTAACCAGAGGTTATGACAAAGCTCCAATGAGCAAGTTTCCATGGGGAGACGAGATTTGTTCTTATTGGTGCCTCAGGAAACCACCATATGCTGGTATTGGAGACGAGGCCTCTGAGGACAGATGCCTGGAAACCAAAGCAATGGATCTGATTAGGGCCTAGGGGCCTGTCCGGTTCAATATTCTTCTCTGGGGACATCTGTTGTCTGAGTGGAGGTAGTTGCTCAGCTGGTTTGAGATCACCCCTGTTTGTCCTGGGCGGCCTACACTATTGGGATGGCCTCGGTGACTTTGGAGGTTTTTCCTCATTTGCAAGGTTGTGGCCAATGGAATGGGAAGAATTCCCTTGAAAGGGAAGCACAGTCCTGAGGTGTGGCTCCAGGGACCCAAGTGTGGAGCGTGTGTGGTCCAGTCCTGTGGGGACAGAAGTCTGAAAACACAAACTCAGCTTAGGTTTGGGGATGTATGTATGAAGGCTCGATCTACAGACCGTGAGAATTTTCCGGGCTATGAACAAAGGGCGAGTATGTGGCGCTTGCTCAGGGTTTTGTCTCTGGATTTTGTGTCAATGGTGGCCGTGGAATGTCGGGGTGTCCTCAAGGGCCATGGACAATTCTTTCTCTGGTGATTTGGCCTGATCCCAAGTGGTTGGGATCATTCTGTGGATAAGAAGAGTTATTTCTGTATTTTTTTTTTTTACCTCAAGTGTCCCACCAAAGAGGGATTCCCGAGTAGAGCCCTGAGTAGGGGTGACTAGACATCTCGAACTCTGGTTGAGATTGGGGGACTAGGGGCTTGGCAAGCCCCATATGGGGGCTGTTGTTCCAGTCACTAAGAGGCTTTACATGAGGATAGGGCTCACGCTGAGGGTCACAATGTGTATTTGTGCACATTGTGGCCCTCAGGGATAGGTGGGGCCTCATTGTCCATGCTGCTTTCTCCTACAATGAACATTGGACAACATGCCAACCACTAGGTTTCTTGCCAAGGCGAAGGAGAAGTTCTGATTCTTGCATCACGTTCACTCCTGAGCAGTGAGTGGAGATAAGGTCTAGGTTCTGAAGGTGAAAACTGAGGTTGGGTAGAGATGATGGCCTAAAGCCATTGTGGGTGTGATATGCTCTGTGTATGGCCAGCTGTCTGGGTGTTGGACTGGAGGTCTGCCCTCAGGCTGTGTCAGAGAGGGCTTTAGTGCACAGGCTAGACTGTATAATTGGGGTATGGTCGAGTGGCATGCAGGTTGTTACTCATTTGGCGTTTCTGGTTAGCCCTATAGGGCAACATTTTTCTTCTGGAGGGCAGGCAGAGTGCTGCATTGTGTCTCCAGAATTGCCAAACTGGAGGGGTGTGGCCAGCATTGTGAGGAAGGAAGTCTGAAAACACAAGCTAGCATGAGTTTTGGGGCCAAGAGCATGGCAGGCCCACTCTGCAGAGGCTGAATCGAGATCTCCTGCAGGTGAGGTCAGGGCGATTATCAGATGTTGCCTCAAGCTGGAGTTTGTGTCCATGACGGCCCCTTCCTGAAGGGGGTGGGGGCGTCATGAGTCCAGGGAGGTTTCCCTACTCTGGGAGTTGTGAGCTGCTCCAAACTTCAAAGTTTCCTTCTTCAGGACAGTCGAGTACTATTGGATGGTTCCAGGATGCCCCATACAGAAAGACTCGAGAGCAGGGGCCTAAGCATGGATGCCGAGAAACGCCAACTCACCTTCCCATTGCCTGGTCGAGACAAGGCACGCTCAATCTGCGGGCTCTTGGGTGAGCTACCCAGAAGGCTGAGTTTAAATGGACTCTGCCGAGGATGAGTCATAATGTGGGTTGGTGGCCATGGAGACCTTGTAATGTGGCAGTAGTTAAGGGACTCTGCAGGATTCTCCAACCCGAAGGGCTTGACATATCTCTAACAAGGAAGCTTCCCATGTGGAGATGAGAGGTCTTCTGTCTGGTGCCTCAGGAAAGCCCCATATGCTGGTCTTCGAACCCAGGCCTCTGAGGAGTGATACCTGGACACCAAAGCAAGAGTTCATAATAGGGCCTAGGGGCCTGTCTGGTTCAATCTTCTGTCTCTGCGGATATCTGTCTGTGTGTCTGCATGGAGGTAGTAGTTGCTCAGCTTGTGTCATAATGCCCCTATTTGTCCAGTGTGGCTTGCGGTAGTGGGATGTCCTTGGGGACCTTGAGGTTTCTACTATTTTGTAGACTTGTGGCCAATGGAATGGGCAGTTTCTTAGGAGAGAGCAGGCACAGTTCTGTGGTGTGGCTCCAGAGACCCCAGCCTGGAGGCTGTGTGGGCCATGGCTGTGCAGACAGACATCCAAAAACCCTAACTCAGCTCAGGTTTGGGGCCGAGGTTACGGCAGGCCTGATCTACAGTCCATGAGGGGAGCTCCTCTGGATATGAAAGAAGGGTGAGAGGGAGGCAGTCGCTCAGGCTTTTGTCTCTGGATGTTTTGTCCACAATGGCCGTTTAATGTAGGAGTTGCCTCATGGGTCGTAGAAGTCTCCCTCTCTGGTAGTTTGTCCAGCCCCCAAGAGTTTGGGGTCATTCTGTGGGAAGGGAAGTGTCCTGTTTTCTGCTTCATGTGTCCCCCCAGATGAGGGATTCTAGAGCATAGCAGTGGGTACTGACAACTGGAATACTCGCCCTCTGGTTAAGCCTGGGGGCCTATGGATATGACAAGCCCCATATGCAGGATCTTGGTCCAGCCACTGAGAGGCGTTACTTTAATACGGGACTCACGCTGCAGGTCACAATGCATGTCTGTGCCCTAGGCGGCCCTCAAGCACTGGCGTGGCTATTCGGACAATGCAGGTTTTCCCACATTGAACGTTGGACAACATGCCAACCACAAGGTTTCTGGCCATGGGGAAGGAGGAATTCTAATTTCTGCATCACGTTCACCCCTGGGCAGTGATTGGAGATAAGGTCTAGGTTCTGAAGCCTGAAAACCGAGGTTGGGAAGAGATGACGACCTACAGCCATAGCGGGTCCTATGTGTCCAGGTTGGGGCCAGCTGTCTGGGTGTCGTTTGGGATGTCTTGTCTCAGGCTGTGCCAGACAGGGCATTAGTATACAGGGTGGGCTGTATAATTGCTTTACAATCGAGTGGCATGCATTAGAAAATCATTTGGGGTTTCTTATTAGCAGCATAGGGCAAAGTTTTTCTTCTGGAGGGCAGCCAGAGTGCTGCATTGTGGCTTCGGAATTCCCAAACTGGAGGGCTTGTGGGACAGGAGAGTGAGGACGGAAGTGTGAGAACACAAGCTAGGCTTAGGTTTCGGGGCAAGGACATGGCAGGCACACTCTGCAGAGCTGAATTGAGATCTCATGCGTCTGAAGTCAGGTCGAGGTTCAGACTTTGGCTCAGGTTTGAGTTTCTGTCCATGTTGGCCCCTTCAGGAAGGGGGGGCATTATGAGGCCATGGGGGTTTTCCCACTATTGGAGTTGTGAGATGCTCCAAACCGCAAGGATTCCTTCTGTGGGACAATTAAGATTTGTTGGATGGCTCCAGGACGTCTTATAAGGTATTTTTCCAGAACAGGGTTCTAAGTATGGATGCCTGGGCAGCCAGCCTCACATTCCAATTGTCTCCTAGCAACAAGAAACGTTTGATCTGCTGGCTTGGGGTAGCAACAGAGGGGGCTGAGTTGAAATGGACTTTCCTGAGGATGGTCTTAATGTTGGTTTGAGTCCATGGAGACCTTGGTATGGGGCAGTGGCACCAGGGCCCTGAAGGATTCTCCTAACCAGAGGTTATGACAAAGCTCCAATGAGCAAGTTTCCATGGGGAGACGAGATTTGTTCTTATTGGTGCCTCAGGAAACCACCATATGCTGGTATTGGAGACGAGGCCTCTGAGGACAGATGCCTGGAAACCAAAGCAATGGATCTGATTAGGGCCTAGGGGCCTGTCCGGTTCAATATTCTTCTCTGGGGACATCTGTTGTCTGAGTGGAGGTAGTTGCTCAGCTGGTTTGAGATCACCCCTGTTTGTCCTGGGCGGCCTACACTATTGGGATGGCCTCGGTGACTTTGGAGGTTTTTCCTCATTTGCAAGGTTGTGGCCAATGGAATGGGAAGAATTCCCTTGAAAGGGAAGCACAGTCCTGAGGTGTGGCTCCAGGGACCCAAGTGTGGAGCGTGTGTGGTCCAGTCCTGTGGGGACAGAAGTCTGAAAACACAAACTCAGCTTAGGTTTGGGGATGTATGTATGAAGGCTCGATCTACAGACCGTGAGAATTTTCCGGGCTATGAACAAAGGGCGAGTATGTGGCGCTTGATCAGGGTTTTGTCTCTGGATTTTGTGTCAATGGTGGCCGTGGAATGTCGGGGTGTCCTCAAGGGCCATGGACAATTCTTTCTCTGGTGATTTGGCCTGATCCCAAGTGGTTGGGATCATTCTGTGGATAAGAAGAGTTCTTTCTGTATTTTTTTTTTACCTCAAGTGTCCCACCAAAGAGGGATTCCCGAGTAGAGCCCTGAGTAGGGGTGACTAGACATCTCGAACTCTGGTTGAGATTGGGGGACTAGGGGCTTGGCAAGCCCCATATGGGGGCTGTTGTTCCAGTCACTAAGAGGCTTTACATGAGGATAGGGCTCACGCTGAGGGTCACAATGTGTATTTGTGCACATTGTGGCCCTCAGGGATAGGTGGGGCCTCATTGTCCATGCTGCTTTCTCCTACAATGAACATTGGACAACATGCCAACCACTAGGTTTCTTGCCAAGGCGAAGGAGAAGTTCTGATTCTTGCATCACGTTCACTCCTGAGCAGTGAGTGGAGATAAGGTCTAGGTTCTGAAGGTGAAAACTGAGGTTGGGTAGAGATGATGGCCTAAAGCCATTGTGGGTGTGATATGCTCTGTGTATGGCCAGCTGTCTGGGTGTTGGACTGGAGGTCTGCCCTCAGGCTGTGTCAGAGAGGGCTTTAGTGCACAGGCTAGACTGTATAATTGGGGTATGGTCGAGTGGCATGCAGGTTGTTACTCATTTGGCGTTTCTGGTTAGCCCTATAGGGCAACATTTTTCTTCTGGAGGGCAGGCAGAGTGCTGCATTGTGTCTCCAGAATTGCCAAACTGGAGGGGTGTGGCCAGCATTGTGAGGAAGGAAGTCTGAAAACACAAGCTAGCATGAGTTTTGGGGCCAAGAGCATGGCAGGCCCACTCTGCAGAGGCTGAATCGAGATCTCCTGCAGGTGAGGTCAGGGCGATTATCAGATGTTGCCTCAAGCTGGAGTTTGTGTCCATGACGGCCCCTTCCTGAAGGGGGTGGGGGCGTCATGAGTCCAGGGAGGTTTCCCTACTCTGGGAGTTGTGAGCTGCTCCAAACTTCAAAGTTTCCTTCTTCAGGACAGTCGAGTACTATTGGATGGTTCCAGGATGCCCCATACAGAAAGACTCGAGAGCAGGGGCCTAAGCATGGATGCCGAGAAACGCCAACTCACCTTCCCATTGCCTGGTCGAGACAAGGCACGCTCAATCTGCGGGCTCTTGGGTGAGCTACCCAGAAGGCTGAGTTTAAATGGACTCTGCCGAGGATGAGTCATAATGTGGGTTGGTGGCCATGGAGACCTTGTAATGTGGCAGTAGTTAAGGGACTCTGCAGGATTCTCCAACCCGAAGGGCTTGACATATCTCTAACAAGGAAGCTTCCCATGTGGAGATGAGAGGTCTTCTGTCTGGTGCCTCAGGAAAGCCCCATATGCTGGTCTTCGAAACCAGGCCTCTGAGGAGTGATACCTGGACACCAAAGCAAGAGTTCATAATAGGGCCTAGGGGCCTGTCTGGTTCAATCTTCTGTCTCTGCGGATATCTGTCTGTGTGTCTGCATGGAGGTAGTAGTTGCTCAGCTTGTGTCATAATGCCCCTATTTGTCCAGTGTGGCTTGCGGTAGTGGGATGTCCTTGGGGACCTTGAGGTTTCTACTATTTTGTAGAGTTATGGCCAATGGAATGGGCAGTTTCTTAGGAGAGAGCAGGCACAGTTCTGTGGTGTGGCTCCAGAGACCCCAGCCTGGAGGCTGTGTGGGCCATGGCTGTGCAGACAGACATCCAAAAACCCTAACTCAGCTCAGGTTTGGGGCCGAGGTTACGGCAGGCCTGATCTACAGTCCATGAGGGGAGCTCCTCTGGATATGAAAGAAGGGTGAGAGGGAGGCAGTCGCTCAGGCTTTTGTCTCTGGATGTTTTGTCCACAATGGCCGTTTAATGTAGGAGTTGCCTCATGGGTCGTAGAAGTCTCCCTCTCTGGTAGTTTGTCCAGCCCCCAAGAGTTTGGGGTCATTCTGTGGGAAGGGAAGTGTCCTGTTTTCTGCTTCATGTGTCCCCCCAGATGAGGGATTCTAGAGCATAGCAGTGGGTACTGACAACTGGAATACTCGCCCTCTGGTTAAGCCTGGGGGCCTATGGATATGACAAGCCCCATATGCAGGATCTTGGTCCAGCCACTGAGAGGCGTTACTTTAATACGGGACTCACGCTGCAGGTCACAATGCATGTCTGTGCCCTAGGCGGCCCTCAAGCACTGGCGTGGCCTTTCGGACAATGCAGGTTTTCCCACATTGAACGTTGGACAACATGCCAACCACAAGGTTTCTGGCCATGGGGAAGGAGGAATTCTAATTTCTGCATCACGTTCACCCCTGGGCAGTGATTGGAGATAAGGTCTAGGTTCTGAAGCCTGAAAACCGAGGTTGGGAAGAGATGACGACCTACAGCCATAGCGGGTCCTATGTGTCCAGGTTGGGGCCAGCTGTCTGGGTGTCGTTTGGGATGTCTTGTCTCAGGCTGTGCCAGACAGGGCATTAGTATACAGGGTGGGCTGTATAATTGCTTTACAATCGAGTGGCATGCATTAGAAAATCATTTGGGGTTTCTTATTAGCAGCATAGGGCAAAGTTTTTCTTCTGGAGGGCAGCCAGAGTGCTGCATTGTGGCTTCGGAATTCCCAAACTGGAGGGCTTGTGGGACAGGAGAGTGAGGACGGAAGTGTGAGAACACAAGCTAGGCTTAGGTTTCGGGGCAAGGACATGGCAGGCACACTCTGCAGAGCTGAATTGAGATCTCATGCGTCTGAAGTCAGGTCGAGGTTCAGACTTTGGCTCAGGTTTGAGTTTCTGTCCATGTTGGCCCCTTCAGGAAGGGGGGGCATTATGAGGCCATGGGGGTTTTCCCACTATTGGAGTTGTGAGATGCTCCAAACCGCAAGGATTCCTTCTGTGGGACAATTAAGATTTGTTGGATGGCTCCAGGACGTCTTATAAGGTATTTTTCCAGAACAGGGTTCTAAGTATGGATGCCTGGGCAGCCAGCCTCACATTCCAATTGTCTCCTAGCAACAAGAAACGTTTGATCTGCTGGCTTGGGGTAGCAACAGAGGGGGCTGAGTTGAAATGGACTTTCCTGAGGATGGTCTTAATGTTGGTTTGAGTCCATGGAGACCTTGGTATGGGGCAGTGGCACCAGGGCCCTGAAGGATTCTCCTAACCAGAGGTTATGACAAAGCTCCAATGAGCAAGTTTCCATGGGGAGACGAGATTTGTTCTTATTGGTGCCTCAGGAAACCACCATATGCTGGTATTGGAGACGAGGCCTCTGAGGACAGATGCCTGGAAACCAAAGCAATGGATCTGATTAGGGCCTAGGGGCCTGTCCGGTTCAATATTCTTCTCTGGGGACATCTGTTGTCTGAGTGGAGGTAGTTGCTCAGCTGGTTTGAGATCACCCCTGTTTGTCCTGGGCGGCCTACACTATTGGGATGGCCTCGGTGACTTTGGAGGTTTTTCCTCATTTGCAAGGTTGTGGCCAATGGAATGGGAAGAATTCCCTTGAAAGGGAAGCACAGTCCTGAGGTGTGGCTCCAGGGACCCAAGTGTGGAGCGTGTGTGGTCCAGTCCTGTGGGGACAGAAGTCTGAAAACACAAACTCAGCTTAGGTTTGGGGATGTATGTATGAAGGCTCGATCTACAGACCGTGAGAATTTTCCGGGCTATGAACAAAGGGCGAGTATGTGGCGCTTGCTCAGGGTTTTGTCTCTGGATTTTGTGTCAATGGTGGCCGTGGAATGTCGGGGTGTCCTCAAGGGCCATGGACAATTCTTTCTCTGGTGATTTGGCCTGATCCCAAGTGGTTGGGATCATTCTGTGGATAAGAAGAGTTCTTTCTGTATTTTTTTTTTTTACCTCAAGTGTCCCACCAAAGAGGGATTCCCGAGTAGAGCCCTGAGTAGGGGTGACTAGACATCTCGAACTCTGGTTGAGATTGGGGGACTAGGGGCTTGGCAAGCCCCATATGGGGGCTGTTGTTCCAGTCACTAAGAGGCTTTACATGAGGATAGGGCTCACGCTGAGGGTCACAATGTGTATTTGTGCACATTGTGGCCCTCAGGGATAGGTGGGGCCTCATTGTCCATGCTGCTTTCTCCTACAATGAACATTGGACAACATGCCAACCACTAGGTTTCTTGCCAAGGCGAAGGAGAAGTTCTGATTCTTGCATCACGTTCACTCCTGAGCAGTGAGTGGAGATAAGGTCTAGGTTCTGAAGGTGAAAACTGAGGTTGGGTAGAGATGATGGCCTAAAGCCATTGTGGGTGTGATATGCTCTGTGTATGGCCAGCTGTCTGGGTGTTGGACTGGAGGTCTGCCCTCAGGCTGTGTCAGAGAGGGCTTTAGTGCACAGGCTAGACTGTATAATTGGGGTATGGTCGAGTGGCATGCAGGTTGTTACTCATTTGGCGTTTCTGGTTAGCCCTATAGGGCAACATTTTTCTTCTGGAGGGCAGGCAGAGTGCTGCATTGTGTCTCCAGAATTGCCAAACTGGAGGGGTGTGGCCAGCATTGTGAGGAAGGAAGTCTAAAAACACAAGCTAGCATGAGTTTTGGGGCCAAGAGCATGGCAGGCCCACTCTGCAGAGGCTGAATCGAGATCTCCTGCAGGTGAGGTCAGGGCGATTATCAGATGTTGCCTCAAGCTGGAGTTTGTGTCCATGACGGCCCCTTCCTGAAGGGGGTGGGGGCGTCATGAGTCCAGGGAGGTTTCCCTACTCTGGGAGTTGTGAGCTGCTCCAAACTTCAAAGTTTCCTTCTTCAGGACAGTCGAGTACTATTGGATGGTTCCAGGATGCCCCATACAGAAAGACTCGAGAGCAGGGGCCTAAGCATGGATGCCGAGAAACGCCAACTCACCTTCCCATTGCCTGGTCGAGACAAGGCACGCTCAATCTGCGGGCTCTTGGGTGAGCTACCCAGAAGGCTGAGTTTAAATGGACTCTGCCGAGGATGAGTCATAATGTGGGTTGGTGGCCATGGAGACCTTGTAATGTGGCAGTAGTTAAGGGACTCTGCAGGATTCTCCAACCCGAAGGGCTTGACATATCTCTAACAAGGAAGCTTCCCATGTGGAGATGAGAGGTCTTCTGTCTGGTGCCTCAGGAAAGCCCCATATGCTGGTCTTCGAACCCAGGCCTCTGAGGAGTGATACCTGGACACCAAAGCAAGAGTTCATAATAGGGCCTAGGGGCCTGTCTGGTTCAATCTTCTGTCTCTGCGGATATCTGTCTGTGTGTCTGCATGGAGGTAGTAGTTGCTCAGCTTGTGTCATAATGCCCCTATTTGTCCAGTGTGGCTTGCGGTAGTGGGATGTCCTTGGGGACCTTGAGGTTTCTACTATTTTGTAGACTTGTGGCCAATGGAATGGGCAGTTTCTTAGGAGAGAGCAGGCACAGTTCTGTGGTGTGGCTCCAGAGACCCCAGCCTGGAGGCTGTGTGGGCCATGGCTGTGCAGACAGACATCCAAAAACCCTAACTCAGCTCAGGTTTGGGGCCGAGGTTACGGCAGGCCTGATCTACAGTCCATGAGGGGAGCTCCTCTGGATATGAAAGAAGGGTGAGAGGGAGGCAGTCGCTCAGGCTTTTGTCTCTGGATGTTTTGTCCACAATGGCCGTTTAATGTAGGAGTTGCCTCATGGGTCGTAGAAGTCTCCCTCTCTGGTAGTTTGTCCAGCCCCCAAGAGTTTGGGGTCATTCTGTGGGAAGGGAAGTGTCCTGTTTTCTGCTTCATGTGTCCCCCCAGATGAGGGATTCTAGAGCATAGCAGTGGGTACTGACAACTGGAATACTCGCCCTCTGGTTAAGCCTGGGGGCCTATGGATATGACAAGCCCCATATGCAGGATCTTGGTCCAGCCACTGAGAGGCGTTACTTTAATACGGGACTCACGCTGCAGGTCACAATGCATGTCTGTGCCCTAGGCGGCCCTCAAGCACTGGCGTGGCTATTCGGACAATGCAGGTTTTCCCACATTGAACGTTGGACAACATGCCAACCACAAGGTTTCTGGCCATGGGGAAGGAGGAATTCTAATTTCTGCATCACGTTCACCCCTGGGCAGTGATTGGAGATAAGGTCTAGGTTCTGAAGCCTGAAAACCGAGGTTGGGAAGAGATGACGACCTACAGCCATAGCGGGTCCTATGTGTCCAGGTTGGGGCCAGCTGTCTGGGTGTCGTTTGGGATGTCTTGTCTCAGGCTGTGCCAGACAGGGCATTAGTATACAGGGTGGGCTGTATAATTGCTTTACAATCGAGTGGCATGCATTAGAAAATCATTTGGGGTTTCTTATTAGCAGCATAGGGCAAAGTTTTTCTTCTGGAGGGCAGCCAGAGTGCTGCATTGTGGCTTCGGAATTCCCAAACTGGAGGGCTTGTGGGACAGGAGAGTGAGGACGGAAGTGTGAGAACACAAGCTAGGCTTAGGTTTCGGGGCAAGGACATGGCAGGCACACTCTGCAGAGCTGAATTGAGATCTCATGCGTCTGAAGTCAGGTCGAGGTTCAGACTTTGGCTCAGGTTTGAGTTTCTGTCCATGTTGGCCCCTTCAGGAAGGGGGGGCATTATGAGGCCATGGGGGTTTTCCCACTATTGGAGTTGTGAGATGCTCCAAACCGCAAGGATTCCTTCTGTGGGACAATTAAGATTTGTTGGATGGCTCCAGGACGTCTTATAAGGTATTTTTCCAGAACAGGGTTCTAAGTATGGATGCCTGGGCAGCCAGCCTCACATTCCAATTGTCTCCTAGCAACAAGAAACGTTTGATCTGCTGGCTTGGGGTAGCAACAGAGGGGGCTGAGTTGAAATGGACTTTCCTGAGGATGGTCTTAATGTTGGTTTGAGTCCATGGAGACCTTGGTATGGGGCAGTGGCACCAGGGCCCTGAAGGATTCTCCTAACCAGAGGTTATGACAAAGCTCCAATGAGCAAGTTTCCATGGGGAGACGAGATTTGTTCTTATTGGTGCCTCAGGAAACCACCATATGCTGGTATTGGAGACGAGGCCTCTGAGGACAGATGCCTGGAAACCAAAGCAATGGATCTGATTAGGGCCTAGGGGCCTGTCCGGTTCAATATTCTTCTCTGGGGACATCTGTTGTCTGAGTGGAGGTAGTTGCTCAGCTGGTTTGAGATCACCCCTGTTTGTCCTGGGCGGCCTACACTATTGGGATGGCCTCGGTGACTTTGGAGGTTTTTCCTCATTTGCAAGGTTGTGGCCAATGGAATGGGAAGAATTCCCTTGAAAGGGAAGCACAGTCCTGAGGTGTGGCTCCAGGGACCCAAGTGTGGAGCGTGTGTGGTCCAGTCCTGTGGGGACAGAAGTCTGAAAACACAAACTCAGCTTAGGTTTGGGGATGTATGTATGAAGGCTCGATCTACAGACCGTGAGAATTTTCCGGGCTATGAACAAAGGGCGAGTATGTGGCGCTTGCTCAGGGTTTTGTCTCTGGATTTTGTGTCAATGGTGGCCGTGGAATGTCGGGGTGTCCTCAAGGGCCATGGACAATTCTTTCTCTGGTGATTTGGCCTGATCCCAAGTGGTTGGGATCATTCTGTGGATAAGAAGAGTTCTTTCTGTATTTTTTTTTTTTACCTCAAGTGTCCCACCAAAGAGGGATTCCCGAGTAGAGCCCTGAGTAGGGGTGACTAGACATCTCGAACTCTGGTTGAGATTGGGGGACTAGGGGCTTGGCAAGCCCCATATGGGGGCTGTTGTTCCAGTCACTAAGAGGCTTTACATGAGGATAGGGCTCACGCTGAGGGTCACAATGTGTATTTGTGCACATTGTGGCCCTCAGGGATAGGTGGGGCCTCATTGTCCATGCTGCTTTCTCCTACAATGAACATTGGACAACATGCCAACCACTAGGTTTCTTGCCAAGGCGAAGGAGAAGTTCTGATTCTTGCATCACGTTCACTCCTGAGCAGTGAGTGGAGATAAGGTCTAGGTTCTGAAGGTGAAAACTGAGGTTGGGTAGAGATGATGGCCTAAAGCCATTGTGGGTGTGATATGCTCTGTGTATGGCCAGCTGTCTGGGTGTTGGACTGGAGGTCTGCCCTCAGGCTGTGTCAGAGAGGGCTTTAGTGCACAGGCTAGACTGTATAATTGGGGTATGGTCGAGTGGCATGCAGGTTGTTACTCATTTGGCGTTTCTGGTTAGCCCTATAGGGCAACATTTTTCTTCTGGAGGGCAGGCAGAGTGCTGCATTGTGTCTCCAGAATTGCCAAACTGGAGGGGTGTGGCCAGCATTGTGAGGAAGGAAGTCTGAAAACACAAGCTAGCATGAGTTTTGGGGCCAAGAGCATGGCAGGCCCACTCTGCAGAGGCTGAATCGAGATCTCCTGCAGGTGAGGTCAGGGCGATTATCAGATGTTGCCTCAAGCTGGAGTTTGTGTCCATGACGGCCCCTTCCTGAAGGGGGTGGGGGCGTCATGAGTCCAGGGAGGTTTCCCTACTCTGGGAGTTGTGAGCTGCTCCAAACTTCAAAGTTTCCTTCTTCAGGACAGTCGAGTACTATTGGATGGTTCCAGGATGCCCCATACAGAAAGACTCGAGAGCAGGGGCCTAAGCATGGATGCCGAGAAACGCCAACTCACCTTCCCATTGCCTGGTCGAGACAAGGCACGCTCAATCTGCGGGCTCTTGGGTGAGCTACCCAGAAGGCTGAGTTTAAATGGACTCTGCCGAGGATGAGTCATAATGTGGGTTGGTGGCCATGGAGACCTTGTAATGTGGCAGTAGTTAAGGGACTCTGCAGGATTCTCCAACCCGAAGGGCTTGACATATCTCTAACAAGGAAGCTTCCCATGTGGAGATGAGAGGTCTTCTGTCTGGTGCCTCAGGAAAGCCCCATATGCTGGTCTTCGAACCCAGGCCTCTGAGGAGTGATACCTGGACACCAAAGCAAGAGTTCATAATAGGGCCTAGGGGCCTGTCTGGTTCAATCTTCTGTCTCTGCGGATATCTGTCTGTGTGTCTGCATGGAGGTAGTAGTTGCTCAGCTTGTGTCATAATGCCCCTATTTGTCCAGTGTGGCTTGCGGTAGTGGGATGTCCTTGGGGACCTTGAGGTTTCTACTATTTTGTAGAGTTATGGCCAATGGAATGGGCAGTTTCTTAGGAGAGAGCAGGCACAGTTCTGTGGTGTGGCTCCAGAGACCCCAGCCTGGAGGCTGTGTGGGCCATGGCTGTGCAGACAGACATCCAAAAACCCTAACTCAGCTCAGGTTTGGGGCCGAGGTTACGGCAGGCCTGACCTACAGTCCATGAGGGGAGCTCCTCTGGATATGAAAGAAGGGTGAGAGGGAGGCAGTCGCTCAGGCTTTTGTCTCTGGATGTTTTGTCCACAATGGCCGTTTAATGTAGGAGTTGCCTCATGGGTCGTAGAAGTCTCCCTCTCTGGTAGTTTGTCCAGCCCCCAAGAGTTTGGGGTCATTCTGTGGGAAGGGAAGTGTCCTGTTTTCTGCTTCATGTGTCCCCCCAGATGAGGGATTCTAGAGCATAGCAGTGGGTACTGACAACTGGAATACTCGCCCTCTGGTTAAGCCTGGGGTCCTATGGATATGACAAGCCCCATATGCAGGATCTTGGTCCAGCCACTGAGAGGCGTTACTTTAATACGGGACTCACGCTGCAGGTCACAATGCATGTCTGTGCCCTAGGCGGCCCTCAAGCACTGGCGTGGCTATTCGGACAATGCAGGTTTTCCCACATTGAACGTTGGACAACATGCCAACCACAAGGTTTCTGGCCATGGGGAAGGAGGAATTCTAATTTCTGCATCACGTTCACCCCTGGGCAGTGATTGGAGATAAGGTCTAGGTTCTGAAGCCTGAAAACCGAGGTTGGGAAGAGATGACGACCTACAGCCATAGCGGGTCCTATGTGTCCAGGTTGGGGCCAGCTGTCTGGGTGTCGTTTGGGTTGTCTTGTCTCAGGCTGTGCCAGACAGGGCATTAGTATACAGGGTGGGCTGTATAATTGCTTTACAATCGAGTGGCATGCATTAGAAAATCATTTGGGGTTTCTTATTAGCAGCATAGGGCAAAGTTTTTCTTCTGGAGGGCAGCCAGAGTGCTGCATTGTGGCTTCGGAATTCCCAAACTGGAGGGCTTGTGGGACAGGAGAGTGAGGACGGAAGTGTGAGAACACAAGCTAGGCTTAGGTTTCGGGGCAAGGACATGGCAGGCACACTCTGCAGAGCTGAATTGAGATCTCATGCGTCTGAAGTCAGGTCGAGGTTCAGACTTTGGCTCAGGTTTGAGTTTCTGTCCATGTTGGCCCCTTCAGGAAGGGGGGGCATTATGAGGCCATGGGGGTTTTCCCACTATTGGAGTTGTGAGATGCTCCAAACCGCAAGGATTCCTTCTGTGGGACAATTAAGATTTGTTGGATGGCTCCAGGACGTCTTATAAGGTATTTTTCCAGAACAGGGTTCTAAGTATGGATGCCTGGGCAGCCAGCCTCACATTCCAATTGTCTCCTAGCAACAAGAAACGTTTGATCTGCTGGCTTGGGGTAGCAACAGAGGGGGCTGAGTTGAAATGGACTTTCCTGAGGATGGTCTTAATGTTGGTTTGAGTCCATGGAGACCTTGGTATGGGGCAGTGGCACCAGGGCCCTGAAGGATTCTCCTAACCAGAGGTTATGACAAAGCTCCAATGAGCAAGTTTCCATGGGGAGACGAGATTTGTTCTTATTGGTGCCTCAGGAAACCACCATATGCTGGTATTGGAGACGAGGCCTCTGAGGACAGATGCCTGGAAACCAAAGCAATGGATCTGATTAGGGCCTAGGGGCCTGTCCGGTTCAATATTCTTCTCTGGGGACATCTGTTGTCTGAGTGGAGGTAGTTGCTCAGCTGGTTTGAGATCACCCCTGTTTGTCCTGGGCGGCCTACACTATTGGGATGGCCTCGGTGACTTTGGAGGTTTTTCCTCATTTGCAAGGTTGTGGCCAATGGAATGGGAAGAATTCCCTTGAAAGGGAAGCACAGTCCTGAGGTGTGGCTCCAGGGACCCAAGTGTGGAGCGTGTGTGGTCCAGTCCTGTGGGGACAGAAGTCTGAAAACACAAACTCAGCTTAGGTTTGGGGATGTATGTATGAAGGCTCGATCTACAGACCGTGAGAATTTTCCGGGCTATGAACAAAGGGCGAGTATGTGGCGCTTGCTCAGGGTTTTGTCTCTGGATTTTGTGTCAATGGTGGCCGTGGAATGTCGGGGTGTCCTCAAGGGCCATGGACAATTCTTTCTCTGGTGATTTGGCCTGATCCCAAGTGGTTGGGATCATTCTGTGGATAAGAAGAGTTCTTTCTGTATTTTTTTTTTTTTTACCTCAAGTGTCCCACCAAAGAGGGATTCCCGAGTAGAGCCCTGAGTAGGGGTGACTAGACATCTCGAACTCTGGTTGAGATTGGGGGACTAGGGGCTTGGCAAGCCCCATATGGGGGCTGTTGTTCCAGTCACTAAGAGGCTTTACATGAGGATAGGGCTCACGCTGAGGGTCACAATGTGTATTTGTGCACATTGTGGCCCTCAGGGATAGGTGGGGCCTCATTGTCCATGCTGCTTTCTCCTACAATGAACATTGGACAACATGCCAACCACTAGGTTTCTTGCCAAGGCGAAGGAGAAGTTCTGATTCTTGCATCACGTTCACTCCTGAGCAGTGAGTGGAGATAAGGTCTAGGTTCTGAAGGTGAAAACTGAGGTTGGGTAGAGATGATGGCCTAAAGCCATTGTGGGTGTGATATGCTCTGTGTATGGCCAGCTGTCTGGGTGTTGGACTGGAGGTCTGCCCTCAGGCTGTGTCAGAGAGGGCTTTAGTGCACAGGCTAGACTGTATAATTGGGGTATGGTCGAGTGGCATGCAGGTTGTTACTCATTTGGCGTTTCTGGTTAGCCCTATAGGGCAACATTTTTCTTCTGGAGGGCAGGCAGAGTGCTGCATTGTGTCTCCAGAATTGCCAAACTGGAGGGGTGTGGCCAGCATTGTGAGGAAGGAAGTCTGAAAACACAAGCTAGCATGAGTTTTGGGGCCAAGAGCATGGCAGGCCCACTCTGCAGAGGCTGAATCGAGATCTCCTGCAGGTGAGGTCAGGGCGATTATCAGATGTTGCCTCAAGCTGGAGTTTGTGTCCATGACGGCCCCTTCCTGAAGGGGGTGGGGGCGTCATGAGTCCAGGGAGGTTTCCCTACTCTGGGAGTTGTGAGCTGCTCCAAACTTCAAAGTTTCCTTCTTCAGGACAGTCGAGTACTATTGGATGGTTCCAGGATGCCCCATACAGAAAGACTCGAGAGCAGGGGCCTAAGCATGGATGCCGAGAAACGCCAACTCACCTTCCCATTGCCTGGTCGAGACAAGGCACGCTCAATCTGCGGGCTCTTGGGTGAGCTACCCAGAAGGCTGAGTTTAAATGGACTCTGCCGAGGATGAGTCATAATGTGGGTTGGTGGCCATGGAGACCTTGTAATGTGGCAGTAGTTAAGGGACTCTGCAGGATTCTCCAACCCGAAGGGCTTGACACATCTCTAACAAGGAAGCTTCCCATGTGGAGATGAGAGGTCTTCTGTCTGGTGCCTCAGGAAAGCCCCGTATGCTGGTCTTCGAACCCAGGCTTCTGAGGAGTGATACCTGGACACCAAAGCAAGAGTTCATAATAGGGCCTAGGGGCCTGTCTGGTTCAATCTTCTGTCTCTGCGGATATCTGTCTGTGTGTCTGCATGGAGGTAGTAGTTGCTCAGCTTGTGTCATAATGCCCCTATTTGTCCAGTGCGGCTTGCGGTAGTGGGATGTCCTTGGGGACCTTGAGGTTTCTACTATTTTGTAGACTTGTGGCCAATGGAATGGGCAGTTTCTTAGGAGAGAGCAGGCACAGTTCTGTGGTGTGGCTCCAGAGACCCCAGCCTGGAGGCTGTGTGGGCCATGGCTGTGCAGACAGACATCCAAAAACCCTAACTCAGCTCAGGTTTGGGGCCGAGGTTACGGCAGGCCTGATCTACAGTCCATGAGGGGAGCTCCTCTGGATATGAAAGAAGGGTGAGAGGGAGGCAGTCGCTCAGGCTTTTGTCTCTGGATGTTTTGTCCACAATGGCCGTTTAATGTAGGAGTTGCCTCATGGGTCGTAGAAGTCTCCCTCTCTGGTAGTTTGTCCAGCCCCCAAGAGTTTGGGGTCATTCTGTGGGAAGGGAAGTGTCCTGTTTTCTGCTTCATGTGTCCCCCCAGATGAGGGATTCTAGAGCATAGCAGTGGGTACTGACAACTGGAATACTCGCCCTCTGGTTAAGCCTGGGGGCCTATGGATATGACAAGCCCCATATGCAGGATCTTGGTCCAGCCACTGAGAGGCGTTACTTTAATACGGGACTCACGCTGCAGGTCACAATGCATGTCTGTGCCCTAGGCGGCCCTCAAGCACTGGCGTGGCTATTCGGACAATGCAGGTTTTCCCACATTGAACGTTGGACAACATGCCAACCACAAGGTTTCTGGCCATGGGGAAGGAGGAATTCTAATTTCTGCATCACGTTCACCCCTGGGCAGTGATTGGAGATAAGGTCTAGGTTCTGAAGCCTGAAAACCGAGGTTGGGAAGAGATGACGACCTACAGCCATAGCGGGTCCTATGTGTCCAGGTTGGGGCCAGCTGTCTGGGTGTCGTTTGGGATGTCTTGTCTCAGGCTGTGCCAGACAGGGCATTAGTATACAGGGTGGGCTGTATAATTGCTTTACAATCGAGTGGCATGCATTAGAAAATCATTTGGGGTTTCTTATTAGCAGCATAGGGCAAAGTTTTTCTTCTGGAGGGCAGCCAGAGTGCTGCATTGTGGCTTCGGAATTCCCAAACTGGAGGGCTTGTGGGACAGGAGAGTGAGGACGGAAGTCTGAGAACACAAGCTAGGCTTAGGTTTCGGGGCAAGGACATGGCAGGCACACTCTGCAGAGCTGAATTGAGATCTCATGCGTCTGAAGTCAGGTCGAGGTTCAGACTTTGGCTCAGGTTTGAGTTTCTGTCCATGTTGGCCCCTTCAGGAAGGGGGGGCATTATGAGGCCATGGGGGTTTTCCCACTATTGGAGTTGTGAGATGCTCCAAACCGCAAGGATTCCTTCTGTGGGACAATTAAGATTTGTTGGATGGCTCCAGGACGTCTTATAAGGTATTTTTCCAGAACAGGGTTCTAAGTATGGATGCCTGGGCAGCCAGCCTCACATTCCAATTGTCTCCTAGCAACAAGAAACGTTTGATCTGCTGGCTTGGGGTAGCAACAGAGGGGGCTGAGTTGAAATGGACTTTCCTGAGGATGGTCTTAATGTTGGTTTGAGTCCATGGAGACCTTGGTATGGGGCAGTGGCACCAGGGCCCTGAAGGATTCTCCTAACCAGAGGTTATGACAAAGCTCCAATGAGCAAGTTTCCATGGGGAGACGAGATTTGTTCTTATTGGTGCCTCAGGAAACCACCATATGCTGGTATTGGAGACGAGGCCTCTGAGGACAGATGCCTGGAAACCAAAGCAATGGATCTGATTAGGGCCTAGGGGCCTGTCCGGTTCAATATTCTTCTCTGGGGACATCTGTTGTCTGAGTGGAGGTAGTTGCTCAGCTGGTTTGAGATCACCCCTGTTTGTCCTGGGCGGCCTACACTATTGGGATGGCCTCGGTGACTTTGGAGGTTTTTCCTCATTTGCAAGGTTGTGGCCAATGGAATGGGAAGAATTCCCTTGAAAGGGAAGCACAGTCCTGAGGTGTGGCTCCAGGGACCCAAGTGTGGAGCGTGTGTGGTCCAGTCCTGTGGGGACAGAAGTCTGAAAACACAAACTCAGCTTAGGTTTGGGGATGTATGTATGAAGGCTCGATCTACAGACCGTGAGAATTTTCCGGGCTATGAACAAAGGGCGAGTATGTGGCGCTTGCTCAGGGTTTTGTCTCTGGATTTTGTGTCAATGGTGGCCGTGGAATGTCGGGGTGTCCTCAAGGGCCATGGACAATTCTTTCTCTGGTGATTTGGCCTGATCCCAAGTGGTTGGGATCATTCTGTGGATAAGAAGAGTTCTTTCTGTATTTTTTTTTTTTTTACCTCAAGTGTCCCACCAAAGAGGGATTCCCGAGTAGAGCCCTGAGTAGGGGTGACTAGACATCTCGAACTCTGGTTGAGATTGGGGGACTAGGGGCTTGGCAAGCCCCATATGGGGGCTGTTGTTCCAGTCACTAAGAGGCTTTACATGAGGATAGGGCTCACGCTGAGGGTCACAATGTGTATTTGTGCACATTGTGGCCCTCAGGGATAGGTGGGGCCTCATTGTCCATGCTGCTTTCTCCTACAATGAACATTGGACAACATGCCAACCACTAGGTTTCTTGCCAAGGCGAAGGAGAAGTTCTGATTCTTGCATCACGTTCACTCCTGAGCAGTGAGTGGAGATAAGGTCTAGGTTCTGAAGGTGAAAACTGAGGTTGGGTAGAGATGATGGCCTAAAGCCATTGTGGGTGTGATATGCTCTGTGTATGGCCAGCTGTCTGGGTGTTGGACTGGAGGTCTGCCCTCAGGCTGTGTCAGAGAGGGCTTTAGTGCACAGGCTAGACTGTATAATTGGGGTATGGTCGAGTGGCATGCAGGTTGTTACTCATTTGGCGTTTCTGGTTAGCCCTATAGGGCAACATTTTTCTTCTGGAGGGCAGGCAGAGTGCTGCATTGTGTCTCCAGAATTGCCAAACTGGAGGGGTGTGGCCAGCATTGTGAGGAAGGAAGTCTGAAAACACAAGCTAGCATGAGTTTTGGGGCCAAGAGCATGGCAGGCCCACTCTGCAGAGGCTGAATCGAGATCTCCTGCAGGTGAGGTCAGGGCGATTATCAGATGTTGCCTCAAGCTGGAGTTTGTGTCCATGACGGCCCCTTCCTGAAGGGGGTGGGGGCGTCATGAGTCCAGGGAGGTTTCCCTACTCTGGGAGTTGTGAGCTGCTCCAAACTTCAAAGTTTCCTTCTTCAGGACAGTCGAGTACTATTGGATGGTTCCAGGATGCCCCATACAGAAAGACTCGAGAGCAGGGGCCTAAGCATGGATGCCGAGAAACGCCAACTCACCTTCCCATTGCCTGGTCGAGACAAGGCACGCTCAATCTGCGGGCTCTTGGGTGAGCTACCCAGAAGGCTGAGTTTAAATGGACTCTGCCGAGGATGAGTCATAATGTGGGTTGGTGGCCATGGAGACCTTGTAATGTGGCAGTAGTTAAGGGACTCTGCAGGATTCTCCAACCCGAAGGGCTTGACACATCTCTAACAAGGAAGCTTCCCATGTGGAGATGAGAGGTCTTCTGTCTGGTGCCTCAGGAAAGCCCCGTATGCTGGTCTTCGAACCCAGGCTTCTGAGGAGTGATACCTGGACACCAAAGCAAGAGTTCATAATAGGGCCTAGGGGCCTGTCTGGTTCAATCTTCTGTCTCTGCGGATATCTGTCTGTGTGTCTGCATGGAGGTAGTAGTTGCTCAGCTTGTGTCATAATGCCCCTATTTGTCCAGTGCGGCTTGCGGTAGTGGGATGTCCTTGGGGACCTTGAGGTTTCTACTATTTTGTAGACTTGTGGCCAATGGAATGGGCAGTTTCTTAGGAGAGAGCAGGCACAGTTCTGTGGTGTGGCTCCAGAGACCCCAGCCTGGAGGCTGTGTGGGCCATGGCTGTGCAGACAGACATCCAAAAACCCTAACTCAGCTCAGGTTTGGGGCCGAGGTTACGGCAGGCCTGATCTACAGTCCATGAGGGGAGCTCCTCTGGATATGAAAGAAGGGTGAGAGGGAGGCAGTCGCTCAGGCTTTTGTCTCTGGATGTTTTGTCCACAATGGCCGTTTAATGTAGGAGTTGCCTCATGGGTCGTAGAAGTCTCCCTCTCTGGTAGTTTGTCCAGCCCCCAAGAGTTTGGGGTCATTCTGTGGGAAGGGAAGTGTCCTGTTTTCTGCTTCATGTGTCCCCCCAGATGAGGGATTCTAGAGCATAGCAGTGGGTACTGACAACTGGAATACTCGCCCTCTGGTTAAGCCTGGGGGCCTATGGATATGACAAGCCCCATATGCAGGATCTTGGTCCAGCCACTGAGAGGCGTTACTTTAATACGGGACTCACGCTGCAGGTCACAATGCATGTCTGTGCCCTAGGCGGCCCTCAAGCACTGGCGTGGCTATTCGGACAATGCAGGTTTTCCCACATTGAACGTTGGACAACATGCCAACCACAAGGTTTCTGGCCATGGGGAAGGAGGAATTCTAATTTCTGCATCACGTTCACCCCTGGGCAGTGATTGGAGATAAGGTCTAGGTTCTGAAGCCTGAAAACCGAGGTTGGGAAGAGATGACGACCTACAGCCATAGCGGGTCCTATGTGTCCAGGTTGGGGCCAGCTGTCTGGGTGTCGTTTGGGATGTCTTGTCTCAGGCTGTGCCAGACAGGGCATTAGTATACAGGGTGGGCTGTATAATTGCTTTACAATCGAGTGGCATGCATTAGAAAATCATTTGGGGTTTCTTATTAGCAGCATAGGGCAAAGTTTTTCTTCTGGAGGGCAGCCAGAGTGCTGCATTGTGGCTTCGGAATTCCCAAACTGGAGGGCTTGTGGGACAGGAGAGTGAGGACGGAAGTCTGAGAACACAAGCTAGGCTTAGGTTTCGGGGCAAGGACATGGCAGGCACACTCTGCAGAGCTGAATTGAGATCTCATGCGTCTGAAGTCAGGTCGAGGTTCAGACTTTGGCTCAGGTTTGAGTTTCTGTCCATGTTGGCCCCTTCAGGAAGGGGGGGCATTATGAGGCCATGGGGGTTTTCCCACTATTGGAGTTGTGAGATGCTCCAAACCGCAAGGATTCCTTCTGTGGGACAATTAAGATTTGTTGGATGGCTCCAGGACGTCTTATAAGGTATTTTTCCAGAACAGGGTTCTAAGTATGGATGCCTGGGCAGCCAGCCTCACATTCCAATTGTCTCCTAGCAACAAGAAACGTTTGATCTGCTGGCTTGGGGTAGCAACAGAGGGGGCTGAGTTGAAATGGACTTTCCTGAGGATGGTCTTAATGTTGGTTTGAGTCCATGGAGACCTTGGTATGGGGCAGTGGCACCAGGGCCCTGAAGGATTCTCCTAACCAGAGGTTATGACAAAGCTCCAATGAGCAAGTTTCCATGGGGAGACGAGATTTGTTCTTATTGGTGCCTCAGGAAACCACCATATGCTGGTATTGGAGACGAGGCCTCTGAGGACAGATGCCTGGAAACCAAAGCAATGGATCTGATTAGGGCCTAGGGGCCTGTCCGGTTCAATATTCTTCTCTGGGGACATCTGTTGTCTGAGTGGAGGTAGTTGCTCAGCTGGTTTGAGATCACCCCTGTTTGTCCTGGGCGGCCTACACTATTGGGATGGCCTCGGTGACTTTGGAGGTTTTTCCTCATTTGCAAGGTTGTGGCCAATGGAATGGGAAGAATTCCCTTGAAAGGGAAGCACAGTCCTGAGGTGTGGCTCCAGGGACCCAAGTGTGGAGCGTGTGTGGTCCAGTCCTGTGGGGACAGAAGTCTGAAAACACAAACTCAGCTTAGGTTTGGGGATGTATGTATGAAGGCTCGATCTACAGACCGTGAGAATTTTCCGGGCTATGAACAAAGGGCGAGTATGTGGCGCTTGCTCAGGGTTTTGTCTCTGGATTTTGTGTCAATGGTGGCCGTGGAATGTCGGGGTGTCCTCAAGGGCCATGGACAATTCTTTCTCTGGTGATTTGGCCTGATCCCAAGTGGTTGGGATCATTCTGTGGATAAGAAGAGTTCTTTCTGTATTTTTTTTTTTTTTACCTCAAGTGTCCCACCAAAGAGGGATTCCCGAGTAGAGCCCTGAGTAGGGGTGACTAGACATCTCGAACTCTGGTTGAGATTGGGGGACTAGGGGCTTGGCAAGCCCCATATGGGGGCTGTTGTTCCAGTCACTAAGAGGCTTTACATGAGGATAGGGCTCACGCTGAGGGTCACAATGTGTATTTGTGCACATTGTGGCCCTCAGGGATAGGTGGGGCCTCATTGTCCATGCTGCTTTCTCCTACAATGAACATTGGACAACATGCCAACCACTAGGTTTCTTGCCAAGGCGAAGGAGAAGTTCTGATTCTTGCATCACGTTCACTCCTGAGCAGTGAGTGGAGATAAGGTCTAGGTTCTGAAGGTGAAAACTGAGGTTGGGTAGAGATGATGGCCTAAAGCCATTGTGGGTGTGATATGCTCTGTGTATGGCCAGCTGTCTGGGTGTTGGACTGGAGGTCTGCCCTCAGGCTGTGTCAGAGAGGGCTTTAGTGCACAGGCTAGACTGTATAATTGGGGTATGGTCGAGTGGCATGCAGGTTGTTACTCATTTGGCGTTTCTGGTTAGCCCTATAGGGCAACATTTTTCTTCTGGAGGGCAGGCAGAGTGCTGCATTGTGTCTCCAGAATTGCCAAACTGGAGGGGTGTGGCCAGCATTGTGAGGAAGGAAGTCTGAAAACACAAGCTAGCATGAGTTTTGGGGCCAAGAGCATGGCAGGCCCACTCTGCAGAGGCTGAATCGAGATCTCCTGCAGGTGAGGTCAGGGCGATTATCAGATGTTGCCTCAAGCTGGAGTTTGTGTCCATGACGGCCCCTTCCTGAAGGGGGTGGGGGCGTCATGAGTCCAGGGAGGTTTCCCTACTCTGGGAGTTGTGAGCTGCTCCAAACTTCAAAGTTTCCTTCTTCAGGACAGTCGAGTACTATTGGATGGTTCCAGGATGCCCCATACAGAAAGACTCGAGAGCAGGGGCCTAAGCATGGATGCCGAGAAACGCCAACTCACCTTCCCATTGCCTGGTCGAGACAAGGCACGCTCAATCTGCGGGCTCTTGGGTGAGCTACCCAGAAGGCTGAGTTTAAATGGACTCTGCCGAGGATGAGTCATAATGTGGGTTGGTGGCCATGGAGACCTTGTAATGTGGCAGTAGTTAAGGGACTCTGCAGGATTCTCCAACCCGAAGGGCTTGACATATCTCTAACAAGGAAGCTTCCCATGTGGAGATGAGAGGTCTTCTGTCTGGTGCCTCAGGAAAGCCCCGTATGCTGGTCTTCGAACCCAGGCTTCTGAGGAGTGATACCTGGACACCAAAGCAAGAGTTCATAATAGGGCCTAGGGGCCTGTCTGGTTCAATCTTCTGTCTCTGCGGATATCTGTCTGTGTGTCTGCATGGAGGTAGTAGTTGCTCAGCTTGTGTCATAATGCCCCTATTTGTCCAGTGCGGCTTGCGGTAGTGGGATGTCCTTGGGGACCTTGAGGTTTCTACTATTTTGTAGACTTGTGGCCAATGGAATGGGCAGTTTCTTAGGAGAGAGCAGGCACAGTTCTGTGGTGTGGCTCCAGAGACCCCAGCCTGGAGGCTGTGTGGGCCATGGCTGTGCAGACAGACATCCAAAAACCCTAACTCAGCTCAGGTTTGGGGCCGAGGTTACGGCAGGCCTGATCTACAGTCCATGAGGGGAGCTCCTCTGGATATGAAAGAAGGGTGAGAGGGAGGCAGTCGCTCAGGCTTTTGTCTCTGGATGTTTTGTCCACAATGGCCGTTTAATGTAGGAGTTGCCTCATGGGTCGTAGAAGTCTCCCTCTCTGGTAGTTTGTCCAGCCCCCAAGAGTTTGGGGTCATTCTGTGGGAAGGGAAGTGTCCTGTTTTCTGCTTCATGTGTCCCCCCAGTAGAGGGATTCTAGAGCATAGCAGTGGGTACTGACAACTGGAATACTCGCCCTCTGGTTAAGCCTGGGGGCCTATGGATATGACAAGCCCCATATGCAGGATCTTGGTCCAGCCACTGAGAGGCGTTACTTTAATACGGGACTCACGCTGCAGGTCACAATGCATGTCTGTGCCCTAGGCGGCCCTCAAGCACTGGCGTGGCTATTCGGACAATGCAGGTTTTCCCACATTGAACGTTGGACAACATGCCAACCACAAGGTTTCTGGCCATGGGGAAGGAGGAATTCTAATTTCTGCATCACGTTCACCCCTGGGCAGTGATTGGAGATAAGGTCTAGGTTCTGAAGCCTGAAAACCGAGGTTGGGAAGAGATGACGACCTACAGCCATAGCGGGTCCTATGTGTCCAGGTTGGGGCCAGCTGTCTGGGTGTCGTTTGGGATGTCTTGTCTCAGGCTGTGCCAGACAGGGCATTAGTATACAGGGTGGGCTGTATAATTGCTTTACAATCGAGTGGCATGCATTAGAAAATCATTTGGGGTTTCTTATTAGCAGCATAGGGCAAAGTTTTTCTTCTGGAGGGCAGCCAGAGTGCTGCATTGTGGCTTCGGAATTCCCAAACTGGAGGGCTTGTGGGACAGGAGAGTGAGGACGGAAGTCTGAGAACACAAGCTAGGCTTAGGTTTCGGGGCAAGGACATGGCAGGCACACTCTGCAGAGCTGAATTGAGATCTCATGCGTCTGAAGTCAGGTCGAGGTTCAGACTTTGGCTCAGGTTTGAGTTTCTGTCCATGTTGGCCCCTTCAGGAAGGGGGGGCATTATGAGGCCATGGGGGTTTTCCCACTATTGGAGTTGTGAGATGCTCCAAACCGCAAGGATTCCTTCTGTGGGACAATTAAGATTTGTTGGATGGCTCCAGGACGTCTTATAAGGTATTTTTCCAGAACAGGGTTCTAAGTATGGATGCCTGGGCAGCCAGCCTCACATTCCAATTGTCTCCTAGCAACAAGAAACGTTTGATCTGCTGGCTTGGGGTAGCAACAGAGGGGGCTGAGTTGAAATGGACTTTCCTGAGGATGGTCTTAATGTTGGTTTGAGTCCATGGAGACCTTGGTATGGGGCAGTGGCACCAGGGCCCTGAAGGATTCTCCTAACCAGAGGTTATGACAAAGCTCCAATGAGCAAGTTTCCATGGGGAGACGAGATTTGTTCTTATTGGTGCCTCAGGAAACCACCATATGCTGGTATTGGAGACGAGGCCTCTGAGGACAGATGCCTGGAAACCAAAGCAATGGATCTGATTAGGGCCTAGGGGCCTGTCCGGTTCAATATTCTTCTCTGGGGACATCTGTTGTCTGAGTGGAGGTAGTTGCTCAGCTGGTTTGAGATCACCCCTGTTTGTCCTGGGCGGCCTACACTATTGGGATGGCCTCGGTGACTTTGGAGGTTTTTCCTCATTTGCAAGGTTGTGGCCAATGGAATGGGAAGAATTCCCTTGAAAGGGAAGCACAGTCCTGAGGTGTGGCTCCAGGGACCCAAGTGTGGAGCGTGTGTGGTCCAGTCCTGTGGGGACAGAAGTCTGAAAACACAAACTCAGCTTAGGTTTGGGGATGTATGTATGAAGGCTCGATCTACAGACCGTGAGAATTTTCCGGGCTATGAACAAAGGGCGAGTATGTGGCGCTTGCTCAGGGTTTTGTCTCTGGATTTTGTGTCAATGGTGGCCGTGGAATGTCGGGGTGTCCTCAAGGGCCATGGACAATTCTTTCTCTGGTGATTTGGCCTGATCCCAAGTGGTTGGGATCATTCTGTGGATAAGAAGAGTTCTTTCTGTATTTTTTTTTTTTTTTACCTCAAGTGTCCCACCAAAGAGGGATTCCCGAGTAGAGCCCTGAGTAGGGGTGACTAGACATCTCGAACTCTGGTTGAGATTGGGGGACTAGGGGCTTGGCAAGCCCCATATGGGGGCTGTTGTTCCAGTCACTAAGAGGCTTTACATGAGGATAGGGCTCACGCTGAGGGTCACAATGTGTATTTGTGCACATTGTGGCCCTCAGGGATAGGTGGGGCCTCATTGTCCATGCTGCTTTCTCCTACAATGAACATTGGACAACATGCCAACCACTAGGTTTCTTGCCAAGGCGAAGGAGAAGTTCTGATTCTTGCATCACGTTCACTCCTGAGCAGTGAGTGGAGATAAGGTCTAGGTTCTGAAGGTGAAAACTGAGGTTGGGTAGAGATGATGGCCTAAAGCCATTGTGGGTGTGATATGCTCTGTGTATGGCCAGCTGTCTGGGTGTTGGACTGGAGGTCTGCCCTCAGGCTGTGTCAGAGAGGGCTTTAGTGCACAGGCTAGACTGTATAATTGGGGTATGGTCGAGTGGCATGCAGGTTGTTACTCATTTGGCGTTTCTGGTTAGCCCTATAGGGCAACATTTTTCTTCTGGAGGGCAGGCAGAGTGCTGCATTGTGTCTCCAGAATTGCCAAACTGGAGGGGTGTGGCCAGCATTGTGAGGAAGGAAGTCTGAAAACACAAGCTAGCATGAGTTTTGGGGCCAAGAGCATGGCAGGCCCACTCTGCAGAGGCTGAATCGAGATCTCCTGCAGGTGAGGTCAGGGCGATTATCAGATGTTGCCTCAAGCTGGAGTTTGTGTCCATGACGGCCCCTTCCTGAAGGGGGTGGGGGCGTCATGAGTCCAGGGAGGTTTCCCTACTCCGGGAGTTGTGAGCTGCTCCAAACTTCAAAGTTTCCTTCTTCAGGACAGTCGAGTACTATTGGATGGTTCCAGGATGCCCCATACAGAAAGACTCGAGAGCAGGGGCCTAAGCATGGATGCCGAGAAACGCCAACTCACCTTCCCATTGCCTGGTCGAGACAAGGCACGCTCAATCTGCGGGCTCTTGGGTGAGCTACCCAGAAGGCTGAGTTTAAATGGACTCTGCCGAGGATGAGTCATAATGTGGGTTGGTGGCCATGGAGACCTTGTAATGTGGCAGTAGTTAAGGGACTCTGCAGGATTCTCCAACCCGAAGGGCTTGACATATCTCTAACAAGGAAGCTTCCCATGTGGAGATGAGAGGTCTTCTGTCTGGTGCCTCAGGAAAGCCCCATATGCTGGTCTTCGAACCCAGGCCTCTGAGGAGTGATACCTGGACACCAAAGCAAGAGTTCATAATAGGGCCTAGGGGCCTGTCTGGTTCAATCTTCTGTCTCTGCGGATATCTGTCTGTGTGTCTGCATGGAGGTAGTAGTTGCTCAGCTTGTGTCATAATGCCCCTATTTGTCCAGTGTGGCTTGCGGTAGTGGGATGTCCTTGGGGACCTTGAGGTTTCTACTATTTTGTAGAGTTATGGCCAATGGAATGGGCAGTTTCTTAGGAGAGAGCAGGCACAGTTCTGTGGTGTGGCTCCAGAGACCCCAGCCTGGAGGCTGTGTGGGCCATGGCTGTGCAGACAGACATCCAAAAACCCTAACTCAGCTCAGGTTTGGGGCCGAGGTTACGGCAGGCCTGAACTACAGTCCATGAGGGGAGCTCCTCTGGATATGAAAGAAGGGTGAGAGGGAGGCAGTCGCTCAGGCTTTTGTCTCTGGATGTTTTGTCCACAATGGCCGTTTAATGTAGGAGTTGCCTCATGGGTCGTAGAAGTCTCCCTCTCTGGTAGTTTGTCCAGCCCCCAAGAGTTTGGGGTCATTCTGTGGGAAGGGAAGTGTCCTGTTTTCTGCTTCATGTGTCCCCCCAGATGAGGGATTCTAGAGCATAGCAGTGGGTACTGACAACTGGAATACTCGCCCTCTGGTTAAGCCTGGGGGCCTATGGATATGACAAGCCCCATATGCAGGATCTTGGTCCAGCCACTGAGAGGCGTTACTTTAATACGGGACTCACGCTGCAGGTCACAATGCATGTCTGTGCCCTAGGCGGCCCTCAAGCACTGGCGTGGCTATTCGGACAATGCAGGTTTTCCCACATTGAACGTTGGACAACATGCCAACCACAAGGTTTCTGGCCATGGGGAAGGAGGAATTCTAATTTCTGCATCACGTTCACCCCTGGGCAGTGATTGGAGATAAGGTCTAGGTTCTGAAGCCTGAAAACCGAGGTTGGGAAGAGATGACGACCTACAGCCATAGCGGGTCCTATGTGTCCAGGTTGGGGCCAGCTGTCTGGGTGTCGTTTGGGATGTCTTGTCTCAGGCTGTGCCAGACAGGGCATTAGTATACAGGGTGGGCTGTATAATTGCTTTACAATCGAGTGGCATGCATTAGAAAATCATTTGGGGTTTCTTATTAGCAGCATAGGGCAAAGTTTTTCTTCTGGAGGGCAGCCAGAGTGCTGCATTGTGGCTTCGGAATTCCCAAACTGGAGGGCTTGTGGGACAGGAGAGTGAGGACGGAAGTCTGAGAACACAAGCTAGGCTTAGGTTTCGGGGCAAGGACATGGCAGGCACACTCTGCAGAGCTGAATTGAGATCTCATGCGTCTGAAGTCAGGTCGAGGTTCAGACTTTGGCTCAGGTTTGAGTTTCTGTCCATGTTGGCCCCTTCAGGAAGGGGGGGCATTATGAGGCCATGGGGGTTTTCCCACTATTGGAGTTGTGAGATGCTCCAAACCGCAAGGATTCCTTCTGTGGGACAATTAAGATTTGTTGGATGGCTCCAGGACGTCTTATAAGGTATTTTTCCAGAACAGGGTTCTAAGTATGGATGCCTGGGCAGCCAGCCTCACATTCCAATTGTCTCCTAGCAACAAGAAACGTTTGATCTGCTGGCTTGGGGTAGCAACAGAGGGGGCTGAGTTGAAATGGACTTTCCTGAGGATGGTCTTAATGTTGGTTTGAGTCCATGGAGACCTTGGTATGGGGCAGTGGCACCAGGGCCCTGAAGGATTCTCCTAACCAGAGGTTATGACAAAGCTCCAATGAGCAAGTTTCCATGGGGAGACGAGATTTGTTCTTATTGGTGCCTCAGGAAACCACCATATGCTGGTATTGGAGACGAGGCCTCTGAGGACAGATGCCTGGAAACCAAAGCAATGGATCTGATTAGGGCCTAGGGGCCTGTCCGGTTCAATATTCTTCTCTGGGGACATCTGTTGTCTGAGTGGAGGTAGTTGCTCAGCTGGTTTGAGATCACCCCTGTTTGTCCTGGGCGGCCTACACTATTGGGATGGCCTCGGTGACTTTGGAGGTTTTTCCTCATTTGCAAGGTTGTGGCCAATGGAATGGGAAGAATTCCCTTGAAAGGGAAGCACAGTCCTGAGGTGTGGCTCCAGGGACCCAAGTGTGGAGCGTGTGTGGTCCAGTCCTGTGGGGACAGAAGTCTGAAAACACAAACTCAGCTTAGGTTTGGGGATGTATGTATGAAGGCTCGATCTACAGACCGTGAGAATTTTCCGGGCTATGAACAAAGGGCGAGTATGTGGCGCTTGCTCAGGGTTTTGTCTCTGGATTTTGTGTCAATGGTGGCCGTGGAATGTCGGGGTGTCCTCAAGGGCCATGGACAATTCTTTCTCTGGTGATTTGGCCTGATCCCAAGTGGTTGGGATCATTCTGTGGATAAGAAGAGTTCTTTCTGTATTTTTTTTTTTTTTTACCTCAAGTGTCCCACCAAAGAGGGATTCCCGAGTAGAGCCCTGAGTAGGGGTGACTAGACATCTCGAACTCTGGTTGAGATTGGGGGACTAGGGGCTTGGCAAGCCCCATATGGGGGCTGTTGTTCCAGTCACTAAGAGGCTTTACATGAGGATAGGGCTCACGCTGAGGGTCACAATGTGTATTTGTGCACATTGTGGCCCTCAGGGATAGGTGGGGCCTCATTGTCCATGCTGCTTTCTCCTACAATGAACATTGGACAACATGCCAACCACTAGGTTTCTTGCCAAGGCGAAGGAGAAGTTCTGATTCTTGCATCACGTTCACTCCTGAGCAGTGAGTGGAGATAAGGTCTAGGTTCTGAAGGTGAAAACTGAGGTTGGGTAGAGATGATGGCCTAAAGCCATTGTGGGTGTGATATGCTCTGTGTATGGCCAGCTGTCTGGGTGTTGGACTGGAGGTCTGCCCTCAGGCTGTGTCAGAGAGGGCTTTAGTGCACAGGCTAGACTGTATAATTGGGGTATGGTCGAGTGGCATGCAGGTTGTTACTCATTTGGCGTTTCTGGTTAGCCCTATAGGGCAACATTTTTCTTCTGGAGGGCAGGCAGAGTGCTGCATTGTGTCTCCAGAATTGCCAAACTGGAGGGGTGTGGCCAGCATTGTGAGGAAGGAAGTCTGAAAACACAAGCTAGCATGAGTTTTGGGGCCAAGAGCATGGCAGGCCCACTCTGCAGAGGCTGAATCGAGATCTCCTGCAGGTGAGGTCAGGGCGATTATCAGATGTTGCCTCAAGCTGGAGTTTGTGTCCATGACGGCCCCTTCCTGAAGGGGGTGGGGGCGTCATGAGTCCAGGGAGGTTTCCCTACTCCGGGAGTTGTGAGCTGCTCCAAACTTCAAAGTTTCCTTCTTCAGGACAGTCGAGTACTATTGGATGGTTCCAGGATGCCCCATACAGAAAGACTCGAGAGCAGGGGCCTAAGCATGGATGCCGAGAAACGCCAACTCACCTTCCCATTGCCTGGTCGAGACAAGGCACGCTCAATCTGCGGGCTCTTGGGTGAGCTACCCAGAAGGCTGAGTTTAAATGGACTCTGCCGAGGATGAGTCATAATGTGGGTTGGTGGCCATGGAGACCTTGTAATGTGGCAGTAGTTAAGGGACTCTGCAGGATTCTCCAACCCGAAGGGCTTGACATATCTCTAACAAGGAAGCTTCCCATGTGGAGATGAGAGGTCTTCTGTCTGGTGCCTCAGGAAAGCCCCATATGCTGGTCTTCGAACCCAGGCCTCTGAGGAGTGATACCTGGACACCAAAGCAAGAGTTCATAATAGGGCCTAGGGGCCTGTCTGGTTCAATCATCTGTCTCTGCGGATATCTGTCTGTGTGTCTGCATGGAGGTAGTAGTTGCTCAGCTTGTGTCATAATGCCCCTATTTGTCCAGTGTGGCTTGCGGTAGTGGGATGTCCTTGGGGACCTTGAGGTTTCTACTATTTTGTAGAGTTATGGCCAATGGAATGGGCAGTTTCTTAGGAGAGAGCAGGCACAGTTCTGTGGTGTGGCTCCAGAGACCCCAGCCTGGAGGCTGTGTGGGCCATGGCTGTGCAGACAGACATCCAAAAACCCTAACTCAGCTCAGGTTTGGGGCCGAGGTTACGGCAGGCCTGAACTACAGTCCATGAGGGGAGCTCCTCTGGATATGAAAGAAGGGTGAGAGGGAGGCAGTCGCTCAGGCTTTTGTCTCTGGATGTTTTGTCCACAATGGCCGTTTAATGTAGGAGTTGCCTCATGGGTCGTAGAAGTCTCCCTCTCTGGTAGTTTGTCCAGCCCCCAAGAGTTTGGGGTCATTCTGTGGGAAGGGAAGTGTCCTGTTTTCTGCTTCATGTGTCCCCCCAGATGAGGGATTCTAGAGCATAGCAGTGGGTACTGACAACTGGAATACTCGCCCTCTGGTTAAGCCTGGGGGCCTATGGATATGACAAGCCCCATATGCAGGATCTTGGTCCAGCCACTGAGAGGCGTTACTTTAATACGGGACTCACGCTGCAGGTCACAATGCATGTCTGTGCCCTAGGCGGCCCTCAAGCACTGGCGTGGCTATTCGGACAATGCAGGTTTTCCCACATTGAACGTTGGACAACATGCCAACCACAAGGTTTCTGGCCATGGGGAAGGAGGAATTCTAATTTCTGCATCACGTTCACCCCTGGGCAGTGATTGGAGATAAGGTCTAGGTTCTGAAGCCTGAAAACCGAGGTTGGGAAGAGATGACGACCTACAGCCATTGCGGGTCCTATGTGTCCAGGTTGGGGCCAGCTGTCTGGGTGTCGTTTGGGATGTCTTGTCTCAGGCTGTGCCAGACAGGGCATTAGTATACAGGGTGGGCTGTATAATTGCTTTACAATCGAGTGGCATGCATTAGAAAATCATTTGGGGTTTCTTATTAGCAGCATAGGGCAAAGTTTTTCTTCTGGAGGGCAGCCAGAGTGCTGCATTGTGGCTTCGGAATTCCCAAACTGGAGGGCTTGTGGGACAGGAGAGTGAGGACGGAAGTCTGAGAACACAAGCTAGGCTTAGGTTTCGGGGCAAGGACATGGCAGGCACACTCTGCAGAGCTGAATTGAGATCTCATGCGTCTGAAGTCAGGTCGAGGTTCAGACTTTGGCTCAGGTTTGAGTTTCTGTCCATGTTGGCCCCTTCAGGAAGGGGGGGCATTATGAGGCCATGGGGGTTTTCCCACTATTGGAGTTGTGAGATGCTCCAAACCGCAAGGATTCCTTCTGTGGGACAATTAAGATTTGTTGGATGGCTCCAGGACGTCTTATAAGGTATTTTTCCAGAACAGGGTTCTAAGTATGGATGCCTGGGCAGCCAGCCTCACATTCCAATTGTCTCCTAGCAACAAGAAACGTTTGATCTGCTGGCTTGGGGTAGCAACAGAGGGGGCTGAGTTGAAATGGACTTTCCTGAGGATGGTCTTAATGTTGGTTTGAGTCCATGGAGACCTTGGTATGGGGCAGTGGCACCAGGGCCCTGAAGGATTCTCCTAACCAGAGGTTATGACAAAGCTCCAATGAGCAAGTTTCCATGGGGAGACGAGATTTGTTCTTATTGGTGCCTCAGGAAACCACCATATGCTGGTATTGGAGACGAGGCTCTGAGGACAGATGCCTGGAAACCAAAGCAATGGATCTGATTAGGGCCTAGGGGCCTGTCCGGTTCAATATTCTTCTCTGGGGACATCTGTTGTCTGAGTGGAGGTAGTTGCTCAGCTGGTTTGAGATCACCCCTGTTTGTCCTGGGCGGCCTACACTATTGGGATGGCCTCGGTGACTTTGGAGGTTTTTCCTCATTTGCAAGGTTGTGGCCAATGGAATGGGAAGAATTCCCTTGAAAGGGAAGCACAGTCCTGAGGTGTGGCTCCAGGGACCCAAGTGTGGAGCGTGTGTGGTCCAGTCCTGTGGGGACAGAAGTCTGAAAACACAAACTCAGCTTAGGTTTGGGGATGTATGTATGAAGGCTCGATCTACAGACCGTGAGAATTTTCCGGGCTATGAACAAAGGGCGAGTATGTGGCGCTTGCTCAGGGTTTTGTCTCTGGATTTTGTGTCAATGGTGGCCGTGGAATGTCGGGGTATCCTCAAGGGCCATGGACAATTCTTTCTCTGGTGATTTGGCCTGATCCCAAGTGGTTGGGATCATTCTGTGGATAAGAAGAGTTCTTTCTGTATTTTTTTTTTTTACCTCAAGTGTTCCACCAAAGAGGGATTCCCGAGTAGAGCCCTGAGTAGGGGTGACTAGACATCTCGAACTCTGGTTGAGATTGGGGGACTAGGGGCTTGGCAAGCCCCATATGGGGGCTGTTGTTCCAGTCACTAAGAGGCTTTACATGAGGATAGGGCTCACGCTGAGGGTCACAATGTGTATTTGTGCACATTGTGGCCCTCAGGGATAGGTGGGGCCTCATTGTCCATGCTGCTTTCTCCTACAATGAACATTGGACAACATGCCAACCACTAGGTTTCTTGCCAAGGCGAAGGAGAAGTTCTGATTCTTGCATCACGTTCACTCCTGAGCAGTGAGTGGAGATAAGGTCTAGGTTCTGAAAGTGAAAACTGAGGTTGGGTAGAGATGATGGCCTAAAGCCATTGTGGGTGTGATATGCTCTGTGTACGGCCAGCTGTCTGGGTGTTGGACTGGAGGTCTGCCCTCAGGCTGTGTCAGAGAGGGCTTTAGTGCACAGGCTAGACTGTATAATTGGGGTATGGTCGAGTGGCATGCAGGTTGTTACTCATTTGGCGTTTCTGGTTAGCCCTATAGGGCAACATTTTTCTTCTGGAGGGCAGGCAGAGTGCTGCATTGTGTCTCCAGAATTGCCAAACTGGAGGGGTGTGGCCAGCATTGTGAGGAAGGAAGTCTGAAAACACAAGCTAGCACGAGTTTTGGAGCCAAGAGCATGGCAGGCCCACTCTGCAAAGGCTGAATCGAGATCTCCTGCAGGTGAGGTCAGGGCGATTATCAGATGTTGCCTCAAGCTGGAGTTTGTGTCCATGACGGCCCCTTCCTGAAGGGGGTGGGGGCGTCATGAGTCCAGGGAGGTTTCCCTAATCTGGGAGTTGTGAGCTGCTCCAAACTTCAAAGTTTCCTTCTTCAGGACAGTCGAGTACTATTGGATGGTTCCAGGATGCCCCATACAGAAAGACTCGAGAGCAGGGGCCTAAGCATGGATGCCGAGAAACGCCAACTCACCTTCCCATTGCCTGGTCGAGACAAGGCACGCTCAATCTGCGGGCTCTTGGGTGAGCTACCCAGAAGGCTGAGTTTAAATGGACTCTGCCGAGGATGAGTCATAATGTGGGTTGGTGGCCATGGAGACCTTGTAATGTGGCAGTAGTTAAGGGACTCTGCAGGATTCTCCAACCCGAAGGGCTTGACACATCTCTAACAAGGAATCTTCCCATGTGGAGATGAGAGGTCTTCTGTCTGGTGCCTCAGGAAAGCCCCGTATGCTGGTCTTCGAACCCAGGCTTCTGAGGAGTGATACCTGGACACCAAAGCAAGAGTTCATAATAGGGCCTAGGGGCCTGTCTGGTTCAATCTTCTGTCTCTGCGGATATCTGTCTGTGTGTCTGCATGGAGGTAGTAGTTGCTCAGCTTGTGTCATAATGCCCCTATTTGTCCAGTGCGGCTTGCGGTAGTGGGATGTCCTTGGGGACCTTGAGGTTTCTACTATTTTGTAGACTTGTGGCCAATGGAATGGGCAGTTTCTTAGGAGAGAGCAGGCACAGTTCTGTGGTGTGGCTCCAGAGACCCCAGCCTGGAGGCTGTGTGGGCCATGGCTGTGCAGACAGACATCCAAAAACCCTAACTCAGCTCAGGTTTGGGGCCGAGGTTATGGCAGGCCTGATCTACAGTCCATGAGGGGAGCTCCTCTGGATATGAAAGAAGGGTGAGAGGGAGGCAGTCGCTCAGGCTTTTGTCTCTGGATGTTTTGTCCACAATGGCCGTTTAATGTAGGAGTTGCCTCATGGGTCGTAGAAGTCTCCCTCTCTGGTAGTTTGTCCAGCCCCCAAGAGTTTGGGGTCATTCTGTGGGAAGGGAAGTGTCCTGTTTTCTGCTTCATGTGTCCCCCCAGTAGAGGGATTCTAGAGCATAGCAGTGGGTACTGACAACTGGAATACTCGCCCTCTGGTTAAGCCTGGGGGCCTATGGATATGACAAGCCCCATATGCAGGATCTTGGTCCAGCCACTGAGAGGCGTTACTTTAATACGGGACTCACGCTGCAGGTCACAATGCATGTCTGTGCCCTAGGCGGCCCTCAAGCACTGGCGTGGCTATTCGGACAATGCAGGTTTTCCCACATTGAACGTTGGACAACATGCCAACCACAAGGTTTCTGGCCATGGGGAAGGAGGAATTCTAATTTCTGCATCACGTTCACCCCTGGGCAGTGATTGGAGATAAGGTCTAGGTTCTGAAGCCTGAAAACCGAGGTTGGGAAGAGATGACGACCTACAGCCATAGCGGGTCCTATGTGTCCAGGTTGGGGCCAGCTGTCTGGGTGTCGTTTGGGATGTCTTGTCTCAGGCTGTGCCAGACAGGGCATTAGTATACAGGGTGGGCTGTATAATTGCTTTACAATCGAGTGGCATGCATTAGAAAATCATTTGGGGTTTCTTATTAGCAGCATAGGGCAAAGTTTTTCTTCTGGAGGGCAGCCAGAGTGCTGCATTGTGGCTTCGGAATTCCCAAACTGGAGGGCTTGTGGGACAGGAGAGTGAGGACGGAAGTCTGAGAACACAAGCTAGGCTTAGGTTTCGGGGCAAGGACATGGCAGGCACACTCTGCAGAGCTGAATTGAGATCTCATGCGTCTGAAGTCAGGTCGAGGTTCAGACTTTGGCTCAGGTTTGAGTTTCTGTCCATGTTGGCCCCTTCAGGAAGGGGGGGCATTATGAGGCCATGGGGGTTTTCCCACTATTGGAGTTGTGAGATGCTCCAAACCGCAAGGATTCCTTCTGTGGGACAATTAAGATTTGTTGGATGGCTCCAGGACGTCTTATAAGGTATTTTTCCAGAACAGGGTTCTAAGTATGGATGCCTGGGCAGCCAGCCTCACATTCCAATTGTCTCCTAGCAACAAGAAACGTTTGATCTGCTGGCTTGGGGTAGCAACAGAGGGGGCTGAGTTGAAATGGACTTTCCTGAGGATGGTCTTAATGTTGGTTTGAGTCCATGGAGACCTTGGTATGGGGCAGTGGCACCAGGGCCCTGAAGGATTCTCCTAACCAGAGGTTATGACAAAGCTCCAATGAGCAAGTTTCCATGGGGAGACGAGATTTGTTCTTATTGGTGCCTCAGGAAACCACCATATGCTGGTATTGGAGACGAGGCCTCTGAGGACAGATGCCTGGAAACCAAAGCAATGGATCTGATTAGGGCCTAGGGGCCTGTCCGGTTCAATATTCTTCTCTGGGGACATCTGTTGTCTGAGTGGAGGTAGTTGCTCAGCTGGTTTGAGATCACCCCTGTTTGTCCTGGGCGGCCTACACTATTGGGATGGCCTCGGTGACTTTGGAGGTTTTTCCTCATTTGCAAGGTTGTGGCCAATGGAATGGGAAGAATTCCCTTGAAAGGGAAGCACAGTCCTGAGGTGTGGCTCCAGGGACCCAAGTGTGGAGCGTGTGTGGTCCAGTCCTGTGGGGACAGAAGTCTGAAAACACAAACTCAGCTTAGGTTTGGGGATGTATGTATGAAGGCTCGATCTACAGACCGTGAGAATTTTCCGGGCTATGAACAAAGGGCGAGTATGTGGCGCTTGCTCAGGGTTTTGTCTCTGGATTTTGTGTCAATGGTGGCCGTGGAATGTCGGGGTGTCCTCAAGGGCCATGGACAATTCTTTCTCTGGTGATTTGGCCTGATCCCAAGTGGTTGGGATCATTCTGTGGATAAGAAGAGTTCTTTCTGTATTTTTTTTTTTTTTACCTCAAGTGTCCCACCAAAGAGGGATTCCCGAGTAGAGCCCTGAGTAGGGGTGACTAGACATCTCGAACTCTGGTTGAGATTGGGGGACTAGGGGCTTGGCAAGCCCCATATGGGGGCTGTTGTTCCAGTCACTAAGAGGCTTTACATGAGGATAGGGCTCACGCTGAGGGTCACAATGTGTATTTGTGCACATTGTGGCCCTCAGGGATAGGTGGGGCCTCATTGTCCATGCTGCTTTCTCCTACAATGAACATTGGACAACATGCCAACCACTAGGTTTCTTGCCAAGGCGAAGGAGAAGTTCTGATTCTTGCATCACGTTCACTCCTGAGCAGTGAGTGGAGATAAGGTCTAGGTTCTGAAAGTGAAAACTGAGGTTGGGTAGAGATGATGGCCTAAAGCCATTGTGGGTGTGATATGCTCTGTGTACGGCCAGCTGTCTGGGTGTTGGACTGGAGGTCTGCCCTCAGGCTGTGTCAGAGAGGGCTTTAGTGCACAGGCTAGACTGTATAATTGGGGTATGGTCGAGTGGCATGCAGGTTGTTACTCATTTGGCGTTTCTGGTTAGCCCTATAGGGCAACATTTTTCTTCTGGAGGGCAGGCAGAGTGCTGCATTGTGTCTCCAGAATTGCCAAACTGGAGGGGTGTGGCCAGCATTGTGAGGAAGGAAGTCTGAAAACACAAGCTAGCACGAGTTTTGGGGCCAAGAGCATGGTAGGCCCACTCTGCAAAGGCTGAATCGAGATCTCCTGCAGGTGAGGTCAGGGCGATTATCAGATGTTGCCTCAAGCTGGAGTTTGTGTCCATGACGGCCCCTTCCTGAAGGGGGTGGGGGCGTCATGAGTCCAGGGAGGTTTCCCTACTCTGGGAGTTGTGAGCTGCTCCAAACTTCAAAGTTTCCTTCTTCAGGACAGTCGAGTACTATTGGATGGTTCCAGGATGCCCCATACAGAAAGACTCGAGAGCAGGGGCCTAAGCATGGATGCCGAGAAACGCCAACTCACCTTCCCATTGCCTGGTCGAGACAAGGCACGCTCAATCTGCGGGCTCTTGGGTGAGCTACCCAGAAGGCTGAGTTTAAATGGACTCTGCCGAGGATGAGTCATAATGTGGGTTGGTGGCCATGGAGACCTTGTAATGTGGCAGTAGTTAAGGGACTCTGCAGGATTCTCCAACCCGAAGGGCTTGACACATCTCTAACAAGGAATCTTCCCATGTGGAGATGAGAGGTCTTCTGTCTGGTGCCTCAGGAAAGCCCCGTATGCTGGTCTTCGAACCCAGGCTTCTGAGGAGTGATACCTGGACACCAAAGCAAGAGTTCATAATAGGGCCTAGGGGCCTGTCTGGTTCAATCTTCTGTCTCTGCGGATATCTGTCTGTGTGTCTGCATGGAGGTAGTAGTTGCTCAGCTTGTGTCATAATGCCCCTATTTGTCCAGTGCGGCTTGCGGTAGTGGGATGTCCTTGGGGACCTTGAGGTTTCTACTATTTTGTAGACTTGTGGCCAATGGAATGGGCAGTTTCTTAGGAGAGAGCAGGCACAGTTCTGTGGTGTGGCTCCAGAGACCCCAGCCTGGAGGCTGTGTGGGCCATGGCTGTGCAGACAGACATCCAAAAACCCTAACTCAGCTCAGGTTTGGGGCCGAGGTTACGGCAGGCCTGATCTACAGTCCATGAGGGGAGCTCCTCTGGATATGAAAGAAGGGTGAGAGGGAGGCAGTCGCTCAGGCTTTTGTCTCTGGATGTTTTGTCCACAATGGCCGTTTAATGTAGGAGTTGCCTCATGGGTCGTAGAAGTCTCCCTCTCTGGTAGTTTGTCCAGCCTCCAAGAGTTTGGGGTCATTCTGTGGGAAGGGAAGTGTCCTGTTTTCTGCTTCATGTGTCCCCCCAGTAGAGGGATTCTAGAGCATAGCAGTGGGTACTGACAACTGGAATACTCGGCCTCTGGTTAAGCCTGGGGGCCTATGGATATGACAAGCCCCATATGCAGGATCTTGGTCCAGCCACTGAGAGGCGTTACTTTAATACGGGACTCACGCTGCAGGTCACAATGCATGTCTGTGCCCTAGGCGGCCCTCAAGCACTGGCGTGGCTATTCGGACAATGCAGGTTTTCCCACATTGAACGTTGGACAACATGCCAACCACATGGTTTCTGGCCATGGGGATGGAGGAATTCTAATTTCTGCATCACGTTCACCCCTGGGCAATTTTTGGAGATAAGGTCTAGGTTCTGAAGCCTGAAAACCGAGGTTGGGAAGAAATGACGACCTACAGCCATAGCGGGTCCTATGTGTCCAGGTTGGGGCCAGCTGTCTGGGTGTCGTTTGGGATGTCTTGTCTCAGGCTGTGCCAGACAGGGCATTAGTATACAGGGTGGGTTGTATAATTGCTTTACAATCGAGTGGCATGCATTAGAAAATCATTTGGGTTTCTTATTAGCAGCATAGGGCAAAGTTTTTCTTCTGGAGGGCAGCCAGAGTGCTGCATTGTGGCTTCGGAATTCCCAAACTGGAGGGCTTGTGGGACAGGAGAGTGAGGACGGAAGTCTGAGAACACAAGCTAGGCTTAGGTTTCGGGGCAAGGACATGGCAGGCACACTCTGCAGAGCTGAATTGAGATCTCATTCGTCTGAAGTCAGGTCGAGGTTCAGACTTTGGCTCAGGTTTGAGTTTCTGTCCATGTTGGCCCCTTCAGGAAGGGGGGGGCATTATGAGGCCATGGTGGTTTTCCCACTATTGGAGTTGTGAGATGCTCCAAACCGCAAGGATTCCTTCTGTGGGACAATTAAGATTTGTTGGATGGCTCCAGGACGTCTTATAAGGTATTTTTCCAGAACAGGGTTCTAAGTATGGATGCCTGGGCAGCCAGCCTCACATTCCAATTGTCTCCTAGCAACAAGAAACGTTTGATCTGCTGGCTTGGGGTAGCAACAGAGGGGGCTGAGTTGAAATGGACTTTCCTGAGGATGGTCTTAATGTTGGTTTGAGTCCATGGAGACCTTGGTATGGGGCAGTGGCACCAGGGCCCTGAAGGATTCTCCTAACCAGAGGTTATGACAAAGCTCCAATGAGCAAGTTTTCCATGGGGAGACGAGATTTGTTCTTATTGGTGCCTCAGGAAACCACCATATGCTGGTATTGGAGACGAGGCCTCTGAGGACAGATGCCTGGAAACCAAAGCAATGGATCTGATTAGGGCCTTGGGGCCTGTCCGGTTCAATATTCTTCTCTGGGGACATCTGTTGTCTGAGTGGAGGTAGTTGCTCAGCTGGTTTGAGATCACCCCTGTTTGTCCTGGGCGGCCTACACTATTGGGATGGCCTCGGTGACTTTGGAGGTTTTTCCTAATTTGCAAGGTTGTGGCCAATGGAATGGGAAGAATTCCCTTGAAAGGGAAGCACAGTCCTGAGGTGTGGCTCCAGGGACCCAAGTGTGGAGCGTGTGTGGTCAAGGGCTATTTGGACAAAACTCTGAAAACACAAACTCCACTTAGGTTGGGGGATGTAGGTATGGCCGGCCCGATCCATAGACCGTGAGGAGAACTCTTCGGGATATGAACAAAGGGCGAATGTGAGGTGCTTGCTCATGCTTTTTTTTTTTTTTTTCTGGAAATGTGTCACCGATTGCCATGGAATGTCGGGGTGTCCTCATGGGCCATCGATGAGGCTCCCTTTCTGGGGATTTGACCCGATCCTAAAAGTTTGGGGTCATTCTGTGGGAAGGGAGGAGGCCTTTCTGTTTTTTTTGTTTAATATTTTTGTTTTTTTTTTTTTTGTTTTTTTTTTTACCTCAGGTGGACCACCAAAAGAGGGATTCCAGAGTAGAGTCGTGGGTGGGGGCAACTGGACAACCAGACCTCTGGTTAACATTGGGACCTAAGAACATGGCAAGCCCCATATGTGGGCTCTTGGTCCAGACACTGACAGGCCTTCCTTGAGGATAGGTCTCAAACTGAGTTTCACAATGTGCTTTTGTGCCCAAGGATCCTTTCAAGTCAGGGCGTGGCCTAAAGTACCATGCTGGTGCCTCCTACACTGAACGTTGCATTGTATGGGAACCACAAGTTTTCTGGCCATGGGGAAGATGGAGTTCTAATTTATGCAACACTTTCACTCCTGGACTGTGATTGGATTTAAGGTCTAGGTTCTGAAGCCTGAAAACTGAGCTTGGGAAGAGATGAAGCCCTAAGGCCATGGTGTGTCCGATGTGCTCAGTGTTCGGCCAGCTGTTGAGTGTGGGTTGGGAGGTGCAGGCTCAGGCTGTGGAAGACAGGGAATTAGTGCCCAGGCTAGACTGTATCATTGGGGTGCAGTCGAGTTTCGTGCAGAATGGTACTCATTTGTGGTTACTGGGTAGCCCCAGAGGGAAACGTTTTTCTTATCCTTGTGGTTGGCAGGTTCAGTGTAGGAGAAACCAGCATTCACCCTGAGGCCCCGCCCATTCTTGAGTGCGACGAGGGCATACACACGCATTGTGACCCTCAGCATGAGTCCTGTCCTCTAGTAAGTCCTCTCAATGGCTGGACCATTAGATGTCATAATGGGCTTGACATGTCCCTAGGCCCCAATTTTTAACCAGATTTCTGATTGTCCAGTCGCCCCTCACCAGGGCTCTACTCTGGAATCCATCATTTGGTGGGACACCTGAGGTTAAAAAAGAAAACAACAACAACAACAACAAAAAAAAAAAAAAAAAACGGACTTCTTCCAGCCCACAGAATGACCCCAATCTCTTTGGACGGGGCCAAACCACCAGAGAGTAAGACTCGTCCATTTCCCATGAAGTCACCCAGAAATTCCACGACCATGAGTGACACGATATCCAGTGACAAAAACTTGAGCAGGAGCCTCACACTCGCCCTTCTTTCAAATCCAGAAGAGTTCTCCTCATGATCTGTAGATCAGTCCTGCCATACCTATGACCAGAAACATAAGCCGAGTTTGTGTTTTCAGACAACTGTCCAAACAGCCCTAGCCTACACAACCTACAGGCTCAGGCGCCTGGAGCCAAACCTGAGGACTGTACTTGCCCTCTCCAAGGGAATTGTGTGTGCCCATTCCAATGGCCACAACCCTTCTAATAGGATAAACCTCCAAAGTCCCAGATCCATCTCAATAGTGGTGGCTTCCCAGGAAAGACAGGGGAAATCTGAGCCCAACTGAGCACCTACCTGCACTCAGACCCATAGACAGATGTCCCCAGAGGTAAAAAGGAAAGAACAGGCCCCTAGGCACTAATCAGATCCATTGCTTTGGTTTCCAGGCATCTCTCCTCAGAGGCCTGGATTTCAAAAGCAGCATATAGCTGTTTCTTGACTCACCCATCAGAAAACATCTCATCTACACATGGGAAACTTGCACATTGGAGCTGTGTCAAAGCCTCTGTTTAGGAGAACCCTTTAGGTCACCAGTGCCACCGCTTCATTCCAAGGTCTCCATAGAAACAAAAGCACGTTAGGACCCATCCCCAGGGGTGTCCATTTCAACTCAGCGTCCTCGGTTGCTCCCCACAGATCCAGGAGATCTAACCTGTCTTGTTGCTGGGAGACAATTGGAATGCGAGGTGGGATACCCAGCCATCCATCCTTAGAAACCTGCTCAGAATCATTGGCCTGGAGCCAAACAACAGGTCTCAATTGTCCTGCAGAAGACTCTCTGCAGTTTGGAGCTTTTCACAAAACCATCGTGGGAAAACACCCATGGCCTCGTGATGACCCCCCTATTCATGAAAGGGCCATCAGGGACAGAAACTCCTACCTGAGCGATCGTCTGATCCTCGCCCTGACTTCAGATGCACGAGATCTCGATTCAGGTCTGTAGATTGTGCCTGCCATGGCCTCACCCAGAAACCTAAGCCTAGCTTGTGTTCTCAGACTTTTGTCATCAGACTACTGGCCGACAAGCCGTCAAGTTTGGCAATCCAGAACTACAATGCAGCACTTGCCGGCCCTCCAGAAGAAAAACATTGTCCTCTGGGGCTACCCAGTAACCCCAAATGAGGATCAACCTGCACCGACCTTGGCTGTACCCCAAATACATAGGCTGACCAGGGCACTAATGCCCTTTCTGACACAGCCTGAGCATGGACCCCCTAAACCTCCCAGACAGCTGGCCGACACTGAGCACATCCAGGCGCCATGGCCTTAGGTCGTCATCTCTTCCCAAACTCGGTTTTCAGGTTTCAGAACCTAGACCTTATCTCCAATCACTGCCCAGGGTTGAAGGTGATGTAGAAATCAGAACTCCTTCCCCATGGCAAGAAACCTTGTGGTTGGCATGTTGTCCAACGTTCAGTGTAGTTGAAACCAGTGTGGCCCATGAGGCCCCGCCCATGCTCGCGGGCCACTTTGGTCACAAACACACATTGTGACGCTCAGGCTGAGCCCAGTCCTCAAGTAAGGCCACTCAGTGGCTGGATGAAGAGATAGAATATTGGGCTTGCCATGCCCCTAGGCCCCAATTTTTAACCATAGTTCGGGTTGTCCCTTCAGTCTTCCCCACGGCTTGGCTTTGGAATTCCTCTTTTGGTGGGACACCTGAGGTAACAAAACTGAAAGGAGACCTCCCATCCCACAGATTGACGAAAAGCAATTGGGAATCGGGCCAAATCCTCAGAGAGGAAGATTCGTCCATGGCCCATGAGGCCTCCCCGACATTCCACGGCCATCGCTGATACAAAATCCAGAGACAAAAGCCTGAGCAAGCGCCTCAGACTCGCACTTTCTTCATATCCTGAAGAGTTCTTCTCATGGTTTGTAGATCGGGCCTGCCATACCTACGTCCCCAAACCTAAGCTGAGTTTGTGTTTTCAGACTTCTGTCCTCAAAGTCTTGGGCCCCACACCCTCCAGGCTGGGCCCCTGGAGCCACACATTAGGACTGTGCCTACCAATCCATGGGAATTCTGCCAATTCCATGGTCCAAAATCGTACAAATTAGGAGAAACCTCCAAAGTCCCTGAGGCCATCCCAATAGTATAGGTCGCCCGGAACAAACAAGGGCTGTCTTACACCAGCTGATAATCGACCTCCACTCATACCATAGATGGATGTCCCCAGAGAAGAAGATTGAACCAGACAGGACCCTAGGCCATAATAGGATCCATTGCTTTGGGTTACAGGCATGTATCCTCAAAAGCCTGATTCCAATACGAGCATAGGGGTTTTCCTGAGGCACCCATCAGAACTCATCTCGTCTCCACAAGGAAACCTGTGCATGGGAGCCATGTCCAAAGATTAGGAGAGTACTTCAGGGTCCCGGTGCCACCGCCCCATTCCAAGGCCCTCATGGACACAAAAACACATTAGGACCCATCCTCAGGAAAGTCCATTTCAACTCAGCCACCCCGGTTGCTCCCGCAGAGCCATCAGATCTAAACTGTCTTGTTGCTAGGAGACAATTGGAATGCGAGGCGGGCTTCCCAGGCATCCATTCGCGAACGGTGCTCTGGAGTCATTCCATATGGGATGACCTAGAGCTGTCCAACAGGTCTCAATTGTCCCACAGAAGGAATCCTTGAAGGGGGCATCCCAAAACTCCCAACGTGGGAAAACCTCAATGGCCTCGAGATTCCGCTCCCTTCATGAAGTGGCCGTCACGCTCAGAAACTCCAACCTGAGCCAACGTCTGATCCTCGCCCTGAATTCAGATGCATGAGATATAGGTTCAGATCTGCAGGGGGTACCTGCCGTGCCCTCGCCCTGAAACCCAAGTGTAGCTTTTCTTCTCAGACTTCCGTCCTCACACTCCTGGCCCCGAAGCCCTCAAGTTTGGCAATTCCGGACCCACAATGCAGCACTCTGCCTGCCCTCTAGAAAAAAAAATTATTGCCTCATGAGCTGCCCAGGCAACTTAAATGAGGGTAAACCTACACAGCACTCGAATTTACCCAAATTATATAGTCTAACCTGGTACTAATGCACTGTCGAACACAACCTGAGCCCGGACCTCCAGACCAACACCCAGAAAGCTGACCGCACACTGAGCACATAAAACCCGCCATGGCCTTAGGTCATCATCTCTTTCCTACCACAGTTTTCAGACTTCAGAACCGAGACTTTATCTCCAATCACTGCCCAGGGGTGAGTGTGATGCAGAAGACAGAACTCCTCCTTACCCATGGCAAGAACCCTTGTGGTTGGCACGTTGTCCAACATTCAGTGTAGGAGAAACCAGCATTCACCCTGCGGCCCCGCCCATTCTTGAGTGCGACGAGTGCATACACACGCATTGTGACCCTCCGCATGAGTCCTGTCCTCTAGTAAGTCCTCTCAGTGGCTGGACCATTAGATGTCATAATGGGCTTGACATGTCCCTAGGCCCCAATTTTTAACCAGATTTCTGATTGTCCAGTCGCCCCTCCCCAGGGCTCTACTCTGGAATCCATCATTTGGTGGGACACCTGAGGTTAAAAAAAGAAAAAAACAACAACAACAACAACAACAAAATAAAACGTACTTCTTCCAGCCCACAGAATGACCCCAAACTCTTTGGACGGGGCCAAACCACCAGAGAGTAAGACTCGTCCATTTCCCATGAAGTCACCCAGAAATTCCACGACCATGAGTGACACGATATCCAGAGAAAAAAACTTGAGCAGAGCCTCACACTCGCCCTTCTTTCAAATCCCGAAGAGTTCTCCTCATGGTCTGTAGATCAGTCCTGCCATACCTATGACCCGAAACATAAGCCGAGTTTGTGTTTTCAGACAACTGTCCAAACAGCCCTGGCCTACACAACCTACAGGCTCAGGCCCCTGGAGCCAAACCTGAGGACTGTACTTGCCCTCTCCAATTGAATTGTGTGTGCCCATTCCAATGGCCACAACCCTTCTAATAGGATAAACCTCCAAAGACCCTGATCCATCTCAATAGTGGTGGCTCCCCAGGTAAAACAGGGTCAATCTGAGACCAACTGAGCACCTACCTGCACTCAGACCCATAGACAGATGTGCCCAGAGGTAATAAGGAAAGAACAGGCCCCTAGGCACTAATCAGATCCATTGCTTTGGTTTCCAGGCATCTCTCCTCAGAGGCCTGGATTTCAAAAGCAGCATATAGCTGTTTCAGGACTCACCCATCAGAAAACATCTCATCTACACATGGGAAACTTGTACGTTGGAGCTGTGTCAAGGCCTCTGTTTAGGAGAAAACTTTAGGGCCCCAGTGCCACCGTTTCATTCCAAGGTCTCCATAGACACAAAAGCACGTTAGGACCCATCCCCAGGGGTGTTCATTTCAACTCAGCGTCCTCGGTTGCTCCCCACAGATCCAGGAGATCTAACCTGTCTTGTTGCTGGGAGACAAATGGAATGCGAGGTGGGATACCCAGCCATCCATCCTTAGAACCCTGCTCAGAATCATTGGCCTGGAGCCAAACTACAAGTCTCAATTGTCCTGCAGAAGACCCTCTGCAGTTTGGAGCTTCTCACAACTCCCATAGTGGGAAAACACCCATGGCCTCGTGATGCCCCCCCATTCATGAAGGGGCCATCAGGGACAGAAACTCCAACCTGAGCGATCGTCTGATCCTCGCCCTGACTTCAGATGCACGAGATCTCGATTCAGGTCTGTAGATTGTGCCTGCCATGGCCTCACCCAGAAACCTAAGCCTAGCTTGTGTTCTTAGACTTTTGTCGTCAGTCTACTGGCCCACAAGCCCTCCAGTTTGGCAATCCAGAACTACAATGCAGCACTTGCCGGCCCTCCAGAAGAAAAACATTGTCCTCTGGGGCTACCCAGTAACCCCAAATGAGGATCAACCTGCACCGACCTTGGCTGTACCCCAAATACATAGGCTGACCAGGGCACTAATGCCCTTTCTGACACAGCCTGAGCCTGGACCCCCTGGCCCCTCCCAGACAGCTGGCCGCACACTGAGCACATCCAGCCGCCATGGCCTTAGGTCTTCATCTCTTCCCAACCTCGGTTTTCAGGTTTCAGAACCTAGACCTTATCTCCAATCACTGCCCAAGGTTGAAGGTGATGCAGAAATCAGAACTCCTTCCCCATGGCAAGAAACATTGTGGTTGGCATGTTGTCCAACATTCAGTGTCCTTGAAACCAGTGTGGCCCATGAGGCCCCGCCCATGCTCATGGGCCACATTGGTCACAAACACACATTGTGACCCTCAGGCTGAGCCCAGTCCTCAAGTAAGGCCACTCAGTGGCTGGATGAAGAGATAGCATATTGGGCTTGCCATGCCCCTAGGCCCCAATTTTTAACCATAGTTCGGGTTGTCCCTTCAGTCTTCCCCACGGCTTGGCTTTGGAATTCCTCTTTTGGTGGGACACCTGAGGTAACAAAACTGAAATGAGTCCTCCCATCCCACAGATTGACGAAAAGCAATTGGGAATCGGGCCAAATCCTCATAGAGGAAGATTCGTCCATGGCCCATGAGGCCTCCCCGACATTCCACGGCCATCGCTGATACAAAATCCAGAGACAAAAGCCTGAGCAAGCGCCTCAGACTTGCACTTTCTTCATATCCTGAAGATTTCTTCTCATGGTTTGTCGATCGGGCCTGTCATACCTACGTCCCCAAATCTAAGCTAAGTTTGTGTTTTCACACTTCTGTCCTCAAAGTCTTGGGCCACACACCCTCCAGGCTGGGCGCCTGGAGCCACACATTAGGACTGTGCCTACCAATCCATGGAAATTCTGTCCGTTCCATGGTCCAAAATCGTACAAATTAGGAGAAACCTCCAAAGTCCCTGAGGCCATCCCAATAGTGTAGGTCGCCCGGAACAAACAAGGGCTGTCTGACACCAGCTGATAATCGACCTCCATTCATACCATAGATGGATGTCCCCAGAGAAGAAGATTGAACAAGACAGGACCCTAGGCCATAATAGGATCCATTGCTTTGGGTTACAGGCATGTGTCCTCAAAAGCCTGATTCCAATACGAGCATAGGGGTTTTCCTGAGGCACCCATCAGAACTCATCTCGTCTCCACAAGGAAACCTGTGCATGGGAGCCATGTCCAAAGATTAGGAGAGTACTTCAGGGTCCCGGTGCCACCGCCCCATTTCAAGGCCCTCATGGACACATTAGGACCCATCCTCAGGAAAGTCCATTTCAACTCAGCCACCCCGGTTGCTCCGGCAGAGCCATCAGATCAAAACTGTCTTGTTGCTAGGAGACAATTGGAATGCGAGGCGGGCTTTCCAGGCATCCATCCGCGAATGGTGCTCTAGAGTATTTCCATATGGGATGTCCTGGAGCTGTCCAACAGGTCTCAATTGTCCCGCAGAAGGAATCCTTGAAGGGGGCATCCCACAACTCCCAACGTGGGAAAATCTCAATGGCCTCGAGATTCCGCTCCCTTCATGAAGCGGCCGTCATGCTCAGAAACTCCAACCTGAGCCAACGTCTGATCCTCGCCCTGACTTCAGAAGCATGATATATTGGTTCAGATCTGCAGGGGGTACCTGCTGTGCCTTTGCCCTGAAACCCACTCTAGCTTGTCTTCTCACACTTCCGTCCTCACACTCCTGGCCCCGAAGTCCTAAAATTTGGCAATTCCGGGCCCACAATGCACCACTCTCCCGGCCCTCTAGAAAAAAAAAAAAATATTGCCTCATGAGCTACCCAGGCACCTTAAATGAGGATAAACCTACACAGCACTCGACCTTACCCAAATTATATAGTCTAACCTGGGCAGTAATGCACTGTCGAACACAACCTGAGCCTGGACCTCCTGACCATCACCCAGAAAGCTGACCGCACACTGAGCACATAAAACCCGCCATGGCCTTAGGTCATCATCTCTTCCCTACCTCAGTTTTCAGGCTTCAGAACCAATACCTTATCTCCAATCACTGCCCAGGGGTGAATGTGATGCAGAAATCAGTACTCCTCCTTACACATGGCAAGAACCCTTGTGGTTGGCACGTTGTCCAACGTTCAGTGTAGGAGAAACCAGCATTCACCCTGAGGCCCTGCCCATTCTTGAGTGAGACGAGGACATACACACGCATTGTGACCCTCAGCATGAGTCCTGTCCTCTAGTAAGTCCTCTCAGTGGCTGGATCATTAGATGTCATAATGGGCTTGACATGTCCCTAGGCCCCAATTTTTAACCAGATTTCTGATTGTCCAGTCGCCCCTCCCTAGGGCTCTACTCTGGAATCCCTCATTTAGTGGGACACCTGAGGTTAAAAAAGAAAACAACAACAACAACAACAAAAAAAAAAGGACTTCTTCCAGCCCACAGAATGACCCCAATCTCTTTGGACGGGGCCAAACCACCAGAGAGTAAGACTCGTCCATTTCCCATGAAGTCACCCAGAAATTCCACGACCATGAGTGACACGATATCCAGAGACAAAAACTTGAGCAGGAGCCTCACACACGCTCTTCTTTCAAATCCAGAAGAGTTCTACTCATGGTCTGTAGATCAGTCCTGCCATACCTATGACCCGAAACATAAGCCGAGTTTGTGTTTTCAGACAACTGTCCAAACAGCCATGGCCTACACAACCTACAGGCTCAGAACCCTGGAGCCAAACCTGAGGACTGTACTTGCTCTCTCCAAGGGAATTGTGTGTGCCCATTCCAATGACCACAACCCTTCTAATAGGATAAACCTCCAAAGTCCCTGATCCATCTCAATAGTGGTGGCTTCCCAGGAAAAACAGGGGCAATCTGAGCCCAACTGAGCACCTACCTGCACTCAGACCCATAGACAGATGTCCCCAGAGGTAAAAAGGAAAGAACAGGCCCCTAGGCACTAATCAGATCCATTGCTTTGGTTTCCAGGCATCTCTCCTCAGAGGCCTGGATTTCAAAAGCAGCATATAGCTGTTTCTTGACTCACCCATCAGAAAACATCTCATCTATACATGGGAAACTTGCACGTTGGAGCTGTGTCAAAGCCTCTGTTTAGGAGAACCATTTAGGGCACCAGTGCCACCGCTTCATTCCAAGGTCTCCATAGACACAAAAGCACATTAGGACCCATCCTTAGGGGTGTCCATTTCAACTCAGCGTCCTCGGTTGCTCCCCACAGATCCAGGAGATCTAACCTTTCTTGTTGCTAGGAGACAATTGGAACGCAAGGTGGGCTACCCAGCCATCCATCCTTAGAACCCTGCTCAGAATCATTGGCCTGGAGCCAAGCAACAGGTCTCAATTGACCTGCAGAAGACTCTCTGCTGTTTGGAACTTCTCACAACTCCCATAGTGGGAAAACCCCCATGGCCTCGTGATGCCCCCCCCCCATTCATGAAGGGGCCATCAGGGACAGAAACTCCAACCTGAGCGATCGTCTGATCCTCGCCCTGACTTCAGATGCACGAGATCTCAATTCAGGTCTGTAGATTGTGCCTGCCATGGCCTCACCCAGAAACCTAAGCCTAGCTTGTGTTCTCAGACGTTTGTCGTCAGACTACTGGCCCACAAGCCCACCAGTTTGGCAATCCAGAACTACAATGCAGCACTCTGCCGGCCCTCCAGAAGAAAAACATTGTCCTCTGGGGCTACCCAGTAACCCCAAATGAGGATCAACCTGCACCGACCTTGGCTGTACCCCAAATACATAGGCTGACCAGGGCACTAATGCCCTTTCTGACACAGCCTGAGCCTGGACCCCCTGACCCCTCCTAGACAGCTGGCCGCACACTGAGCACATCCAGCCGCCATGGCCTTAGGTCGTCATTTCTTCCCAACCTCGGTTTTCAGGTTTCAGAACCTAGACCTTATCTCCAATCACTGCCCAAGGTTGAAGGTGATGCAGAAATCAGAACTCCTTCCCCATGGCAAGAAACCTTGTGGTTGGAATGTTGTCCAACATTCAGTGTCCTTGAAACCAGTGTGGCCCATGAGGCCCCGCCCATGCTCATGGGCCACATTGGTCACAAACACACATTGTGACCCTCAGGCTGAGCCCAGTCCTCAAGTAAGGCCACTCAGTGGCTGGATGAAGAGATAGCATATTGGGCTTGCCATGCCCCTAGGCCCCAATTTTTAACCATAGTTCGGGTTGTCCCTTCAGTCTTCCCCACGGCTTTGCTTTGGAATTCCTCTTTTGGTGGGACACCTGAGGTAACAAACCTGAAATGAGTCCTCCCTTCCCACAGATTGAAGAAAAGCAATTGGGAATCGGGCCAAATCCTCAGAGAGGAAGATTCGTCCATGGCCCATGAGGCCTCCCCGACATTCCACGGCCATCGCTGATACAAAATCCAGAGACAAAAGCCTGAGCAAGCGCCTCAGACTCGCACTTTTTTCATATCCTGAAGAGTTCTTCTCATGGTTTGTCGATCGGGCCTGCCATACCTAAGTCCCCAAACCTAAGCTGAGTTTGTGTTTTCAGACTTCTGTCCTCAAAGTCTTGGGCCACACACCCTCCAGGCTGGGCGCCTGGAGCCACACATTAGGACTGTGCCTACCAATCCATGGGAATTCTGCCCATTCCATGGTACAAAATCGTACAAATTAGGAGAAACCTCCAAAGTCCCTGAGGCCATCCCAATAGTGTAGGTCGCCCGGAACAAACAAGGGCTGTCTGACACCAGCTGATAATCGACCTCCATTCATACCATAGATAGATGTCCCCAGAGAAGAAGATTGAACCAGACAGGACCCTAGGCCATAATAGGATCCATTGCTTTGGGTTACAGGCATGTGTCCTCAAAAGCCTGATTCCAATACGAGCATAGGGGTTTTCCTGAGGCACCCATCAGAACTCATCTCGTCTCCACAAGGAAACCTGTGCATGGGAGCCATGTCCAAAGATTAGGAGAGTACTTCAGGGTCCCGGTGCCACCGCCCCATTCCAAGGCCCTCATGGACACATTAGGACCCATCCTCAGGAAAGTCCATTTCAACTCAGCCACCCCGGTTGCTCCGGCAGAGCCATCAGTTCAAAACTGTCTTGTTGCTAGGAGACAATTGGAATGCAAGGCGGGCTTTCCAGGCATCCATCCGCGAACGGTGCTCTAGATATTTCCATATGGGATGTCCTGGAGCTGTCCAACAGGTCTCAATTGTCCCGCAGAAGGAATCCTTGAAGGGGGCATCCCACAACTCCCAACGTGGGAAAACCTCAATGGCTTCGAGATTCCGCTCCCTTCATGAAGCGGCCCTCATGCTCAGAAACACCAACCTGAGCCAACGTCTGATCCTCGCCCTGACTTCAGATGCATGAGATATTGGTTCAGATCTGCAGGGGGTACCTGCTGTGCCTTTGCCCTGAAACCCAAGTCTTCCTTGTCTTCTCACACTTCCGTCCTCACACTCCTGGCCCCGAAGTCCTAAAATTTGGCAATTCCGGGCCCACAATGCAGCACTCTGCCGGCCCTCTAGAAAAAAAAAAAAATATTGCCTCATGAGCTACCCAGGCACTTTAAATGAGGATAAACCTACACAGCAGTCGACCTTACCCAAATTATATAGTCTAACCTGGGCAGTAATGCACTGTCGAACACAACCTGAGCCTGGACCTCCTGACCAACACCCAGAAAGCTGACCGCACACTGAGCACATAAAACCCGCCATGGCCTTAGGTCATCATCTCTTCCCTACCTCAGTTTTGAGGCTTCAGAACCGAGACCTTATCTCCAATCACTGCCCAGGGGTGAATGTGATGCAGAAATCAGTACTCCTCCTTACACATGGCAAGAACCCTTGTGGTTGGCACGTTGTCCAACGTTCAGTGTAGGAGAAACCAGCATTCACCCTGAGGCCCTGCCCATTCTTGAGTGAGACGAGGGCATACACACGCATTGTGACCCTCAGCATGAGTCCTGTCCTCTAGTAAGTCCTCTCAGTGGCTGGATCATTAGATGTCATAATGGGCTTGACATGTCCCTAGGCCCCAATTTTTAACCAGATTTCTGATTGTCCAGTCGCCCCTCCCTAGGGCTCTACTCTGGAATCCCTCATTTAGTGGGACACCTGAGGTTAAAAAAGAAAACAACAACAACAACAAAAAAAAAAAAAAACGGACCTCTTCCAGCCCACAGAATGACCCCAATCTCTTTGGACGGGGCCAAACCACCAGAGAGTAAGACTCGTCCATTTCCCATGAAGTCACCCAGAAATTCCACGACCATGAGTGACACGATATCCAGAGACAAAAACTTGAGCAGGAGCCTCACACACGCCCTTCTTTCAAATCCAGAAGAGTTCTCCTCATGGTCTGTAGATCAGTCCTGCCATACCTATGACCCGAAACATAAGCCGAGTTTGTGTTTTCAGACAACTGTCCAAACAGCCCTGGCCTACACAACCTACAGGCTCAGGCCCCTGGAGCCAAACCTGAGGACTGTACTTGCCCTCTCCAAGGGAATTGTGTGTGCCCATTCCAATGGCCACAACCCTTCTAATAGGATAAACCTCCAAAGTCCCTGATCCATCTCAATAGTGGTGGCTTCCCAGGAAAAACAGGGGCAATCTGAGCCCAAATGAGCACCTTCCTGCACTCAGACCCATAGACAGATGTCCCCAGAGGTAAAAAGGAAAGAACAGGCCCCTAGGCACTAATCAGATCCATTGCTTTGGTTTCCAGGCATCTCTCCTCAGAGGCCTAGATTTCAAAAGCAGCATATAGCTGTTTCTTGACTCACCCATCAGAAAACATCTCATCTATACATGGGAAACTTGCACGTTGGAGCTGTGTCAAAGACTCTGTTTAGGAGAACCATTTAGGGCACCAGTGCCACCGCTTCATTCCAAGGTCTCCATAGACACAAAAGCACATTAGGACCCATCCTTAGGGGTGTCCATTTCAACTCAGCGTCCTCGGTTGCTCCCCACAGATCCAGGAGATCTAACCTTTCTTGTTGCTAAGAGACAATTGGATGCGAGGAGGGCTACCCAGCCATCCATCCTTAGAACCCTGCTCAGAATCATTGGCCTGGAGCCAAACAACAGGTCTCAATTGTCCTGCAGAAGACTCTCTGCTGTTTGGAGCTTCTCACAACTCCCATCGTGGGAAAACCCCCATGGCCTCGTGATCCCCCCCCATTCATGAAGGGGCCATCAGGGACAGAAACTACAACCTGAGCGATCGTCTGATCCTCGCCCTGACTCAGATGCATGAGATCTCGATTCAGGTCTGTAGATTGTGCCTGCCATGGCCTCACCCAGAAACCTAAGCCTAGCTTATGTTCTCAAACTTTTGTCGTCAGACTACTGGCCCACAAGCCCTCCAGTTTGGCAATCCAGAACTACAATGCAGCACTCTGCCGGCCCTCCAGAAGAAAAACATTGTCCTCTGGGGCTACCCAGTAACCCCAAAGGAGGATCAACCTGCACCGACCTTGGCTGTACCCCAAACACATAGGCTGACCAGGGCACTAATGCCCTTTCTGACACAGTCTGAGCCTGGACTCCCTGGCCCGTCCCAGACAGCTGGCCGCACACTGAGCACATCGAGCTGCCATGGCCTTAGGTCATCATCTCTTCCCAACCTCAAATTTCAGGCTTTAGATTCTAGACCGTACCTCCAATCACTGCCCAGGGTTGAACGGGATGCAGAAATCAGAACTCCTTCCCCATGGCAAGATACCTTGTGGTTGGCATGCTGTCCAACTTTCAGTGTAGTTGAATCCAGTGTTGCCCATGAGGCCCCGCCATGCTCGGAGGCTACATTGGTCACAAACACACATTGTGTTCCTCAGCCTGACCAAAGTCCTCAAGTAAGGCCTCTCAGTGGCTGGATGAAGAGATAGCATATTGGGCTTGCCATGCCCCTAGTCCCCAATTTTGAACCATAGTTCTGGTGGTCCCTTCAGTCTTCCCCACGGCTTTGCTTGGATTTCCTCTTTTCGTGGGACACCTGAGGTAACAAAACTGAAAGGAGTCCTCCCATTCCACAGTTTGACGAAAAAAAATTGGGAATCGGGCGAAATCCTCATAGAGGTAGATTCGTCCATGGCCCATGAAGCATCCCCGACATTCTACGGCCATTGCTGATACAAATTCCAGAGACAAATGCCTGAGCAAGCGCCTCAGACTCGCTCTATATTCAAATCTTCATGAGTTCTTCTCATTGTTTGTATATTGGGCCTGCCATACCGACGTCCCCAAAAAAAGCTGAGTTTGTGTATCGGAATCACAATCAAAACTCTGCCTTCCACATGGCTGTAATGCTTGTTCTTCACATGGAGTCAACCTTCACGTGGGGAACCCTTCATGGCCCCTGATGCCACGCCAAAACATGAGTGCTGCTTGGGCACAAATTCACACTGTGACCCTAGCATGAGCCCCATGTCAAAGAAAGGCCTGTCAGGTTCGTGACAAAGATCCTGCATATAGTCCCTGCCATGCCCATAGGTACCCCAAACTAACTAGATGGTTGTATTCCAGTTGAAGGAACCCACTGCTGTGCTCTAGAGTCCCTCTCCTGGGGGGTCCTTTCTGGCAGAAAACAGTACTCTTCACTTCCCACAGAATGAACCCAAACACTTGGGAGCTTGGACAATCCCCCGAGAGGAAGGCTCTTCCTCGGCCCCTGAGGCAACCCCTACCCTGACTGGACACTGTGAACGCAACACCCAGAGACAAAAGCCTGAGCAACTGCCTCCCACTTGCCCTCCTTTGATATCCAGAGAATCTCCCCTCACGGACTGGAGATCAGGCCTGCCATTACCTTGGCCCCTTCCTGAGCCAAGTTTGCTTTTTCAGACATCAGTCCCCACAGCCCTGGCAAACACAGCCTCTAGGCTGGGTCCTCTGGAGCCATACCACAGGACCGTGCCTGCTCTCTCCTGGGAAACTGTGTCCATTCCTTTGGACACACACCTCCAGAATATGAGAAAGTTCAAGGCCCCCGAGGACATCCCACTACTGGGAGCCTCCCTGGACACACAGGGGCATTCAGACACAAGCTGAGCAGCTACCTCCACGAAGGCATGCACACAGATGTCAACAGAGATAGAAGGTTGAGCCGGACAGGCCCTTAGGCCATAATCTCAACTCTTGCTTTGGGTTCCAGGTGTTACTCCTCAGAAACTTTGGTTCGAAGAACAGGATATGGGGCTTTCCTAAGGCACTGAACAGAACTCCTCTCGTCTCCACATGGGGAGCTTTCTTACTGGGGATGTATCAAACCCTTCAGGTAGTGCCCAAGCAGCACTTGAGTGCTGATTGGGAACAAATTCACACTGTGACCCTAGCATGAGCCACATGTCAAAGAAAGGCCTGTCAGGGCCTGGACAAAGAGCCCGCATATGGGGCTTGCCAAGCCCCTATGCACCCAATCCTCACCAGGGTTTGAGATTTCAGTCTCCCCGCCCGTACCTGGGGCTCTGTTCCGGAATCCCTTTCTTGGAGAGACACATGAGCCAGACAACACGACTCCACCCTTCCCACAAAATGACCCCAATCTTGGAAGATGGGACAAATCCCCAGAGAGGGATACTCGTCCACAGTCCCTGAGGCCACCCCTCAAATTCACGGCTATCCCGGACAAAGCATCCAGAGACAAAAGCCTGAAGGAACTCCTCCCACTCGCCCTTGTTTCAGTGGCCCAGGAGTTCCCTCTCGGGCTGTACATCCGGCCTGCCATACCCTAGGCACCACTCATAAGCTGAGTTTGTGTTTTCAGACTTCTGTGCCCACAGCCTGGACCCACACAACATCCAGGCTAGGGCCTCTGGACCAAACAGCGAAAGTTTGTGCCTGCCCTCTCCAAGGAAAGTGTGCCCAATCCATTGACCACAAACCTACAGGTTAGGGAAAAGCTCCAAGGCCCCTGAGGACATCAATAGTGTAGGCCACCCTGGACTAAGAGGGGCTCTCTGACACCAGCGGAGCAACTATCTTCATTTAGACTCTCAGAAAGTGTCCCCAGAGACAGAAGGTTGAAATGGACAGACCCACAGGCCCTAATATGAAACTTAGCTTTGTACCATGTGTCCGTTCTCAGAGGACTGTTTTCGTAGACCAGCACATGGGGCTTTTCTGAGGCACCAAACCAAGGATCTCTCGTCTCCACATGGGCAGCTTTCTTACTGGGGATGTATCAAACCCTTCAGGTAGGAGAGTTCCGCAGGGCCACTGAACAACCAGCACATTCCAAGGTCTCCATGGACCCAAACGCACATTATGACGCATCCTAAGGAGAGGCCATTTCAACTCAGCCCCCTGGGTCGCGTGTTCCAGAGGCCCCAGATCAAACATATCTTGTCGCTAATGGCCAATTGGAATGCGAGGCATGCTGTACAGGGATCCATCCTTCGAACCCTGCTCTCCAGTCCTTCCGTATGGTATGTCCTGGAGCCATGCAACAGGACTCGAATGTCCCGCAGAAGGAAACCTTGTGGTTTGGGGCAACCTCCAAACTCAGCGTGGGAAAACTTCCTTGGCCTCATGAGGCCCCCGCTTCATGAAGGTGCCATCATGGACACATACTCCAGCCTCAGCCAACGTCTGATCCTCACCCTGACTTCAGATGCAGGAGATTTTGATTCAGCCTCTGCAGAATGGGTTTGCTCTGCCCTTGGCTCCAATCCTCACCCTAGCTTGTGTTTTCAGACTTCCGTCCTCTCACTCCAGGCCCACAAGCCCTCCCTACTGGGAATTCTGGGGCCACAATGAAGCACTCTGCCTGCCTCCCAGGAGAAAATCATTGTCTATGGCGCTGCCCAGAAACCCCAAATGAGGATCAAACTTCTTGGCCCTCGGCAACACCCCAATTGCATAGGCTTCCTTAAACAGTGATGCTCTGTCGCAAATAGCCTGAGCCCAGACCTTCCAACAGACACCGACACAGCTGGCTGCACACCCAGCACATTGGACCCGCCACTGCCTTAGACCACCATCTATTCCCAACCTGGGTTTTCAGTCATCGGAACTTAGACCTTATTTCCAATCCCTGCACAGGGGGGAACCTGATGCACAAGTCAGAACGCCTCCTTCCCCATGGCAAGAAACCTTGCTGCTGGCAGTGAGTCAAACCTGCAGTGTAGGAGAAAATGGCATGGCCCATGAGGCCACGCCCAAGCGTGAGGGCCGCCTTGGGCACAAACACACATTGTGACCCTCAGCGTGAGTACCTTATTCAAGTAACGCCTCTCAGTGACTGAACCAAGAGCCCGCATATGTGGCTTGCCATGCCCATAGGCACCCAGGACTAACTAGATGGTGTGTATTCCAGTTGAGGGAACCCACTGCTGTGCTCTAGAGTCCCTCTCCTGGGGGGTCCCCTGTGGCAGAAAACAGTACTCTTCATTCCCACTCCCTCGGCCTCTGAGACAACCCCTACCCTGACCGGACACTGTAAATGCAACACCCAGAGACAAAATCCTGAGTGACTGCCTCCCACTTGCCCTACTTTGATTTCCAGAGGATCTCCCCTCACGGACTAGTGATCAGGCCTGCCATTACATTGGCCCCTAGCTGAGCCAAGTTTGTTTTTTCAGACATCTGTTCCCAGGGCCCTGGCAAAGAGAGCCTCTAGGCTGGGTCCTCTGGAGCCATACCACAGGACCGTGCCTGCTCTCTCCTGGGAAACTGTGTCCATTCCTTTGGCCACACACCTCCAGAATATGAGAAACCTCAAGGCCTCCGAGGACATCCCACTACTGGGATCCTCACTGGACTCACAGGGGCATTCGGACACAAGCTGAGCAGCTACCTCCACGAAGGCATGCACACAGATGTCAACAGAGATAGAAGGTTGAGCCGGACAGGCCTTTAGGCCGTAGTCTCAACTCTTGCTTTGGTTTCCAGGTGTCACGCCTCAGAGGCTTTGGTTCGAAGAACAGGGTATGGGGCTTTCCTGAGGCATGGAACAGAACTCCTCTCGTCTCCACATGGGAAGTTTCCTTGTTGGAGCCGTGTCAAACACCTCATGTTGGAGAATCCTGCAGAGTCCCTGAGCCACCTCCACATTCCAATGTCTCCCAGGCCACCAAGCCACAGTTGGACTCATCTTCAGGAGAGTCCATTTCAACTCTCCCCTCTGGGTAGCTCACCCAGGAGCCCGCAGATTGAGCCTGCCTTGTCCTGACTAAAGAGTGGGAATATGAGGTGGCGTTCCCAGGCATCCATGCTTAGACACCTGCTCTCGAGTCTTTCCATATGGGGCCTCTTGGAAACATCCAATAGGACTCGAGTGTCGTGCAGAAGGTAACCTTCAGTTTTGGAGCAGTTCACAAATCCCATCGTAGCCAAAATTTTCTGGCCTCATGAAGCCCCCACACCCTTCAGGAAGAGGCCATGCTGGACAAGAACTCTAGCCTGAGGCACGTCTCATAGTTGACATGACCTCAGTGCAGGAGATCTCGATTCAGCCTCTGCAGAGTGGGCGTGCCGTGCCCTCGGTCCCAAACCTCACGCTAGCTTGTGTTTTCAGACTTCCTTCCTCACACTCCAGGAATACAAGCCCTCCGGACTAGGAACTCCAGAACCAAAACCCAGCCCAGTGTCTGCCCAACGGAAGAAAAACGTTTCCCTGTGGGGCTCTCCAGAAAACCCAGATGAGGATCAACATGCTCGAGCCTCGACGGTACCCGAACTGGATAGGCTGCTCAGGGCACTCATGCTCTGTCTGACACAGCCTGAAGCCAGACGTCCAGACAGACAAGGAGACAGCTGGCCGCACACCCAGCACTTCGGACACGCCATGGCCTTATGCCGTCACCTCATCATAACCTTGGTTTTCAGATATCTGAACCTGGACATTATATCAATTCTCCACACAGCTGGGTATAGCAAGCACAAAACAGAACTCCTCCTTCCCCATGGCTGTCAAGCTTGCTCTTGGCATGGAGTCACACCTTCAGGGTGGGAGAAACCTTCATGGCCCCTGATGCCACGCCCAAACTTGAGTGCTGCTTGGGCACAAATTCTCACTGTGACCCTCAGCATGAGCCCCATGTCAAAGAAAGGCCTGTGAGGGCCTAGAGCAAGAGCCTCCATATGGGGCTTGCCAAGCCCCTATGCACCCAATCCTCACCAGGGTTTGAGTTTTCCAGTCGCCCCGCCTGCACCTGGGGCTCTGCTCTTGAATCCCTTTCTTGGAGAGACCCATGAGCCAGACAACAGGACTCCACCCTTCCCACAAAATGACCCCAAACTCTTGGGAGCTGGGACAAATCCCAAGAGAGGTATACCCCTCCACAGTCCCTAAGGCCACCGCTCCAATCCACGGCTATCCAGGACACAACATCGAGAGACAAAAGCCTGAAGGAATGCCTCCCACTCGCACTTATTTCAGAGGTCCCGGAGCTCCCTCTCCGGCTGTACATCAGGCCTCCCATACCCTAGGCGCCACTCTTAAGCTGAGTTTGTGTTTTCAAACTTCTGTGCCCACAGCCTGGACACACACAACCTCCAGGCGAGGGCCTCTGGAGCCACAGCGAAAAATTGTGCCTGCCCTCTCCTAGGAAAGTGTGCCCAATCCATTGACCACAACCCTAGATGTTTAGGGAAAAGCTCCAAGCCCCTGAGGCCATCAATAGTGGAGGCCACCCTGGACTAAGAGGGGCTCTCTGACACCAGCGGAGCAACTATCTCCACTTAGACTCTCAGACAGAGTCCCCAGAGACAGAAGGTTGAAATGGACAGGCCCCCAGGCCCTAATCTGAACCTTAGCTTTGGTTTCCATGTTTCAGTTCTCAGAGGACTGTTTTCGTAGACCAGCACACGGGGCTTTTCGAGGCACCAAACCAAACCTCTCTCGTCTCCACATGGGGAGCTTTCTTACTGGGGATGTATCAAACCCTTCAGGTAGGAGAGTTCCGCAGGGCCACTGAACAACCAGCACATTCCAAGGTCTCCATGGACCCCAAACGCACATTATGACGCATCCTCAGGAGAGGCTTTTTCAACACAGCCCCCTGGGTAGCGTGCCCCAGAGGCAGCAGATCAAACATATCTTGTTGCTTATGGCCAAGGGGAATGCGAGGCATGCTGTACAGTGATCCATCCTTCGAACCCTGCTCTCCAGTACTTCCGTATGGTATGTCCTGGAGCCATGTAACAGGACTCGATTGTCCCGCAGAAGGAAATCTTGTGGTTTGGGGCAACCTCCAAACTCAGCGTGGGAAAACTTCCTTGGCCTCATGAGGCCCCTGCTTCATGAAGGTGCCATCATGGACACATACTCCAGTCTCAGCCAACGTCTGATCCTCAGCCTGACTTCAGATGCAGGAGATTTTGATTCAGCCTCTGCAGAGTGGGCCTGCTCTGCCCTTGGCTCCAATCCTCACACTAGCTTGTGTTTTCAGACTTCCGTCCTCACACTCCTGGCCCACAAACCCTCCCTACTGGGAATTCTGGGGCCACAATGAAGCACTCTGCCTGCCTCCCAGGAGAAAAACATTGTCTATGGTGCTGCACAGAAACCCCAAATGAGGATCAAACTGCTTTGCCCTCGGCAACACCCCAATTGCATAGGCTACCTTAAACACTGATGCTCTGTCGCAAAAGCCTGAGCCCAGACCTTCCAACAGACACCGACACAGCTGGCTGCACACCCAGCACATTGGACCCGCCACTGCCTTAGGCCACCATCCATTCCCAACCTGGGTTTTCAGTCATCGGAACCTAGACCTTATCTCCAATCCCTGCACAGGGGGGAACCTGATGCATAAGTCAGAACCCCTCCTTCCCCATGGCAAGAAACCTTGCTGCTGGCCGTGAGTCAGACCTTCAGTGTAGGAGAAAACGGCAAACCTGCCGGGCCTCATGAAGCCCCCCATATCCTTCAGGGAGAGGCCATCATGGACAAAAACTCTATCTTGAAGCACATCTCATAGTAGACATGACCGCAATGCAGGAGATCTTGATTCAGCCTCTGCAGAGTGGCCTGCCGTGCCCTCGGTTCCAAACCTCACGCTAGGTTGTGTTTTCAGACTTCCTTCCTCACACTCCTGGCAAACAATCCCTCCAGAGTAGGAATTGCAGAACCACAAGCTTGCCCAGTTACTGCCCACCGGTAGAAAACGTTTCCTTGTGGGGCTTTCCATAAAACCCAGATGAGGATCAACCTGCTCTTGCCTCGACGGCACTCAGATTTGATAGGCTGCTCTGGGCACTAATGCTCTGCCTTTCACAGCCTGATGCCAGACGTCCAGACAGGCAAGGAGACAGCTGGCCACACACCTAGCACTTCTGACACGCCATGGTCTTATGCCGTTATCTCTTCCTAACCTTGGTTTTCCGATATCTAAACCCAGATATTATATCAATTCCCCACACAGTTGGGCATCTGAAGCACAAATCAGAACTCCTTCTTCCCCATGGCTGTAAGGCTTGCTCTTGGCATGGAGTCACACCTTCAGGGTGGGAGAAACCTTCATTTCCCCTGAAACCACGCCCAAACTTGAGTGCTGCCTTGGGCAGAAATTCACTCTGTGACCCTCAGCATGAGGCCAATATCAAAGAAAGGCCTGTCAGGGCCTTGACCAAGAGCCCTCATATGGGGCGTGCCAAGCCCCTATACACCCAATCCTCACCAGTGTTTGAGTTTTCCAGTCTCCCCCCTGTTCCTGGGGCTCTGCTCTGGAATCACTTTCTTGGAGAGACACATGAGCCAGACAACAGGACTCCACCCTTCCCACAAAATGACCCCGAACTCCTGTTAGCTGGGACTAATCCCCAGAGAGGTTACTCGTCCACAGTCACTGAGGCCACCCCCTACAATCCACGGCTATCCTGGACGCATCCAGAGACAAAAGCCTGAAGGAATCTCGCCCTTGATTCACAAGCCAAGGAGCTCACTCTTTATCTGTACATATGGCCTGCCATACCCTCGGCGCCACTCATAAGCTGAGTTTTTGTTTTCAGACTTATGTGCCCACAGCCTGGACCCACACACCCTCCAGGCTAGGGCATCTGGAGCCACAGTGAAAGATTGTGCCTGCCATCTCCAAGGAAAGTGTGCCCAATCCATTGACCACAACCCTACAGGTTAGGGAAAAGTTCCAAGGCCCCTGAGGCCATCCTGATAGTGTAGGCTTCCCTGGACTAAAAGGGGCACTCTGACACCAGCTCTGCCATTATCACCACTTAGACTTTCAGACAGTGTCCCCAGAGACAGAAGATTGAAATGGACAGGCCCTTAGGCCCTAATATGAACCTTAGCTTTAGTTTTCATGTGTCTGTCCTCAGAGGACTGGTTTTTATACCAGCATATTAGGTTTTTCTGAGGCTCCAAACCAAACCTCTCTCGTCTCCACATGGAGTGCTTTCTTACTGGATCTGTATCAAACCCTTCTGGTCGGAGAATTCCGCAGGGCCACAGTACAACCATCACATTCCAAGGTCTCCATGGACAGAAACCCACATTATGACGCATCCTCAGGAGAGGCCATTTCAACTCAGCCCACTGGTTAGCTTGCCCCAGAGCCAGCAGAACAAACATATCTTGTCGGTAATGGCCAAAGGGAATGCGAGGCATGTTGTTCAGGGATCCATCCTTTGAACCCTCCTCTTCAGTCCTTCCGTATGGTATGTACTGGAGCCATTCAACAGGACTCGACTGTCTCGCAGAAAGAAACCTTGTGGTTTGTGGCAACCTCCAAACTCAGCGTGGGAAAACTTCGTTGGCCTCATGAGGCACCTGCTTCATGAAGGTGCTATCAAGGGCACAATCCAACCTCAGCCAATGTCTGATCCTCAGCCTGACTTCAGATGCATGAGATATCCTTTCAGTCTTTGCAGAGTGGGCCTGCTCCCCACCTCACCCTATGTTTTGTTTTCAGACTCTACCCTAGCACTCCTGGCCCAAAAGCCCTCATGATTGGGAATTCTGGTTCCAGAACGAAGCACTCTGCCTGCCCCCCAAAGAAAAACATTGTCTATGGCATTGCTCAGAAACCCCAAATGAAAATCAACCTGCTCAGCCCTCGGCAACACCCCAATTGCATAGGCTACCCTAAACACTATGCTCTGTCTTACATAGCCTGAGCCCAGACCTTGTGAGAGACATTGAGACAGTTGGCTTCACACCCAGCACATCGAACCTGCCATGGGTTAGGCCATTTCATCCCTTCCCATTGACCTGGGTGTCTTCCTGGAGATATATTCTGAGGCTGTGTCAGACTATGCATTTTTTCTGGAGCTTCCTATGGAATTGGGGTGGTATTAGGGGCCTTGCAATTTTCTCTTAATCTGGTGGGTTGGGAAACTGAGACAGGCTGACATTCCTTGGGAGAGCTGGCCCAGTGCTGTTGTGTGTTCCTGGAGGCCCCATCCTGGAGGGCATATGGGTCAGGACTCTGGGTCCAAAGTCTTCAGACACAAACTCGGGTAAGAGTTAAGCTCGAGGTGATGGCAGACCCAATCTGCAGACCCTGAGCGAAGCATCTCCAGATATGAAATTCGGACGGCTGTGAGGCAGGAGCACAGTCTTTTCTGTCTGACTTGTTTGTCTATGATGGCCACGAAATGGAGGGGTGGCCTCATGGGTCCATGTGAGATTCTACCTCTCTGGGAATTCTGCTCGGCACCCAAGAGTTTGGTGTATTTCCGGGGGATGGGAGGAGCGCAGTTTTCTGAGTCAGGGATCCCGTCCAAACAGCCATTCCAGAGATGGGTACTGGGTTCTGGAGCCTCGATCACCGCAACAAGGCTTAGGATTTGGGCCTAGGGTCCTGCTCTATGTTTTCCTGGTACAGCTCCCGAGTGTTCTTGTTGGAAATGGGTCTCATTCTGAGGGTCACAATGCCTGTTTTTGCCCAGATGCCCATGCTGAGTGGGTGTGACCTCATGGGCTATGCACTTGGCTCCCAATCTGAGGGTTGGACTGCCATCTCAACATTCAGTTTTCCTGCCATGGGGAAGGAGGTGTACTTTTTTATGCTTCAGGTTCCCCCATGGGCAGGAATTTGAGCTAAGTTCTGGGACAGGTGCCTGAATACCCAGTTCACTTTGAGATGAGGTCCTCGGGCCAAGGCAGGACCCACCTGCAGAAAATGAGGCCTGCTTTCTGGGTGGCTGTCAGGAGCTCGGGCTCGAGCTGTGTCAGACAGAACATTCGTGGAGAGTTCGGCCTATGATATTGGGGTGCTTTTGAGAGCTGTGCAACTGGATCCTCATGGGGGATTTTTGCACAGACCCTTTCTTCACTTCTTCTATCTGGTGAGCAGGCAGATGGCTGCATTACGGCTCCAGAATATCCAAGTTGGAGGGTTTGCAGGCGAGGAGTGTGAGGACAGAAGTATGAAAACATAAGCTACGGTTACGCTCAGTGCCGAGCACATGTCTATTCCAATGTACAGCAGTTGTTTCGAGATCTTCAGCACCTGGGCGAGGGGAAGATGTCTGCTCACGCTGGAGTTTGTATCCATGATGGCCAACAAATGGTGGGGAGGCCTCAAGAATTCTTGGAGGTTTTTCCAAGCTGGAGCTTGTGAGCTGCTCCAAACATCAAGGTGTCCTACTAAGGGACAGCAGAAGTCTTCTTACAGGGCTCCAGGGTACCCCATATGGAAGATTCGATAGCAATGCTCTCTGAATGGAGGCCTAGGAAGCCAATCTCTTGTTACCATTGCAGCTGAGGAACAGGGTAAGCTTGAACCAATGACACTGATTCCAAGTTCCAAGTGATTTGCGTTGATGGAAGTTCTCAGTCTAACAGGTCCCAATGCTGCTTGATGTCCAGGGAGACCTTAGAATGTGGTGGCGGCTCTCTGACCATTGAGGATTCTCTATCCTTAGGATTAGACCCAGTACCCAGGAGCCAGGTTTCCTTCTTGGGACAGGAGGTGTGCTCTTGTATGGCTCACGGACCACAGGTTGGACCATATGCTTGAATTTCCAGAACAGCCCTCTAGGGAGAGAGACCTCAAAACATAAGCTAGGGTTCTGATGAGGTTTTAGGGCCATGGAAGTTTCAATCTTCGGACTAAGTGCCATTGGCCTGCATGTCATCCTGGAGGTAGATGCTGAGGCTGTGTCAGGCTGTGCACTTTTTCCAGAGTGGCCTATGATATGGGGGTGCAGTCAGGGGCCTTGCAGTTTTCTCCTAATCTGGACATTTTGGGAAACTGAGATGGGCAGGGTTTCCTCAGGAGAGCAGGGCCAGTGAGGTCATGTGTTTCTCGAGGCCCCATCCTGGAGGTCATGTGTGTCAGGACTTTGGGACCAAAGACTTTAGACACAACCTCGGATAAGAGATAGGAGTGAGGTGTTGGCAGTCCGAATCTGAAGACCCTGAGGGAAGCTCCTCGGGATTTGAAATTCAGGTGGCTGTGAGGGAGCAGCACAGGCTTTTCTGTCTGGATTTTGTGTCTAGGATGGCCACTAAATGGAGGGGTGACCTCATGTGTCCATGGGATATTCTTCCACTCTGGTGATTCTGCTTGGCACCCAAGAGTTTGATTTCTTTCTGGGGAAGAGGAAAAGACTGTATTCCATCTCTGGGATCCTGTCCAAACAGCGATTCCAGAGATGGTTTCTGGGTCCAGACACTGGGAAAACTTAACCAAAGCTTCGATTTGGGTTCCTGGTCCAGATCCCAAGGGGGATCTTTGGAAAGGGGTCTCATTCTGAGGGTCACAATGCCTGTTTGTGCCCAGCTGCCCATCCTGTGTAGGCGTGGTCTCATGGACCATGCACCTGGTTCCCACTCAGGGTTGTACAGCCATCTCAACATTCAGTTTTCTGGCCATGGGGAAGGAGGAGCACTCTTTTGTGCTTCCGAGTCCCCTATGGGCAGGAATTTGATCTAAGTCTGGGACAGGTACCTGAATATCCAGGTTGCTTCAAGATGATGGCCTCGGGCCAAGGTTGGACCCACCTGGAGGATATGGGGCCCACTATCTGGGTGGCTGACAGGAGGTCGGGGATCAGGCGGTGTCAGACAGACAATTTATGCAGAGGTCGGTCTATTATATTGGGGTGCCATTGAGGGCCGTGCAGGAGGATCCTCATGTGGGTTTCTGCGAAGACCCATAGGGCACTTCTTCTTTCTGGTGGGCAGGCAGAAAGCTGCACTGTGGCTTCAGAATTCCCAATATGGAGGGCTTGTAGGCGAGGAATGTGAAGACAGAAGTCTGAAAACACAAGCCAGGGATAAGCTCAGTGCCGACCACAGGACCATTCCATTGTGCAGTGGTTGTTTCGAGATTTCCAGCACCTGAGTATGGGCGAGGGTCAGATGTCTGCTCACGCTGGGTTTGCATCCATGATGGTCAACGAATTATGGGGTGGCCTCAAGAATTCTTGGAGATTTTCCCAAGCAGGACCTTGTGAGCTGCTCCAAACAGCAAGGTGTCCTACTGTGGGACAGGGGAAGTCCACTTACAAGGCTCCAGGGTCCCCCATATAGAAAGATTCGACAGCAGAGGTCTCTGAATGGGGGCCTGGGAAGTCTTCCTTGCATGACCATTGCAGCTGAGGAACATTGCAGGCTTGATCTGCTGGTTTTTGTTCAAATTTCCAAGTGATCTAAGTTGACGGATGTTCTCAGTCTAATGAGTCACAATGCTGCTTGGTGTCCAGGGAGACCTTAGAATGTGGTGGTGAGAGTGCCTGGGTGGCTCAATGGGCTAAGCCGCTGCCTTCGGCTCAGGTCATGATCTCAGGGTCCTGGGATTGAGTCCCGCATCGGGCTCTCTGCTCAGCAGGGAGCCTGCTTCTTCCTCTCTCTCTCTCTGCCTTCCTCTATGCCTACTTGTGATCTCTCTCTGTCAAATAAATAAATAAAATCTATATAAAAAAAAAGAATGTCGTTGTGGGTCTGTGGCCATGCAGGATTCTCCTACCTGAGGGTTAGACCCAGTTCCCAGGAGCCAGGTTCCCTTCTCGGGACAGGAGGGGTTCTCTTGTATGGCTCAGGGACCACATGTCGGATCATATGTTGGATTTCAAGACCAGGCCTCTGGGCACAGAGGCCTGAATATCTAGGCTAGGGTTCTTATGAGGTTGTAGGGGCATGTCATCCTCAACCTTCGGACTTAGGGACTTTGACCTGTGAGTCTTCCTGGAGGTAGATGCTCAGGCTGTGTCAGACTGTGCATTTTTTCCAGAGTGGCCTATGAAATTGGGGTGGGCTCAGGGGCCTTGCAGGCTTTTCCTAATCTGGAGGGTTTGTGCAACTGAGACGGCAGAATTTCATCCAGAGATCAGGCCCAGTGATGTAGTGTGGTTCTGTCAGCCCCATCCTGCAGGGAATGTGGTTAAGGGCTCTGGGACCAAAGTCTTCAGACACAAAATTGTGTATCAATTAGGAGGGAGGTGATGGCAGCCCCGATCTGCAGACGCTGAGGGCAGCTCCTCAGGATTTGAAATTCGTGTGGCTGGGAGGCAGGAGCAAAGGCTTTTCTGTCTGGATTGTGTCTAGGATGGCCTTGGAATGGTGGGGTGTCCTCATGTGTCCATGGAATATTCTACCTCTCTGGGGATTCTGCCCAGCACCCAAGAGTTTGGTGTCTCACTGGGAAGGAGAGAGCGTAGTTTACTGTTTCAGTGTTTCCGTCAACACAGGGATTCCAGAGATGGGTTATAGGTCCCTGTGCCTGGATAACCCTACAAAGGCTTAGTATTTGGGCCTAGAGGCTTGACTGCCTGGCTCTGTGGGGCTTTGGTTCAGCTCCCATGGAGACTTGTTGGAAATGGGTCTCAGGGTAAGGGTCACAATGCCTGTTTTTGCCCAGATGCCCATCCTGAGTGGGCATTGGCTCTTGTTCCATGCACCTGGATCCCAATATGAGGGTTGGACCACCATATCAACATTTAATTTTCCTTCTATGAGGAAGGAGGAGTACTCTTTTGTGCTTCAGATTCCCCCATGCACAGTAATTTGAGCTATGTTCTGGGACTGGTACGTGAATAACCAGGTTGGTTTGAGATGAAGGACTCAGGTCAAGGCAGGTCACACCTGCCAGATATGGGTCCTGCTATCTAGGTGGCTACCAGGAGGTCGGGGCTCGAGCTGTGTCAGACAGAGCATTAGTTCACAAGGTGGCCTATGATATTGTGGTGCTATAGAGGGCTGTGCTGGTGGAACCTTATATGGAGTTTCACGCAGACCCATAGGGCACCTCTTTTTTCTGGTGGGCAGGCAGAAGGCTGCATTGTGGCTCCCAAATTCCCAATATGGGGGACTTGAAGGCGAGGAGTGTGAGAACAGAAGGCAGAAAACACAATCTCTGCTTAATCTCAGTGCCGAGAACATGGCCGTTCCAATGTGCAGTGGTTTTTTTCGAGATCTCCAGCATCTGAGTACAGGCGAGGGTCAGATGTCTGCTCATGATAGAGTTTGTATCTATCGTGGCCAACAAATGAAATATCCAGCACCTGAGTAAAGGTGGATTTCAGATGTTTACGCACACTGGAGTTTGTGTCTCTGATGACCGAATGGAGGAGTGGCATCAAGAGGCTGATGCATGTGAGATGCTCCAAACAGCAAGGTTGTTTTTTCTACTGGACAGTTAGAGTCTGGTATGTTTTCTGCAGGGCCCCCCATGTGAAAAGTATGGGTAGCAGAGCCCTTCCACATGGATGCCTGGAAAGCACACCTCCATTGACCAATGCAGCTGAGGAACATGCAGGTTCTTTACGGTGCTTCTGGGGCGAAGCACCAAGGTCTTGAGTTGACATGGAATCTCTTGAAGATGGGTTACAATGCTGGTTTTTTTTTTACCAGGTAGATCTTAGAATGTGTTGGTGGCTAAGGTGCCTGCAGGATTCTCCTACCCTGAGGGTTTAACACAGGTAGAAGAGCACGGTTACCTTCTGGGGACAGGAGATGTAGTGTTTTGTGGCTCAGGGACCACATGCCGTATCATAAGTTCCTATTCAAGAACAGGCCTCTGAAGACAGATGCCCGACAACCTAATCTAGGGTTCCAATGAGTCCCAGGGGCATGAGAGGTTCAATCTTCAGACTTAGGACAGTTGACTTGGGTGTCTGCCAGAATGTAGGTGATCAGGGAGTTTCAGACTGTGCACTTATGTCCAGAGTAACCTCCAATATTGGGGTGGCCACAGGGGCCTTGAATGTTTCAACCAACTCTGGAGGGTTTGGTTAACTGACATGCACAATTTCCATGGGGATGGCAAGCACAGTCCTGTGGTGTGGCTCCAGAGACTCCACCCTGGAGGGCATGTGAGCCATGGTTCTGGGAGGGAAGTCTGCAAACACTAACTTGGGTTAGGTTTAGTGGCTAGGTTATCGCAGGGCAATGTGTAGACCTGGAAGGCTACTCGTCAGGAACAGTAACTGGAATGACCCGAAGGCGGAAGCACAGGCTTTTATATCTGGATTGTGTGTCTAGGGTGACGTCAGAATGTAGCTGTGGCCTCATGGGTCCATGGGAGATTTTTCCTCTAAGGATACAGGCGGCTCCCAATATTTTGATGACTTTTTGGTATGGGAAGACTGCTATTTTCGATCTTAGGTGTGCCCCAAAACAGAGATTCCAGAGATGGGCTCTGGGTCTAGGCGCCTGGAAAATCCCACCAAGGGTTGGGATTTGGGCTTATGGGCAGACCAGGCCTGCAATGCAGGATCTTGGTGGTGCAACTGAGAGGGCTTGTTTGGAAACATGCTCAGGCTGAGCATTACAATGCCTGTTTGTGCCCAGGGTGGCCCTCAGGAGTGGGCGTGGTCCCATTGTCCATTTTCTGGCTCCCACACTGAGGGATGGACACACATTCCAATGGCCAGGTTTCCAGCCATGGGAAAGGAGGAAATATCTATTGTGCTTCATGTTCCCCCATAGGCAGGGATTACAGCAAAGGTCTGGGGACAGATGCCTGAATACCAAGGATGCATAGAGATGACAGATTTGGGCCATGGCCGTTCTCACATGCTGGATATGGGCCCCGCTCTCTGGGTGGCTGACACGAGGTCTGGGCTCAGGCTGTGTCAGACACAGCACTAGTGGCCAGAGAAGTCTATATATTGGGGTTCTCTCCAGGGCCGAGTAAATTGATCCTCATGTAGGGTTTCTGGCCAGACTCACGAAGCACTTCTTTCTGTGGGGCAGGCAGAATGCTGCCTTATGGATCCAGAATTCCCAATCAAGAGGGTTTGGGGACAAATAGGGTGAGAATGCAATTGTAAACACCAGCTATGCTTAAATTGAGTGCCAAGCGGAAGTCAGTTTCAATGTGCAGCAGCTTATACGAGGTATCCAGCACCTGAGTAAGGGCAGATGTCAGATATTTGCTCACACTGGAGTTTGTGTCTAGGATGACGACTAATGGAGGGGTGGCTTCAGGAGGCAATGGAGGATTACCCACGCTTAAGATTGTGAGATGCTCCAAACAACAAGGTTTCCTTCTAATGGACAGGAGGAGTCTGTTTTTTTTTCCTCCAGGGTCCCTCAAGTGGAAGTTTGCGTAGCAGAGCCCTCCCGCATGGATGACTGGAAAGCACACGTCCAATGACCATTGCAGCTGAGGAACATGACAGGTTCGTTTTGGTGGTTCTGGTGCCAAGTACCAAGGCCTTGAGTTGACTTGGAATCTCTTACAGATGTGTCCCAAAACTGGTTTGTTACAAGGGAGTTCTTAGAATGTATTGGTGGCTATGGGCCACGCTGAGGGTTTGGCACAGGTCGATGTGCACAGTTTCCATCTTGGGAGAGGAGATGTTCTGTTTTGTGGCTCAGGGTACATATGTTGTATCCTGACTTGCTATTCAAGAACAGGCCTCTGAGGATTGATGCTGGCAACCTAATCTAGAGATCCAATGATGTCCTTGGTGCCCATCAGGTTCAATTTTCTTACTAAGGACCATTGATATGGTTGTCTGACTGGATGTAGGTGATCAGGGTGTTTCAGACTGTGCATTTGCATCCAGAGCCACTTCCACTATTGGGGTGGGCTCAGGGGCCTTGCAGGTTTCTCCTAACTTGGAGGCTTTGGGGAACTGTGATGGGCACAGTTTCCTTGGGGATGGCAGGCCCAGTCCTGTGGTAAGGCTTCAGAGACCACCTCCTTGAGGATATGAGAGCCATGGTTTTGGGAGGGAAGTCTGCAAACACAAATTTGGATCAGGGATAGTGGCAAGGTGATCGCAGGTCCAATGCATAGACCTAGAAGGCATCAGGTCAGGAACTGTAATTAGGGTGACTGAAAGCTGGTAGCACAGGCTTTTCTATCTGGATTGTGTGTCCAGGATGGGCTCTGAATGTAGACGTGGTTTCATGGTTCAATGGGAGACTTTTCCTCTCTAAGGATCCTGGTGGATCTCCATAGATTGGTGGTTTTTCAGAGAAGAAAAGAGTGCTCTTTTCCATCTTAGGGGTGCTCCAAAACAGGGAAGAATGCTGTTTTCCAACTTAGTCTTATGCCAAAACAGAGATTCCAGAGACGGGCTCTGGGTCTGGGTGCCCGGATATCCCACCAAGTGTTAGGATTTGGGCCTAGGGGCATTCCAGGCCTGCAATGCAGGATCCTAATGGTGTAACAGAGAGGGCTTGTTTGAAAGCATGCTCAGGCTGAGGGTCATCATGCCTCTTTGTGCCCAGGGGGGCCCTCAGGAGAGGGCGTAGTCTCATTGGCCATATAGCTGGATCCCAATTTGAGGGTTGGACACCCATTGCAACAGCCAGGCTTCCTGCAATGGAAAGAGGAGTTCTCTATTGTGCTTCAGGTTCCCCCATTGGCAGGGTTACAGGAAAGGTCTGTGGAAAGTTGCCTTAATACCAAGGATGTGTACAGATGACAGGCTAAGAATTCCCAGGTAACAAAACAGCATTGTTACCCATATTCATGACATTCCATGTAGAAATAAGCCCTTAGTACTTCGCCCCAGAGCCACCAGAATGAACTTGCCATGTTCCTAAGCTGCAATGGTCAGTGGAGGTGTGGTTTCCAGGCAACCATACGGGGGTGCTCTGCTACACAAACTTTGCAATTGGCGGGGACCCTTGAGACAAAAAAACAGAATGCCCCTGTCCGGTAGAAGGAAACCTTCTGTTTGGAGCATCTCACAAGCCCCAGCGTGGGAAATCCTCCATTTCCTCTTGAAGCCACCACTCCATTTGTCAGTCATCATAGACACAAACTCCAGCATGAGCAAACATCTGACATCCGCCCTTACTCAGTTGCTGGATTTCAATTCGATCGCTGCACACTGGACCTGCCTTTAGTTTGACTGAATTAAGCCATAGCTTGGGTTTACAATTCCATCCTCAGCCTACTGGTCCACAAGCCCTATTGTGAGGGAATTCTGGAGCTACAACACAATATTCTGCCTTCCCCATAGAAAGAAAAAGGGCCTGGAGAGTCTGCCCAGAAACTCCATATGATGGTCAATCTTCTCGGTGCTAGACGGAACCCTGATTCATAGGCTGCCCTGGGCACTAGTGCTGTGTCTGACATAGCCGGAGCCAGGACCTAGTGTCAGCCACTGAGAGATCAGGGCCCATATACAGCATGTGAGACCAGCTATGGCCCAAGTCTGTCTTCTCTTCTATTCTTGGTATTCAGGCATCTGTACCCACACCTTTGCTGAAATCCTTGCCATTGGGGGAAGCTGAAGCACAATAGAGAACTCCTCCTTCCCCATGGAAGGTATTCTGACAGTTGGGATAGTTGCTCAACCCTCAAAGTGGAAGGCAGCTCCATGGCCAAGGAGACCATGTGCACTCATGATGGCTTCCCCGGGCACAAGCAGGCATTGTGACCTCAGCCTGAGCATGCTTTCAACCAAACGCTCTCAATTGCATCTCTGGGACCCCGAATTGCAGGCCTAGTACACACCTAGGCCCAAATCCTAACCCTGGTGGGATTTTACAGGGGCCCAGACACAGAGCCCATCTCTGGAATCCCTATTTTGGGGGACCCTTAAGATGGAAAACAGCACTCTTCCCTTCCCCGAGATAGTCACCAAACTCATGGTAGCCACCAGGATCCTTGAGTGGAAAAATCTGCCATAGACCCATGAGAACACACCTGCATTCCGAGGCCATCCTGGACATACAATCCAGATACATATCATGTGCTATCACCTTTGAGTCATCGGCTTTACAGTTCCTGACGAGCTGCCTTCCAGGTCTATGCATTGGGCCTGCAATCACCTTGCCATTAACCTAAACTGAGTTTGTGTTTGCAGACTTCCTTCCTAAAACCATGGCTCACATGACCTCCAGGTTCTGGCATCTGAAGCCACACCACAAGACTGTGCCTGAGATCGTCAAGGAAACTGTGCCCATCACTTTTGCCCGATACCTTTAGATTAGGAGAAACCTGCAAGGCCCCTGAGCGCAGCCAAATAATGGAGGCCGCTCTGGGCACAAATGCACAGTCTGAGACACCCTGATCACATCCATACAGGCAGACACCCAAGTCAATGCTCCTGAGTCAGAAGATTGAACCTGACATGCCCCGAGGACTTCATTGGCACACTAGATTAGGTTTACAGGTATCTGTCGTCAGAGGCCTGCTCTGGAATATCAACTTATGATAAAATATATAGTCCCTGAGCCACAGAACAGAATATGTCCTCCCCAAAAAGGAAGCCATGCTCCTGGAATTGTGTCATACCCTTAGGTTATTTGGATCCTGAATGGCCCCTTAGCAACCAGCACATTCTATGATATTCCTGGTAACAAACCATCATTGTGCCCCATCTTCATGAGACTCCATGTCAACTCAAGGTCTCGATATATTGCCCCAGAGACACCAGAATGCACCTGCCATGTTCCTCAGGTGCAATGGTCAATAGAGGGGTGATTTCCAGGCATCCCTGTGGGGTTCTCTGCTACAAAACTTTCCACATGGAGAAACCAGAGAAAACAAACCAGACTTCTCCTGTCCGGTAGAAAGAGACTTTGCTATTTGGAGCATCTCACAAGCCCCAGCATGGGAAATCCTCCATGGCCTCTTGACGCCACCCTTCCATTTGTGGGTAATCACAGACACAAACTCCAGTGTGAGCAAACATCTGACATCCACCCTTACTCAGGTGCTGGATATTCGAAACGGCAGCTGCACACTGGAACTGCCTTTTGCTTTTCACTGAACTTAACCATAGCTTTGTATTACTATTCTATCCTCACCACACTGGTCCACAATATCTCTTGATAGGGAATTCTGGAGCCACAACGCAGTATTCTGCCTTCCACATAGAAAGAAGAAGGACCTGTTGAGTCTGCCCAGAAACCTCACATGAGGATCAATCTACACAGACCACGAGGCAACCCTGATTAATAGATTTCTCTGACCACTAGTGCTGTGTCTGACAGAGTCTAAGCCCCGACTTCGTCTCAGCCACCCAGAGTTGAGGGCCCATATTTAGCATGAGAGATCGGCCATGGCCCTGGGCCATCATCTGTACCCATCCTTGGTATCCAGTCATCTGTCCCCCAAACTTTGCTGGAATTCCTGCCAATGGCGAACCTGAAACACAATAGAGAACACCTCCTTCCCCATGGCAGGAATATTGGTTGTCCAACCCTCAGCGTGGGAGCCAGCTGCATGGCCAAGGAGACCATGCCCACTCCTGAGGGCCGACATGGGCACAGGCAGGCATGGTGATCCTCAGCCTGAGCATGTTTTCAAACAAACACTCTCAGTTGCTCCTCCAGTACCAGCATTGCAGGCCTGGTATGCCCCTAGGCCCAAATCCTAACCCTTGGTGGGATTTTCCAGGTGCCCAGACCCAGAGTCCGTCTCAGAATCCCTGTTTGGGGCACCCTTAAGATGGAAAACAGCACTCTTCCCTTCCCTGAGAAAGGCACCAAACTATTGGGAGCCGCCAGGATCCTTAGAGAGAAAAAATCTCCCATGGACCCATGAAAACAAACCTGCATTCTGAGGCCATCCTGTCCACACAATCCAGAGAGAAAAGTCTTTGCTACCGCCTTCGAGTCATCCTATTTACATTTCCTGACGAGCTGCCCTCCATGTCTATGCATTGGGCCTGTGATCATCTCGACACTAACCCTAACCCCAGTTTGTGTTTGCCGACTTCTCTCCCAAAACCATGGCTTACATGCCCACCAGGATGTGGTCCCTCAAGCCACATCACAGGAAAGTTCCTGCCATCCCCAAGAAAACTGTGCCCATCAGGTTGTCCAAACCCTCCAGATTAGGAGAAACCTGCCAGGCCCCTGAACCCACCCCAATATTGGAGGTTGCTCTGGATGCAAACGTGCAGTCTGAAACACCCTGAGCACCTCCATCGAGGCAGAAAGCCAAGTCAATGGTTCTGAGTCAGATGATTGAACCTGACATGCCCCTAGGACTTCACTGGAACCCTAGATTGGGTCTTCAGACATCTGTTCTCAGAGTCCTGTTCTGGAATACCAAGTTATGATACAACATGTGGTCCCTGATTCCCACAACAGAACATCTCCTGTCTCCAGAAGGAAAATGTGCTCTTGGATCTATGTCCAACTTTCAGGGTAGATGGATCCTGCATGACCCATTAGCCCCAGCACCTTCTATGATCTCCCTGGTAACAAACCAGCATTGTGACCCAACTTCCTGAGACTTGATGCCAACTCAAGGTGTTGGTACTTTGCCCAAGAGCTATGAAACGAATCTGCCATGTTCCTCAGGTACAAAGGTCAATGGACGTGTGCTTTCTAGGCATCCAAGAGGTAGTTCTCTGCTACACAAAAATTCCACATAGGGAACCCTAGAGCAAACAAATAAGAGTGCTCCTGTCAGGTTGAAGGAAACCTTGGTTGTTTGGAGCATCTCACAAGCCCCAGCCTGGGAAGTCCTCCACATTCTCTTGATGCCAACCCTCCATTTGTTAGTCATCATAGACACAAATTCCAGCATGAGCAAACATCTGACATCTGCTCTTACTCAGGTGCTGGATATTCGAATCAGTCACGCACACTGGAAATACCTTTCACTTGACACTGTATTCTTGCATAGTTTGGGTTTACAATTCCATCCTCACCCTACTGGACTGCAAGTCCTCTTGAGAGGGAATTAGGGAGACAAAACGCAACATTCTGCCTTCCCCATAGAAAGAAGAAGGGCCTGGTGAGTCTGCCCAGAAACTCCACATGAAGATCAATCTACTTGGCCCTCGAGGGAACCCCGATTTATACTTTGCGCTGGCCACTAGCGCTGTGTCTGAGAGAGCCTGAGCCCCAACCTCGTGCCAGCCACCCAGAGTTTGGGGCCCTTATCCAACATGTGGGACTGGCCATGGCCCAGTCATCTCTACCCATCCTTGGTATTCTGGCAACTATCCCAGATCTTTGCTGGAATCCCTACCAGTGGGGGAACCTGAAGCACAATTGAGAACTCCTCCTTCCCCATGGCAGGAAGCCTGGCTGTTGCTATGGGTGCCCAACCCTCAGAATTAGAACCAGGTGCTTGGCCAATGAGACAACGCCCAATCATAAGGGCCGCCTGGGCCAAAGCAGGCATTGTGTCCCTCAACCTTAGCATGCATTCAAACAAATGCTCTCAGTTGTTTCTGCAGGGTCCCGCATCGCAGGCCTGGTATGCCCTTAGGACCAAATCCTAACACTTCGTGGGATTTTCCATGCCAACATAACCAGAGCCCGTCTCTGGAATCTCTGTTTTGAAGCACCCCTATGATGGAAAACAGCACTCTTCCCTCCCCTGAGAAAACTATTAGGAGCTGCCAGGATGCGTAGAGAGGAAAAATCTCCCAGGGCTCCATAAGACCACACCTTCATTCCGAGGCCATCCGGGACACACAATCCAGATACAAGGGACTGTGCTACCACCTTCGAATCACCTGGTTTACAGTTCCAGACGAGCTGCCCTACAGACCTACGCATTGGGCCTGTGATCACCTCGCCATTAACCCTACCCCAAGTTTGTGTTTGCAGACTTCTTTCCCAAAACCATGGCTCACATGCCCTCTATGATGGGTCTCTGTAGCCACACCACAGGAAAGATCCTGCTATCCCCAATGAAACTGTGTCCATCACAGTTGCCCAAACCCTCCAGATTAGGAGAGACCTGCAAGTCCCCTAAGCCCAGTCCAATATTGGAGGCCACTCTGGACACAAATGCACAGTGTGCAACACCCTGATCACCTCCATCCAGGAAGACACCCAAGTCAATGGTCCTGAGTCAGAAGATTGGTCCCTGAACACCACAATAGAATATCTCCTGTCCCCAGATGGAATTCGTGCTCTTCAACTTGTGTCAAGGGTCGGGGTATATGAATTATGCACAGCCCCTTAGCCCCCAGCACATTCTAAGATCTCTCTGGTAACAAACAAACAGCATTGTGATCCATCTTCATGAGATTCCATGTCACTTCAAGTCCTTGGTAATTCGCCCCAGAGCCACCAGAATGAACCTGCCATGTTCCTCACCTGATATGGTCAGTGGAGGTGTGCTTTCCAGGCATCCATGTGGGAGTGCTCTTCTACTTATTCTTTCCACATGTGGGACCCTGGAGCAAACAAACCAGACTGCCACTGACCAGTAGAAGGGAACCCTCTGTTTGGAGCATCTCAGAAGCACCAGCAGGAGAAATCCTCCATGGCCCTTGACACAACCCCTCCATTTGTCAGTCATCATAGACAAAAACTCCAGCATGAGAAAACATCTGAAATCTGCCGTTATTTAGATTCTGCATTTTCTTTTCCACCACTGCACACTGGAACTGCGTTTCACTTGACACTGAATTTAACAATAGCTTGGGTTTAGAATTCCATCCTCAGCCTCCTGGTCTGCAAGCCCTCTAGAGAGGGAATTTGGAGCCACAAGGCAACATTCTGCATTCCCACTAGAAAGAAATAGGGCCTGGTGAATCTTCCCAGAAACTCCACATGAGGATCAATCTACTTGGCACTCGATGGAACCTTGATTTATAGGCTGTCCTGGGCACTAGTACTAGTACTAGTACTAGTACTAGTACTAGTACTGTGTCTGACAGAGCCTGAGCCAAGACCTAGTTTCAGGCACCCAGAGATATGAGCCCATATCCAGCATGTGAGATTGGCCAGGGCCCAAGTCCATCATCTCTACCCATCCTTGGTATTCAGGCACCTGTCCCCAGACCTTTTATGTAATCCCTACCAATGGGGTAACCTAAAGCACAATAGAGAACTCCTCCTTCCCCATGGTAGGAATCCTGGCTGTTGATATGGGTGTCCAAACCTCAAAGTGGGAGCCAGCTGCATGGCCAAGGAGACAATGCCCACTCATGAGGGCTGCCCTGGGCACAAGTAGCCATTGTAACCCTCAGCTTGATCAAGCCTTCAAAAAAATGCTCTTAGTTGCACCTCCAGGATCCTGCATTGCAGGCCTGATATGCCCTTAAGCCCAAATCCTAACACATCGTGGGATGTTCCATGTGCACATACCCAGAGCCCGTCACTGGAATCCCTGTTTTGAGGCACCCCTAAGATGGAAAACAGCACTCTTCACTTCCCTGAGAAAGCCACCAAACTAATGGGATCCCCCAGGATCCTTGAGAAGAAGAATCTCCCATGGTCCCATGAGTCCACACCTGTATTCCGAGGCCAGCGTGGATATGCTATCCAGATACAAGAGACTGTGCTACTGGCTTTGAGTCACCTGATTTACAGTTCCTGACGTGCTGCCCTCCAGATCTTTGAATTGGGGCTGTGAACACCTCTCCATTAACCTTATCCCGAGTTTGTGTTTGCAGATCTCTCTCTAAAAACCATTGCTCACATGTCCTCCAGGATGGGGCCCCTAGAGTCACACCACAAGACTGTGCTTGCCATCCCCAAGGAAACTGGGCCCATCACAGTTGCCCAAACCCTCCTGATTAGGAGAAACCTGGAAGGCTCCTGAGCACATCCCAATATTGGAGGCTGCTCTGGATGCAAATGCACAGTCTGAAACACCCTGATCACCTCCATCCAGGCAGACACCCAAATCAATGGTCCTGAGTCAGATAATTGAACCTGACATGGCCCTAGGACCTCATTCGAAGAGGGATTAACTTTTCAGGCACTTGTCCTCAGAGGCCTCTTCTGGAATACCAACTTATGATACAAATTATGGCCCCTGAGCCCCAGGGTGGGAAATCCTCCATGGCCTCTTGACGCCACCTCTCTATTTGTTGGTCATCATAGACACAAACTCCAGCCTGAGCAAACATCTGACATCCGCCCATATTCAGGCGCTGATATTGGAATCAGCTGCTGCACACTGGAACTGCCTTTCGCTTTGCAATGAATTTAAGCTTAGCTTCAGACTACAATTTCATCCTCACCCTACTGGTCTGCCATATCTCTTGATAGGGAATTCTGGAGCCACAACGCAACATTCTGCCTTCTTCATAGATAGAAGGACCTGGTGAGTCTGCCCATAAACTGCACATGAAGATCAATATACTCAGCCCAGGAGGGAACCCCTATTTATAGTTTGCCCTAGCCACTAGTGCTGTGTCTGACAGAGCCTGAGCCCCTACCTCGTGTCAGCAACCCAGAGGGTGGGGCCCACATTAACCATGTGAGACCGGCCATGGCCCAGGGCTGTCATTACTACCCATCCTTGGTATTCAGGCATCTGTCCCCTAGATCTTAGCTGGAATCCCTACCAATGGGGGGACCTGAAGCACAATAGAGAATTCATCCTTCGCCATGGCAGGAATCCTGGCTTTTGGATGGGTGTCCAACCCTAGGAATGGGAACTGGCTGCATGGCTGAGTAGACATCGCCCAATCCTGATGGCCTCCGGGGCACAAGCAGGCATTGGGACCCTCAGCTTGACCATACTTTCAAACAAACGCTCTCAGTTGCAACCTCCAGGATCCCGCATTGCAGGCCTGGTATGGCCCTAGGCCTAAATATTAACCCTTGGTGGGATTTTCCAAGCACTTAGACCCAGAGCTCATCTCTGGAATGCCTGTTTTGGGGCACGCCTAAGCTGGAAAACAGTACTCATCCCTTCCCGGAGAAATCCAACAAACTATTGAGAACCGCCAGGATCCTTGAGAGGAGAAATCTCCCATGGACCCTTGAGACAACACCTGCAATAAAGGCCATTCCGGAAATTAAATCCAGATACAGTTACCTGTGCTACCACCTTTGAGTTACGTGATTTACAGTTCCAGACTTGCTTCCCTCCTGGTCTATGGATTGGGACTATGATCACCTTGCCACTAACCCTAACCTAAGTTTGTGTTTGCAGACTTCTCTCTCAAAATCATGGCGCACATGTCCTCCAGGATGGGGTCTCTGGAGTCACACCACAGGACAGTTCCTGCAATCCCCAAGGAAACTGCCCATCACAGTTGTCCAAAAACCCCATATAAGGAGAAACCTGCAAGGAACCTGAGCCAACCCTATTATTGGATGCCACTCTGGACACAAATGCACAGTCTGAAACACCCTCATCACCTGCATCCAGTCAGACACCAGAGTCAATGATCCTGAGTCAGAAGATTGAATGACATTCCCCTAGGGCCTCATTCAAACCCTTTATTAGGTTTTCAGGCTTCTGTCCTCAGAGACCTGTTCTGGATTACCAATTTATGATACAACATATGGCCGCTGAGCCCCACAACAGAATATCTCCTGCCCCCAGAAGCAATCCGGGCTCTTGGGCCTGTGTCAAATCCTCAGGCTAGATGAATCCTGCATGGCCCATTAACCACCAGCACATTCTAAGATCTCCCTGGTAACAAACCAACATTTTGACCCATCTTCATGAGGTTCCATGTACAATCCAGTCTTTATTTCTTCGCCTCAAAGCCACCAGATGCCATGTTCCTTCGCTGTCATGGTCAATGAAGGTGTGCTTTCCAGTCACCCATGTGGGAGATCTATGTTTCCGATCTTTCGACATGGGGAACCATGGAGGAAACAAATCAGACTGCCCCTGTCTGGTAGAAGGAAACCTTGCTGTTTGGAGCATCTCAAAAACACCAGATTGGGAAATCCTCCATAAGCTCTTGACGCCACCCCTCCATTTTTGTGTCATCATAGACACAAACTCCAGCATGAGCAAATATCTGACATCCACCCTCACTCAAGTGCTGAATATTGGATTCAAACATTGCACACTGGAAATTTCTTTCGCTTGATACAGAATGTAACCATAGCTTAGGTTTACAATTCCATCCTCAGCCTCCTGGTCCACAAGCCCTCTTTATAGTGAATTCTAGAGCCACAAAGCAGCATTCTGCCTTCCCCTTACAAACAAGAAGGGCCTGGTGAGTCTGCCCAGAAACCATACATGAGGATCAATCTGCTCGGCACTTGAGGGAACCCCAATTTATAGGCTGCCCTGGGCACTAGTGCTGTGTCTGACAGAGCCTGAGCCAAGACCTAGTGTCAGCCACCCAGTGATCGGGGCCCATATCCACGATTTGATACTGGCCATGGCCCATGTCCATCATCTTTACCCATCCTTGGTATTCAGGCCTCTGTCCCCAGACCTTTGCTGGAATCCCCGCTAATGGGGGAACCTGAAGCACTATAGAGAACTCCTCTTTCCCCATGGCAGGATTCTGGCTGTTGGGATGGTTTTCCAACCCTCAAAGTGGGAGCCAGCTGCATGGCCAATGTGACCACGCCCACTCATGAGGGCCACCTGGGCATAAGCAAGTATTGTGACCCTCAGCCTGAGAATGATTTCAAACAAGCCCTCTCAGTTGCACCTCCAGGATCCTGCATGCAGGCCTGGTAAGCCACTAGGCCCAAATCCTAACACTTGGTGGGATTTTCCAGGGGACCAAAGCTAGAGTCGGTCTCTGGAATCCATATTTTGGGGCACCCCTAACATGAAAAACAGCACTCTTCCCTTCCCCGAAAAAGCCACCAACTATTGGGAGAAACCAGGATCCTTAGAGAGGAAAAATCTCCCATGGACCCATGAGGCCACAACTGCATTCTGAGGCCATCCTGCACACAATACAGAGAAAAAAGCCTGTGATTCTGCCTTTGAGTCACCCGATTAACAGTTCCTGAAGAGCTGCCATCCATGTCTATGCATTGGGCCTGTGATAACCTTGCCACTAACCCTAACCCAAGTTTGTGTTTTCAGACTTCCCTCCCAAAACCATGGCTCACATGCCCTCCAGTTTGTGATAACTGGAGCCACACCACGGGATTGTACCTGTCTTCCCAAAGGAAACTGTGATTGTCACTATTAAACAAACACTCTAGATTAGGAGAACCCTGCAAGTCCCCTAAGCCCAGCCCAATATTGGAGGCCACTCTGGACGCAAATGCACAGTCTGACACACCATATCACCTACATCCAGGCTGATATCCAAGTCAATGGTCCTCAGACAGAAGATTGAACCTGACATGCTCCTAGGATTCACTGGAACACTAGAATAGGTTTTCAGGTATCTGTACTCAGAAGGCTGTTCTGAATATCAATGTATGATACAATATGGTCACTGAGCCACACAAAAGAACATCTCCTGTCCTTAGAAGAAAGCTGTGCTCTGGACCTGTGTCAAACACTCTGGGTAGATGAATCCTTCAAGGCCCCCTGGCAACCAGCACATTCTATGATCTCCCTGACAACATACCAGCATTGTGACCCATCTTCATGAGACTCCATGACAACTCCAGCCCTTGGTACTTCGGCCCAGAGCCACCAGAATGAAACTGCCATGTTCCTCTGCTGCCATGGTCAATGTAGGTGTACTTTCCAGGCATCCAGCGGGAGTGCTTTGATACCAACTTTCCACAAGGGGAACCCTGGAGGAAACAAACCAGACTCCCCTGTACGGTAAAAGGAATCTTTTCTGTATGGAGTATCTCAAGCCTGAGGGTGGGTAATCCTCCATGGCCTCTTGAGGCCACCCATCCATTTGTTGGTCATCATAGACACTAACTCCAGCGTGAGCAATCAACTGACATCTGCACTTACTCAAGTGCTGGATATTTGAATCAGCTGCTACACACTGGAATTGCCTTATGCTTGGCACTGAATTTAAAAGTAGCTTGGCGGGACGCCTGGGTGGCTCAGTTGGTTAAACAGCTGCCTTCGGCTCAGGTCATGATCCCAGCGTCCTGGGATCGAATCCCACATCAGGCTCCTTGCTCCGCAGGGAGCCTGCTTCTCCGTCTGACTCTGCCTTCCACTCTGTCTGCCTGTGCTTGCTCTCGCTCGCTCTCTGACAAATAAATAAAATCTTGAAAAAAAAAAGTAGCTTGGGTTTGCATTTCCATCCTCACCCTGGTGTTCAGTAAGCTCTCTTGATAGGGAATTCTGAAGCCACAACACAGCATTCTGCCTTCCCCATAGCAAGAAAAAACAGCCTGGAGAGACTGCCCAGAAACCCTACATGAGGATAAATCTACTCGACCCTCGAGTGAACCCCATTTATAGGTTTACCTGGCCACTAGCGCTGAGTCTGACAGAACCTCGTCTCTGACCTCGTGTCAGGACCCAGAGACTGGGCTCCAACTCCAGAATGTGAGACCAGCCATGTCCCAGGGCTGTCATCTCTACCCATTCTTGATTCAGGCATCTGTCCCCAGACATTTGCTGAAATCCCTGCCAATGGGGGAACCAGAAGCACAATAGGGAAATCCTCCTTCCCCATGGCAGGAATGATGGCTCTTGGGATGGGTTTCCAGACCTCAGAGTGGTAGCCAGCTGAATGGCCAATGATAACCGCCCACTCATGAGGGCCGCCCTGGACACAAGCAGGCATTGTGACCCCCAACATGAGCATGCTTTCAAACAAACACTCTCAGTTGCATTCCAGAATCCAAATTTGCAGGCCTGATATGCCCCTAAGCACAAATCCTAACACCTGGTGGGATTTTTCAGGGGACCAGAAACACAGCCTGTCTCTGGAATCCCTGTTTTGGGACACCCCTAAGATGGAAAATAGCACTCTCCCCTTCGCCAAGAAAGCCACCATAGTATAGGGAGCCGCTAGGATCCTTGAGAGGAAAAATCTCCCATGGATCCATGAGACCACACCTGTATTCCGAGGCCATCCTGGACACAAAAGCCAGATACACAAGCCTGTGCTACCACCTTCAAGGCAACTAATTTATAGTTCCAGACGAGCTGCCCTCCAGGTCTATGCATTGGGCCTGCGATCACCTCACCGCTAACCTTAACCCGAGTTTGTGCTTACAGACTTCTATCCCGAAACCATGGCTCATATTTCCTCCAGGATGGGGTCTCTGGAGCCACACCAAAGGACTGTGCCTGCCATCCCCAAGGAAAATGTGTCCGTCACATTTGCCTAAAACTTCGAGATAAGGAGAAACCTGCAAGGCCCCTGAGCCCACCCCAATACTGGAGGCCCCTCTGGACACAAATGTGCAGTCTGAAATACGCTGATCACCTGAATCCAGGCAGATACCCAAGTCAGTGTTTCTCAGTCAGAAGATTGAACCTGACATGCTCCTATGACCTCATTGTAACCCCTGATTAGGTTTTCAGGCATCTGTAATCAGAGACCTGTTCTGGAGTACCAACTTAAGATACAACATATGGTCCCTGATCCCCACAACAGAACATCTCCTTTCTCTAGATGGAAGCCGTGCTCTTGAAACTGTGTCAAACCCTCAGGGTAGATGAATCCTACTTGGCCCGTAGCCACCAGCAGATTCTAAGATCTCACTGGTAACAAGCCAGCATTGTGAGCCATCTTCATGAGATTCCATGTCAACTACAGGCCTTGGTACTTCACCCCAGAGCCTTCAGAAACAACCTGTCATGTTCCTCAGCTGCAATGTTCAGTGGAAGTGTGCTTTCCAGGCATCCATGTGGGAGTGCTCTGCTACCCAAACTTTCCACATGGGGGACTCTCGAGCAAACAAATCTGACTGCCCTGTCCTGTAGAAGGAAACCTGGCTGTTTGGAGCATCTCACAAGCTCAAGTGTGGGAAATCCTCTATGACCTCTTTTCAACTCCTCTCCATTTGTCGGTCATTATAGACACAAACTCCAGCTTGAGCAAACATCTGACGTCTGCGCTTACTCAGGTGCTGGATATTCGAATCAGCCGCTGCACACTGGAAATGCCATTCGCTTGTCACTGAATTTATTCATAGCTTGGGTTTACAATTCCATCCTCACCCTACTGGTCCACAAGCCCTCATGATAGGGAATTCTGCAGCCACAACACAGCATACTGCCTTCCCAATAGAAAGAAGAAGGGCCTGGTGAGTCTGCCCAGAAACTCCACATTATGATCAGTCTACTTGTCCCTTGAGGAAACCCTGAATTATAGACAGCCCTGGCCCCTAGTGTTGTGTCTGACAGAGCCTAAGCCCCGACCTCGTGTCAGCCACCTAGAAGGCGGGGCCCATATCTAGGCTTAGGTTTTGGGTCAAGATCATGGCAGGCACACTCTGTAGAGCTAAATCTAAATCTCATGCATCTGAAGTCAGGGCGAGGAACAGACGTAGGCTCAGGTTGAAGTTTCTGTTCAGGATGGCCCCTTCATTTCTTTGAAAAAGATGGATGGTACTTTGATAGGAATTGCATTAAATGTGTAGATTGCTTTAGGTAGCATAGACATTTTCACAATATTTATTCTTCCAATCCAGGAGCATGGAACATTTTTCCATTTCTTTGTGTCTTCCTCAATTTCTTTCATGAGTACTTTATAGTTTTCTGAGTATAGATTCTGTGTCTCTTTGGTTAGGTTTATTCCTAGGTATCTTATGGTTTTGGATGCAATTGTAAATGGGATTGACTCCTTAATATCTCTTTCTTCTGTCTTGCTGTTGGTGTAGAGAAATGCAACTGATTTCTGTGCATTGATTTTATATCCTGACACTTTACTGAATTCCTCTATAAGTTCTAGCAGTTTTGGAGTGGAGTCTTTTGGATTTTCCACATATAGTATCATATCATCTGCGAAGAGTGATAATTTGACTTCTTCTTTGCCAATTTGGATGCCTTTAATTTCCTTTTGTTGTCTGATTGCTGAGGCTAGGACCTCTAGTACTATGTTGAATAGCATTGGTGATAATGGACATCCCTGCCGTGTTCCTGACCTTAGTGGAAAAGCTTTCAGTTTTTCTCCATTGAGAATGATATTTGCGGTGGGTTTTTCATAGATGGCTTTGATGATATTGAGGTATGTGCCCTCTATCCCTACACTTTGAAGAGTTTTGATCAGGAAGGGATGCTGTACTTTGTCAAATGCTTTTTCAGCATCTATTGAAAGTATCATATGGTTCTTGTTCTTTCTTTTATTGATGTGTTGTATCACATTGACTGATTTGCGGATGTTGAACCAACCTTGCAGCCCTGGAATAAATCCCACTTGGTCGTGGTGAATAATCTTTTTAATGTACTGTTGAATCCTATTGGCTAGTATTTTGTTGAGTATTTTTGCATCTGTGTTCATCAAGGATATCGGTCTATAGCTCTCTTTTTTGGTGGGATCCTTGTCTGGTTTTGGGATCAAGGTGATGCTGGCCTCATAAAATGAGTTTGGAAGTTTTCCTTCCATTTCTATTTTTTGGAACAGTTTCAGGAGAATAGGAATTAGTTCTTCTTTAAATGTTTGGTAGAATTCCCCCGGGAAGCCATCTGGCCCTGGGCTTTTGTTTGTTTGGAGATTTTTAATGACTGTTTCAATCTCCTTACTGGTTATGGGTCTGTTCAGGCTTTCTATTTCTTCCTGGTTCAGTTGTGGTAGTTTATATGTTTCTAGGAATGCATCCATTTCTTCCAGATTGTCAAATTTATTGGCGTAGAGTTGCTCATAGTATGTTCTTATAATAGTTTGTATTTCTTTGGTGTTAGTTGTGATCTCTCCTCTTTCATTCATGATTTTATTTATTTGGGTCCTTTCTCTTTTCTTTTTGATAAGTCGGGCCAGGGGTTTATCAATTTTATTAATTCTTTCAAAGAACCAGCTCCTACTTTCGTTGATTTTTTCTATTGTTTTTTTGGTTTCTATTTCATTGATTTCTGCTCTGATCTTTATGATTTCTCTTCTCCTGCTGGGCTTAGGGTTTCTTTCTTGTTCTTTCTCCAGCTCCTTTAGGTGTAGGGTTAGGTTTTGTACCTGAGACCTTTCTTGTTTCTTGAGAAAGGCTTGTACCGCTATATATTTTCCTCTCAGGACTGCCTTTATTGTGTCCCACAGATTTTGAACCGTTGTATTTTCATTATCATTTGTTTCCATGATTTTTCTCAATTCTTCTTTAATTTCCCGGTTGACCCATTCATTCTTTAGAAGGATACTGTTTAGTCTCCATGTATTTGGGTTCTTTCCAAACTTCCTTTTGTGGTTGAGTTCTAGCTTTAGAGCATTGTGGTCTGAAAATATGCAGGGAATGATCCCAATCTTTTGATACCGTTTGAGTCCTGATTTAGGACCAAGGATGTGATCTATTCTGGAGAATGTTCCATGTGCACTAGAGAAGAATGTGTATTCTGTTGCTTTGGGATGAAATGTTCTGAATATATCTGTGATGTCCATCTGGTCCAGTGTGTCGTTTAAGGCCTTTATTTCCTTGCTCATCTTTTGCTTGGATGACCTGTCCATTTCAGTGAGGGGAGTGTTAAAGTCCCCTACTATTATTGTATTGTTGTTGATGTGTTTCTTTGATTTTGTTATTAATTGGTTTATATAGTTGGCTGCTCCCACGTTGGGGGCATAGATATTTAAAATTGTTAAATCTTCTTGTTGGACAGACCCTTTGAGTATGATATAGTGTCCTTCCTCATCTCTTATTATAGTCTTTGGCTTAAAATCTAATTGATCTGATATAAGGATTGCCACTCCTGCTTTCTTCTGATGTCCATTAGCATGGTAAATTCTTTTCCACCCCCTCACTTTAAATCTGGAGGTGTCTTCGGGCTTAAAATGAGTTTCTTGGAGGCAACATATAGATGGGTTTTGTTTTTTTATCCATTCTGATACCCTGTGTCTTTTGACAGGGGCATTTAGCCCATTCACATTCAGGGTAACTATTGAGAGATATGAATTTAGTGCCATTGTATTGCCTGTAAGGTGACTGTTATTGTATATGGTCTCTGTTCCTTTCTGATCTACCACTTGTAGGCTCTCTCTTTGCTTAGAGGACCCCTTTCAAGATTTCCTGTAATGCTAAAATTTATATGGAACCAGAAAAGACCTCGAATAGCCAAAGGGATATTGAAAAAGAAAGCCAACGTTGGTGGCATCACAATTCCAGACTTCAAGCTCTATTACAAAGCTGTCATCATCAAGACAGCATGGTACTGGCACAAAAACAGACACATAGATCAATGGAACAGAATAGAGAGCCCAGAAATAGACCCTCAAATCTATGGTCAACTCATCTTCGACAAAGCAGGAAAGAATGTCCAATGGAAAAAAGACAGCCTCTTCAATAAATGGTGCTGGGAAAATTGGACAGCCACATGCAGAAAAATGAAATTGGACCATTTCCTTACACCACACACAAAAATAGACTCAAAATGGATGAAGGACCTCAATGTGCGAAAGGAATCCATCAAAATCCTTGAGGAGAACACAGGCAGCAACCTCTTCGACCTCTGCCGCAGCAACATCTTCCTAGGAACAACGCAAAAGGCAAGGGAAGCAAGGGAAAAAAATGAACTATTGGGATTTCATCAAGATCAAAAGCTTTTGCACAGCAAAGGAAACAGTTAACAAAATCAAAAGACAACTGACAGAATGGGAGAAGATATTTGCAAACGACATATCAGATAAAGGACTAGTGTCCAGAATCTATAAAGAACTTAGCAAACTCAACACCCAAAGAACAAATAATCCAATCAAGAAATGGGCAGAGGACATGAACAGACATTTCTGCAAAGAAGACATCCAGATGGCCAACAGACACATGAAAAAGTGCTCCATATCACTCGGCATCAGGGAAATACAAATCAAAACCACAATGAGATATCACCTCACACCAGTCAGAATGGCTAAAATCAACAAGTCAGGAAATGACAGATGCTGGCGAGGATGTGGAGAAAGGGGAACCCTCCTACACTGTTGGTGGGAATGCAAGCTGGTGCAGCCACTCTGGAAAACAGCATGGAGGTTCCTCAGAATGTTGAAAATAGAACTGCCCTATGACCCAGCAATTGCACTATTGGGTATTTACCCTAAAGATACAAATGTAGTGATCCAAAGGGGCACATGCACCCGAATGTTTATAGCAGCAATGTCCACAATAGCCAAACTATGGAAAGAACCTAGATGTCCATCAACAGATGAATGGATCAAGAAGATGTGGTATATATACACAATGGAATACTATGCAGCCATCAAAAGAAATGAAATCTTGCCATTTGCGACAACATGGATGGAACTAGAGCGTATCATGCTTAGCGAAATAAGTCAAGCAGAGAAAGACAACTATCATATGATCTCCCTGATATGAGGAAGTGGTGATGCAACATGGAGGCTTAAGTGGGTAGGAGAAGAATAAATGAAACAAGATGGGATTGGGAGGGAGACAAACCATAAGTGACTCTTAATCTCACAAAACAAACTGAGGGTTGCTGGGGGGAGGGGGTTTGGGAGAAGGGGGTGGGATTATGGACATTGGGGAGGGTATGTGCTTTGGTGAGTGCTGTGAAGTGTGTAAACCTGGTGATTCACAGACCTGTACCCCTGGGGATAAAAATATATGTTTATAAAAAAAAAAAAAAAAGAAAAGAAAGGACAAATACCCAACTTTTGTAGCAACATGGATGGGACTGGAAGAGATTATTATGCTGAGTGAAATAAGTCAAGTAGAGAGAGTCAATTATCATATGGTTTCACTTATTTGTGGAGCATAACAAATAGCATGGAGGACATGGGGAGTTAGAGAGGAGAAGGGAGTTGGGGGAAATTGGAAGGGGAGGTGAACCATGAGAGACTATGGACTCTGAAAAACAATCTGAGGGTTTTGAAGGGGTGGGGGGTGGGAGGTTGGGGTACTAGGTGGTGGGTATTATAAAGGGCACGAATTGCATGGAGCACTGGGTGTGGTGAAAAATAATGAATACTGTTATGCTGAAAATAAAAAATAAATTAAAAAAAAATTAAAAAAAAAAAAAAAAAAAAAAAGGATGGCCCCTTCATGATGGTGGGGGCATCATGGGGCTATGGAGACTTTCCCACGATTGGCATTGTAAGTTGCTCCAATCGGCAAGGATTCCTTCTACGGGACAGTCGAGACCGGTCAGATTGCTCCAGGACGTCCCATGCGGAACCACGGCAGTGCAGGGTTCTAAGGATGGATTCCTGGAGTGCCCGCCTCACATTCCTATTGTCTCCTAGTGACAAGGCAGGTTCGATCTGCTTCTTTTGGGGAGCAAACAAAGGGGATGTGTTGAAATGGACTCGCCTGCGGATGGGTCATAATGCGGGTTTGTGTCCATGGAGACCTTGGAATGGGGTGTTGGCTGCTGGGACCTGAAGGTTTCCCTTAACTGGAGGTTGTGACACAGCTCCAAAATGCATGTTTCCCATGTGGAAATGAGATTTGTTCAGACTGGTACCTCTTGAAGAACACATATGCTGGTATTGGAAACCAGGCCTCTGAGGAGAGATGCCTAGAATCAAAAGCAATGGATCTGATTAGGGCCTAGGTGCCTGTCCGGTTCAATCTTATTCTCTGGGGTTATCTGTCTATGGATCTGAGTTGAGGTAGTTGCTCATCTTGGGACAGATCACCCTGTTTGCCCTGAGTGGCCAACACTATTGGGATGGCCTCAGGGACGTTGGAGTGTTCTCCTAATCTTTAGGGTTGTGGCCAATGGCATGGGCAGAATTTGCTTGGAGAAGGCAGGCACAGTCCTGAGGCATGGCTCCAGGGGCCCCAGCCTGGAGGGTGTGTGGGCCAGGACAGTGGGGACAGAAACCTGAAAACCCAAACTCAGCTTAGATTTGGGGACGTAGGTATGACATGCCTGATCTATAGACCGCAAGAAGAATTTATCAGGCTATGAACAAAGGGCAAGTGTGAGGCATATCTCCAGGCTTTTGTCTCTAGATTTTGTGTCAATGGTGGCCATGGAATGACGGGATGGCCTCTTTGGCCATGGATGATTCTTTCTCTTTTAAGATTTGGTCAGATCCCAAGTATTGGGGCTCATTCAGGGGATGGAGGAGACCCTTCAATATTTTTTTTCCTCAGGGGTTCCAGAGCAGAGACCTGAATAGGGGTGATTAGAACTCTCAACCTCTCATTAATATTGGGGGACTAGGGATGGCAATGCGGGTTCTTGGTCCAGACCCTGAGAGGCTTTACTTGAGGACAGGGCTCACACTGAGGGTCCCAATGTGTTTGTGCCCATTGCGGTTCTCAAGCATGGGTGGGGACTCATGGGCTACACTGGATTCTCCTACACTGAACGTTGGAAAACATGCCAACCACAAGGTTTCTTGCCTTGAGGAAGAAGGAGTTTCATTTCTGCATCACGTTCACCCCTGGGTAGTGAGTATATATAAGGTCTAGGTTCTGAAGCCTGAAAACCAAGGTTGAAAAGAGATGATGACCTAAAGCCATGGCGGGTCTGATGTGCTCAGTGTACAGCCAGCTGTCTGGGTGTCGGTTGGGAATTCAGACCTCAGGCTGTGCAAGACAGGGCATTAACGCCGAAGCGAAACTGTATAATTGGGGTAGAGTCAAGTGGCATGCAGGTTGATCCTCATTTGGTGTTTCTGGTTAGCCCCATAGGACAACGTTTCTCTTCTGGAGGGCAGTCAGAGTGCTGCCTTGTGTCTCTCCAGAATTCCCTAACTGGAGGGCTGGTGGGCTCGGAGTGTGAGGACGAAGTCTGAGAACAATAGCTAGGTTTTGCTTCGGGGCAGGGTTTCGGCAGGCACACTCTGCAGAGTTGAATCAAGATTTCGTGCATCTGAAGTCAGGGCGAGGATTAGACGTTGGCTCAGGTTGGAGTTTCTGTCCAAGATGGCTCTTTCATGAAGGGGACAGTGCACCACGAGGCCACAGAGCTTTTCCCATGATGGGAGTTGTGAGGTGCTCCAAAGCGCAAGGATTCCTTCTGCAGGACAGCTGTGACCTGTTGGATGGCTCCAGGACGTCCCATATGGAATTACTTCAGAGTAGTTTTCTACAGATGGATGCCTAGCCAGTCCGCCTCACATTCCAATTGTCTCCTAGTGACAAGATAGGTTCAATCTGCTGGCTCTAGGGGAGCACCCAAGGGCACTGAGTTGAAAAAGACTCTCCTGCAGATGGGTCCTAATGTGGGATTGTGTCCATGGAGACCTTGGAATGAGGTGGTGGCACCGGGACTCTGAAGGATTTTCCTAGACGGAGGTTTGGACACAGCTTGAAAGAGCACGTTTCCCATGTGGAGAAGACATTTGTTCTGACTGATGCCTCAGGAAACCCCCATATGGTGGTATTGAAAACCAGGCCTCTGAGGTTCTGACATAGCTCCTCGAGCAAGTTTCCAATGTGCAGACAAGACTTGCTCTGAAGGAGCCTATGGAAACCCCATAGGCTGGTATTGGAAACCAGGCCTCTGAGAAGAGATGCCTGGAAACCAAAGCAATGGATCTGATTAGGGCCTAGGGGCCTGTCTAGTTCAATGTTCTTCTCTGGGACATCTGTCTCCGAGTCTGTGTGGAGCTAGTTACTCAGCTAGTGTCAGATCACCCCTGTTGGTTCCGAGCAGCCTACAATATTGGGATGGTCCCAGGGACATTGGAGATTTCTCTTGATTTATATGGTTGTGGCCAATGGAATATGAAGAATTCCCTTTGAGAGGGAAGGAACAATACTGATGTGTGGTTCCAGGGACCCTAGCATGGAGGGTGTGTGTTTTCACACAACTTTCCAAACAGCCCTGGCCTACACAACCTACAGGCTCAGGCCCCTGGAGCCAAACCTGAGGACTGTACTTGTCCTCTCAGAGGGAATTGTGTGTGCCCATTACAAAGGCTACAACCATTCTAATAGGATAAACCTCCAAAGTCCCAGATCCATCTCAATAGTGGTGGCTTCCCAGGAAAAACAGGGGTAATCTGAGCCCAACTGAGCACCTACCTGCACTCAGACCCATAGACAGATGTCCCCAGAGGTATGAAGGAAAGAACAGGCGCCTAGGCACTAATCAGATCCATTGCTTTGGTTTCCAGGCATCTCTCCTCAGAGGCCTGGATTTCAAAAGCAGCATATAGCTGTTTCAGGACTCACCCATCAGAAAACATCTCATCTACACATGGGAAACTTGCACGTTGGAGCTGTGTCAAAGCCTCTGTTTAGGAGAACCCTTTAGGGCCCCAGTGCCACCGCTTCATTCCAAAGTCTCCATAGACACAAAAGCACGTTAGGACCCATCCCCAGGGGTGTCCATTTCAACTCAGCGTCCTCGGTTGCTCCCCACAGATCCAGGAGATCTAACGTGTCTTGTTGCTAGGAGACAATTGGAATGCGAGGTGGGATACCCAGCCATCCATCCTTAAAACCCTGCTCAGAATCATTGGCGTTGAGCCAACAACAGGTCTCAATTGTCCTGCAGAAGACGCTCTGCAGTTTGGAGCTTCTCACAACTCCCATCGTGGGAAAACACCCATGTCCTCGTGATGCCCCCCCCATTCATGAAGGGGCCATCAGGGAAGGAAACTCCAACCTGAGCGATCGTCTGATCCTCGCCCTGACTTCAGATGCATGAGATCTCGATTCAGGTCTGTAGATTGTGCGTGCCATGGCCTCACCCAGAAACCTAAGCCTAGCTTGTGTTCTCAGACTTTTGTCGTCAGACTACTGGCCCACAAGCCCTCCAGTTTGGCAATCCAGAACTACAATGCAGCAGTCTGCCGGCCCTCCTGAAGAAAAACATTGTCCTCTGGGGCTACCCAGTAACCCCAAATGAGAATCAACCTGCACCGACCTTGGCTGTACCCCAAATACTTAGGGTGACCAGGGCACTAATGCCCTTTCTGACACAGCCTGAGCCTGGACCCAGGGACCCTCCCAGACAGCTGGCCGCACACTGAGCACATCGAGCCGCCATGGCCTTAGGTCGTCATCTCTTCCCAACCTCGGTTTTCAGGTTTCAGAACCTAGACCTTATCTCCAATCACTGCCCAGGGTTGAAGGTGATGCAGAAATCAGAACTCCTTCCCCCCATGGCAAAAAACCTTGTGGTTGGCATGTTGTCCAACGTTCAGTGTAGTTGAAACCAGTGTGGCCCATGAGGCCCCGCCCATGCTGGCGGGCCACATTGGTCACAAACACACATTGTGACCCTCAGGCTGAGCCCAGTCCTCAAGTAAGGTCACTCAGTGGCTGGATGAAGAGATAGCATATTGGGCTTGCCATGCCCCTAGGCCCCAATTTTTAACCATAGTTCGGGTTGTCCCTTCAGTCTTCCCCATGGCTAGGCTTTGGAATTCCTCTTTTGGTGGGACACCTGAGGTAACCAAACTGAAATGAGTCCTCCCATCCCACAGATTGACGAAAAGCAATTGGGAATCGGGCCAAAATCAGAAATTAAGATTCGTCCATGGCCCATGAGGCCTCCCCGACATTCCACGGCCATCGCTGATACAAAATCCAGAGACAAAAGCCTGAGCAAGCGCCTCAGACTCGCACTTTCTTCATATCCTGAAGAGTTCTTCTCCTGGTTTGTAGATCGGGCCTGCCATACCTACGTCCCCAAACATAAGCTGAGTTTCTGTTTTCAGACTTCTGTCCTCAACGTCTTGGGCCACACACCCTCCAGGCTGGGCCCCTGGAGCCACACATTAGGACTGTGCCTTCCAATCCATGGGAATTCTGCCCATTCCATGGTCCAGAATCGTACAAATTAGGAGCAACTACCAAAGTCCCTGAGGCCATCCCAATAGTGTGGGTTGCCCGGAACAAACAAGGGCTGTCTGACACCAGTTGATAATCGACCTCCACTCATACCATAGATGGATGTCCCCAGAGAAGAAGATTGAACCAGACAGGAACCTAGGCCATAATAGGATCCATTGCTTTGGGTTACAGGCATGTGTCCTCAAAAGCCTGATTCCAATACGAGCATAAGGGTTTTCCTGAGGCACCCACAGAACTCATCTCGTCTCCACAAGGAAACCTGTGCATGGGAGCCATGTCCAAAGCTTAGGAGAGTACTTCAGGGTCCCGGTGCCACCGCCCCATTCCAAGGCCCTCATGGACACAAAAACACATTAGGACCCATCCTCAGGAAAGTCCATTTCAACTCAGCCACCACGGTTGCTCCAGCAGAGCCATCAGACCTAAACAGTCTTGTTGGTAGGAGACAATTGGAATGCGAGGCAGGCTGCCCAGGCATCCATCCGCGAACCGTGCTGTGGAGTCATTCCATATGGGATGTCCTGGAGCTGTCCAACAGTTCTCACATGTCCCGCAGAAGGAATCCTTGAAGGGGGCATCCCACAATTCCCAACGTGGGAAAACCTCAATGGCCTCAAGATTCTGCTCCCTTCATGAAGCGGCCGTCATGCTCAGAAACTCTCACCTGAGCCAACGTCTGATCCTCGCCCTGCCTTCAGATGGATGAGATATTGGTTCAGAAATGCAGGGGGTACCTGCCGTGCCCTCGTCCTGAAACCCAAGTCTAGCTTGTCTTCTTAGACTTCCGTCCTCACACTCCTGAACCCGAAGCCCTCAAGTTTGGCAATTCCAGACCCACAATGCAGCACTCTGCCTGCCCTCTAGAAAAAAAATTATTGCCTCATGAGCTGCCCAGGCACCTTAAATGCGGGTAAACCTACACAGCACTCGACTTTACCCAAATTATATAGTCTAACCTGGGCACTCATGCACTGTCGAACACAACCTGAGCACGGACCTCCTGACCAACACCCAGAAAGCTGACCGCACACTAAGCACATAAAACCCGCCATGGCCTTAGGTCATCATCTCTTCCCTACCTCAGTTTTCAGGCTTCAGAACCGAGACCTTATCTCCAATCACTGCCCAGGGTTGAGTGTGATGCAGAAATAGGACTCCTCCTTACCCATGGCAAGAACCCTTGTGGTTGGCACGTTGTCCAACGTTCAGTGTAGGAGAAACCAGCATTCACCCTGAGGCCCCGCCCATTCTTGAGTGTTAAGAGCGCATACACACGCATTGTGACCCTCAGCATGAGTCCTGTTCTCTAGTAAGTCCTCTCAGTGGCTGGATCATTAGATGTCATAATGGGCTTGACATGTCCCTAGGCCCCAATTTTTAACCAGATTTCTGATTGTCCAGTCTCCCCTCCCCAGGGCTCTACTCTGGAATCCATCATTTGGTGGGACACCTGAGGTTAAAAAAGAAAACAACAACAACAACACCAAAAAAAAAAAAAAACAAACTTCTTCCAGCCCACAGAATGACCCCAAACTCTTTAGACGGGGCCAAACCACCAGAGAGTAAGACTCGTCCATTTCCCATGAAGTCAACCAGAAATTCCACGACCATGAGTGACACGATATCCAGAGACAAAAACTTGAGCAGGAGCCTCACACTCGCCCTTCTTTCAAATCCCGAAGAGTTCTCCTCATGGTCTGTATTTCAGTCCTGCCATACCTATGACCCGAAACATAAGCCGAGTTTGTGTTTTCAGACAACTGTCCAAACAGCCCTGGCCTACACAACCTACAGGCTCAGGCCCCTGGAGCCGAACCTCAGGACTGTACTTGCCCTCTCCAAGGGAATTGTGTGTGCCCATTCCAATGGCCACAACCCTTCTAATAGGATAAACCTCCAAAGTCCCTGATCCATCTCAATAGTGGTGGCTTCCCAGGAAAAACAGGGGCAATCTGAGCCCAACTGAGCACCTACCTGCACTCAGACCCATAGACAGATGTCCCCAGAGGTAAAAAGGAAAGAACAGGCCCCTAGGCACTAATCAGATCCATTGCTTTGGTTTCCAGGCATCTCTCCTCAGAGGCCTGGATTTCAAAAGCAGCATATAGCTGTTTCAGGACTCACCCATCAGAAAACATCTCATCTACACATGGGAAACTTGCACATTGGAGCTGTGTCAAAGCCTCTGTTTAGGTGAACCCTTTAGGGCCCCAGTGCCACCGCTTCATTGCAAGGTCTCCATAGACACAAAAGCACGTTAGGACCATCCCCAGGGGTGTCCATTTCAACACAGTGTCCTCAGTTGCTCCCCTCAGATCCAGGAGATCTAACCTGTCTTGTTGCTAGGAGACAATTGGAATGCGAGGTGGGCTACCCAGCCATCCATCCTTAGAACCCTGCTCAGAATCATTGGCCTGGAGCCAAACAATAGGTCTCAATTGTCCTGCAGAAGACTCTCTGCTGTTTGGAGCTTCTCATAACTCCCATCTTGGGAAAACCCCCATGGCCTCGTGATGCCCCCCCCCCATTCATGAAAGGGCCATCAGGGACAGAAACTCCAACCTGAGCGATCGTCTGATCCTCGCCCTGACTTCAGATGCACGAGATATCGATTCAGGTCTGTAGATTGTGCGTGCCATGGCCTCACCCAGAAAACTAAGCCTAGCTTGTGTTCTCAGACTTTTGTCGTCAGACTACTGGCCCACAAGCCCTCCAGTTTGGCAATCCAGAACTATAATGCAGCACTCTGCCTGCCCTCCAGAAGAAAATCATTGTCCTCTGGGGATACCCAGTAACCCCAAATGAGAATCAACCTTCACCGACCTTGGCTGTACCCCAAATACATAGGCTGACCAGGGCACTAATGCCCTTTCTGACGCAGCCTGAGCCTGGACCCCTCTGGCCCCTCCCAGACAGCTGTCCGCACACTGTATCATCAAGCCGCCGTGGCCTTAGGTCGTCATCTCTTCCCAACATCGGTTTTCAGGTTTCAGAACCTAGACCTTATCTCCAATCACTGCCCAGGGTTGAAGGTGATGCAGAAATCAGAACTCCTTCCCCATGGCAAGAAACCTAGTGGTTGGCATGTTTTCCAACGTTCAGTGTAGTTGAAACCAGTGTGGTCCATGAGGCCCCGCCTATGGTCGCGGGCCACATTGGTCACAAACACACATTGTGACCCTCAGGCTGAGCCCAGTCCTCAAGTAAAGCCACTCAGATGCTGGATGAAGAGATAGCATATTGGGCTTGCCATTCCTCTAGGCCCCAATTTTTAACCATAGTTCGGGTTGTCCCTTCAGTCTTCCCAACGGCTTGGCTTTGGAATTCCTCTTTTGGTGGGACACCTGAGGCAACAAACCTGAAATGAGTCCTCCCATCCCACAGATTGACGAAAAGCAATTGGGAATCGGGCCAAATCCTCAGAGAGGAAGATTCGTCCATGGCCCATGAGGCCTCCCCGACATTCCACGCCCATCGCTGATACAAAATCCAGAGACAAAAGCCTGAGCAAGCGGCTCAGACTCGCACTTTCTTCATATCCTGAAGAGTTCTTCTCATGGTTTGTAGATCAGGCCTGCCATACCTACGTCCCCAAACCTAAGCTGAGTTTGTGTTTTCAGACTTCTGTCCTCAAAGTCTTGGGCCCCACACCCTCCAGGCTGGGCCCCTGGAGCCACACATTAGGACTGTGCATACCAATCCATGGGAATTCTGCCCATTCCATGATCCAAAATCGTAAAAATTAGGAGAAACCTCCAAAGTCCCTGAGGCCATCCCAATAGATTTGGTCGCCCGGAACAAACAAGGGCTGTCTAACGCCAGCTGATAATCGACCTCCACTCATACCATAGATGCATGTCCCCAGAGAAAAACATTGAACCATCAGGTCCCTAGGCCATAATAGGATCCATTGCTTTGGGTTACAGGCATGTGTCCTCAAAAGCCTGATTCCAATACGAGCATAGGGGTTTTCCTGAGGCACCCATCAGAACTCAACTCGTCTCCACAAGGAAACCTGTGCATGGAGCCATGTCCAAAGCTTAGGAGAGTACTTCAGGGTCCCGGTGCCACCGCCCCAATCCAAGGCATTCATGGACACAAAAACACATTAGGACCCATCCTCAGGAAAGTCCATTTCAACTCAGCCACCCCGTTTGCTCCCGCAGAGCCATCAGATCTAAACTATCTTGTTGCTAGGAAACAATTGGAATGCGATGCGGGCTTCCCAGGCATCCATCAGCAAACGGTGCTCTGGAGTCATTCCATATGGGATGTCCTGGAGCTGTCCAACAGGTCTCAATTGTCCCGCAGAAGGAATCCTTGAAGGGGGCATCCCAAAACTCCCAAAATGGGAAAACCTCAATGGCCTCGAGATTCCGCTCCCTTCATGAACCGGCCGTCATGCTCAGTAACTCCCAACTGAGCCAACGTCTGATCATCGGCCTGACTTCAGATGCATGAGATATTGGTTCAGATCTGCAGGGGGTACCTGCCGTGCCCTGGCCCTGAAACCCAAGCCTAGCTTGTCTTCTCAGACTTCCGTCCTCACACTCCTGGCGCCGAAGCCCTCAAGTTTGGCAATTCCGGACCCACAATGCAGCACTCTGCCTGCCCTCTAGAAAAAAAATTATTGCCTCATGAGCTGCCCAGGCACCTTAAATGAGGATAAAACTACACAGCACTCGACTTTACCCAAATTATATAGTCTAACCTGGGCACTAATGCACTGTCGAACACAACCTGAGCCGGGACCTCCTGACCATCACCCAGAAAGCTGACCGCACACTGAGCACTTAAAACCCGCCATGGCCTTAGGTCATCATCTCTTCCCTACCTCAGTTTTCAGGCTTCAGAACCGAGACCTTATCTCCAATCACTGCCAAGGGGTGAGTGTGATGCATAAATCAGAACTCCTCCTTACCCATGGCAAGAACCCTTGTGGTTGGCACGTTGTCCAACGTTCAGTGTAGGAGAAACCAGCATTCACCCTGAGGCCCCGCCCATTCTTGAGTGCGACGAGTACATACACACGCATTGTGACCCTCAGCATGAGTCCTGTCCTCTAGTAAGTCCTCTCAGTGGCTGGACCATTAGATGTCATAATGGGGTTGACATGTCCCTAGGCCCAAATTTTTAACCAGATTTCTAATTGTCCAGTCGCCCCTCCCCAGGGCTCTCTCTGGAATCCCTCATTTGGTGGGACACCTGAGGATAAAAAAGAAAACAACAACAACAACAAAAAAAACGGACTTCTTCCAGCCCACAGAATGACCCCAAAGTCTTTGGACGGGGCCAAACCACCAGAGAGTAAGACTCGTCCATTTCCCATGAAGTCACCCAGAAATTCCACGACCATGAGTGACACGATATCCAGAGACAAAAACTTGAGCAGGAGCCTCACACTCGCCCTTCTTTCAAATCCCGAAGAGTTCTCCTCATGGTCTGTAGATCAGTCCTGCCATACCTATGACCTGAAACATAAGCTGAGTTTGTGTTTTCAGACAACTGTCCAAACAGCCCTGGCCTACACAACCTACAGGCTCAGGCCCCTGGAGCCAAACCTGAGGACTGTACTTGCCCTCTCCAAGGGAATTGTGTGTGCCCATTCCAATGGCCACAACCCTTCTAATAGGATAAACCTCCAAAGTCCCTGATCCATCTCAATAGTGGTGGCTTCCCAGGAAAAACAGGGGCAATCTGAGCCCAAATGAGCACCTACCTGCACTCAGACCCATAGACAGATGTCCCCAGATGTAAAAAGGAAAGAACAGGCCCCTAGGCACTAATCAGATCCATTGCTTTGGTTTCCAGGCATCTCTCCTTAGAGGCCTGGATTTCAAAAGCAGCATATAGCTGTTTCTTGACTCACCCATCAGAAAACATCTCATCTATACATGGGAAACTTGCACGTTGGAGCTGTGTCAAAGCCTCTGTTTAGGAGAACCATTTAGGGCACCAGTGCCACCGCTTCATTCCAAGGTCTCCATAGACACAAAAGCACATTAGGACCCATCCTTAGGGGTGTCCATTTCAACTCAGCGTCCTCGGTTGCTCCCCACAGATCCAGGAGATCTAACCTGTCTTGTTGCTAGGAGACAATTGGAATGCGAGGTGGGCTACGCAGCCATCCATCCTTAGAACCCTGCTCAGAATAATTGGCCTGGAGCCAAGCAACAGGTCTCAATTGACTGCAGAAGACTCTCTGCTGTTTGGAACTTCTCACAATTCCCATAGTGGGAAAACCCCCATGGCCTCGTGATGCCCCCCCCCATTCATAAAGGGGCCATCAGGGACAGAAACTCCAACCTGAGCGATCGTCTGATCCTCGCCTGACTTCAGATGCACGAGATCTCGATTCAGGTCTGTAGATTGTGCCTGCCATGGCCTCACCCAGAAACCTAAGCCTAGCTTGTGTTCTCGGACTTTTGTCGTCAGACTACTGGCCCACAAGCCCACCAGTTTGGCAATCCAGAACTACAATGCAGCACTCTGCCTGCCCTCCAGAAGAAAAATATTGTCCTCTGGGGCTACCCAGTAACCCCAAATGAGGATTAACCTGCACCGACCTTGGCTGTACCCCAAATACATAGGCTGACCAGGGCACTAATGCCCTTTCTGACACAGCCTGAGCCTGGACTCCCTGGCCCATCCCAGACAGCAGGCCGCACACTGAGCACATCGAGCCTCCGAGGCCTTTGTTCGTCATCTCTTCCCAACCTCGGTTTCCAGGTTTCAGAACCTAGACCTTATCTCCAATCACTGCACAAAGTTGAAGGTGATGCAGAAATCAGAACTCCTTCCCCATGGCAAGAAACCTTGTGGTTGGCATGTTGTCCAACGTTCAGTGTGGTTGAAACCAGTGTGGCCCATGTGTCCCCGCCCATGCTCGCGGGCCACATTGGTCACAAACACACATTGTGACCCTCAGGCTGAGCCCAGTCCTCAAGTAAGGCCACTCAGTGGCTGGATGAAGAGATAGCATATTGGGCTTGCCTTGCCCCTAGGCCCCAATTTTTAACCATAGTTCGGGTTGTCCCTTCAGTCTTCCCCACGGCTTGGCTTTGGAATTCCTCTTTTGGTGGTACACCTGAGGTAACAAAACTGAAATGAGACCTCCCATTCCACAGATTGACGAAAAGCAATTGGGAATCGGGCCAAATCCTAAGAGAGGAAGATTCGTCCATGGCCCATGAGGCCTCCCCGACATTCCACGGCCATCGCTGACACAAAATCCAGAGACAAAAGCCTGAGCAAGCGACTCAGACTCGCACTTTCTTCATATCCTGAACAATTCTTCTCATGGTTTGTAGTTCGGGCCTGGGATACCTACGTCCCCAAACCTAAACTGAGTTTGTTTTCAGACAACTTTCCAAACAGCCCTGGCCTACACAACCTACAGTCTCAGGCCCCTGGAGCCGAACCTGAGGACTGTACTTGCCCTCTCCAAGGGAATTGTTTGTGCCAATTCCAATGGCCACAACCCTTCTAATAGGATAAACCTCCAAAGTCCCTGATCCATCTCAATAGTGGTGGCTTCCCAGGAAAAACAGGGGCAATCTGAGCACTACAGAGCACCTACCTGCACTCAGACCCATAGAGAGATGTCCCCAGAGGTAAAAAGGAAAGAACAGACCCCTAGGCACTAATCAGATCCATTGCTTTCGTTTCCAGGCATCTCTCCTCAGAGGCCTGGAATTCAAAAGCAGCATATAGCTGTTTCTTGACTCACCCAACAGAAAACATCGCATCTACACATGGGATACTTGCACGTTGGAACTGTGTCAAAGCCTCTGTTTAGTAGAACTCTTTAGGGCCCAAGTGCCACCGCTTCATTCCATGGTCTCCATAGACACAAAAGCATATTAGGACCCATGCCCAGGGGTGTCCATTTCAATGCAGCGTCCTCGGTTGCTCCCCACAGATCCAGGAGATCTAACCTGTCTTGTTGCTAAGAGACAATTGGAATGTGAGGTGGGCTACCCAGCCATCCATCCTTAGAACCCTGCTCAGAATCATTGGCCTGGAGCCAAACAACAGGTCTCAATTGTCCTGCAGAAGACTCTCTGCAGTTTGGAGCTTCTCACAACTCCCATCGTGGGAAAACCCCCATGGCCTCGTGATCCCCCCCCCATTCATGAAGGGGCCATCAGGGACAGAAACTACAACCTGAGCGATCGTCTGATCCTCGCCCTGACTTCAGATGCATGAGATCTCGATTCAGGTCTGTAGATTGTGCCTGCCATGGCCTCACCCAGAAACCTAAGCCTAGCTTGTGTTCTCAAACTTTTGTCGTCAGACTACTGGCCCACAAGCCCTCCAGTTTGGCAATCCAGAACTACAATGCAGCACTCTGCCGGCCCTCCAGAAGAAAAACATTGTCCTCTGGGGCTACCCAGTAACCCCAAATGAGGATCAACCTGCACCGACCTTGGCTGTACCCCAAACACATAGGCTGACCAGGGCACTAATGCCCTTTCTGACACAGCCTGAGCCTGGACTCCCTGGCCCGTCCCAGACAGCTGGCCGCACACTGAGCACATCGAGCCGCCATGGCCTTAGGTCATCATCTCTTCCCAACCTCGGATTTCAGGCTTTAGATTCTAGACCTTACCTCCAATCACTGCCCAGGGTTGAACGGGATGCAGAAATCAGAACTCCTTCCCCATGGCAAGATACCTTGTGGTTGGCATGTTGTCCAACTTTCAGTGTAGTTGAATCCAGTGTTGTCCATGAGGCCCCGCCATGCTCGGAGGCTACATTGGTCACAAACACACATTGTGTTCCTCAGCCTGACCAAAGTCCTCAAGTAAGGCCTCTCAGTGGCTGGATGAAGATATAGCATATTGGGCTTGCCATGCCCCTAGTCCCCAATTTTGAACCATAGTTCTGGTGGTCCCTTCAGTCTTCCCCACGGCTTTGCTTGGAATTCCTCTTTTCGTGGGACACCTGAGGTAACAAAACTGAAATGAGTCCTCCCATCCCACAGTTTGATGAAAAAAAATTGGGAATCGGGCGAAATCCTCATAGAGGTAGATTCGTCCATGGCCCATGAAGCATCCCCGACATTCTACGGCCATTGCTGATACAAATTCCAGAGACAAATGCCTGAGCAAGTGCCTCAGATTCGCTCTATATTCAAATCTTCATGAGTTCTTCTCATTGTTTGTATTTTGGGCCTGCCATACCGACGTCCCCAAAAAAAGCAGAGTTTGTGTATTGGAATCACAATCAGAACTCTGCCTTCCACATGGCTGTAATGCTTGTTCTTCACATGGAGTCAACCTTCACGTGGGGAACCCTTCATTGCCCCTGATGCCACGCCAAAACATGAGTGCTGCTTGGGCACAAATTCACACTGTGACCCTAGCATGAGCCCCATGTCAAAGAAAGGCCTGTCAGGTTCGTGACGAAGATCCTGCATATAGTCCCTGCCATGCCCATAGGCACCCAAAACTAACTAGATGGTGTGTATTCCAGTTGAAGGAACCCACTGCTGTGCTCTAGAGTCCCTCTCCTGGGGGGTCCTTTCTGGCAGAAAACAGTACTCTTCACTTCCCACAGAATGAACCCAAACACTTGGGAGCTTGGACAATCCCCCGAGAGGAAGGCTCTTCCTCGGCCCCTGAGGCAACCCCTACCCTGACTGGACACTGTGAACGCAACACCCAGAGACAAAAGCCTGAGCAACTGCCTCCCACTTGCCCTCCTTTGATATCCAGAGAATCTCCCCTCACGGACTGGAGATCAGGCCTGCCATTACCTTGGCCCCTTCCTGAGCCAAGTTTGCTTTTTCAGACATCAGTCCCCACAACCCTGGCAAACACAGCCTCTAGGCTGGGTCCTCTGGAGCCATACCACAGGACCGTGCCTGCTCTCTCCTGGGAAACTGTGTCCATTCCTTTGGACACACACCTCCAGAATATGAGAAAGCTCAAGGCCCCCGAGGACATCCCACTACTGGGAGCCTCCCTGGACACACAGGGGCATTCCGACACAAGCTGAGCAGCTACCTCCACGAAGGCATGCACACAGATGTCAACAGAGATAGAAGGTTGAGCCGGACAGGCCCTTAGGCCATAATCTCAACTCTTGCTTTGGGTTCCAGGTGTTACTCCTCAGAAACTTTGGTTCGAAGAACAGGATATGGGGCTTTCCTGAGGCACTGAACAGAACTCCTCTCGTCTCCACATGGGGAGCTTTCTTACTGGGGATGTATCAAACCCTTCAGGTAGTGCCCAAGCAGCACTTGAGTGCTGATTGGGAACAAATTCACACTGTGACCCTAGCATGAGCCACATGTCAAAGAAAGGCCTGTCAGGGCCTGGACAAAGAGCCCGCATATGGGGCTTGCCAAGCCCCTATGCACCCAATCCTCACCAGGGTTTGAGATTTCAGTCGCCCCGCCCGTACCTGGGGCTCTGTTCTGGAATCTCTTTCTTGGAGAGACACATGAGCCAGACAACACGACTCCACCCTTCCCACAAAATGACCCCAATCTTGGAAGATGGGACAAATCCCCAGAGAGGGATGCTCGTCCACAGTCCCTGAGGCCACCCCTCAAATTCACGGCTATCCCGGACACAGCATCCAGAGACAAAAGCCTGAAGGAACTCCTCCCACTCGCCCTTGTTTCAGTGGCCCAGGAGTTCCCTCTCGGGCTGTACATCCGGCCTGCCATACCCTAGGCACCACTCATAAGCTGAGTTTGTGTTTTCAGACTTCTGTGCCCACAGCCTGGACCCACACACCTCCAGGCTAGGGCCTCTGGAGCCACAGCGAAAGTTTGTGCCTGCCCTCTCCAAGGAAAGTGTGCCCAATCCATTGACCACAGCCCTACAGTTTAGGGAAAAGCTCCAAGGCCCCTGAGGACATCAATAGTGTAGGCCACCCTGGACTAAGAGGGGCTCTCTGACACCAGCGGAGCAACTATCTTCATTTAGACTCTCAGAAAGTGTCCCCAGAGACAGAAGATTGAAATGGACAGACCCCCAGGCCCTAATATGAACCTTAGCTTTGTACCATGTGTCCGTTCTCAGAGGACTGTTTTCGTAGACCAGCACATGGGGCTTTTCTGAGGCACCAAACCAAGGATCTCTCGTCTCCACATGGGCAGCTTTCTTACTGGGGATGTATCAAACCCTTCAGGTAGGAGAGTTCCGCAGGGCCACTGAACAATCAGCACATTCCAAGGTCTCCATGGACCCAAACGCACATTATGACGCATCCTCAGGAGAGGCCATTTCAACTCAGCCCCCTGGTTCGCGTGTTCCAGAGGCCCCAGATCAAACATATCTTATCGCTAATGGCCAATTGGAATGCGAGGCATGCTGTACAGGGATCCATCCTTCGAACCCTGCTCTCCAGTCCTTCCGTATGGTATGTCCTGGAGCCATGCAACAGGACTCGAATGTCCCGCAGAAGGAAACCTTGTGGTTTGGGACAACCTCCAAACTCAGCGTGGGAAAACTTCCTTGGCCTCATGAGGCCCCCGCTTCATGAAGGTGCCATCATGGACACATACTCCAGCCTCAGCCAACGTCTGATCCTCAGCCTGACTTCAGATGCAGGAGATTTTGATTCAGCCTCTGCAGAATGGGCCTGCTCTGCCCTTGGCTCCAATCCTCACCCTAGCTTGTGTTTTCAGACTTCCGTCCTCTCACTCCAGGCCCACAAGGCCTCCCTACTGGGAATTCTGGGGCCACAATGAAGCACTCTGCCTGCCTCCCAGGAGAAAATCATTGTCTATGGTGCTACCCAGAAACCCCAAATGAGGATCAAACTGCTTGGCCCTCGGCAACACCCCAATTGCATAGGCTACCTTAAACACTGATGCTCTGAGGCAAATAGCCTGAGCCCAGACCTTCCAACAGACACCGACACAGCTGGCTGCACACCCAGCACATTGGACCCGCCACTGCTTTAGGCCACCATCTATTCCCAACCTGGGTTTTCAGTCATCGGAACCTAGACCTATATCCAATCCCTGCACAGGGGGGACCCCCTCTGATGCACACAAGTCAGAACCCCTCCTACCCCATGGCAAGAAACCTTGCTGCTGGCAGTGAGTCAAACCTTCAGTGTTGGAGAAAACGGCATGACCCATGAGGCCACGCACATGCGTGAGGGCCGCCTTGGGCACAAACACACATTGTGACCCTCAGCGTGAGTACCTTATTCAAGTAACGCCTCTCAGTGACTGGACCAAGAGCCCGCATATGTGGCTTGCCATGCCCATAGGCACCCAGGACTAAATAGATGGTGTGTATTCCAGTTGAGGGAACCCACTGCTGTGCTCTAGAGTCCCTCTCCTGGGGGGTCCCCTGTGGCAGAAAACAGTACTCTTCATTCCCACAGAATGAACACAAACACTTGGGAGCTTGGACAATCCCCCGAGAGGAAGGCTCTTCCTCGGCCTCTGAGACAACCCCTACCCTGACCGGACACTGTAAATCCTGAGTGACTGCCTCCCACTTGCCCTACTTTGATTTCCAGAGGATCTCCCCTCACGGACTGGAGATCAGTCCTGCCATTACATTGGCCACTAGCTGAGCCAAGTTTGCTTTTTCAGGCATCAGTCCCCACAGCCCTGGCAAACACAGCCTCTAGGCTGGGTCTTCTGGAGCCATACCACAGGACCGTGCCTGCTCTCTCCTGGGAAACTGTGTCCATTCCTTTGGACACACACCTCCAGAATATGAGAAACCTCAAGGCCCCCGAGGACATCCCACTATGGGAGGCTCCCTGGACACACAGGGGCATTCCGACACAAGCTGAGAAGCTACCTCCACGAAGGCATGCAAACAGATGTCAACAGAGATAGAAGGTTGAGCCGGACAGGCCCTTAGGCTATAATCTCAACTCTTGCTTTGGGTTCCCGGTGTTACTCCTCAGAGGCTTTGGTTCGAAGAACAGGATATGGGGCTTTCCTGAGGCACTGAACAGAACTCCTCTCGTCTCCACATGGGAAGATTCCTTGTTGGAGCTGTGTCAAACACCTCAGTTTGGAAAACCCTGCAGAGTTCCTGAGCCACCTCCACATTCCAAGGTCTCCCAGGCCACCAAGCCTCAGTAGGACTCATCTTCAGGAGAGTCCATTTCAACTCTCCCCTCTGGTTAGCTCACCCAGGAGCCTGCAGATTGAGCCTGCCTTGTCCTGACTAAAGAGTGGGAATATGAGGTGGCGTTCCCAGGCATCCATGCTTAGACATCTGCTCTCGAGTCTTTCCGTATGGGGCCTCCTGGAACCATCCAGTAGGACTCGACTGTCGTGCAGAAGGAAACCTTGAGGTTTGGAGTAGTTCACAAATCCCATCGTAGGCAAACCTCCCTGGCTTCATGAAGCCCCCACACCCTTCAGAAAGAGGCCATGCTGGACAAAAACTCTAGCCTGATGCACGTCTCATAGTTGACATGACATCAGTGGAAGAGATCTCGATTCAGCCTCTGCAGACTGGCCCTGCCTTGCCCTCGGTCCCAAACCTCATGCTAGCTTGTGTTTTCAGACTTCCTTCCTCACACTCCTGGCAAACAAGCCCTCCGGATTAGGAACTCCAGAACCACAACCCAGCCCAGTGTCTGCCCAAAGGAAGAAAAACGTTTCCCTGTGGGGCTCTCCAGAAAACCCAGATGAGGATCAACCTGCTCGGGCCTCAACGGTCCCCGAACTGGATAGGATGCTCTGGGCACTCATGCTCTGTCTGACACAGCCTGAAGCCAGACGTACAGACAGACAAGGAGACAGATGGCCGCACACCCAGCACTTCGGACACGCCATGGTCTTATGCCGTCACCTCTTCCTAAACTTGGTTTTCAGATATCTGAACCTAGACATTATATCAATTCTCCACACAGCTGGGTATTGCAAGCACAAAACAGAACTCCTCCTTCCCCATGGCTGTCAAGCTTGCTCTTGGCATGGAGTCACACCTTCAGGGTGGGAGAAACCTTCATGAACCCTGATGCCACGCCCAAACTTGAGTGCTGCTTGAGCACAAATTCACACTGTGACCCTCAGCATGAGCCCCATGTCAAAGAAAGGCCTGTCAGGGCCTGGACCAAGTGCCCGCATATGGGGCTTGCCAAGCCCCTATGCACCCAATCCTCACCAGTGTTTGAGTTTTCCAGTCGCCCCGCCCGTACCTGGGGCTCTGTTCTGGAATCCCTTTCTTGGAGAGACCCATGAGCCAGACAACACGACTCCACCCTTCCCACAAAATGAACCCAAACTCTTGGGAGCTGGGACAAATCCCCAGAGAGGGATACTCGTCCAGAGTCCCTGAGGCCACCCCTCCAATCCACGGCTATCCAGGACACAACATTCAGAGACAAAAGCCTGAAGGAACGCCACCCACTCGCCCTTGTTTCAGAGGCCCAGGAGCTCCCTCTTGGGCTGTACCTCCGGCCTGCCATACCCTAGGCGCCACTCATAAGCTGACTTTGTGTTTTCAGACTTCTGTGCCCACAACCTGTACCCACACACCTCCAGTCTAGGGCCTCTGGAGCCACAGCGAAAGATTGTGCCTGCCCTTTCCAAAAAAAGTGTGCCCAATCCATTGACCACAAACCTACAGGTTAGGGAAAAGCTCCAAGGCCCTGAGGCCATCAATAGTGTAGGCCACCCTGGACTAAGAGGGGCTCTCTGACACCAGCGGAGCAACTATCTCCACTTAGACTCTCAGACAGTGTCCCCAGAGACAGAAGGTTGAAATGGACAGGCCCCAGGCCCTAATCTGAACCTTAGCTTTGGTTTCCATGTGTCCGTCCTCAGAGGACTGTTTTCATAGACCAGCACACGGGGCTTTTCCGAGGCACCAAACCAAACCTCTCTCTCCACATGGGGAGCTTTCTTACTGGGGATGTATCAAACCCTTCAGGTAGGAGAGTTCCACAGGGCCACTGAACAACCAGCACATTCCAAGGTCTCCATGGACCCAAACGCACATTATGACGCATCCTCAGGAGAGGCCATTACAACTCAGCCCCCTGGGTAGCGTGACCCAGAGGCAGCAGATCAAACATATCTTTTCGCTAATGGCCAATGGGAATGCGAGGCATGCTGTACAGGGATCCATCCTTCGAACCCTGCTCTCCAGTCCTTCCGTATGGTATGTCCTGGAGCCATGCAACAGGACTCGAATGTCCCACAGAAGGAAACCTTGTGGTTTGGGGCAACCTCCAACTCAGCGTGGGAAAACTTCCTTGGCCTCATGAGGCCCCCGCTTCATGAAGGTGCCATCATGGACACATACTCCAGCCTCAGCCAACGTCTGATCCTCAGCCTGGCTTCAGATGCAGGAGATTTTGATTCAGCCTCTGCAGAGTGGGTCTGATCTGCCCTTGGCTCCAATCCTCACCCTAGCTTGTTATTTCAGACTTCTGTCCTCTCACTCCAGGCCCACAAGCCCTCCCTACTGGGAATTCTGGGGCCACAATGAAGCACTGTGCCTGCCTCCCTGGAGAAAAACATTGTCTATGGTGCTGCCCAGAAACCCCAAATGAGGATCAAACTTCTTGGCCCTCGGCAACACCCCAATTGCATAGGCTACCTTAAACACTGATGCTCTGTCGCAAATAGCCTGAGCCCAGACCTTCCAACAGACACCGACACAGCTGGCTGCACACCCAGCACATTGGACCCGCCACTGCCTTAGGCCACCATCCATTCCCAACCTGGGTTTTCAGTCATCGGAACCTAGACCTTATCTCCAATCCCTGCACAGGGGGGAACCTGATGCACAAGTCAGAACCCCTCCTTACCCATGGCAAGAAAACTTGCTGCTGGCAGTGAGTCAAACCTTCAGTGTAGGAGAAAACGGCATGGCCCATGAGGCAACGCCCAAGCGTTAGGGCCGCCTTGGGCACAAACACACATTGTGACCCTCAGCGTGAGTACCTTATTCAAGTAACGCCTCTCAGTGACTGGACCAAGAGCCCGCATATGTGGCTTGCCATGCCCATAGGCACCCAGGATTAACTAGATGGTGTGTATTCCAGTTGAGGGAACCCACTGCTGTGCTCTAGAGTCCCTCTCCTGGGGGGTCCCCTGTGACAGAAAACAGTACTCTTCCCTTCCCACAGAATGAATCCAAACACTTGGGAGCTTGGACAATCCCCCGATAGGAAGGCTCGTCCTCGGCCTCTGAGACAACCCCTACCCTGACCGGACACTGTGAACGCAACACCCAGAGACAAAATCCTGAGTGACTGCCTCCCACTTGCCCTCCTTTGATATCCAGAGGATCTCCCCTCACGGACTGGAGATCAGTCCTGCCATTACCTTGGCCACTAGCTGAGCCAAGTTTGCTTTTTCAGACATCTGTCCCCACAGCCCTGGCAAACACAGCCTCTAGGCTGGGTCCTCTGGAGCCATACCACAGGACCGTGCCTGCTCTCTCCTGGGAAACTGTGTCCATTCCTTTGGACACACACCTCCAGAATATGAGAAACCTCAAGGCCCCCGAGGACATCCCACTACTGGTAGGCTCCGTGGACACACAGGGTCATTCGGACACAAGCTGAGCAGCTACCTCCACGAAGGCATGCACACAGATGTCAACAGAGATAGAAGGTTGAGCCGGACAGGCCCTTAGGCCGTAATCTCAACTCTTGCTTTGGTTTCCAGGTGTTACTCCTCAGAGGCTTTGGTTCGAAGAACAGGATATGGGGCTTTCCTGAGGCACTGAACAGAACTCCTCTCGTCTTCACATGGGAAGCTTCCTTGTTGATGCTGTGTCAAACACCTCAGTTTGGAAAACTCTGCAGAGTCCCTGAGCCACCTCCACATTCCAAGGTCTCCCAGGCCACCAAGCCACAGTAGGACTCATCTTCAGGAGATTCCATTTCAACTCTCCCCTCTGGGTAGCTCACCCAGGAGCCCACAGATTGAGCCTGCCTTGTCCTGACTAAAGAGTGGGAATATGAGGTGGCGTTCCCAGGCATCCATGCTTAGACACCTGCTCTCGAGTCTTTCCGTATGGGGCCTCCTGGAACCATCCAATAGGACTCGACTGTCGTGCAGAAGTAAACCTTGAGGTTTGGAGTAGTTCACAAATCCCATCGTAGGCAAACCTCCCTGGCCTAATGAAGCCCTCATCCTTCAGGAAGAGGCCATGCTGGACAAAAACTCTAGCCTGAGGCACGTCTCATAGTTGACATGACCTCAGTGCAGGACATCTCAATTCAGCCTCTGCAGAGTGGGCCTGCCGTGCCCTCGGTCCCAAACCTCACGCTACCTTGTGTTTTCAGACTTCCTTCCTCACACTCCTGGCAAACAAGCCCTCCGGACCAGGAACTCCAGAACCAAAACCCAGCCCAGTGTCTGCCCAATGGAAGAAAAACGTTTCCCTGTGGGGCTCTCCAGAAAACCTAGATGAGGATCAACCTGCTCGGGCCTCGACGGTACCCGAACTGGATAGGATGCTCTGGGCACTCATGCTCTGTCTGACACAGCCTGAAGCCAGACGTCCAGACAACAAGGAGACAGATGGCCGTACACACAGCACTTCGGACACGCCATGGTCTTATGCCGTCACCTCTTCCTAACCTTGGTTTTCAGATATCTGAACCTAGACATTATATCAATTCTCCACACAGCTGGGTATAGCAAACACAAAACAGAACTCCTCCTTCCCCATGGCTGTCAAGCTTGCTCTTGTCATGGAGTCACACCTTCAGGGTGGGAGAAACCTTCATGGCCCCTGAAGCCACGCCCAAACTTGAGTGCTGCTTGGGCACAAATTCACACTGTGACCCTCAGCATGAGCCCCATGTCAAAGAAATGCCTGTCAGGACCTGGACCAAGAGCCCGCATATGGGGCTTGCCAAGCCCCTATGCACCCAATCCTCACCAGTGTTTGAGTTTTCAAGTCGCCCCACCTGTACCTGGGCTCTGCTCTGGAATCCCTTTCTTGGAGAGACCCATGAGCCAGACAACACGACTCCACCCTTCCCTCAAAATGACCCCAAACTCTTGGGAGCTGGGACAAATCCCCAGAGAGGGATACTCGCCCACAGTCCCTGAGGCCACCGCTCCAATCCACGGCTATCCCGGACACAACATCCAGAGACAAAAGCCTGAAGGGACGCCTTCCACTCGCCCTTGTTTCAGAGGCCCAGGAGTTCCCTCTCGGGCTGTACATCCGGCCTGTCATACCCTAGGCGCCACTCATAAGCTGACTTTGTGTTTTAAGACTTCTGTGCCCACAGCATGGACCCACACAACCTCCAGGCTAGGGCCTCTGAAGCCACAGCGAAAGATTGTGCTGGCCCTCTCTAAGGAAAGTGTGTCCAATCCATTGACCACAACCCTACAGTTTAGGGAAAAGCTCCAAGGCCCCTGAGGCCATCAATAGGTAGGCCACCCTGGACTAAGAGGGGCTCTCTGAACCAGCAGAGCAACTATCTCCACTTAGATTCTCAGACAGTGTCCCCAGAGACAGAAGGTTGAAATGGACAGGCCCCCAGGCCCTAATATGAACCTTAGCTTTGTTTCCATGTGTCCGTTCTCAGAGGACTATTTTCGTAGACCAGCACACGGGGCTTTTCCGAGGCACCAAACCAAACCTCTCTCTCCACATGGGGAGCTTTCTTACTGGGGATGTATCAAACCCTTCAGGTAGGAGAGTTCCACAGGGCCAATGAACAACCAGCACATTCCAAGGTCTCCATGGACCCAAACGCACATTATGACGCATCCTCAGGAGAGGCCATTTCAACTCAGCCCCCTGGGTAGCGTAACCCAGAGGCAGCAGATCAAACATATCTTTTCGCTAATAGCCAATGGGAATGCGAGGCATGCTGTACAGGGATCCATCCTTCTAACCCTGCTCTCCAGTCCTTCCATATGGTATGTCCTGGAGCCATGCAACAGGACTCGAATGTCCCACAGAAGGAAAACTTGTGGTTTGGGGCAACATCCAAACTCAGCGTGGGAAAACTTCCTTGGCCTCATGAGGCCCCCGCTTCATGAAGGTGCCATAATGGACACATACTCCAGCCTCAGCCAATGTCTGATCCTCACCTGGCTTCAGATGCAGGAGATTTTGATTCAGCCTCTGCAGAGTGGGTCTGCTCTGCCTTTGGCTCCAATCCTAACCCTAGCTGGTGTTTTCAGACTTCCGTCCTCACACTCCTGGCCCACAAGCCCTCCCTACTGGGAATTCTGGGGTCACAAAGAAGCACTCTACCTGCCTCCCATGAGAAATACATTGTCTATGGTGCTGCCCAGAAACCCCAAATGAGGATCAAACTGCTTGGCCCTCGGCAACACCCCAATTGCATAGGCTACCTTAAACACTGATGCTCTGTCGCAAATAGCCTGAGCCCAGACCTTCCAACAGACACCGACACAGCTGGCTGCACACCCAGCACATTGGACCCGCAACTGCCTTAGGCCACCATCCATTCCCAACCTGGGTTTTCAGTCATTGGAACCTAGACCTTATCTCAAATCCCTGCACAGGGGGGAAATTGATGCACAAGTCAGAACCCCTCCTTCCCCATGGCAAGAAACCTTGCTGCTGGCAGTGAGTCAAACCTTCAGTGTAGGAAAAACGACATGGCCCATGAGGCAACGCCCAAGCGTTAGGGCCGCCTTGGGCACAAACACACATTGTGACCCTCAGCGTGAGTACCTTATTCAAGTAACGCCTCTCAGTGACTGGACCAAGAGCCCGCATATGTGGCTTGCCATGCCCATAGGCACCCAGGATTAACTAGATGGTGTGTATTCCAGTTGAGGGAACCCACTGCTGTGCTCTAGAGTCCCTCTCCTGGGGGGTCCCCTGTGGCAGAAAACAGTACTCTTCCCTTCCCACAGAACGAACCCAAACACTTGGGAGCTTGGACAATCCCCCGAGAGGAAGGCTCTTCCTCGGCCTTGAGACAGCCCCTACCCTGACCGGACAATGTGAACGCAACACCCAGAGACAAAATCCTGAGTGACTGCCTCCCACTTGCCCTCCTTTGATATCCAGAGGATCTCCCCTCACGGACTGGAGATCAGTCCTGCCATTACCTTGGCCACTAGCTGAGCCAAGTTTGCTTCTTCAGACATCTGTCCCCACAGCCCTGGCAAACACAGCCTCTAGGCTGGGTCCTCTGGAGCCATACCACAGGACCGTGCCTGCTCTCTCCTGGGAAACTGTGTCCATTCCTTTGGACACACACCTCCAGAATATGAGAAACCTCAAGGCCCCCGAGGACATCCCACTACTGGGAGGCTCCCTGGACACACAGGGGCATTCGGACACAAGCTGAGAAGCTACCTCCACGAAGGCATGCACACAGATGTCAACAGAGATAGAAGGTTGAGCCGGACAGGCCCTTAGGCCGTAATCTCAACTCTTGCTTTGGTTTCCAGGTGTTACTCCTCAGAGGCTTTGGTTCGAAGAACAGGATATGGGGCTTTCCTGAGGCACTGAACAGAACTCCTCTCGTCTTCACATGGGAAGCTTCCTTGTTGATGCTGTGTCAAACACCTCAGTTTGGAAAACCCTGCAGAGTCCCTGAGCCACCTACATATTCCAAGATCTCCCAGGCCACCAAGCCACAGTAGGACTCATCTTCAGGAGAGTCCATTTCAACTCTCCCCACTGGGTAGCTCACCCAGGAGCCTGCAGATTGAGCCAGCCTTGTCCTGACTAAAGAGTGGGTATATGAGGTGGCGTTCCCAGGCATCCATGCTTAGACATCTGCTCTCGAGTCTTTCTGTATGGGGCCTCCTGGAACCATCCAATAGGACTCGACTCTCGTGCAGAAGGAAACCTTGAGGTTTGGAGTAGTTCACAAATCCCATCGTAGGCAAACCTCCCTGGCCTAATGAAGCCCTCACCCTTCAGGAAGAGGGCATGCTGGACAAAAACTCTAGCCTGAGGCACGTCTCATAGTTGACATGACCTCAGTGCAGGGGATCTCGATTCAGCCTCTGCAGAGTGGGCCTGCCGTGCCCTCGGTCCCAAACCTCACGCTACCTTGTGTTTTCAGACTTCCTTCCTCACACTCCTGGCAAACAAGCCCTCCGGACCAGAAACTCCAGAACCAAAACCCAGCCCAGTGTCTGCCCAACGGAAGAAAAACGTTTCCCTGTGGGGCTCTCCAGAAAACCCAGATGAGGATCAACCTGCTTGGGCCTCGACGGTACCCGAACTGGATAGGATGCTCTGGGCACTCATGCTCTGTCTGACACAGCCTGAAGCCAGACGTCCAGACAGACAAGGAGACAGATGGCCGCACACCCAGCACTTCGGACACGCCATGATCTTATGCCGTCACCTCTTCCTAACCTTGGTTTTCAGATATCTGAACCTAGACATTATATCAATTCTCCACACAGCTCGATATCGCAAGCACAAAACAGAACTCCTCCTTCCCCATGGCTGTCAAGCTTGCTCTTGTCATGGAGTCACACCTTCAGGGTGGGAGAAACCTTCATGGCCCCTGAAGCCACGCCCAAACTTGAGTGATTCTTGGGCACAAATACACACTGTGACCCTCAGCATGAGCCCCATGTCAAAGAAAGGCCTGTCAGGACCTGGACCAAGAGCCCGCATATGGGGTTTGCCAAGCCCCTATGCACCCAATCCTCACCAGTGTTTGAGTTTTCCAGTCGCCCCACCTGTACCTGGGCTCTGCTCTGGAATCCCTTTCTTGGAGAGACCCATGAGCCAGACAACACGACTCCACCCTTCCCACAAAATGAACCCAAACTCTTGGGAGCTGGGACAAATCCCCAGAGAGGGATACTCGTCCACAGTCCCTGAGGCCACCGCTCCAATCCATGGCTATCCCGGACACAACATCCAGAGACAAAAGCCTGAAGGAACGCCTTCCACTCGCCCTTGTTTCAGAGGCCCAGGAGTTCCCTCTCGGGCTGTACATCCGGCCTGTCATACCCTAGGCGCCACTCATAAGCTGACTTTGTGTTTTAAGACTTCTGTGCCCACAGCATGGACCCACACAACCTCCAGGCTAGGGCCTCTGAAGCCACAGCGAAAGATTGTGCTGGCCCTCTCTAAGGAAAGTGTGTCCAATCCATTGACCACAACCCTACAGTTTAGGGAAAAGCTCCAAGGCCCCTGAGGCCATCAATAGGTAGGCCACCCTGGACTAAGAGGGGCTCTCTGAACCAGCAGAGCAACTATCTCCACTTAGATTCTCAGACAGTGTCCCCAGAGACAGAAGGTTGAAATGGACAGGCCCCCAGGCCCTAATATGAACCTTAGCTTTGTTTCCATGTGTCCGTTCTCAGAGGACTGTTTTCGTAGACCAGCACATGGGGCTTTTCTGAGGCACCAAACCAAGCATCTCTCGTCTCCACATGGGCAGCTTTCTTACTGGGGATGTATCAAAATTTTCAGGTAGGAGAGTTCCGCAAGGCCACCGAACAACCAGCACATTCCAAGGTCTCCATGGACCCAAACGCACATTATGACGCATCCTCAGGAGAGGCCATTTCAACTCAGCCCCCTGGGTAGCGTGACCCAGAGGCAGCAGATCAAACATATCTTGTCGCTAATGGCCAATTGAAATGCGAGGAATGCTGTACAGGGATCCATCCTCGAACCCTGCTCTCCAGTCCTTCCATATGGTATGTCCTGGAGCCATGCAACAGGACTCGAATGTCCCGCAGAAGGAAACCTTGTGGTTTGGGGCAACCTCCAAACTCAGCGTGGGAAAACTTCCTTGGCCTCATGAGGCCCCTGCTTCATGAAGGTGCCATCATGGACACATACTCCAGCCTCAGCCAACGTCTGATCCTCAGCCTGACTTCAGATGCAGGAGATTTTGATTCAGCCTCTGCAGATTGGGCCTGCTCTGCCCTTGGCTCCAATCCTCACCCTAGCTTGTGTTTTCAGACTTCCGTCCTCACACTCCTTGCCCACAAACCCTCCCTACTGGGAATTCTGGGGCCACACTGAAGCACTCTACCTGCCTCCCAGGAAAAAACATTGTCTATGGTGCTGCCCAGAAACCCCAAATGAGGATCAAACTGCTTGGCCCTCGGCAACACCCCAATTGCATAGGCTACCTTAAACACTGATGCTCTGTCACAAATAGCCTGAGCCCAGACCTTCCAACAGACACCGACACAGCTGGCTGCACTCCTAGGACATTGGACCCGCCACTGCCTTAGGCCACCATCCATTCCCAACCTGGGTTTTCAGTCATCGGATCCTAGACCTTATCTCCAATCCCTGCACAGGGGGGAACCTGATGCAAAAATCAGAACCCGTCCTTCCCCATGGCCAGAAACCTTGCTGCTGGCAGTGAGTCAAACCTTCAGTGTAGGAAAAACGACATGGCCCATGAGGCAACGCCCAAGCTTTAGGGCCGCCTTGGGCACAAACACACATTGTGACCCTCAGCGTGAGTACCTTATTCAAGTAACGCCTCTCAGTGACTGGACCAAGAGCCCGCATATGTGGCTTGCCATGCCCATAGGCACCCAGGATTAACTAGATGGTGTGTATTCCAGTTGATGGAACCCACTGCTGTGCTCTAGAGTCCCTCTCCTGGGGGGTCCCCTGTGGCACAAAACAGTACTCTTCCCTTCCCACAGAACGAACCCAAACACTTGGGAGCTTGGACAATCCCCCGAGAGGAAGGCTCTTCCTCGGCCTCTGAGACAACCCCTACCCTGACCGGACACTGTGAACGCAACACCCAGAGACAAAATCCTGAGTGACTGCCTCCCACTTGCCCTCCTTTGATATCCAGAGGATCTCCCCTCACGGACTGGAGATCAGTCCTGCCATTACCTTGGCCACTAGCTGAGCCAAGTTTGGTTTTTCAGACATCTGTCCCCACAGCCCTGGCAAACACAGCCTCTAGGCTGGGTCCTCTGGAGCCATACCACAGGACCGTGCCTGCTCTCTCCTGGGAAACTGTGTCCATTCCTTTGGACACACACCTCCAGAATATGAGAAACCTCAAGGCCCCTGAGGACATCCCACTACTGGGAGGCTCCCTGTACACACAGGGGCATTCGGACACAAGCTGAGCAGCTACCTCCACGAAGGCATGCACACAGATGTCAACAGAGATAGAAGGTTGAGCCGGACAGGCCCTTAGGCCGTAATCTCAACTCTTGCTTTGGGTTCCAGGTGTCACTCCTCAGAGGCTTTGGTTCAAAGAACAGGATATGGGGCTTTCCTGAGGCACTGAACAGAACTCCTCTCGTCTCCACATGGGAAGCTTCCCTGTTGGAGCTGTGTCAAACACCTCAGTTTGGAAAACCCTGCAGAGTCCCTGAGCCACCTCCACATTCCAAGGTCTCCCAGGCCACCAAGCCACAGTAGGACTCATCTTCAGGAGAGTCCATTTCAACTCTCCCCACTGGGTAGCTCACCCAGGAACCTGCAGATTGAGCCTGCCTTGTCCTGACTAAAGAGTGGGAATATGAGGTGGCGTTCCCAGGCATCCATGCTTAGACACCTGCTCTCGAGTCTTTCCGTATGGGGCCTCCTGGAACCATCCAGTAGGACTCGACTGTCGTGCAGAAGGAAAGCTTGAGGTTTGGAGTAGTTCACAAATCCCATCGTAGGCAAACCTCCCTGGCTTCATGAAGCCCCCACACCCTTCAAGAAGAGGCCATGCTGGACAAAAACTCTAGCCTGAGGCACGTCTCATAGTTGACATGACCTCGGTGCAGGAGATCTCGATTCAGCCTCTGCAGAGTGGCCCTGCCATGCCCTCTGTCCCAAACCTCATGCTAGCTTTTGTTTTCAGACTTCCTTCCTCACACTCCTGGCAAACAAGCCCTACGGACTAGGAACTCCAGAACCACAACCCAGCCCAGTGTCTGCCCAACAGAAGAAAAACGCTTCCCTATGGGGCTCTCCAGAAAACCCAGATGATGATCAACCTGCTCGGGCCTCGACGGTACCCGAACTGGATAGGATGCTCTGGGCACTCATGCTCTGTCTGACACAGCCTGAAGCCAGACGTCCAGACAGACAAAGAGACAGCTGGCCGCACACCCAGCACTTCGGACACGCCATGGTCTTATGCCGTCACCTCTTCCTAACCTTGGTTTTCAGATATCTGAACCTAGACATTATATCAATTCTCCACACAGCTGGGTATTGCAAGCACAAAACAGAACTCCTCCTTCCCCATGGCTGTCAAGCTTGCTCTTGGCATGGAGTCACACATTCAGGGTGGGAGAAACCTTCATGGCCCCTGAAGCCACGCCCAAACTTGAGTGCTTCTTGGGCACAAATTCACACTGTGACCCTCAGCATGAGCCCCATGTCAAAGAAAGGCCTGTCAGGACCTGGACCAAGAGCCCGCATATGGGGCTTGCCAAGCCCCTAAGCACCCAATCCTCACCAGTGTTTGAGTTTTCCAGTCGCCCAACCTGTACCTGGGCTCTGCTCTGGAATCCCTTTCTTGGAGAGACACTTGAGCCAGACAACACGACTCCACCCTTCCCACAAAATGACCCCAAACTCATGAGGCCCCCGCTTCATGAAGGTGCCATCATGGACAATACTCCATCCTCAGCCAACTTCTGATCCTCAGCCTGACTTCAGATGCAGGAGATTTTGATTCAGCCTCTGCTGATTGGGCCTGCTCTGTCCTTGGCTCCAATCCTCACCCTAGCTTGTGTTTTCAGACTTCCGTCCTCACACTCCTGGCCCAAAAACCCTCCCTACTGGGAATTCTGGGGCCACACTGAAGCACTCTGCCTGCCTCCCAGGAGAAAAACATTGTCTATGGTGCTGCCCAGAAACCCCAAATGAGGATCAAACTGCTTGGCCCTCGGCAACACCCCAATTGCATAGGCTACCTTAAACAGTGATGCTCTGTCGCAAATAGCCTGAGCCCAGACCTTCCAACAGACACCGACACAGTTGGCTGCACACCTAGCACATTGGACCCGCCACTGCCTTAGGCCACCATCCATTCCCAACCTGGGTTTTCAGTCATTGGAACCTAGACCTTATCTCAAATCCCTGCACAGGGGGGAACCTGATGCACAAGTCAGAACCCCTCCTTCCCCATGGCAAGAAACCTTGCTGCTGGCCGTGAGTCAAACCTTCAGTGTAGGAGAAAACGGCAAACCTGCCGGGCCTCATGAAGCCCCCCATATCCTTCAGGGAGAGGCCATCATGGACAAAAACTCTAGCTTGAAGCACGTCTCATAGTAGATATGACCGCAATGCAGGAGATCTTGATTCAGCCTCTGCAGAGTGGCCTGCCGTGCCCTCGGTCCCAAACCTCACGCTAGCTTGTGTTTTCAGACTTCCTTCCTCACTCTCCTGGCAAACAATCCTTCCAGAGTAGGATTTGCAGAACCACAAGCCAGCCCAGTTACTGCCCACCGGTAGAAAACGTTTCCTTGTGGGGCTCTCCATAAAACCCAGATGAGGATCAACCTGCTCTTGCCTCGCCGGCACTCAGATTTGATAGGCTGCTCTGGGCACTAATGCTCTGCCTTTCACAGCCTGATGCCAGACGTCCAGACAGGCAAGGAGACAGCTGGCCACACACCTAGCACTTCTGACACGCCATGGTCTTATGCCGTTATCTCTTCCTAACCTTGGTTTTCCGATATCTAAACCCAGATATTATATCAATTCCCCACACAGTTGGGCATCTGAAGCACAAATCAGAACTCCTTCTTCCCCATGGCTGTAAGGCTTGCTCTTGGCATGGAGTCACACCTTCAGGGTGGGAGAAACCTTCATTTCCCCTGAAACCACGCCCAAACTTGAGTGCTGCCTTGGGCACAAATTCACTCTGTGACCCTCAGCATGAGCCCAATATCAAAGAAAGGCCTGTCAGGGCCTTGACCAAGAGCCCGCATATGGGGCGTGCCAAGCCCCTATACACCCAATCCTCACCAGTGTTTGAGTTTTCCAGTCTCCCCCCCGTTCCTGGGGCTCTTCTCTGGAATCACTTTCTTGGAGAGACACATGAGCCAGACAACAGGACTCCACCCTTCCCACAAAATGACGCCAAACTCCTGTTAGCTGGGACAAATCCCCAGAGAGGGATACTTGTCCACAGTCACTGAGGCCAACCCCTACAATCTACGGCTATCCTGGACGCATCCAGAGACAAAAGCCTGAAGGAATCTCGCCCTTGATTCACAAGCCAAGGAGCTCACTCTCTATCTGTACATCCGGCCTGCCATACCCTCGGCGCCACTCATAAGCTGAGTTTGTGTTTTCAGACTTCTGTGCCCACAGCCTGGACCCACACAACATCCAGGCTAGGGCATCTGGAGCCACAGCGAAAGATTGTGCCTGCCCTCTCCAAGGAAATTGTGCCCAATCCATTGACCACAACCCTACAGGTTAGGGAAAAGCTCCAATGCCCCTGAGGCCATCCTGATAGTGTAGGCTGCCCTGGAATAAAAGGGGCACTCTGACACCAGCTGAGCCATTATCACCACTTAGACTCTCAGACAGTGTCCCCAGAGACAGAAGATTGAAATGGACAGGCCCTTAGGCCCTAATATGAACCTTAGCTTTAGTTTTCATGTGTCTGTCCTCAGAGGACTGGTTTCGTATACCAGCATATTAGGTTTTTCTGAGGCTCCAAACCAAACCTCTCTCGTCTCCACATGGAGTGCTTTCTTACTGGATCTGTATCAAACCCTTCTGGTCGGAGAATTCCGCAGGGCCACAGTACAACCATCACATTCCAAGGTCTCCATGGACAGAAACACACATTATGACGCATCCTCAGGAGAGGCCATTTCAACTCAGCCCGCTGGTTAGCTTGCCCCAGAGCCAGCAGATCAAACATATCTTGTCGTTAATGGCCAAAGGGAATGCGAGGCATGCTGTTCAGGGATCCATCCTTTGAACCCTCCTCTTCAGTCCTTCCGTATGGTATGTACTGGAGCCACTCAACAGGACTCGACTGTCTTGCAGAAGGAAACCTTGTGGTTTGTGGCAACCTCCAAACTCAGCGTGGGAAAATTTCATTGGCCTCATGAGGCACCTGCTTCACGAAGGTGCTATCAAGGGCACAATCCAACCTCAGCCAACGTCTGATCCTCAGCCTGACTTCAGATGCATGAGATATCCTTTCAGCCTTTGCAGATTGTGCCTGCTCCCAACCTCACCCTATCTTTTGTTTTCAGACTCTACCCTAGCACTCCTGGCCCCAAAGCCCTCATGATTGGGAATTCTGGTTCCAGAACGAAGCACTCTGCCTGCCCCCCAAAGAAAAACATTGTCTATGGCATTGCTCAGAAACCCCAAATGAAAATCAACCTGCTCAGCCCTCGGCAACACCCCAATTGCATAGGCTACCCTAAACACTATGCTCTGTCTTACATAGCCTGAGCCCAGACCTTGTGAGAGACATTGAGACAGTTGGCTTCACACCCAGCACATCGAGCCTGCCATGAGTTAGGCCATTTCATCCCTTCCCATTGACCTGGGTGTCTTCCTGGAGGTATATTCTGAGGCTGTGTCAGACTATGCATTTTTTCTGGAGCTTCCTATGGAATTGGGGTGGTATTAGGGGCCTTGCAATTTTCTCTTAATCTGGTGGGTTGGGAAACTGAGACAGGCTGACATTCCTTGGGAGAGCTGGCCCAGTGCTGTTGTGTGTTCCTGGAGGCCCCATCCTGGAGGGCATATGGGTCAGGACTCTGGGTCCAAAGTCTTCAGACACAAACTCGGGTAAGAGTTAAGCTCGAGGTGATGGCAGACCCAATCGGCAGACCCTGAGCGAAGCATCTCCAGATATGAAATTCGGACGGTTGTGAGGCAGGAGCACAGTCTTTTCTGTCTGACTTGTTTGTCTATGATGGCCACGAAATGGAGGGGTGGCCTCATGGGTCCATGTGAGATTCTACCTCTCTGGGAATTCTGCTCGGCACCCAAGAGTTTGGTGTATTTCCGGGGGATGGGAGGAGAGCAGTTTTCTGAGTCAGGGATCCCGTCCAAACAGCCATTCCAGAGATGGGTCCTGGGTTCTGGAGCCTGGATCACCGCAACAAGGCTTAGGATTTGGGCCTAGGGTCCTGCTCTATGTTTTCCTGGTACAGCTCCCGAGTGTTCTTGTTGGAAATGGGTCTCATTCTGAGGGTCACAATGCCTGTTTTTGCCCAGATGCCCATGCTGAGTGGGTGTGACCTCATGGGCTATGCACTTGGCTCCCACTCTGAGGGTTGGACTGCCATCTCAACATTCAGTTTTCCTGCCATGGGGAAGGAGGGGTACTTTTTTATGCTTCAGGTTCCCCCATGGGCAGGAATTTGAGCTAAGTTCTGGGACCGGTGCCTGAATACCCAGTTCACTTTGAGATGAGGTCCTCGGGCCAAGGCAGGACCCACCTGCAGAAAATGAGGCCTGCTTTCTGGGTGGCTGTCAGGAGCTCGGGCTCGAGCTGTGTCAGACAGAACATTCGTGGAGAGTTTGGCCTATGATATTGGGGTGCTTTTGAGAGCTGTGCAACTGGATCCTCATGGGGGATTTTTGCACAGACCCTTTCTTCACTTCTTCTATCTGGTGAGCAGGCAGATGGCTGCATTACGGCTCCAGAATATCCAAGTTGGAGGGTTTGCAGGCGAGGAGTGTGAGGACAGAAGTATGAAAACATAAGCTACGGTTACGCTCAGTGCCGAGCACATGTCTATTCCAATGTACAGCAGTTGTTTCGAGATCTCCAGCACCTGGGCGAGGGGAAGATGACTGCTCACGCTGGAGTTTGTATCCATGATGGCCAACAAATGGTGGGGAGGCCTCAAGAATTCTTGGAGGTTTTTCCAAGCTGGAGCTTGTGAGCTGCTCCAAATATCAAGGTGTCCTACTAAGGGACAGCAGAAGTCTTCTTACAGGGCTCCAGGGTCCCCCATATGGAAGATTCGATAGCAATGCTCTCTGAATGGAGGCCTGGGAAGCCAATCTCGTGTTACCATTGCAGCTGAGGAACAGGGTAAGCTTGAACCAATGACATTGATTCCAAGTTCCAAGTGATTTTCGTTGATGGAAGTTCTCAGTCTAACAGGTCCCAATGCTGCTTGGTGTCCAGGGAGACCTTAGAATGTGGTGGCGGCTCTCTGACCATTGAGGATTCTCTATCCTTAGGATTAGACCCAGTACCCAGGAGCCAGGTTTCCTTCTTGGGACAGGAGGTGTGCTCTTGTATGGCTCACGGACCACAGGTTGGACCATATGCTTGAATTTCCAGAACAGACCTCTAGGAAGAGAGACCTCAAAACATAAGCTAGGGTTCTGATGAGGTTTTAGGGCCATGGAAGTTTCAATCTTCGGACTAAGTGCCATTGGCCTGCATGTCATCCTGGAGGTAGGTGCTGAGGCTGTGTCAGGCTGTGCACTTTTTCCAGAGTGGCCTATGATATTGGGGTGCAGTCAGGGGCCTTACAGTTTTCTCCTAATCTGGACATTTTGGGAAACTGAGATGGGCAGGGTTTCCTCAGGAGAGCAGGGCCAGTGATGTCATGTGTTTCTCGAGGCCCCATCCTGGAGGTCATGTGTGTCAGGACTTTGGGACCAAAGACTTTAGACACAACCTCGGATAAGAGATAGGAGTGAGGTGATGGCAGTCCAAATCTGAAGACCCTGAGGGAAGCTCCTCGGGATTTGAAATTCAGGTGGCTGGGAGGGAGGAGCACAGGCTTTTTTGTCTGGATTTTGTGTCTAGGATGGCCACTAAATGGAGGGGTGACCTCATGTGTCCATGGGATATTCTTCCACTCTGGTGATTCTGCTTGGCACCCAAGAGTTTGATTTCTTTCTGGGGAAGAGGAAAAGACTGTATTCCATCTCTGGGATCCTGTCCAAACAGGGATTCCAGAGATGGGTTCTGGGTCCAGACACTGGGAAAACTTAACCAAAGCTTCGATTTGGGATCCTGGTCCAGATCCCAAGGGGGATCTTTGGAAAGGGGTCTCATTCTGAGGGTCACAATGCCTATTTGTGCCCAGCTGCCCATCCTGTGTAGGCATGGTCTCATGGACCATGCACCTGGTTCCCACTCAGGGTTGTACAGCCATCTCAACATTCAGTTTTCTGGCCATGGGAAAGGAGGAGCACTCTTTTGTGCTTCCGAGTCCCCTATGGGCAGGAATTTGAGCTAAGTCTGGGACAGGTACCTAAATATCCAGGTTGCTTCAAGATGATGGCCTCGGGCCAAGGTTGGACCCACCTGGAGGATATGGGGTCCACTATCTGGGTGGCTGACAGGAGGTCGGGGATCAGGCGGTGTCAGATAGACAATGTATGCAGAGGTCGGTCTATTATATTGGGGTGCCATTGAGGGCCGTGCAGGAGGATCCTCATGTGGGTTTCTACGAAGACCCATAGGGCACTTCTTTCTGGTGGGCAGGCAGAAAGCTGCACTGTGGCTTCAGAATTCCCAATATGAAGGGCTTGTAGGCGAGGAGTGTGAAGACAGAAGTCTGAAAACACAAGCCACGGATAAGCTCAGTGCCGACCACAGGACCATTCCATTGTGCAGTGGTTGTTTCGAGATTTCCAGCACCTGAGTATGGGCGAGGGTCAGATGTCTGCTCACGCTGGGTTTGCATCCATGATGGTCAACGAATTGTGGGGTGGCCTCAAGAATTCTTGGAGATTTTCCCAAGCAGGACCTTGTGAGCTGATCCAAACAGCAAGGTGTCCTACTGTGGGACAGGGGAAGTCCGCTTACAAGGCTCCAGGGTCCCCCATATAGAAAGATTCGACAGCAGAGGTCTCTGAATGGGGGCCTGGGAAGTCTTCCTTGCATGACCATTGCAGCTGAGGAACATTGCAGGCTTGATCTGCTGGTTTTTGTTCAAATTTCCAAGTGATCTAAGTTGACGGATGTTCTCAGTCTATTGAGTCACAATGCTGCTTGGTGTCCAGGGAGACCTTAGAATGTGGTGGTGAGGGTGCCTGGGTGGCTCAATGGGCTAAGCCGCTGCCTTCGGCTCAGGTCATGATCTCAGGGTCCTGGGATTGAGTCCCGCATTGGGCTCTCTGCTCAGCAGGGAGCCTGCTTCTTCCTCTCTCTCTCTCTGCCTTCCTCTATGCCTACTTGTGATCTCTGTCTGTCAAATAAATAAATAAAATCTATATAAAAAAAAAAAAACAATGTGGTTGTGGGTCTGTGGCCATGCAGGATTTTCCTACCTGAGGGTTAGACCCAGTTCCCAGGAGCCAGGTTCCCTTCTCGGGACAGGAGGGGTTCTCTTGTATGGCTCAGGGACCACATGTCGGATCATATGTTGGATTTCAAGACCAGGCCTCTGGGCACAGAGGCCTGAATATCTAGGCTAGGGTTCTTATGAGGTTGTAGGGGCATGTCATCCTCAACCTTCGGACTTAGGGACTTTGACCTGTGAGTCTTCCTGGAGGTAGATGCTCAGGCTGTGTCAGTCTGTGCATTTTTTCCAGAGTGGCCTATGAAATTGGGGTGGGCTCAGGGGCCCTGCAGGCTTTTCCTAATCTGGAGGGTTTGTGCAACTGAGACGGCAGAATTTCATCCAGAGATCAGGCCCAGTGATGTAGTGTGGTTCTGTCAGCCCCATCCTGCAGGGAATGTGGTTAAGGGCTCTGGGACCAAAGTCTTCAGACACAAAATTGTGTATCAATTAGGAGGGAGGTGATGGCAGCCCCGATCTGCAGACACTGAGGGCAGCTCCTCAGGATTTGAAATTCGTGTGGCTGGGAGGCAGGAGCAAAGGCTTTTCTGTCTGGATTGTGTCTAGGATGGCCTTGGAATGGTGGGGTGTCCTCATGTGTCCATGGAATATTCTACCTCTCTGGGGATTCTGCCCAGCACCCAAGAGTTTGGTGTCTCACTGGGAAGGAGAGAGCGTAGTTTACTGTTTCAGTGTTTCCGTCAACACAGGGATTCCAGAGATGGGTTATAGGTCCCTGTGCCTGGATAACCCTACAAAGGCTTAGTATTTGGGCCTAGAGGCTTGACTGCCTGGCTCTGTGGGGCTTTGGTTCAGCTCCCATGGAGACTTGTTGGAAATGGGTATCAGGGTAAGGGTCACAATGCCTGTTTTTGCCCAGATGCCCATCCTGAGTGGGCATTGGCTCTTGTTCCATGCACCTGGATCCCAATATGAGGGTTGGACCACCATATCAACATTTAATTTTCCTTCTATGAGGAAGGAGGAGTACTCTTTTGTGCTTCAGATTCCCCCATGCACAGTAATTTGAGCTATGTTCTGGGACTGGTACGTGAATAACCAGGTTGGTTTGAGATGAAGGACTCAGGTCAAGGCAGGTCACACCTGCCAGATATGGGTCCCGCTATCTAGGTGGCTACCAGGAGGTCGGGGCTCGAGCTGTGTCAGACAAAGCATTAGTTCACAAGGTGGCCTATGATATTGTGGTGCTATAGAGGGCTGTGCTGGTGGAACCTTATATGGAGTTTCACGCAGACCCATAGGGCACCTCTTTTTTCTGGTGGGCAGGCAGAAGGCTGCATTGTGGCTCCCAAATTCCCAATATGGGGGACTTGAAGGCGAGGAGTGTGAGAACAGAAGGCAGAAAACACAATCTATGCTTAATCTCAGTGCCGAGAACATGGCTGTTCCAATGTGCAGTGGTTTTTTTCGAGATCTCCAGCATCTGAGTACAGGCGAGGGTCAGATGTCTGCTCATGATAGAGTTTGTATCTATCGTGGCCAACAAATGAAATATCCAGCACCTGAGTAAAGGTGGATTTCAGATGTTTACGCACACTGGAGTTTGTGTCTCCGATGACCGAATGGAGGAGTGGCATCAAGAGGCTGATGCATGTGAGATGCTCCAAACAGCAAGGTTGTTTTTTCTACTGGACAGTTAGAGTCTGGTATGTTTTCTGCAGGGCCCCCCATGTGAGAAGTATGGGCAGCAGAGCCCTTCCACATGGATGCCTGGAAAGCACACCTCCATTGACCAATGCAGCTGAGGAACATGCAGGTTCTTTACGGTGCTTCTGGGGCGAAGCACCAAGGTCTTGAGTTGACATGGAATCTCTTGAAGATGGGTTACAATGCTGGTTTTTTTTTTACCAGGTAGATCTTAGAATGTGTTGGTGGCTAAGGTGCCTGCAAGATTCTCCTACCCTGAGGGTTTAACACAGGTCGAAGAGCACGGTTACCTTCTGGGGACAGGAGATGTAGTGTTTTGTGGCTCAGGGACCAAATGCCGTATCATAAGTTCCTATTCAAGAACAGGCCTCTGAAGACAGATGCCCGACAACCTAATCTAGGGTTCCAAAGAGTCCCAGGGGCATGAGAGGTTCAATCTTCAGACTTAGGAAAGTTGACTTGGGTGTCTGCCAGGATGTAGGTGATCAGGGAGTTTCAGACTGCGCACTTATGTCCAGAGTAACCTCCAATATTGGGGTGGCCACAGGGGTCTTGAATGTTTCAACCAAATCTGGAGGGTTTGGTTAACTGACATGCACAATTTCCATGGGGATGGCAAGCACAGTCCTGTGGTGTGGCTCCAGAGACTCCACCCTGGAGGGCATGTGAGCCATGGTTCTGGAAGGGAAGTCTGCAAACACAAACTCGGGTTAGGTTTAGTGGCTAGGTTATCGCAGGGCAATGTGTAGACCTGGAAGGCTACTCGTCAGGAACAGTAACTGGAATGACCCGAAGGCGGAAGCACAGGCTTTTATATCTGGATTGTGTGTCTAGGGTGACCTCAGAATGTAGCTGTGGCCTCATGGGTCTATGGGAGATTTTTCCTCTAAGGATACTGGCGGCTCCCAATATTTTGATGACTTTTTGAGATGGGAAGACTGCTATTTTCGATCTTAGGTGTGCCCCAAAACAGGGATTCCAGAGATGGGCTCTGGGTCTAGGCGCCTGGAAAATCCCACCAAGGGTTGGGATTTGGGCTTATGGGCAGACCAGGCCTGCAATGCAGGATCTTGGTGGTGCAACTGAGAGGGCTTGTTTGGAAGCATGCTCAGGCTGAGCATTACAATGCCTGTTTGTGCCCAGGGTGGCCCTCAGGAGTGGGCGTGGTCCCATTGTCCATTTTCTGGCTCCCACACTGAGGGATGGACACACATTCCAATGGCCAGGTTTCCAGCCATGGGGAAGGAGGAAGTATCTATTGTGCTTCATGTTCCCCCATAGGCAGGGATTACAGCAAAGGTCTGGGGACAGATGCCTGAATACCAAGGATGCATAGAGATGACAGATTTGGGCCATGGCCGTTCTCACATGCTGGATATGGGCCCCGCTCTCTGGGTGGCTGACACGAGGTCTGGGCTCAGGCTGTGTCAGACACAGCACTAGTGGCCAGAGAAGTCTATATATTGGGGTTCTCTCCAGGGCCGAATAAATTGATCCTCATGTAGGGTTTATCGCCAGACTCACGAAGCACTTCTTTCTGGCAGAATGCTGCCTTATGGATCCAGAATTCCCTATCAAGAGGGTTTGGGGACAAATAGGGTGAGAATGCAATTGTAAACACCAGCTATGCTTAAATTGAGTGCCAAGCGGAAGTCAGTTTCAATGTGCAGCAGCTTATATGAGATATCCAGCACCTGAGTAAGGGCAGATGTCAGATATTTGCTCACACTTGAGTTTGTGTCTAGGATGACGACTAATGGAGGGGTGGCTTCAGGAGGCAATGGAGGATTACCCACGCTTAAGATTGTGAGATGCTCCAAACAACAAGGTTTCCTTCTAATGGACAGGAGGAGTCTGTTTTTTTTTTCCTCCAGGGTCCCTCAAGTGGAAGTTTGCATAGCAGAGCCCTCCCGCATGGATGACTGGAAAGCACACGTCCAATGACCATTGCAGCTGAGGAACATGACAGGTTCGTTTTGGTGGTTCTGGTGCCAAGTACCAAGGCCTTGAGTTGACTTGGAATCTCTTACAGATGTGTCCCAAAACTGGTTTGTTACAAGGGAGTTCTTAGAATGTATTGGTGGCTATGGGCCACGCTGACGGTTTGGCACAGGTCGATGTGCACAGTTTCCATCTTGGGAGAGGAGATGTTCTGTTTTGTGGCTCAGGGTACATATGTTGTATCCTGACTTGGTATTCAAGAACAGGCCTCTGAGGATTGATGCTTGCAACCTAATCTAGAGATCCAATGATGTCCTTGGTGCCCATCAGGTTCAATTTTCTTACTAAGGACCATTGATATGGTTGTCTGACTGGATGTAGGTGATCAGGGTGTTTCAGACTGTGCATTTGCATCCAGAGCCACTTCCACTATTGGGGTGGGCTCAGGGGCCTTGCAGGTTTCTCCTAACTTGGAGGCTTTGGGGAACTGTGATGGGCACAGTTTCCTTGGGGATGGCAGGCCCAGTCCTGTGGTAAGGCTTCAGAGACCACCTCCTTGAGGATATGAGAGCCATGGTTTTGGGAGGGAAGTCTGCAAACACAAATTTGGGTCAGGGATAGTGGCAAGGTGATCGCAGGTCCAATGCATAGACCTAGAATTCATCACGTCAGGAACTGTAATTAGGGTGACTGAAAGCTGGTAGCACAGGCTTTTCTATCTGGATTGTGTGTCCAGGATGGGCTCTGAATGTAGACGTGGTCTCATGGTTCAATGGGAGAATTTTCCTCTCTAAGGATCCTGGTGGATCTCCATAGATTGGTGGTTTTTTAGAGAAGAAAAGAGTGCTCTTTTCCATCTTAGGGGTGCTCCAAAACAGGGAAGAATGCTGTTTTCCAACTTAGGCTTATGCCAAAACAGGGATTCCAGAGACGGGTTCTGGGTCTGGGTGCCCGGATAACCCACCAAGTGTTAGGATTTGGGCCTAGGGGCATTCCAGGCCTGCAATGCAGGATCCTAATGGTGTAACAGAGAGGGCTTGTTTGAAAGCATGCTCAGGCTGAGGGTCATCATGCCTCTTTGTGCCCAGGGGGGCCCTCAGGAGAGGGCGTAGTCTCATTGGCCATATAGCTGGATCCCACTTTGAGGGTTGGACACCCATTGCAACAGCCAGGCTTCCTGCAATGGAAAGAGGAGTTCTCTATTGTGCTTCAGGTTCCCCCATTGGCAGGGTTACTGGAAAGGTCTGTGGAAAGTTGCCTTAATACCAAGGATGTGTACAGATGACAGGCTAAGAATTCCCAGGTAACAAAACAGCATTGTTACCCATGTTCATGACATTCCATGTAAAAATAAGCCCTTAGTACTTCGCCCCAGAGCCACCAGAATGAACTTGCCATGTTCCTAAGCTGCAATGGTCAGTGGAGGTGTGGTTTCCAGGCAACCATACGGGGGTGCTCTGCTACACAAACTTTGCAATTGGCGGGGACCCTTGAGACAAAAAAACAGAATGCCCCTGTCCGGTAGAAGGAAACCTTCTGTTTGGAGCATCTCACAAGCCCCAGCGTGGGAAATCCTCAATATCCTCTTGAAGCCACCACTCCATTTGTCAGTCATCATAGACACAAACTCCAGCATGAGCAAACATCTGACATCCGCCCTTACTCAGGTGCTGGATTTCAATTCGATCGCTGCACACTGGAACTGCCTTTAGTTTGACTGAATTAAGCCATAGCTTGGGTTTACAATTCCATCCTCAGTCTACTGGTCCACAAGCCCTATTGTGAGGGAATTCTGGAGCTACAGCACAATATTCTGCCTTCCCCATAGAAAGAAAAAGGGCCTGGAGAGTCTGCCCAGAAACTCCATATGATGGTCAATCTTCTCGGTGCTAGATGGAACCCTGATTCATAGGCTGCCCTGGGCACTAGTGCTGTGTCTGACATAGCCGGAGCCAGGACCTAGTGTCAGCCACGGAGAGATCAGGGCCCATATCCAGCATGTGAGACCAGCTATGGCCCAAGTCTGTCTTCTCTTCTATTCTTGGTATTCAGGCATCTGTACCCACACCTTTGCTGAAATCCTTGCCATTGGGGGAACCTGAAGCACAATAGAGAACCCCTCCTTCCCCATGGAAGGTATTCTGACAGTTGGGATAGTTGCTCAACCCTCAAAGTGGAAGGCAGCTCCATGGCCAAGGAGACCATGTGCACTCATGATGGCTTCCCCGGGCACAAGCAGGCATTGTGACCTCAGCCTGAGCATGCTTTCAACCAAACGCTCTCAATTGCATCTCTGGGACCCCGAATTGCAGGCCTAGTACACACCTAGGCCCAAATCCTAACCCTGGTGGGATTTTACAGGGGCCCAGACACAGAGCCCATCTCTGGAATCCCTATTTTGGGGGACCCTTAAGATGGAAAACAGCACTCTTCCCTTCCCCGAGATAGTCACCAAACTCTTGGTAGCCACCAGGATCCTTGAGTGGAAAAATCTGCCATAGACCCATGAGAACACACCTGCATTCCGAGGCCATCCTGGACATACAATCCAGATACATATCATGTGCTATCACCTTTGAGTCATCGGATTTACAGTTCCTGACGAGCTGCCTTCCAGGTCTATGCATTGGGCCTGCAATCACCTTGCCATTAACCTAAACTGAGTTTGTGTTTGCAGACTTCCTTCCTAAAACCATGGCTCACATGACCTCCAGGTTCTGGCATCTGAAGCCACACCACAAGACTGTGCCTGAGATCGTCAAGGAAACTGTGCCCATCACTTTTGCCCGATACCTTTAGATTAGGAGAAACCTGCAAGGCCCCTGAGCGCAGCCAAATAATGGAGGCCGCTCTGGGCACAAATGCACAGTCTGAGACACCCTGATCACCTCCATACAGGCAGACACCCAAGTCAATGCTCCTGAGTCAGAAGATTGAACCTGACATGCCCCGAGGACTTCATTGGCACACTAGATTAGGTTTACAGGTATCTGTCATCAGAGGCCTGCTCTGGAATATCAACTTATGATAAAATATATAGTCCCTGAGCCACAGAACAGAATATGTCCTCCCCAAAAAGGAAGCCATGCTCCTGGAATTGTGTCATACCCTAAGGGTATTTGGATCCTGAATGGCCCCTTAGCAACCAGCACATTCTATGATATTCCTGGTAACAAATCATCATTGTGCCCCATCTTCATGAGACTCCATGTCAACTCAAGGTCTCGATATATTGCCCCAGAGCCACCAGAATGCACCTGCCATGTTCCTCAGCTGCAATGGTCAATGGAGGGGTGATTTCCAGGCATCCCTGTGGCGTTCTCTGCTACAAAACTTTCCACATGGAGAAACCAGAGAAAACAAACCAGACTTCTCCTGTCCGGTAGAAAGAAACTTTGCTATTTGGAGCATCTCACAAGCCCCAGCATGGGAAATCCTCCATGGCCTCTTGACGCCACCCTTCCATTTGTGGGTAATCACAGACACAAACTCCAGTGTGAGCAAACATCTGACATCCACCCTTACTCAGGTGCTGGATATTCGAAACGGCAGCTGCACACTGGAACTGCCTTTTGCTTTTCACTGAACTTAACCATAGCTTTGTATTACTATTCTATCCTCACCACACTGCTCCACAATATCTCTTGATAGGGAATTCTGGAGCCACAACGCAGTATTCTGCCTTCCACATAGAAAGAAGAAGGACCTGTTGAGTCTGCCCAGAAACTGCACATGAGGATCAATCTACTCAGACCACGAGGCAACCCTGATTAATAGATTTCCCTGACCACTAGTGCTGTGTCTGACAGAGTCTAAGCCCCGACCTCGTGTCAGCCACCCAGAGTTGAGGGCCCATATTTAGCATGAAGATCGGCCATGGCCCTGGGCCATCATCTGTACCCATCCTTGGTATCCAGTCATCTGTCCCCCAAACTTTGCTGGAATTCCTGCCAATGGCGAACCTGAAACACAATAGAGAACACCTCCTTCCCCATGGCAGGAATATTGGCTGTTGGGATGGTTGTCCAACAGCGTGGGAGCCAGCTGCATGGCCAAGGAGACCATGCCCACTCCTGAGGGCCGACATGGGCACAGGCAGGCATGGTGATCCTCAGCCTGAGCATGTTTTCAAACAAACACTCTCAGTTGCTCCTCCAGTACCAGCATTGCAGGCCTGGTATGCCCCTAGGCCCAAATCCTAACCCTTGGTGGGATTTTCCAGGTGCCCAGACCCAGAGTCCATCTCAGAATCCCTGTTTGGGCCACCATTAAGATGGAAAACAGCACTCTTCCCTTCCCTGAGAATGGCACCAAACTATTGGGAGCCTCCAGGATCCTTAGAGAGAAAAAATCTCCCATGGACCCATGAAAACAAACCTGCATTCCAAGGCCATCCTGTCCACACAATCCAGAGAGAAAAGTCTTTGCTACCGCCTTCGAGTCATCCTATTTACATTTCCTGACGAGCTGCCATCCATGTCTATGCATTGGGCCTATGATCATCTAGACACTAACCCTAACCCCAGTTTGTGTTTGCCGACTTCTCTCCCAAAACCATGGCTTACATGCCCACCAAGATGTGGTCCCTCAAGCCACATCACAGGAAAGTTCCTGCCATCCCCAAGAAAACTGTGGCCATCAGGTTGTCCAAACCCTCCAGATTAGGAGAAACCTGCCAGGCCCCTGAACCCACCCCAATATTGGCGGTTGCTCTGGATGCAAACGTGCATTCTGAAACACCCTGAGCACCTCCATCGAGGCAGAAAGCCAAGTCAATGGTTCTGAGTCAGATGATTGAACCTGACATGCCCCTAGGACTTCACTGGAACCCTAGATTGGGTCTTCAGACATCTGTTCTCAGAGTCCTGTTCTGGAATACCGAGTTATGATACAACATGTGGTCCCTGATTCCCACAACAGAACATCTCCTGTCTCCAGAAGGAAAATGTGCTCTTGGATCTATGTCCAACTTTCAGGGTAGATGGATCCTGCATGACCCATTAGCCCCAGCACCTTCTATGATCTCCCTGGTAACAAACCAGAATTGTGACCCAACTTCCTGAGACTTGATGCCAACTCAAGGTGTTGGTACTTTGCCCAAGAGCCATGAAACGAATCTGCCATGTTCCTCAGGTACAAAGGTCAATGGACGTGTGCTTTCTAGGCATCCAAGAGGTAGTTCTCTGCTACACAAAAATTCCACATAGGGAACCCTAGAGCAAACAAATAAGACTGCTCCTGTCAGGTTGAAGGAAACCTTGGTTGTTTGGAGCATCTCACAAGCCCCAGCCTGGGAAGTCCTCCACATTCTCTTGTTGCCAACCCTCCATTTGTTAGTCATCATAGACACAAATTCCAGCATGAGCAAACATCTGACATCTGCTCTTACTCAGGTGCTGGATATTCGAATCAGTCACGCACACTGGAAATACCTTTCACTTGACACTGTATTCTTGCATAGTTTGGGTTTACAATTCCATCCTCACCCTACTGGACTGCAAGTCCTCTTGAGAGGGAATTAGGGAGACAAAACGCAACATTCTGCATTCCCCATAGAAAGAAGGGCCTGGTGAGTCTGCCCAGAAACTCCCCATGAAGATCAATCTACTTGGCCCTCGAGGGAACCCCGATTTATACTTTGCGCTGGCCACTAGCGCTGTGTCTGAGAGAGCCTGAGCCCCAACCTCGTGTCAGCCACCCAGAGTGTGGGGCCCTTATCCAGCATGTGGGACTGGCCATGGCCCAGTCATCTCTACCCATCCTTGGTATTCCGGCAACTATCCCAGACCTTTGCTGGAATCCCTACCAGTGGGGGAATCTGAAGCACAATTGAGAACTCCTCCTTCCCCATGGCAGGAAGCCTGGCTGTTGCTATGGGTGCCCAACCCTCAGAATTAGAACCAGGTGCATGGCCAATGAGACAACGCCCAATCATAAGGGCCGCCTGGGCCAAAGCAGGCATTGTGTCCCTCAACCTTAGCATGCATTCAAACAAATGCTCTCAGTTGTTTCTGCAGGGTCCCACATCGCAGGCCTGGTATGCCCTTAGGACCAAATCCTAACACTTCGTGGGATTTTCCAGGCCAACATAACCAGAGCCCGTCTCTGGAATCTCTGTTTTGAAGCACCCCTATGATGGAAAACAGCAATCTTCCCTCCCCTGAGAAAACTATTAGGAGCTGCCAGGATGCGTAGAGAGGAAAAATCTCCCAGGGCTCCATAAGACCACACCTTCATTCCGAGGCCATCCTGGACACACAATCCAGATACAAGAGACTGTGCTACCACCTTCGAATCACCTGGTTTACAGTTCCAGACGAGCTGCCCTACAGACCTATGCATTGGGCCTGTGATCACCTCGCCATTAACCCTACCCCAAGTTTGTGTTTGCAGACTTCTTTCCCAAAACCATGGCTCACATGCCCTCTATGATGGGTCTCTGTAGCCACACCACAGGAAAGATCCTGCTATCCCCAATGAAACTGTGTCCATCACAGTTGCCCAAACCCTCCAGATTAGGAGAGACCTGCAAGTCCCCTGAGCCCAGTCCAATATTGGAGGCCACTCTGGACACAAATGCACAGTGTGCAACACCCTGATCACCTCCATCCAGGAAGACACCCAAGTCAATGGTCCTGAGTCAGAAGATTGGTCCCTGAACACCACAATAGAATATCTCCTGTCCCCAGATGGAATTCGTGCTCTTCAACTTGTGTCAAGGGTCGGGGTATATGAATTATGCACAGCCCCTTAGCCCCCAGCACATTCTAAGATCTCTCTGGTAACAAACAAACAGCATTGTGATCCATCTTCATGAGATTCCATGTCACTTCAAGTCCTTTGTAATTCGCCCCAGAGCCACCAGAATGAACCTGCCATGTTCCTCACCTGATATGGTCAGTGGAGGTGTGCTTTCCAGGCATCCATGTGGGAGTGCTCTTCTACTTATTCTTTCCACATGTGGAACCCTGGAGCAAACAAACCAGACTGCCACTGACCAGTAGAAGGGAACCCTCTGTTTGGAGCATCTCAGAAGCACCAGCAGGAGAAATCCTCCATGGCCCTTGACACAACCCCTCCATTTGTCAGTCATCATAGACAAAAACTCCAGCATGAGAAAACATCTGAAATCTGCCGTTATTTAGATTCTGCATTTTCTTTTCCACCACTGCACACTAGAACTGCGTTTCACTTGACACTGAATTTATCCATAGCTTGGGTTTAGAATTCCATCCTCAGCCTCCTGGTCTGCAAGCCCTCTAGAGAGGGAATTTGGAGCCACAAGGCAACATTCTCCATTCCCACTAGAAAGAAATAGGGCCTGGTGAATCTTCCCAGAAAATCCACATGAGGTTCAATCTACTTGGCACTCGATGGAACCTTGATTTATAAGCTGTCCTGGGCACTAGTACTAGTACTAGTACTAGTACTGTGTCTGACAGAGCCTGAGCCAAGACCTAGTTTCAGGCACCCAGAGATATGAGCCCATATCCAGCATGTGAGATTGGCCAGGGCCCAAGTCCATCATCTCTACCCATCCTTGGTATTCAGGCACCTGTCCCCAGACCTTTTATGTAATCCCTACCAATGGGGTAACCTAAAGCACAATAGAGAACTCCTCCTTCCCCATGGTAGGAATCCTGGCTGTTGATATGAGTGTCCAAACCTCAAAGTGGGAGCCAGCTGCATGGCCAAGGAGACAATGCCCACTCATGAGGGCTGCCCTGGGCACAAGTAGCCATTGTAACCCTCAGCTTGATCAAGCCTTCAAAAAAATGCTCTTAGTTGCACCTCCAGGATCCTGCATTGCAGGCCTGATATGCCCTTAAGCCCAAATCCTAACACATCGTGGGATGTTCCATGTGCACATACCCAGAGCCCGTCACTGGAATCCCTGTTTTGAGGCACCCCTAAGATGGAAAACAGCACTCTTCACTTCCCTGAGAAAGCCACCAAACTAATGGGATCCCCCAGGATCCTTGAGAAGAAGAATCTCCCATGGTCCCATGAGTCCACACCTGTATTCCGAGGCCAGCGTGGATATGCTATCCAGATACAAGAGACTGTGCTACTGGCTTCAAGTCACCTGATTTACAGTTCCTGACGTGCTGCCCTCCAGATCTTTGGATTGGGACTGTGAACACCTCTCCATTAACCTTATCCCGAGTTTGTGTTTGCAGATCTCTCTCTAAAAACCATAGCTCACATGTCCTCCAGGATGGGGCCCCTAGAGTCACACCACAAGACTGTGCTTGCCATCCCCAAGGAAACTGGGCCCATCACAGTTGCCCAAACCCTCCTGATTAGGAGAAACCCGGAAGGCTCCTGAGCACATCCCAATATTGGAGGCTGCTCTGGATGCAAATGCACAGTCTGAAACACCCTGATCAGGCAGACACCCAAATCAATGGTCCTGAGTCAGATAATTGAACCTGACATGGCCCTAGGACCTCTTTGGAAGAGGGATTAACTTTTCAGGCACCTGTGCTCAGAGGCCTCTTCTGGAATACCAACTTATGATACAAATTATGGCCCCTGAGCCCCAGGGTGGGAAATGCTCCATGGCCTCTTGACGCCACCTCTCCATTTGTTGGTCATCGTAGACACAAACTCCAGCCTGAGCAAACATCTGACATCCGCCCATATTCAGGCGCTGATATTGGAATCAGCTGCTGCACACTGGAACTGCCTTTCGCTTTGCAATGAATTTAAGCTTAGCTTCAGACTACAATTTCATCCTCACCCTACTGGTCTGCCATATCTCTTGATAGGGAATTCTGGAGCCACAACGCAACATTCTGCCTTCTTCATAGATAGAAGGACCTGGTGAGTCTGCCCATAAACTGCACATGAAGATCAATATACTCAGCCCAGGAGGGAACCCCTATTTATAGTTTGCCCTAGCCACTAGTGCTGTGTCTGACAGAGCCTGAGCCCCTACCTCGTGTCAGCAACCCAGAGGGTGGGGCCCACATTAACCATGTGAGACCGGCCATGGCCCAGGGCTGTCATTACTACCCATCCTTGGTATTCAGGCATCTGTCCCCTAGATCTTAGCTGGAATCCCTACCAATGGGGGGACCTGAAGCACAATAGAGAATTCATCCTTCGCCATGGCAGGAATCCTGGCTTTTGGATGGGTGTCCAACCCTAGGAATGGGAACTGGCTGCATGGCTGAGTAGACATCGCCCAATCCTGATGGCCTCCGGGGCACAAGCAGGCATTGGGACCCTCAGCTTGACCATACTTTCAAACAAACGCTCTCAGTTGCAACCTCCAGGATCCCGCATTGCAGGCCTGGTATGGCCCTAGGCCTAAATATTAACCCTTGGTGGGATTTTCCAAGCACTTAGACCCAGAGCTCATCTCTGGAATGCCTGTTTTGGGGCACGCCTAAGCTGGAAAACAGTACTCATCCCTTCCCGGAGAAATCCAACAAACTATTGAGAACCGCCAGGATCCTTGAGAGGAGAAATCTCCCATGGACCCTTGAGACAACACCTGCAATAAAGGCCATTCCGGAAATTAAATCCAGATACAGTTACCTGTGCTACCACCTTTGAGTTACGTGATTTACAGTTCCAGACTTGCTTCCCTCCTGGTCTATGGATTGGGACTATGATCACCTTGCCACTAACCCTAACCTAAGTTTGTGTTTGCAGACTTCTCTCTCAAAATCATGGCGCACATGTCCTCCAGGATGGGGTCTCTGGAGTCACACCACAGGACAGTTCCTGCAATCCCCAAGGAAACTGCCCATCACAGTTGTCCAAAAACCCCATATAAGGAGAAACCTGCAAGGAAACTAAGCCAACCCTAGTATTGGATGCCACTCTGGACACAAATGCACAGTCTGAAACACCCTCATCACCTGCATCCAGTCAGACACCAGAGTCAATGATCCTGAGTCAGAAGATTGAATGACATTCCCCTAGGGCCTCATTCAAACCCTTTATTAGGTTTTCAGGCTTCTGTCCTCAGAGAACTGTTCTGGATTACCAATTTATGATACAACATATGGCCGCTGAGCCCCACAACAGAATATCTCCTGCCCCCAGAAGCAATCCGGGCTCTTGGGCCTGTGTCAAATCCTCAGGCTAGATGAATCCTGCATGGCCCATTAACCACCAGCACATTCTAAGATCTCCCTGGTAACAAACCAACATTTTGACCCATCTTCATGAGGTTCCATGTCCAATCCAGTCTTTATTTCTTCGCCTCAAAGCCACCAGATGCCATGTTCCTTCGCTGTCATGGTCAATGAAGGTGTGCTTTCCAGTCACCCATGTGGGAGATCTATGTTATCCGATCTTTCGACATGGGGAACTATGGAGGAAACAAATCAGACTGTCCCTGTCTGGTAGAAGGAAACCTTGCTGTTTGGAGCATCTCAAAAACACCAGATTGGGAAATCCTCCATAACCTCTTGACGCCACCCCTCCATTTTTGTGTCATCATAGACACAAACTCCAGCATGAGCAAATATCTGACATCCACCCTCACTCAAGTGCTGAATATTGGATTCAAACATTGCACACTGGAAATTTCTTTCGCTTGATACAGAATGTAACCGTAGCTTAGGTTTACAATTCCATCTTCAGCCTCCTGGTCCACAAGCCCTCTTGATAGTGAATTCTAGAGCCACAAAACAGCATTCTGCCTTCCCCTTACAAACAAGAAGGGCCTGGTGAGTCTGCCCAGAAACCATACATGAGGATCAATCTGCTCGGCACTCGAGGGAACCCCAATTTATAGGCTGCCCTGGGCACTAGTGCTGTGTCTGACAGAGCCTGAGCCAAGACCTAGTGTCAGCCACCCAGTGATCGGGGCCCATATCCACGATTTGATACTGGCCATGGCCCATGTCCATCATCTTTACCCATCCTTGGTATTCAGGCCTCTGTCCCCAGACCTTTGCTGGAATCCCCGCTAATGGGGGAAACTGACGCACTATAGAGAACTCCTCTTTCCCCATGGCAGGATTCTGGCTGTTGGGATGGTTGTCCAACCCTCAAAGTGGGAGCCAGCTGCATGGCCAATGTGACCACGCCCACTCATGAGGGCCTCCTGGGCATAAGCAAGTATTGTGACCCTCAGCCTGAGAATGATTTCAAACAAGCCCTCTCAGTTGCACCTCCAGGATCCTGCATGCAGGCCTGGTAAGCCACTAGGCCCAAATCCTAACACTTGGTGGGATTTTCCAGGGGACCAAACCCAGAGTCCGTCTCTGGAATCCATATTTTGGGGCACCCCTAACATGAAAAACAGCACACTTCCCTTCCCCGAAAAAGCCACCAACTATTGGGAGCCACCAGGATCCTTAGAGAGGAAAAATCTCCCATGGACCCATGAGGCCACAACTGCATTCTGAGGCCATCCTGCACACAATACAGAGAAAAAAGCCTGTGATTCTGCCTTTGAGTCACCCGATTAACAGTTCCTGAAGAGCTGCCATCCATGTCTATGCATTGGGCCTGTGATAACCTTGCCACTAACCCTAACCCAAGTTTGTGTTTTCAGACTTCCCTCCCAAAACCATGGCTCACATGCCCTCCAGTTTGTGATAACTGGAGCCACACCACGGGATTGTACCTGTCTTCCCAAAGGAAACTGTGATTGTCACTATTAAACAAACCCTCTAGATTAGGAGAACCCTGCAAGTCCCCTAAGCCCAGCCCAATATTGGAGGCCACTCTGGACGCAAATGCACAGTCTGACACACCATATCACCTACATCCAGGCTGATATCCAAGTCAATGGTCCTCAGACAGAAGATTGAACCTTACATGCTCCTAGGATTCACTGGAACACTAGAATAGGTTTTCAGGTATCTGTACTCAGAAGGCTGTTCTGAATATCAATGTATGACACAATATGGTCACTGAGCCACACAAAAGAACATCTCCTGTCCTTAGAAGAAAGCTGTGCTCTGGACCTGTGTCAAACACTCTGGGTAGATGAATTCTTCAAGGCCCCCTGGCAACCAGCACATTCTATGATCTCCCTGACAACATACCAGCATTGTGACCCATCTTCATGAGACTCCATGACAACTCCAGCCCTTGGTACTTCGGCCCAGAGCCACCAGAATGAAACTGCCATGTTCCTCTGCTGCCATGGTCAATGTAGGTGTACTTTCCAGGCATCCAGCGGGAGTGCTCTGATACCAACTTTCCACATGGGGAACCCTGGAGGAAACAAACCAGACTCCCCTGTACGGTAAAAGGAATCTTTTCTGTATGGAGTATCTCAAGCCTGAGGGTGGGTAATCCTCCATGGCCTCTTGAGGCCACCCATCCATTTGTTGGTCATCATAGACACTAACTCCAGCGTGAGCAATCAACTGACATCTGCACTTACTCAAGTGCTGGATATTTGAATCAGCTGCTACACACTGGAATTGCCTTATGCTTGGCACTGAATTTAAAAGTAGCTTGGCGGGACGCCTGGGTGGCTCAGTTGGTTAAACAGCTGCCTTCGGCTCAGGTCATGATCCCAGCGTCCTGGGATCGAGTCCCACATCAGGCTCCTTGCTCCGCAGGGAGCCTGCTTCTCCGTCTGACTCTGCCTTCCACTCTGTCTGCCTGTGCTTGCTCTTGCTCGCTCTCTGACAAATAAATAAAATCTTGAAAAAAAAAAAAGTAGCTTGGGTTTGCAATTCCATCCTCACCCTGGTGTTCAGTAAGCTCTCTTGATAGGGAATTCTGAAGCCACAACACAGCATTCTGCCTTCCCCATAGCAAGAAAAAACAGCCTGGAGAGACTGCCCAGAAACCCTACATGAGGATAAATCTACTCGACCCTCGAGTGAACCCCATTTATAGGTTTACCTGGCCACTAGCGCTGAGTCTGACAGAACCTCGTCTCTGACCTCGTGTCAGGACCCAGAGACTGGGCTCCAACTCCAGAATGTGAGACCAGCCATGTCCCAGGGCTGTCATCTCTACCCATTCTTGATTCAGGCATCTGTCCCCAGACATTTGCTGAAATCCCTGCCAATGGGGGAACCAGAAGCACAATAGGGAAATCCTCCTTCCCCATGGCAGGAATGATGGCTCTTGGGATGGGTTTCCAGACCTCAGAGTGGTAGCCAGCTGAATGGCCAATGATAACCCGCCCACTCATGAGGGCTGCCCTGGACACAAGCAGGCATTGTGACCCCCAACATGAGCATGCTTTCAAACAAACACTCTCAGTTGCATTCCAGAATCCAAATTTGCAGGCCTGATATGCCCCTAAGCACAAATCATAACACCTGGTGGGATTTTTCAGGGGACCAGAAACACAGCCTGTCTCTGGAATCCCTGTTTTGGGACACCCCTAGGATGTAAAATAGCACTCTCCCCTTCGCCAAGAAAGCCACCATAGTATAGGGAGCCGCTAGGATCCTTGAGAGGAAAAATCTCCCATGGATCCATGAGACCACACCTGCATTCCGAGGCCATCCTGGACACAAAAGCCAGATACACAAGCCTGTGCTACCACCTTCAAGGCAACTAATTTATAGTTCCAGACGAGCTGCCCTCCAGGTCTATGCATTGGGCCTGCGATCACCTCACCGCTAACCTTAACCCGAGTTTGTGCTTACAGACTTCTATCCCGAAACCATGGCTCATATTTCCTCCAGGATGGGGTCTCTGGAGCCACACCAAAGGACTGTGCCTGCCATCCCCAAGGAAAATGTGTCCGTCACATTTGCCTAAAACTTCGAGATAAGGAGAAACCTGCAAGGCCCCTGAGCCCACCCCAATACTGGAGGCCCCTCTGGACACAAATGTGCAGTCTGAAATACGCTGATCACCTGAATCCAGGCAGATACCCAAGTCAGTGTTTCTCAGTCAGAAGATTGAACCTGACATGCTCCTATGACCTCATTGTAACCCCTGATTAGGTTTTCAGGCATTTGTAATCAGAGACCTGTTCTGGAGTACCAACTTAAGATACAACATATGGTCCCTGATCCCCACAACAGAACATCTCCTTTCTCTAGATGGAAGCCGTGCTCTTGGAACTGTGTCAAACCCTCAGGGTAGATGAATCCTACTTGGCCCGTAGCCACCAGCAGATTCTAAGATCTCACTGGTAACAAGCCAGCATTGTGAGCCATCTTCATGAGATTCCATGTCAACTACAGGCCTTGGTACTTCACCCCAGAGCCTTCAGAAAGAACCTGCCATGTTCCTCAGCTGCAATGTTCAGTGGAAGTGTGCTTTCCAGGCATCCATGTGGGAGTGCTCTGCTACCCAAACTTTCCACATGGGGGACTCTCGAGCAAACAAATCTGACTGCCCTGTCCTGTAGAAGGAAACCTGGCTGTTTGGAGCATCTCACAAGCTCAAGTGTGGGAAATCCTCTATGACCTCTTTTCAACTCCTCTCCATTTGTCGGTCATTATAGACACAAACTCCAGCTTGAGCAAACATCTGACGTCTGCGCTTACTCAGGTGCTGGATATTCGAATCAGCCGCTGCACACTGGAAATGCCATTCGCTTGTCACTGAATTTATTCATAGCTTGGGTTTACAATTCCATCCTCACCCTACTGGTCCACAAGCCCTCATGATAGGGAATTCTGCAGCCACAACACAGCATTCTGCCTTCCCAATAGAAAGAAGAAGGGCCTGGTGAGTCTGCCCAGAAACTCCACATTATGATCAATCTACTTGTCCCTTGAGGGAACCCTGAATTATAGACAGCCCTGGCCCCTAGTGTTGTGTCTGACAGAGCCTAAGCCCCGACCTCGTGTCAGCCACCTAGAAGGCGGGGCCCATATCCCGCATGTTAGACTGGCCATGGAACAGAGCCGTCATCTTTACCCATCCTTGGTATTCAGGCATGTGTCCCCAGACCTTTCCTGGAATCCCTACCAATGAGGGAACCTGAATCACAATAGAGAAATCCTCATTCCCCATGGCAGGATTCCTGTAAGTTCGGAAGGGTGTCCAACACTCAGAGTGTTAGCCTACTGAATGGCCATTGAGGCCACCCCCATTCCTGAGGGCCACCCTATGCAAAAGCTTGCATAGTGACCCTCAGCCTGAGCATGCTTTCAAACAAACGCTCTCAGTTGTATCTCCAGGACTTGCATTGGAGGCCTGGTAAGCCCCTATGCCCAAATCATAACCCTTGGTGGGTATTTCCAGGTGCCCAGAGCCAGAGCACTTCTCTGCAATCCCTGTTATGGGACACCCTTAATATGGAAAACAGAACTCTTTCCTCTCTGAGAAAGCCACCACATTATAAGGAGCCGCCAGGATACTTGAGAGGAAATATCACCCATGGACACCTGAGACCACACCTGCATTCTTAGTCCATGGTGGATACACAATCCAGATAAAAAAGCCTGTGCTACCTCCTTTGAGGCATGCGATTTACATTTCACACGGAGCTTCCCTCCAGGAGTATGCATTGGGCCTACAATCACTTCGCCACTAAACCTAACCCGCATTTGTGTTTGCAGACTTCCCTCCCAAAACCATGGCTCTCATGCCCTCCAGCATGGGGTCTCTGGAGCCACACCACAGGACTGTGCCCACCATTGCCAAGGAAACTGTGCCCATCAAATTGCCCTATCTTTCCAGATTAGGAGAAACCTGCAAGGCCCCTGAGCCCACCCCAATACTGGTTGCCACTCTGTACACAAATGCACAGTCTGGAACACCCTGATCACCTACATCTAGGCAGACTTTGAAGTCAATGATACTGAGTCAGAGGATTGAACCTGACATTCCGTTAGGATTTTATTGGAACCCTAGATTAAATTTTCAGGCATCTATCCTCAGAGGCCTGTTCTGCAATACCAAATTATGATACATTTGGTCCGTTAGCCCCACATCAGAACATCTCTGGTCCGAGAAGGAAACCGTGCCCTTTGACCAGTGTCAAACCCTCAGGGTAGATGAATCCTACATGGTCCCTTAGCCACCAGCACACTGTAAGGTCTCCATGGTAACAAACCTGCATTATGACCCATCTTCATGAGACTTCATGTCAACTCCAGGCCTTGGTAATTCGCCCAAGAGCCACCAGAACGAATTGGCCATGTTTCTCAGCTGCAATTTTAATGGAGGTGTGCTTTTCAGGCATCCACGTGGGAGTGCTCTGCTACCCAAACTTTCCACATGGGGGACCCTGGATCAAATAAACCAGACTCCCCCTGTGTGGTAGAAGGAAACTTTGCTGTTTGAAGCATCTCACAAGCCCCAGCATGTGAAATCCTCCATGGCCTCTTGACGCCACCCCTCCATTCATCGGTCATCATAGACATAAACTCCAGCATGAGGAAATGTCTGACTTTCACCTTTACTCAGGTGCTGGATATCTTTAATCAGACACTGCACAATGGAACTGCCTTTTGCTTGGCACTGAATTGAACCTTAGCTTGAGTTTACAATTCCATCCTCACCCTACTGGTCCCCAAGCCCGCTTGATAGGGAATTCTGGGGCCACAACGCAGCTTTTTGCCTTCCCCTTAGAAAGAAGAAGGGCATGGTGATTCTGCCCAGAAACTCTGCATGAGGATCAATCTGCTCAGCCCTTGAGGGATCCCTGGTTCATACTCAGCCCTGACCACTAGTTCTGTTTCTGACAGAGCCTGAGTGCTCAATTCATGTCAGCTACTCAGAGAGTCAGGCATGTGAGACTGGCCATGTCTCAGGTCCCTCATCTCTACCCATCCTTGGTATTCAGGCATCTGTCCCCAGACATTTGCTAGAATACCTGCTAATGGGGGAACCTGAGGCACAATAGAGAATTCTTCCTTTTCCATGGCAGGAATCCTGGTAGTTGGGATGGGTGTCCTACATTAAAGTGGTAGCCAGCTGCATGGCCAAGGAGACAACTCCCACTCATAAGGGCTGCCCTAATCACATCAGGCATTGTGACACTCAGACTAGCATGCTTTCAAACAAACGCTCTCAGTTGTACCTCCAAGTCACACATTGTAGGCCTGGTACTCCCCTAGGCCCAAATCCTAATCCTGGTGGGATTTTCCAAGCACCCAGACTCACAGCCCTTCTCTGGAATCCCTTTTTGGGGAACATCTAAGATTGAAAACAGCACTCTTCCATTCAAACGAGAAAGCCACCATACTATTGGGAGCTTCCAGGATCCGTAGAGAGGAAAATACTCTCATGGAAACATTAGAACACACCTGCATTCCAAGGCTATCATGGACACACAATCCAGATACAAAAGCCAGTGCTAGTGCCTTCGAGGTACGTGATTTACAGTTCCTGACGATCTGCCCTCCAGGTCTATGCATTGGGCCTACGATCACCTCGCAACTCAACCTAATCCGAGTTTGTGATTGCAGACTTCTCTCCCAAAACCATGGCTTACATGCCCTCCACGATGGAGTCTCTGGAGCCACACCACAGGACTGTGCCTGCCACCCCCAAGGAAACCGTGCCCACAAATTTGCCTAAACCTTCAAGATTAGGAGAAACCTGCAAGGCCCCAGAGCCCACCCCAATATTGGAGGCTACTCTGTACACAAAGGCACAGTCAGAAACACCCTGGTTGCCTACATATAGGCAGACACCGAAGTCAATGGTCCTGAGTCTGATGATTGAACCTGAAATTCCCCTTGGACTTCATTGGAACCCTAGATGAAGTTTTTAGGCATCTGTCCTCAGAGGCCTGTTCTGGAATACCAACTTATGATACAACATTTGGTCCGTGAGCCCCACAACAGAACATCTCCGATACCCAGAAAGAAACCGTGTTCTTCGACCGGTGTCAAACCATCAGGATAGACTAATCATACATGGCCCCTTAGCCACCAGCACATAGTAAGATTTCCGTGGAAACAAAACTGCATTGTGACCCAACTTCATTAGAATCCAGGCCTTGGTACTTTGCCCTAGAGCAACCAGAAAGAACCTGCCATGTTCCTTAGGTGCAATGGTCAATGTAGGTGTGCTTTCCCTTATCCACGTGTGAGTACTATGCTACCCAAACTTTGCACATGGGGGAACCTGGTGTAAACAAACCAGACCTCCCCTGTCCAGTAGAAGGAAACCTTATGTTTGGATCAACTCACAGGCCTCAGCGTGTAAACTGCTCCATGGCCTCTTGATGCCACCACTCCATTGGTCGGTCATCATAGACACAAACTCCAGTCTAAGCAAACATCTGACATGCACCCTTATCCCGGTGCTGGATGTCTTGAATAAACCACTGCACATTGGAACTGCCTTCCACTTGGCACTGAATTGAACCATAGCTTGTGTTTACAATTCCATCCTCACCTGACTGGTCCCTAAGCCCTCTTGATAGGGAAATCTGGGGCCACAACACAGCATTCTGCCTTCCCCATCGAATGAAGAAATGCCTGGTGAGTCTGCCCTGAAAACCCACATGAGGATCAATCAGGTAGGCCCTCGAGTCAACACCGATTTATAGGCTGCCATGGCCACTAGTGCCGTGTCTGACAGAGCCTGAGCTCGACTGAGTTTCAGCCACTAAAGAGCAGGCCCCATATCTAGCATTTGGGATTGCCATGGCCAAAGTATGTCATCTCTACCCATCCTTGATATTCAGGCACCTGTCCCCAGACCTTGGCAGGGATCCCTGCCAATTAGGGAACTTGAAGCACAATAGAGAACTCTTCTTTCCCCATGGCAATAAACCTGGCTTTTGGGATGGGTGTTCTACCCTCAAAGGGGGAGCCAGTTACAACATCAATGACACCACGCACACTCCTGAGGACTACCCTTGGCACAAACAGGCATTGTGACCCTCACCCTGAGCATGCTTTCAAAAAATCCCTCTCAGATTCACCACAATGATCCCTCATTTCAGGCCTGGTATGCCTGTAGGTTCAAATCATAAAACTTGGTGGGATTTTCGAGGTGCCCAGACCCAGAGACCATCTCTGGAATTTTTGTTTTGGTGCACCCTTCAGATGGAAAACAGCACTCATCCCTTCCCCAAAAATGTCACCAAATTATGAGGAGCCACCAGGATCCATAGAGAGGCAATGTCTCCCATGGACCCATGAGAACACACCTGCATTCCGAGGCCATCCTGGACACACAATCCGGAGAGAAAAGCCTGTGCTACTGCCTTCCATTCAACCTAATTACAGTTCCAGATGAGCTGCTCTCAAGGTATATGCATTGGGCCTGTGATCACCTCGCCACTCACCCTAATTCGAATTTGTGTTTGCAGACTTATCTACCAAAACCATGGCACACATGCCCTCCAGGATGGGGTCTCTGGATCCACACTGCAGGACTGTCCCTGCCATCCACAAGGAAACTGTTTCCATCACAGTTGCCCAAACTGTCTAGATTAGGAGAAACCTACAAGGCCTCTGGGCCTACACCAATTTCGGCGGCCGCTCTGAACACAAATGCACAGTCTGAAATACCCTGATCCCCTACATCCAGGAACACAGCCAAGTCAATGGTCCTGAGTCAGAATAATGAACCTAACATGCCCCTAGGACGTCATTGGAACCATTGATTCGGTTTTCAGACATGTGTCCTCAGAGGCCTGTTCTAGAATGCGAACTTATGATACAACATGTGGTGCCTGGGCCACACAACAGAACATCTCCTGTCCCCAGAAGGAAACCGTGCCCTACAATCTGTGCAAAATCCCAGAGTAGTAGATTCCTGCACAACTACTAAGCCACCAGCACATTCTAAGATCTACCTGGTAACAAACCAGCTGTGTGGCACATCTGCAAGAGATTCCATGTCAAATCAAGGACTTGGTACTTTGCTACAGAGACACCAGAATAAAGCTGCCATGTTCTTCAGTTGCAATGGTCAATGAAGTTGAACATTCCAGGCATCCATGCGGTAGAGCTCTGCTACCCAAACTTTCCACATGGGGGACCCTGGAGCAAATAAACCACACTCCACCTGTCCAGTAGAACAAAACCTTGCTATTTGGAGCAGCTCATGAGTCTCAACGTGAAAATCCCTCCATGGCTTCTTGACGCCACCCCTCCATTTGTCAGTCATCATAGACACAAACTCCAGTGTGAGCAAATATCCGACGTCCTCCCTTACTAAGGTGCTGGATATCTCGAAAAGCTGCTGGACACAGGAACTGCCTTCCGCTTGGCAGTGAATTGAACTGTAGCTTGTGTTTACAATTCCTTCCTCACCCGACTGGTCCCCAAGCCTTCTTGATAGCGAATTATGGAGACACAACACAGCATTCTGCCTTCCCGATAGAAACAAGTGCCTGGTGAGTCTGGCCAGAAACCCCACATGAGGATCAATCTGCTCGGCCCTATATCGGAGGGACCCTGATTTATAGGTTGCCCTGGCCACTAGTGCTGTGTCTGACAGAGCCTGAGCCCAGACCTAGTGTCAGTCACCAGAGTTTGAGCCCCACATCTAGCATTTTGGATTGCCATGGCTCAAGTATTTCATCTCTACCCATCCTTGGTATTCAGGCACCTGTCCCCAGACCTTTGCTGGAATCCCTGACAATGGGGCATCCTGAAGCACAATAGAGAACTCCTCCTTCTTCATATCAGTCAACTTGGCTGTTAGGATGGGTGTTCAACCCTGAAAGGGGGAGTCATTTACAAGTCCAGTGAGACCACACAAACTCCTCAGGGATGCCCTGGAGGCAAACAGGCCTTGTGACCCTCAGCCTGAGCATGCTTTCAAACAATCCTTCTCTGTTGCACCACCATGAACCCGCATTGCAGGCCTAATATGCCCCTAAGCCCAAATCCTAGCACTTGTTGTGATGTCCCAGATGCCATGAACCAGAGCCCGTCTCTGGAATCCCTGTTTTGGGGCACCCATAAGGTGGAAAACATCACTCTCCCCTTCCCCGAAAAAGCCACCAAACTATGGAGAGCCACCAGGATCCATAGAGAGGAAAAGACTCCCATGGACCCATGAGACCACACCTGCATTCCAAGGCCATGCTGGACACACAATCCAAAGAGAAAAGCCTGTGCTACTGCCTTCCAGTCTCCCTAATTATAGTTCATGAGGAGCTTCCCTCCAGGTCTACGCATTGGGCCTGTGATCACCTCGCCACTCACCCTAATTTGTATTTGTGTTTGCAGACTTCTCTCCCAAAACCATGGCTCACATGCCCACCAGAATGTGATCTCTGGAGCCACACCACAGAACTCTGGCTGCCAACCCCAAGGACACTGTGCATATCAGATTTGCCCAAACCTTCCAGATTAGGAGAAACCTGTGTGGCCCCTGAGCCCACACCAATAGTGCCGGCCACTCGGGATGGAAATGCGCAGTCTGAAACACCCTTATCACCTACATCCAGGGAAATAGCCAAGTCAATGATCGTGAGATAGACGATTGAACCTAAAATGCCAGTAGGCTCTCAATGGAACCCCATTAGGTTTTCAGGCATCTGTCCTCAGGGGCCTGTTCTGAAATACCAATCTATGACACATCATGTGGTCTCTGAGCCACACGACAGAACATCCCCTGTCCCCAGAAGAATACCATGGTCTTCGACCTGTGCCAAACCCTCAGGGTAGGAGAATCCTGCATGGCACCTTAGCAACCAGCACATTCTAAGTTCTCCCTGGTAACAAACAAGCATTGTGACCCATCTGCAAGAGATCCCATGTCAACTCAAGGCCTTGGCACTTTGTCCCAGAGCCACCAGAACGAATCTGCCATGTTCCTCAGCTGCAATTGTCAATGGAGGTGTGCTTTCCTGGCATCCATGCCGGAGAGCTCTTCTTCACAAACTTTCCACATGGGGAAACCTAGAGTAAACAAACCAGACTTCACCTACACTGTACAAAAAAATGTTACTTTTTGCAGCAGTTCACAGGCCTCAGCATGTGAACTCCTCCATGGCCTCTTTATACCACCCCTCCACTTGTCGGTCATCATAGACAAAAACTCTAGTGTGAGCAAGCATCTGACATCCACCCTTATTCCAGTGCTGGATGTCTCGAGTAAACTGCTACAAATTGGAACTGCCTTCTGCTTGGCACTGAATTGAACCATAGCTTTTGTTTACAATTCCACCCAAAACTGACTGGTCCCCAAGCTCTCGTGATTGGGAAATCTGGAGCCACAACACAGCATTCTGCCTTCCCTATTGAATGAACAAATGCCTGGGAATCTTCCCAAGAAACTCCACATGAGGATCAATCTGCTCCGCCCTCGAATCTACTCTGATATAAAGGCTGCCATGGCCACTAGCGCTGTGTCTGACAGAGCCTGAGCTCCGACCGAGTTTTAGGCCTCATATCTAGCATTTGGGATTGCTATGGCCCAAGTACGTCATCTCCACCCATCCTTGGTATTCAGGCACCTATCTCGAGACCTTGCTGGAAACCCTGCCAATGGGGCAACCTGAAGCACAGAGAAACCTGACAGAAGAGAACTCATCCTTCCTCATGGCAGGACATTTGGCTGTTGGGTTGGGTGTCCAACTCTCTAAGCAGGAGCCAGATATATGACCAATGAGACCACTCCCACTCCTGAGGGCCGCCATGGGAGCAAACAGGCATTGTGAGACTCAGCCTGAGCAAGCTTTCAAACAATCCCTCTCAGTTGCACCCTCATGATCCCGCATTGCAGGCCTCATACACCCCTAGGTGCAAATCCTAACCCTTGGTGGGAAGTCCCAGATGCCCAGAAAAAAGAGCCTGTATCTGGAATCCCTGTTTTGGGGCACCCATAAGATGGAAAACAACACTCTTCCCTTCCCCAAAAAAGCCACCAAACTATGAGCTGCACAGATCCATAGAGAGGAAAAGTTTCCCATGGACCCATGAGACTATACCTGCATTCCAAGGCCATCCTGGACACACAATATAGAGAGAAAAGCCTGTGCTACTGCCTTCCAGTCACCCTAATTACTCCTGACAAGCTGCACTCCCGGTCTACTCATTGGGCCTGTGATCACCTTTCCACTAAACATAACCCACATTTGTGTTTGCAGACTTCTCTCCCAAAACCATGGCTCATATGCCCTCCAGGACAGGGTCTCTGGATCCACAACACATGACTGGGCCTGCCATCCCCAAGGAAACTGTGCCCGTCAAACCTGCCCAAACCTTCCAGTTTAGGAGAAACACGCAAGAGCCCTGAACCCGACCCAATATTGTCGTCAGCACTGGACACAAATGCCAGTCTGAAACGCCCTAATCACCTACATCCAAGCAGACAGCCATTTCAATGTTCCTGGGTCAGAAGATTGTACCTGACATGCTCCTAGGACGTCATTGGAACACTAGATTAGGTTTTCACGCATCTGTCCTCAGGGTCCTGTTCTGAAATACCAACTTAGGATACAACATGTGGTCCCTGAGCCACACAATAGAATATCTCCTGTCCCCAGTAGGAAACCATGCCCTTCGACCTGTGCCAAACCCTCAAGATTGGAGAATCCTGCACAGCACCTTAGACACCAGCACAAACTCTAGTTTGTGCGTTGACCCATACCACAAGCTTTCCATCTGCTGGACAGTCAAGTCCTGTTGAATGGCTCCAGGATGTCCCATACGGAAAGACTGGAGAGCAGGATTCGAAGGATGGATGCCTGTACAGCATACCTCACATTCCCATTGGCTCTTTGTGACAAGACATGTTTGAACTACTGGCTCTGGGGCGAGCTAACTAGGGGGCTGAATTGAAATGGACTCTCCTGCGGATGGGTCATAATGTGGGTTTGTGTGCATGGAGACCTTGGAATATTTTGGCAGCTCAGGGGCCATGAAGTATTCGCCTAACCGAAGGGTGTAATATTGCTCCAATTAAAAAGAGATCCCTATGTGGAGATGAGACAGGTTCTCTTTGGTGCCTCAGAAAAGCCCCAGATACTGGTCTTCAAACCAGTTCTCTGAGTAGAGACACCTGGAAACCAAAGCTAGGGTTCAGATTAGAGCCTAGATGCCTGTCCGTTTCAATCTTCTGTCTCTGGGGACACTGTCTGAGTATCTAAGTGGAGATAGTTGCTCAGCTGGTGTCAGAGTGCCCCTCTTAGTCCATGGCCGAGGCATGGCCTTGGAGACCTTATTGGATTCTCCTAATCTCTAGGGTTGTGGCCAATGGATTGGGTACAGTTTTCTTGGAGAGGACTGGCACAGTCCTTCAGTGTGTCACCATAGGCCCTAGCCTGGAGGGTGTGTGGGTCCGGGCTGTGGGCACAGAAGTCTGAAAACACAAACTCGGCTTGGGTGTGGAGCCGAGAGCATGGCAGGATGGACCCACAGACCGTGAGAGGAGATCCTCAGCTTATGAAAGAAGGGCAAATGGGAGGCAGTCACGCAAGCTTTTGTCTTTGGATGTTTTGTCTCCCATAGCCGTGGAATGTAGGGGTGACCTCAGGGGCTATGGAAGAGTCTCCCTCTCTGAGGAGTTGGTCCAGCTCTTAAGATTTTGGGGACATTTTGTGGGAAGGGTGGAGTCCTGCTGTCTGGCTCAGGTGTTCTTCCAGGAGAGGGACTCCAGATCACAGTCCTGGGTTCGAGCAAATGGAATACTCGAGCTCTTGTGAAGATTGGGATCATAGGGGCTTGGCAAGCCCCATATGCGGGCTCTTGGTCGAGGCCCTGAGAGACCTTACTTCGACATGGGGCAAATGCTGATGGTCCCAATGCGAGTTTGTACCCAAGGAGGTACTCAAGTTTAGGCTTGGCCTCAGGGGCCATGAAGGTTTCTCCTACACTGAAGGTATGACTCCATGCCAACAGCAAGTTTTCCAGGTATGGGGAAGGAGAAGATCTGATTTGTGCTTCAGTTACCCACGTTTGCCAGGATTTGATATAATATCTAGGGTCAGATGTCTGAAAACCCAGGTTGGGAAGAGATGACGGCATAAGGCCATGGCCTGTCTGATGTGCTTAGTGTGCAGCCAGCTGTTTCCTTGTCTGTCGGGACGTCAGGCTGTGTCAGACAGAGCATTACTGACCAGGGTAGCCTTTCCAGTTAGGGTGCGGTCGAGGCCAGAGCAGGTTGGTTCTCATTTGTGGTTTCTGGAGAGCCCCATAGGGCAACGTTTTTCTTCTGGTGGGCAGGCAGAAAACTGTGTTGTGGTTCTGGAATTCCCAGTCTGGAGGGCTTGTTTGCCAGGAGTGTAAAGAGGGAAGTCTGAAAACACAAGCTAGCGTTAGGTTTGGGGCCGAGGGCATGGCAGGCCCACTCTGCAGAGACTGAATCAAGATCTCCTGCATCTGAGGTCAGGGCGAGTATCAGACGTTGCCTCAGGTTGGAGTTTGTGTCCATTATGGCCCCTTCCTGAAGGGGGTGGGGGCGTCATGAGGCCAGGGAGGTTTCCCAACGCTGGGAGTTATGAGCTGCCCCAAACATCAAGGTTTCCTCTGTAGGACAGTCGAGTACTATGAGATGGTTCTAGGATGACCCCTACAGAAAGACTCGAGAGAAGGGGTCTAAGCATGAATGTCTGCAAATGCCACCTCACATTCCCACTGGCTGCTTGGGGCAAGGCAGGCTCAATCTGCAGGCTCTTGGGCGGGTTTCTCAGAGGGCTGAGTTGAAATGGACTCTCCTGAGGATGAGTCATACTGTGGGTTGGTGGCCATGGAGACCTTGGAATGTGGCGGTGGCTCAGGGACTCTGCAGGTTTCTCCAAACCGAAGGGTTTGACACAGCTCCAACAATGAAGCTTCCCATGTGGAGACGATAGTTGTTCTGTTTGGTGTCTCAGGAAAGCCCCAGATGCTGGTCTTCAAACCCAGGCCTCTGAGGAGTGACACCTGGAAACCAAAGCAAGAGTTCAGATTAGGGCCCAGGGGCCTGTCTGGTTCAATCCACTGTCTCTGCCGACATCTGTCTGTGTTTCTGCATTGAGGTAGTTGCTCAGCTTGTGTCAGGATGCCTTTGTCCAGAGTGGCTTATAGTAGTGGGATGTCCTCGGGGGCCTTGAGGTTTCTCCTATTCTGTGGGGTTATGGGCAATGGAATGGGCATAGTCTCCTTGGAGAGAGCAGGACAGTCCTGTGGTGTGGCTCCAGAGGCCCCAGGCTGGCGGCTGTGTGGGCCAGGGCTGTGGGGACAGACATCCAAAAACACAAACTTGGCTGAGGTTTGGGGCTGAGGTTATGGCAGGAGTGATCTACAGTCCGTGAGGGGAGCTCATTGTGATTAGAAAGTAAGGCGAGTGAGAGGCGGTCGTTCAGGCTTATGTCTCTGGATGTTGTATTCATGATGGTCATTTAATGTAAGCATGGTCTCATGGGCCATGGAAGTCTCCCTCTCTGGTGATTTGTCCTGCTCCCAAGAGATTGGGGTCATTTTGTGGGAAGGGAGGAGTCTGTTTTCTGCCTCATGTGTCCCCACAATAGAGGGATTCTAGAGCAGAGCACTGGGTACATACAACTGGAATACCCACCCTCTGGTTAGGCCTGGGGTCCATTGGGCATGGCAAGCCCATATACAGATTCTTGGTCCAGCCACTGAGAGACGTTACTTGAATAGTGGACTCATGCTGAGGGTCACAATGTGTGTTTGTGCCCAAGGTGGTCCTCAATATTGGGCGGGACCTCATTGAGCTTGCAGGTTTCTCCTACAGTGAACCTTGGACATGCCAACCTCAGGGTTTCTTGCCATGGGGAAGGAGGAGTTTTGATTTCTGCATCACGTTCACCTCTGGGCACTAATTGGAGATAAGGTCTAGGTTCTGAAGCCTGAAAACCGAGGTTTGGAAGAGATGACGACCTAAGGCCATGGCGGGTCCGATGTGTTCAGTTTGGGGCCAGCTTTCTAGGTGTCGTTCAGGAGGTCTGCACTCAGGCTGTGCCAGACAGGGCATTCGTGCCCAGATACGCTGTATAATTAGGGTACAGTTGAGTGGCATGCAGAAGATAATTATTTGGGGTTTCTCCGTAGCCCCATAAGGCAAAGTCTTTCTTCTGGAGGGCAGGCAGAGTGCTGCATTCTGGCTCCGGAACTGCCAAACTGGAGGCCTTGCGGCCAGGAATGCAAGGATGTAAGTCTGAGAACTGAAGCTTTGCTTTGGTTTCAGGGCGAGGAAATGGCAGGCACACTCTGCAGAGCTGAATTTAGATTTCATGCATCTGAGGTCAGGGCGAAGTTCATATATTGGCTCAGGTTGGAGTTTCTGTCCATGATGGCCCCTTCATGAAGGGGGGTCATCACACCGCCATTGGTGTTTTCCCATGATGGCAGTAGTGAGATGCTCCAAACCACAAGGATTTTCTGCGGGTCAGTTGAAACCTGTTGGATGGCTCCAGGGCATCCCATATGGAACAATTGCAGAGCAGGGTTCTAAGGATGGATGCCTGGGCATCCGGCCTTGCATTCCAATTGTCTCCTAGCGAAACGGCACGTTTGATTGCTGCCTATGATGTAGCAGCCGAGGGGGCTGAGTTGAAATGCATTCTCCTGAGGATCGGTCATAATGTGGGATTGTGTCCATGGAGACCTTGGAATGGGGCAGTGGCACCAGGGCTCTGAAGGATGCTCCTAACCAGAGGTTTTGACACAGCTCCAAGAAGCATTTTTCCCATGGGGAAACAAGATTTGTTCTCATTGGTGCTTCAGTAACCCCCAATATGCTGGTATTGGAAACCAGAACTCTGAGGAGAGATGCCTGGAAACCAAGGCAATGGATCTGATTAGGGCCTGGGGCCTGTCTGGTTTAATCTTCTTCTCTCGGTTCATCTGTCTATGGGATTGAGTGGAGGTAGTTCCTCAGCTGGTGTCAGATTGCCCCTATTTGTCCTGGGAAGTCTACACTATTGGGATGGCCACTTTGACTTTGGAGCTTTCTCCTAATTTGCAATTTTGTGGCCAATGAAATGGGCAGAATTCCTTTGGGGAGGGAAGGCACAATCCTGAGGTGTGGCTCTAGGGGTTCAAGCATGGAGGGTGTGTGGGTCAGAACTGTGGGGACAGAAGTCTGAAAACAGAAACTCGTCTTAGGTTTGGGGACATAGGTATGGGAGGCCCGTTCTACAGACCTTGAGCAGAACTCTTCAGGATATGAACAAAGAGTGAGTGTGAGGCACTTGCTCAGGCTTTTGACTCTGGATTTTGTGTCACTGATGGCCGTGGAATGTAGGGGCGTCCTCATGGACCATGGGTGAGACTTCCTCTATGGGGATTTGGATGATCCCAATATTTTGGGGTCATTCCGTGGGATGGGAGGAGTCCATTCTGTTTTTTTTTTTTTTTTTACCTCAGGTGTGCCACTAAAGAGGGATTCCAGAGCAGAACCCTGGGAAGGGGCGACTGGACAACCCGAACTCTGTATAAGATTGGGGGCCTAAGGGCATGGCAATCCCCATATGGGGTACCTTGGTCCAGCCACTGAGAGGTCTTACTTGAGTACAGTGCTCACACCGAGGGTCACAATGCATGTTTGTGCCCAATGTAGGCATCAAGCATGGGCGGGGACTCATGGGCCATGCTTGATTCTCCTACACTGATCTTTGGACAACATACGAACCACAAGGTTTCTTTCCATGGGGAAGGAGGAATTCTGATTTCTGCATCATGTTCACCCCTGGGCAGTGACTGGAGATAAGATCTAAGTTCTGAATCCAGAAAATCGAGGTTGGGATGAGATGATAACCTAAGGTCATGGAGGGTCCGATGTGCTCAGTGTGCGGTCAGCTTTCTGGGTGTTGTTCAGGAGGTATGGATTCAGGCTGTGTCAGACAGTGCATTAGTGCCCAGGTTAGAATGTATAATTTGGGTACAGTTGAGTTCCATGTAGGTTCATCCTCATTTATTGTGTCAGGGAAGCTCACTGGGGCAACATTTTTCTTCTGGTGGGCAGGCAGAGTGCAGCATTGTGGGTCCAGAATTGCCAAACTTGAGGGCGTCGGGACCAGGAGTGTGAGGACGTAAGTCTGAGATCATAAGCTAGACTTAAGTTTCAGGGCGAGGGCACGGCAGGCACCCTCTGCAGATCCGAATCAAAATCTCATTCATCTGAAGTCAGGACGAGGATCAGACTTAGGCGCAGGTTGGAGTTTCTGTCCATGATGGCCCCTTCATCAAAGGGGTGGAATCTCGAGGCCATGGAGGTTTTCCCACGTTGGGAGTTGTGGGATGCTCCAAACTGCAAGGATTCCTTCTGCGGGAAAATTGAGAACTGTTGGATGGCTCCAGGACATCCCATATGGAATGACTCCAGAGCCGGGTTCTAAGGATGGATGCCTGAGCAGACTGCCTCTTACACCAATTGTCTCCCTGCCACAAGACAGGTACGATCTGATGGCTATGCAGGAGCAATCGTGGGAGCTGAGTTGAAATGGACTCTCCTGAAGATGGGTCTTAATGTGTGTTTGTGTCCATGAGGACGTTGGAATGGGGTGGTGGCCCCAGGGCTCTAAAGGATTCTAACCGGAGATTTTGAAACAACTCGAAAGAGCAAGTTTTCCATGTGGAGACAAGATTTGTTCTAATTGGTGCCTCAGGAAACCCACATATGCTGGTATTAGAACCAGGCCTCTGAGGAGAGATACATAGAAACCACAGCAATGCATCCAATTAGGTCCTAGGAGCCTCTCTGGTTCAATCTTCTTCTCTGTCGACATCTGTCTATTTTATGAAATGGAGGTAGTTGCTCAGCTGGTGTCAGACCGCTCCTGTTTGTCCGGGCGGCCTACACTATAGGGATGGCCTCGGGGACTTTGGAGGTTTCTCCTAAATTGTATGATTATGGACAATGGCATGGGCAGAATTCCTGTGGAGTGGGCAGGCACAGACCTGATGTGTGGCTCCAAGGGCCCAGCCTTGAGGGTGTGTGGGCAAGGACTGTGGGGACAGATGTCTTAAAGCACAAACTCAGCTTAGGTTTGGGGACGTAGGTATGGCAGGTCCGATTTACAGACTATGAGGAGAAATTTTTGGGATATGAATAAAGGGTGAAAGTGTGACACTTGTCAGGCTTTTGCCCCTGGAATTTGTGTCAATGATGGCTGTGGAATGTCAAGGAGTCCTCATGGGCCATGGAAGAGTCTTTCTCTCTGTGGATTTGGCCAGATCCCAATTGTTTTGGGTTAATCTGTGGGATTCAGTTTTGTTAACTAAGGTGTCCCACCAAAAGAGGGATTCCAGAGCAGAGCCCTGGACAACAAGAAATCTAACTAAAAATACGGGCCTAGGGGCATGGCAAGCCCAATATGCCTTCTAATGGTCCAGCCACTGAGAGGCCTTCATTGAGGACAGAACTCATGCTGAGGGTCACAATGCGTGTTTATGCCCTCGTGGTACTCAAGCATGGGTGGGGACTCATGGTGCATGCTTGTTTCTCCTACACTGAATGATAGTCAACATGTCAACCACATGAGTTCTTGCCATGGGGAAGTATTAATTCTGATTTCTGCATGTCACTCACCCCTGGGCAGTGATTGGAGATAAGGTCTAGGTTGTGAAGTCTGAAACCCGAGGTTGGGAAGAGATGACGAACTAAGACCATGTTGGGTCCGATATGCTCAGCGTGGAGCCAGCTGTCTGGGTGTTGGTCGGGAGGTCCAAGCTTGGGCTGTGTCAGACAGGGCCTTAGTGCCCAGGGTAGATCGTATAATTGGGGTACAACTGAGTGCCGTGCAGGTTGATCTTTATTTGGCATTTCTGGGTAGCCCCAAGGGCAATGTTTTTCTTCTGGAGAACAGGCAGAGTGCTGCATTGTGGCTCCGGAATTTCCAAAGTGGATGCTTTGTGGACGGGGAGTGTGAGGACGGAAGTCTGAGAACACATGTTAGGCGTAGGTTCTGGGCGAGGGCACGGCAGGCACCCTCTGCAGATCTGAATCGGGATATCATGAATCTGAAGTCAGGGCGAGGTTCAAACCTAGGCTTAGGTTTGAATTTCTGTCCATTCTGGCCACTTTATGAAGGGGACAGCATCTCCAGTCCATGGAGGTTTACCCACAATGGAAGTTGTGAGATGCTCCAAACAACAAAGATTCCTTCTGATCAACAATTGAGACCTTTTGTATCACTCCAGTACATACCATACAGAATGACACCAGAGCAGGGATCTAAGGATGGATGCATGGGAAGCCCGCCTCACATTGCAGTTGTCTCCTAGCAAATAGACAGGTTTGATATGCTGGCTCTGTCAGAGCAACCAAGGGGGCTGAGTTGAAATGGACTCTCCTGAGGATGGATGCTAATGTGGGTTTGTGTCCATGGAGACCTTGGAATGGGGCGTTGGTGCATGGGCCCTGAAGGATTCTCCTAACCGGAGGTTTTGAGACATCTCCAAAGGACAAGTTTCCCATGTGGAGACGAGATTTGTTCTGATTGGTGCCTCAGGAAACCCCCATATACTGTTATTGGAATATAGGCCTCTGAAGAGAGATAACTGGAAACCAAAGCAATGGCTCCGTTTAGAGCCTAGGGGCCTGTCCGGTTGAATCTTCTTCTCTGTGTACATCCATCTAAGGTATTAGTGGAGTTAGATGCTCAGCTGGTGTCAGATGGCCCTTGTTTGTCCCAGGCGGCCTACACTATTGTGAAGGCCTTGGGGACTTTGGAGGTTTCTCCTAATTTTATGATTATGGACAATGGAATGGGCAGAATTCCCGTGGAGAGGGAAGGCACAGTTTTGATGTAGCTCCAGGGGCCCCAGCCTGCAGGGTGTGTGCACCAGGACTGTGGAGACAGAAGTCTAAAACACAAACTCAGTTTAGGTTTAGGGACGTAGGTATGGCAGGCCCGATCTACAGACCGTGAAGAGAATTCTTCCGGATATGAAGAAAGAGAGATTGTGAGGCACTTGTTCAGGCTTTTGTTTCTGGATTTTGTGTCAACGATGGGCGTGGAATGTCGGGGAGGCCTCATGGGCCATGGACGAGTCTTCCGCTCTGTGGATTTGGCCCGATTCCAATTGTTTTGGGTCAAACTGTGGGATGGGAGGAGTCCTTTCAGTTTTGTTACCTCAGGTGTCCCACCAAAAGAGGGATTCCAAAGCCGAGCTCTGGGGAGGGGAGACTGGACAACCAGAAATCTGGTTAAAAATTGGGGCCTAGGGGCATTGCAAGCCCAATATGCTGTCTTTTGGTCCAGCCGCTGAGAGGCCTTACTTGAGAACTGGGCTCACGTTGAGGGTCACAATGCATGTTTGTGACCGACTTGGTCCTCAAGCATCTGCAGGGCCTCATGGGCCACACTGGTTTCAACTACACTTTACGTTGGACAACATGCCAACCACAAGGTTTCTTGCCATGGGGAAGGAGTTCTGATTCCTGCATCATGTTCAACCCTGGGTGGTGACTGGAGATAAGGTTTAGGTTCTGAAGCCTGAAAACCGAGGTTGGAAAGAGATGATGACCTAAGGCCATGGCGGGTCCGATGTGCTCAGTGTGTGGCTAGCTGGGTGGGTGCGAGCCAGGAGGTTCAGTCTCAGGCTGTGCCAGAAAGGGCAGTAGTGCCCAGGGCAGCCTGTATAATTGGGGTCCAGTCAAGTGGCATGCAGGTTGATCCTCATTTGGGGAATCTGGGTAGCCCCAGAGGGCAAAGTTTTTCTTCCGGAAAGCAGGCAGAGTGCTGCCTTGTAGTTCTGGAATTGCCAAACTGGAGGGCTTGTGGGCCAGGAATGTGAGGATGGAAGTTGAGAACACAAACTAGACTTACGTTTCTGGGCAAGGGCACGGCAGGCACACTCTGCAGAGCTGAATCAAGATGTCCTGCATCTGAAGTCAGGGCGAGGATCAGACGATCGCTCAGGTTGGAGCTTCTGTCCCTGATGGCCCCTTCATGAAGCGCAGGGGGCGGGATCACGAGGCCATGGAGGTTTTCCCACGATGGGAGTTGTGAGATGCTCCAAACAGTAAAGATTCTTCTGCGGGACTATTGAGACCTGTTGGTTGGCTCCAGGACTTCCCATACAGCATCATTCTGAGAATGGTTCTAAGTATGGATGTCTGGGAAGCCTGCCTCTCATTCCAATCATCTCCTAGCGACAAGACGGGTTAGATCTGCTGGATCAGGGGGAGCAACTGAGGGGGCTGAGTTGAAATGGACTCTCCTGTGGATGGGTCCTAATGTGGGTGTGTCTCCATGGAGACCTTGGAATGAGGCGCTGGCACCGGGAACCTGAAATGTCCTTCTAACCAGAGGCTTTGAGAGAGCTCCAACATGCAAGTTTCCCATGTGTAAATGAGATTTGTTCTGATGGGTGCCTCAGGAAAAGCCCTCAGCTGGTATTGGAAACCAGGCTTTTGAAGAGACATGCCTGTAAACCAAAGCTATGGATCCCATTATGGCCTGGGGTCCTGTCTGGTCAATCTTCTTCTCTGGGGACATCCATCTATGGTATGAGTGGAGGTAGATGCTCAGCTGTTGTCAGACGGCCCTTTTTTGTCCCGGACAACCTACACCATTGGTATGGCCTCAGGGAATTTGGAGGTTTCTCCTAATTTTTATGGTTTTGGATAATGGAATGGGCAGAATTCCCATGGATTGGTAAGGCACAGTCCTAATGTGTGGTTCCAGGGGCCCAGCCTGGAGGGTGTGTGGCCCAGGATTTTGAGGACAGAACTCAAAAAACACAAACTCAGCTTAGGTTTGGGGACGTAGGTATGGCACGGCCGAACTACAAATCATGAGAAGAACTCTTCAGGATATGAAGAAAGAGCGAGTCTGAGGCGCTTGCTTAGGCTTTTGTCTCTGGATTTTGTATCAGCGATGGCCGTGGAATGTCGGGGAGGCCTCATGAGCCATGGACGAATCTTCCTCTCTGTGGATTTGGCCCTATCCCAATTCTTTTTCGTGAATCTGTGGAATGGGAAGACTCCTTTAAGGTTTGTTACCTGAGGTGTCCCACCAAAAGAGGAATTCCAAAGCAGAGCCCTGGGCAAGAGTGAAGGGACAACCCGAACTTGGTTAAAAATTGGGGTCTAGGGGCATGGCAAGCCCCATATGCTCTTTCTTCATGCAACCACTGAGAGGCCTTGCCTGAGGACCGGGTTCAGGCTGAGGGTCACAATGTGTGTTTGAGACCAATGTGGCCCTCAAGCTGGGTCTCATGTGCCACACTGGTTTCAACTACACTGAAAGTTGGACAACATGCCAACCACGAGGTTTCTTGCCAAGGGAACGAGTTCGGATTTCTGCAACATTTTCAAACCTGGGCAGTGATTGGAGATAAGGTCAAGGTTCTGAAGCCTGAAAACCGAGGTTGGGTAGAGATGACGACCTATGGCCATGGCGGGTCCGATGTGCTCAGTGTGTGGCCAGCTGTCTGGGTGGGGCCAGGAGTTCCAGGCTCAGGCTGTGTCAGAATGGGCAATTGTGCCAACTTCAGCCTATATATTTGGTGTACAGCCAAATGGCGTGCAGGTTGATCCTCATTTCGGGTTTCTGGGTAGACCCAGAGGGCAATGTTCTTCTTCCAGGGAGGAGGCAGAGTGCCGCATTGTACTTCTGGATTGCCAAACTGGAGGGCTTATGGGCCGGTAGTCTGAAGACGGAACTCCGAGAACACAAGCAAGGCTTAGGTTTTATGTGTGAGGACATGGCAGGCACAATCTACAGACCTGAATCGAGATCTCTTGCACCTGAAGTCAGGTTGAGCATCAGACGATGCCTCAGGTTTGACTTTCTGTCCCTGATGGCCCCTTCATAAAGGGGGGGAATCATGAGGCCGTGGGGGTTTTCCCACCATGGGAGTTGTGAGAAGCTCCAAACTGCAAAGATTCTACTGTGGGACAATTGAGACCAGTTGGTTGGCTCCAGGCCACGATTCTGAGCAGGGTTCTAAGGATGGATGGCTGGGTAGCCCACCTCGCATTCCAATATTCTCCTAGCTACAAGACAGCCTAGATCTGTTGGATCTCGGGGAGCAACCGAGGAGGCTGAGTTTAAATGGACTCTCCTGTGGATGGGTCCTAATATGTTTTTGTGTCTATGGAGACTGTGGCATTAAGCGGTGGCACTAGGGCCCTGAAGGCTTCTCCTAAACAGAGGTTTGACACAGGTCCACCATGCAAGTTTCCCATGTGTAGAGGAGATTTGTTCTGATGGGTGAGTCAAGAAACAGCCATATTCTGGTATTGAAATCCAGGCCTCTGAGGAGAGATGCCTGGAAACCAAAGCAATGGATCCGATTAGTGCCTAGGGGCCTGTTGGTTTCTTTTTACCTCGGGCGACATCTATCTATGGGTCAGAGTGCAGGTAGGTGATCAGATGAACTCAGATTGCCCGTGTTTGTCCTTGGAAGCCAACACTATGGGATGGCCTCAGGGAATTTAAAGGTTTATACTTTTAGTTGTGTTGTCGCCATTGGAATGGGCTCACACAATTCCCTTGTGAGGGCAAGAACAGTCCTCAGGTTTGGCTTCAGGGGCCTGAGCCTATAGGGTGTGTAGGCCAGGGCTGTTTGGACAGTTGTCTGAAAACACAAACTCGACTTCCGTTTCGGGTCATAGGTAGGGCAGGACTGATCTACAGACCATGAGGAGAACATTTCGGTATATGAAAAAAGGGCGAGTGTGAGGCTATTGCTCATGTTTTTGTCTCTGCATATCATGTCACTCATGGTCGTGAAATTTCCGGGTGACTTCATGGGAAATGGACGAGTCTTACTCTCTGGGGATTTGGCCCCTTCCAAAGAGGTTGGGGTCATTCTGTGGGATGGAAGAAGTCGTTTTTTTTTTGTTGTTGTTGCTTTGTTTTGTTTCATTTTTTAACCTCCGTTGTCCCACCACATGAGGAATTCCAGAGTAGAGCTCTGGGGAGGGGTGACTGAACAACCAGAAATCTGGTTAAAAATTGGGGCCTAGGGCTATGTCAAGCCCATTATGACATCTAGTGATCCAGGCTCTGAGAGGACTTACTAGAGGACAGGACTCACCCTGAGGGTCACAATGCATATTTATGCCCTCGTCGCACTCAAGAATAGGCGGGCCTCAGGGTGAATGCTAGTTTCTCCTACAATGAACGTTGGACAACATGACAACCACAAGGTTTCTTGCCATGTGTAAGGAGAAGTTCTGATTTCTGCATCACACTCACCCCCAGGCAGAGATAAAGTCTAGTTTCTGAGGCCTGAAAACTGAGGTAGGGAAGAGATGAGGACCTAAGGCCATGGCGGGTCTGATGTGCTCAGTGTGCGGTCAGCTGTCTGGGTGTTGGTCAGGAAGTCCGGGCTCAGGTTGTGTCAGACAGTGCATTAGTGCCCAGGTTAGACTATATAATTCGGGCAAAGTCGAGTACCGTGTAGGTTTATCTTCATATAAGGTGCCTTGGCAGCTCTTTAGGCAATATTTTTTTTCCAGAAAGCAGGCCATGTGCTGCATTGTGGGACCGGATTTACCAATCATGAGGGCTTTGAGGCCAGGAGAGTGAGGTCGGAATTCTGAGAACAAAAGTTATACTTGGGCTAAGGGCAAGGGCACGGCAGGTACCCCCTGCAGATCTGAACCAATATCTCATCCATTTCAAGTCAGGGAGAGAATTAGACTTTGGCTTAGGTTGGAGTTTCTGTGCCTGACGGCTCCTTCATGAAGGGAGCGGAATCTCGTGTCCATGGAGTTTTTCCCACGTGGGAGTTGTGGGTTGCCCCCTTCAAGAATTCCTTCTGCGGGACAATTGAGACCTTTGGGCAGCTCCAGGACATCCCATATGGAGTGACTCCATAGCACCGTTCGAGGGAGGATGCCTGGGAAGCCAGCCTCACATTCCAATTGTCTCCTAGCAACAAGCCAGTTTAGATCTGATGGCTCTGCGGGAGCAACCGGGGTGACTGACTTGAAATGGACTTTCCTCAGGATGGGTCCTAATGTGTCTTTGTGTCCATGGGGCCTTGGAATGGGGCCGTGGCACCGGGACCCTGAAGTATTCTCCTAAGCTTTTGACAGAGCTCGATGCACATGTTTCCTTATGGAGACGAGATTTGTTCTGATTGCTACCTCAGGAAAACACCTATGCTGGTATTGGAATCCAGGCTTTTGAGGAGACATGCCTCTCACCAAAGCAATGGATCCGATTGGCCAGGGTCCTGTCTGGTTCAATCTTCTTCTCTGGGGACATCCATCTATGGTATGAGTGGAGGTTGATGCTCAGCTGCTATCAGACCGCGCTTGTATGTCACGGGCGACATGCCCTATTGGGATGGCCTCAGGGATTTGGAGGGTTCTCCTAATTTTTACGGTTTTGGACAATGGAATGGGCAGAGTTCCCATGGATTGGGTAGGCACAGTCCTTATGTGTGGCTCCAGGGACCGCAGCCTGGAGGGTGTGTGGCCCAGGACTTTGAGGACAGAAGTCTGAAAACATAAACTCAGCTTAGGTTTGGAGATGTAGGTATGGCAGGCCCGATCTATAAACCATGAGAAGAACTCTTCAGGATATGAAGAAAGAGCGAGTCTGAGGTGCTTGTTCAGTCTTTTGTCTCTAGATTCGGTATCAGCGATGGCCGTGGATTGTCTGGGAAACCTCATGGGACATGGACGAATCTTCCTCTCTGTGGAATTGGCCCGATCCCAATTCTTTTTCGTCAATCTGTGGTTTGGGAGGTCTCCTTTCAGGTTGGTTACCTTAGGTGTCCCGCCAAAAGAGGAATTCCAAAGAAGAGCCCTGGGGAAAAGCGAAGGGACAACCCGAATTATGGGTAAAATTTGGGGCCTAGGGGCATGGCAAGCCCAATATGCTGTCTCTTCATCCAGCCACTGAGAGGCCTTACCTGAGGACTGGGATCAGGCTGTGGGTCACAATGTGTGTTTGTGACCAATGTGGCCCATAAACATGGGCGGGGCCTCATGGGCCACACTGGTTTCAACTACACTGAATATTGGAAAACATGCCAACCACATGGTTTCTAGCCACAGGGAAGGAGTTGTTATTTCTGCATCACTTACAAGCCTGGGCAGTGATTGGAGATAAGGTCTAGGTTCTGAAACTTGACAACCGAGGTTGGGAAGAGATGACGACCTAAGGACATGGCTCGTCCGGCATGCTCAGTGTTCGACCAGCTTTCTGGGTGGGGCCAGGAAGTCAAGGCTCAGGCTGTGTCAGAAAGGGCAATAGTGCCTAGGTCAGCCTATATATTTGGGGTACAGTCGAATGGCATGCAGGTTGATCCTCATTTGGAGTTTCTGGGTAGCCCCACAGGGCTATGTTTTTCTTCCTGAAGGCTGGCAGAGTGCTGCATTATAGTTCTGGTTTGCAAACTGGAGGGCTTGTGGGCCAGTAGTCTGAAGACGGAAATCTGATAACACAAGCTAGGCTTAGGTTTCTGGGTGAGGACAAGGCAGGAACAATCTACAGACCTGAATCGAGATCTCGTGCTTCTGAAGTCAGGGTGAGGATCAGAAGATCGCTCAGGTTGGTGTTTCTGTCCCTGATGGCCCCTTCATGAAGGGGCGGGGTCTCGAGTTCGTGGGGGTTTTCCCACGATGTTAGTTGTGAGAAGGTCCAAACTGCAAAGATTCTTGTGCAGGACAATTGAGACATGTTGGTTGGCTCCAGGGCAACGATTCCGAGCAGGGTTCTAAGGATGGATGCCTGGGTAGCCCACCTTGCATTCCAATTGTGTCCTAGCAAAAAGACAGGTTATATCTGCTGGATCTGGGCGAGCAATCTGGATCTGGGTTGAAATGGACTCTCCTGTGGATGGATCCTAATATGTTTTTGTGTCTATGGAGACCTTGGAATGAAGGGGTGGCACTGGGGTCCTGAAGGGTTTTTTCAAACAGAGGCTTTGACACAGCTCCAACGTGCAAGTTTCCCATATGTAGATGAGATTTGTTCTGACGGATGAGTCAGGAAACAGCCATATGCTGGTATTGAAATCCAGGCCTCTGAGGAGAGATGACTGGATACCACAGCAATGGATCCGAATAGTGCCTAAGGGCCTGTTCGTTCCTTTTTACCTCTGGGGACATCAGTCTATGCGTCTGAGTGCAGGTAGGTGCTCAGATGGGCTCAGATTGCCCCTGTTTGTCCTGGGAAGCCACCACTATTGGGATGGCCTCAGGGAGTTTGCAGGTTTATCCTATTAGTAGGGTTGTGGCCATTGGAATGGGCACATACAATTCCCTTGTAGAGGGCAAGTACAATCCTCAGCTTTGGCTCCAGGGGCCTGAGCCTGTAGGGTGTGTAGGCAGAGCTGTTTGGAATGTCTGAAAACACAAACGCGGCTTATGTTTCAGGTCATAGGTATGGCAGGATTGATCTACAGACCATGAGGAGAACACTTCGGGATATGAATAAGGGGCGAGTGTGAGGCTCGTGCTCAAGTTTTTGTCTCTGGATATCGTGTCACTCATGGTCGTGAAATTTCCTGGTGACTTCATGGGAAATGGACGAGTCTTACACTCTGGGGGTTTGGCCCCGTCCAAAGAGTTTTGGGTCATTCTGGGGATGGAAGAAGTCCGTTTTGTTGTTGTTGTTGATTTGCCTTGTTTTGTTTTTTAACCTCAGGTGTCCCACCAAATGGGGGATTCCAGAGTAGAGCCCTGCTGAGGGCCGACCGGACAACAAGAAATGTGGTTAAAAATTGTGGCCTAGGGACATGTCAAGCCCATTATGACATCTAATGGTCGAGCCACTGAGAGGACTTACTAGAGCACAGGACTCACGCTGAGGGTCACAATGCGTGTTTATGCCCACTTCGCAAACAAGAATGGGCAGGGCCTCATGGTGAATCCTGGTTTCTCGTACACTGAACGTTGGACAACCTGCCAATGACAAGATTTCTTGCCATGGGTAAGGAAGAGTTCTGATTTCTGCATCACAGGCACCCCTGGGCAGTGATTGGAGATAAGGTCTAGGTTCTGAAGCCTAAAAACTGAGGTAGGGAAGAGATGATGACCTAAGGCCATGGCGGGTCTGAGGTGCTCAGTGTGTGGTCAGCTGTCTGGGTGTTGGTCAGGAGATCCGGGCTCAGGTTGTGTCAGAGAGTGCATTAGTGCCCAGTTTAGACTATATACTTTGGGTACAGTCGAGTGCCATGTAGATTTATCCTCATATAAGTTGTCTGGGCAGCTCATTAGGCAAAATTTGTTTTCTAGAGGGCAGGCAGAGTGCTTAATTGTCGGTCCGGAATTTTAAACTTGAGGGCTTCGTCTCCAGGAGTGTGAGGACGGAAGTCTGAGAACACAAGCTAGACTTGGGTTTCAGGGCGAGGACACGGCAGGTACCACTGTAGATCTGAACCTATATCTCATGCATCTGAAGTCAGGGCGAGGATCAGACGTTGGCTCAGGTTGGAGTTTCTGTGCATGACGGACCCTTCATGAAGGGAGCGGAATCTCAAGGCCATGGAGTTTTTCCCACGTTGGGAGTTGTGGGATGCCCACTTCAAGGATTCCTTCTGCGGGACAATTGAGACTTGATGGGCAGCTTCAGGACATCCCATATGGAATGACTCCAGGGCACTCTTCGAGGTTGGATGCCTGGGAAGCTGGCCTCGCATTCCAATTGTCTCCCAGCAACAAGACAGTTTAGATCTGATGGCTCTGCGGGAGAAACCGGGGTGGCTGACTTGAAATGGACTTTCCTGAGGATGGGTCCTAATGTGTGTTTGTGTCCATGAGGGCCTTAAAATGGGGCGGTGGCACCGAGACCCTGAAGTATTCTCCTAAGCTTTTGACATAGCTCGATTTCCAAGGTTCCTTGTGGAGACGAGATTTGTTTTGATGGGTGCCTCAGGAAAACCTCTATGCTGGTATTGGAATCCAGGCTTTTGAGGAGACATGCCTGTAATCCAAAGCAATGTATCCGATTATGGCCTAGGGTCCTGTCTGGTTCAATCTTCTTCTCAGGGGACATCCATCTATGGTATGAGTGGAGGTAGATGCTCAGCTGGTATCAGACCGCCCTTGTTTTTCCCGGGCGACCTGCACTATTGGGATGGCGTCAGCGATTTGTAGGGTTCTCCAAATTTTACTGTTTTGGACAATGGCATCGGCAGAATTCCCATGGATTGGGTAGGCACAGTCCTACTGTGTGACTCCAGGGGCCCCAGCCTGGAGGGTGTGTGGCCCAGGACTTTGAGGACAGAAGTCTGAAAACACAAACTCAGCTTAGGTTTGGGGACGTAGGTATGGCAGGCCTGATCTATAAACCATGAGAAGAACTCTTCCGGATATGAAGAAAGAGTGAGTCTGAGGGGCTTGCTCAGGCTTTTGTCTCTGGATTTTGTATCAGAGATGGCCGTGGAATGTTGGGGAGGCCTCATGGGCCATGGACGAATCTTCCTCTCTGAGAATTTGGCCCGATCCCAATTGTTTTTCGTCAATCTGTGGAATGGGAGGACTCCTTTCAGGTTTGTTACCTCAGGTGTCCCGCCAAAAGAGGAATTCCAAAGAAGAGCCCTGGGGAAAAGTGAAGGGAGAACCCGAACTATGGGTAAAATTTGGGGCCTAGGGGCATGGCATGCCCAATATGCTATCTCTTCATCCAGCCACTGAGAGGCCTTATTGAGGACTGGGATCAGGGTGAGGGTCACAATGTGTGGTTTTGACCAATGTGGCCCGCAAACATGAGCGGGGCCTCATGGGCCACACTGGTTTCAACTACACTGAACGTTGGACAACATGCCAACCACATGGTTTCTTGCCACGGGGAAGGAGTTGTGTTTTCTGCATCACCTTCAACCCTGGGCAGTGATTGGAGATAAGGTCTAGGTTCTGAAACTTGACAACCGAGGTTGGGAAGAGATGACGACCTAAGACCATGGCGGGTCCGATGTGCTCAGTGAGCGGCCAGCTTTCTGTGTGGGGCCAGGTAATCCAGGCTCAGGCTGTGTCAAAAAGGGCAATAGTGCCCAGGTCAGCCTATATATTTGGGGTACAGTCGTATGGCGTGCAGGTTGATCCTCTTTTGGAGTTTCTGGGTAGCCCCACAGGGCAATGTTTTTCTTCCTGAGGGCAGGAAGAGTGCTGCAATATAGTTCTGGTTTGCAAACTGGAGGCTTGTGGGCCAGTAGTCTGAGGAAGGAAATCTGAGAACAAGCTAGGCTTAGGTTTCTGGGTGAGGACAAGGCAGGAACAATCTACAGACCTGAATCGAGATCTCGTGCTTATGATGTCAGGGCGAGGATCAGAAGATCGCTCAGGTTGGAGTTTCTGTCCCTGATGGCCCTTCATGAAGGGGTGGGGGGGTCATGAGGCCGTGGGGGTTTTCCCACGATGTTAGTTGTGAGAAGCTCCAAACTGCAAAGATTCTTCTGCAGGACAATTGAGACCTGTTGGTTGGCTCCAGGGCAACGATTCCAGCAGGGTTCTAAGGATGGATGGCTGGGTAGCCCACCTCGCATTCCAATTGTGTCCTAGCAACAAGACAGGTTAGATCTGCTGGATCTGGGGGAGCAACCCAGGAGGCTGAGTTGAAATAAACTCTCCTGTGGATGGGTCCTAATGTCTTTTTGTGTCTATGGAGACCTTGGAATGTAGCGGTGGCACTGGGGTCCTGAAGGGTTTTTCCAAACAGAGGCTTTGACACAGCTCCAACGTGCAAGTTTCCCATATGTAGATGAGATGTTTTCTGATGGGTGAGTCAAGAAACAGCCATACGCTGGTATTGAAATCCAGGCCTCTGAGGAGAGATGACTGGATACCACAGCAATGGATCCGAATAGTGCCTAAGGGCCTGTTCGTTCCTTTTTACCTCTGGGGACATCAGTCTATGCGTCTGAGTGCAGGTAGGTGCTCAGATGAGCTCAGATTGCCCCTGTTTGTCCTGGGAAGCCACCACTATTGGGATGGCCTCAGGCAGTTTGGAGGTTTATCCTATTAGTAGGGTTGTGGCCATTGGAATGGGCACATACAATTCCCTTGGAGAGGGCAAGTACAGTCCTCAGGTTTGGCTCCAGGGGCCTGAGCCTGTAGGGTGTGTAGGCCAGAGCTGTTTGGACAGTAGTCTGAAAACACAAACGCGGCTTAGGTTTCGGGTCATAGGTATGGCAGGACTGATCTACAGACCATGAGGAGAACTCTTCAGGATATGAAAAAAGGGCGAGTGTGAGGCTCGTGCTCAAGTTTTTGTCTCTGGATATCGTGTCACTCATGGTCGTGAAATTTCCGAGTGACTTCATGGGAAATGGACGAGTCTTACTCTCTGGGGTTTTGCCCCGTCCCAAGAGTTTTGGGTCATTCTGGGGATGGAAGAAGTCCGTTTTGTTGTTGTTGTTGTTGATTTGCTTTGTTTTGTTTTTTAACCTCAGGTGTCTCACCAAATGAGGTATTCCAGAGTAGAGCCCTGGGGAGGGCCAACCGGACAACAAGAAATCTGGTTAAAAATTGTGGCCTAGGGACATGTCAAGCCCATTATGACATCTAATGGTCGAGCCACTGAGAGGACTTACTAGAGCACAGGACTCACGCTGAGGGTCACAATGCGTGTTTATGCCCTCTTCGCACTCAAGAATTGGCGGGGCCTCCGGGTGAATGCTGGTTTCTCCTACACTGAACGTTGGACAAAATGCCAACCACAAGGTTTCTTGCCATTGGTAAGGACAAGGTCTGATTTCTGCATCACAGGCACCCCTGGGCAGTGGTTGGAGATAAGGTCTAGGTTCTGAAGCCTGAAAAACAGCAGTTGGGAAGAGATGATAATCTAAGGCCATGGCGGGTCTGAGGTGCTCAGTGTGCGGTCAGCTGTCTGGGTGTTGGTCAGGAGGTCCGAGCTCAGGTTGTGTCAGACAGTGCATTAGTGCCCAGGTTAGACTATATAATTTGGGTATAGTCGAATGCCATGTAGATTTATCCTCATATAAGGTGCCTGGGCAGCTCATTAGGCCAAATTTTTTTTCTAGAGGGCAGGCAGAGTGCTGCCTTGTGGGTCTGGAATTGCGAAACTTCCGGGCTTCGGGGCCTGGAGTGGGAGGACGGAAGTCTGAGAACACAAGCTAGACTTGGGTTTCAGGGCCAGGGCACGGCAGGTACCCCTGTAGATCTGAACCTATATCTCATGCATCTGAAGTCAGGGCGAGGATCAGAAGTTGGCTCAGGTTGGAGTTTCTGTGCATGACGGCCCCTTCATGAAGGGAGCGGAATCTCGAGACCATGGAGGTTTTCCCACGTTGGGAGTTGTGGGATGCACCCTTCAAGGATTCCTTCTGCGGGACAATTGAGACTTGTTGGGCAGCTCCAGGACATCCCATATGGAATGACTCCAGGTCACCGTTCGAGGATGGATGCCTGGGAAGCCCGCCTCGCATTCCAATTGTCTCCTAGCAACAAGACAGTTTAGATCTGATGGCTTAGCGGGAGAAACCGGGGTGGCTGACTTAAAATGGACTTTCCTGAGGATGGGTCCTAATGTGTGTTTGTGTCCATGAGGGCCTTAAAATGGGGCGGTGGCACCGAGACCCTGAAGTATTCTCCTAAGCTTTTGACATAGCTCGATGCACAAGGTTCCTTGTGGAGACGAGATTTGTTTTGATGGGTGCCTCAGGAAAACCTCTATGCTGGTATTGGAATCCAGGCTTTTGAGGAGACATGCCTGTAATCCAAAGCAATGTATCCGATTATGGCCTAAGGTCCTGTCTGGTTCAATCTTCTTCTCAGGGGACATCCATCTATGGTATGAGTGGAGGTAGATGCTCAGCTGGTATCAGACCGCCCTTGTTTGTCCCGGGCGACCTGCACTATTGGGATGGCCTCAGGGATTTGGAGGGTTCTCCAAATTTTACTGTTTTGGACAATGGCATCGGCAGAATTCCCGTGGATTGGGTAGGCACAGTCCTACTGTGTGACTCCAGGGGCCCCAGCCTGGAGGGTGTGTGGCCCAGGACTTTGAGGACAGAAGTCTGAAAACACAAACTCAGCTTAGGTTTGGGGACGTAAGTATGGCAGGCCCGATCTATAAACCATGAGATGAACTCTTCCGGATATGAAGAAAGAGCGAGTCTGAGGCGCTTGCTCAGGCTTTTGTCTCTGGATTTTGTATCAGAGATGGCCTTGGAATGTCGTGGAGGCCTCATGGGCCATGGACGAATCTTCCTCTCTGTGGATTTGGCCCGATCCCAATTGTTTTTCGTCAATCTGTGGAATGGGAGGACTCCTTTCAGGTTTGTTACCTCAGGTGTCCCGCCAAAAGAGGAATTCCAAAGAAGAGCCCTGGGGAAAAGTGAAGGGAGAACCCGAACTATGGGTAAAATTTGGGGCCTAGGGGCATGGCAAGCCCAATATGCTATCTCTTCATCCAGCCACTGAGAGGCCTTATTGAGGACTGGGATCAGGGTGAGGGTCACAATGTGTGGTTTTGACCAATGTGGCCCGCAAACATGAGCGGGGCCTCATGGGCCACCCTGGTTTCAACTACACTGAACGTTGGACAACATGCCAACCACATGGTTTCTTGCCACGGGGAAGGAGTTGTGTTTTCTGCATCACTTTCAAGCCTGGGCAGTGATTGGAGATAAGGTCTAGGTTCTGAAACTTGACAACCGAGGTTGGGAAGAGATGACGACCTAAGACCATGGCGGGTCCGATGTGCTCAGTGAGCAGCCAGCTTTCTGTGTGGGGCCAGGTAATCCAGGCTCAGGCTGTGTCAAAAAGGGCAATAGTGCCCAGGTCAGCCTATATATTTGGGGTACAGTCGTATGGCGTGCAGGTTGATCCTCTTTTGGAGTTTCTGGGTAGCCCCACAGGGCAATGTTTTTCTTCCTGAGGGCAGGAAGAGTGCTGCATTATAGTTCTGGTTTGCAAACTGGAGGCTTGTGGGCCAGTAGTCTGAGGAAGGAAATCTGAGAACAAGCTAGGCTTAGGTTTCTGGGTGAGGACAAGGCAGGAACAATCTACAGACCTGAATCGAGATCTCGTGCTTATGATGTCAGGGCGAGGATCAGAAGATCGCTCAGGTTGGTGTTTCTGTCCCTGATGGCCCTTCATGAAGGGGCGGGGGGTCATGAGGCCGTGGGGGTTTTCCCACGATGTTAGTTGTGAGAAGCTCCAAACTGCAAAGATTCTTCTGCAGGACAATTGAGACCTGTTGGTTGGCTCCAGGGCAACGATTCCGAGCAGGGTTCTAAGGATGGATGGCTGGGTAGCCCACCTCGCATTCCAATTGTGTCCTAGCAACAAGACAGGTTAGATCTGCTGGATCTGGGGGAGCAACCCAGGAGGCTGAGTTGAAATGGACTCTCCTGTGGATGGATCCTAATATGTTTTTGTGTCTATGGAGATCTTGGAATGAAGCGGTGGCACTGGGGCCCTGAAGGGTTTTTTCAAACAGAGGCTTTGACACAGCTCCAACGTGCAAGTTTCCCATATGTAGATGAGATTTGTTCTGAGGGATGAGTCAGGAAACTGCAATAAGCTGGTATTGAAATCCAGGCCTCTGAGGAGAGATGACTGGATAGCACAACAATGAATCCAAATAGTGCCTAGGGGCCTGTTCGTACCTTTTTACCTCTGGGGACATCAGTCTATGCATCTGAGTGTATGTAGGTGTCAGATGGGCTCAGATTGCTCCTGTTTGTCCTGGAGAGCCACCACTATTGGGATGGCCTCAGGGAGTTTGGAGGTTTATCCTATTAGTAGGTTGTGGCCATTGGAATGGGCACATACAATTCCCTTGGAGAGGGCAAGTACAGTCCTCAGGTTTGGCTCCAGGGGCCTGAGCCTGTAGGGTGTGTAGGCAGAGCTGTTTGGACAGTTGTCTGAAAACACAAACGCGGCTTATCTTTCGGGTAATAGGTATGGCAGTATTGATCTACAGACCATGAGGAGAACTCTTCAGGATATGAAAAAAGGGCGAGTGTCAGGCTCTTGCTCAAGTTTTTGTCTCTCGATATCGTGTCACTCATGGTCATGAAATTTCCGGTTGACTTCATGGGAAATGGACGAGTCTTACTCTCTGGTGGTTTGTCCCCATCGCAAGATTTTGGGGTCATTCTGTGGGATGGAAGAAGTCCGTTTTGTTGTTGTTGTGATTTGCCTTGTTTTGTTTTTTAACCTCAGGTGTCCCACCAAATGAGGTATTCCAGAGTAGAGCCCTGGGGAGGGCCGACTGGACATCCAGAAATCTGGTTACAAATTTGGGCCTAGGGACATGTCAAGCCCATTATGACATCTAATGGTCGAGCGACTGAGAGGACTTACTAGAGGACAGGACTCACACTGAGGGTCACAATGCGTGTTTATGCCCACTTCGCAAACAAGAATGGGCGGGGTCTCATGGTGAATCCTGGTTTCTCCTACACTGAACGTTGGACAACCTGCCAATGACAAGATTTCTTGCCATGGGTAAGGAAGAGTTCTGATTTCTGCATCACAGTCACCCTTGGGCAGTGATTGGAGATAAGGTCTAGATTCTGAAGCCTGAAAACAGAGGTAGGTAAGAGATGATAACCTAAGGCCATGGCGGGTCTGATGTGCTCAGTGTGCGGTCAGCTGTCTGGGTGTTGGTCAGGAGGTCCGGGCTCAGGTTGTGTCAGACAGTGCATTAGTGCCCCCGTAGACTATATAATTTGGGTAAAGTCGAGTGCCATGTAGATTTATCCTCATATAAGTTGTCTGGCAGCTCATTAGGCAAAATTTGTTTTCTAGAGGGCAGGCAGAGTGCTTCATTGTCGGTCCGGAATTGCCAAACTTGAGGGCTTCGTCTCCAGGAGTGTGAGGAAGGAAGTCTGAGAACACAAGCTAGACTTGTGTATCAGGGCGAGGACACGGCAGGGACCACTGTAGATCTGAACCAATATCTCATGCATCTGAAGTCAGGGCGAGGATCAAATGTTGTCTCACGTTGGAGTTTATGTGCATGACGGCACCTTCATGAAGAGAGCGAAATCTCGAGGCCATGTAGGTTTTCCCACGTTGGGTGTTGTGGGATGCCCCCTTCAAGGATACCTTCTGTGGGACAATTGAGACCTGTTGGGCAGCTTCAGGACATCCCATATGGAATGACTCCAGGGCACCATTCGAGAATGGATGACTGGGAAATAGGCCTCGCATTCCAATTTTCTCCTAGCAACAAGAGAGTTTAGATCTGATGGCTCTGCGTGAGCAACAGGAGTGACTGACTTGAAATGGACTTTTCTGAGGATGGGTCCTAATGTGTGTTTGTGTCCATGAGGGCCTTAAAATGGGGCGGTGGCACCGGGGCCCTGAAGTATTCTCCTAAGCTTTTGACATAGCTCGATGCACAAGGTTCCTTGTGGAGACGAGATTTGTTTTAATGGGTGCCTCAGAAAAACCCCTATGCTGGTATTGGAATCCAGGCTTTTGAGGAGACATGCCTGTAAACCAAAGCAATGTATCCGGTTATGGCCTAGGGTCCTGTCTGGTTCAATCTGCTTCTCAGGGGACATCCATCTATGGTATGAGTAGAGGTAGATGCTCAGCTGGTATCAGACTGCCCTTGTTTGTCCCGGGCGACCTGCACTATTGGGATGGCCTCAGGGATTTGGAGGGTTCTCCTAATTTTACGGTTTTGGACCATGGAATGGGCAGAATTCCCATGGATTGGGTAGACACAGTCCTAATGTGTGACACCTGGGGCCCCAGCCTGGAAGGTGTGTGGCCCAGGACTTTGGGGACAGAAGTCTGAAAACACAAACTCAGCTTAGCTTTGGGGAGGTAGGTATGGCAGGCCCGATCTATAAACCATGAGAAGAACTCTTCCGGATCTAAAGAAAGAGCGAGTCTGAGGCACTTGCTCAGGCTTTTGTCTCTGGATTTTGTATCAGAGATGGCCGTGGAATTTCGGGGAAGCCTCATGGGCCATGGACGAATCTTTCTCTCTGGGGATTTGGTCCGATCCCAATTGCTTTTCATCAATATGTGGAATGGGAAGACTCCTTTCAGGTTTGTTACCTCAGGTGTCCCGCCAAAAGAGGAATTCCAAAGAAGAGCCCTGGGGAAAAGTGAAGGGAGAACCCGAATTATGGGTAAAATTTGGGGCCTAGGGGCATGAAAGCCGAATATCCTGACTCTTCATCCAGCCACTGAGAGGCCTTACCTGAGGCCTGGGATCAGGCTGAGGGACACAATGTGTGTTTGTGACCAATGTGGCCCATAAACATGGGCGGGGCATCATGGGCCACACTGGTTTCAACTACACTGAACGTTGGAAAAACATGCCAACCACTAGGTTTCTTGCCAAGGCGAAGGAGAAGATCTGATTCTTGTATCACGTTCACTCATGAGCAGTGAGTGGAGATAAGGTCTAGGTTCTGAAGGTGAAAACTGAGGTTGTGTAGAGTTGATGGCCTAAAGCCATTGTGGGTGTGATATGCTCTGTTTATGGCCAGCTGTCTGGGTGTTGGACTGGAGGTCTGCCCTCAGGCTGTTTCAGACAGGGCTTTAGTGCACAGGCTAGACTGTATAATTGGGGTATGGTCGAGTGGCATGCAGGTTGTTACTCATTTGGCGTTTCTGGTTAGGCCTATAGGGCAACATTTTTCTTCTGAAGGGCAGGCAGAGTGCTGCATTGTGTCTCCAGTATTGCCAAACTGGAGGGGTGTGGCCAGGATTGTGAGGAAGGAAGTCTGAAAACACAAACTAGCACGAGTTTTGGGGCCAAGAGCATGGCAGGCCCACTCTGCAGAGGCTGAATCGAGATCTCCTGCACGTGAGGTCAGGGCGAGTATCAGATGTTGCCTCAAGCTGGAGTTTTTGTCCATGACGGCCCCTTCCTGAAGGGGGTGGGGGCGTCATGAGGCCAGGGAGGTTTCCCTACGCTGGGAGTTGTGAGCTGCTCCAAACTTCAAAGTTTCCTTCTTCAGGACAGTCGAGTACTATTGGATGGTTCCAGGATGCCCCATACAGAAAGACTCGAGAGCAGGGCCCTAAGCATGGATGCCGAGAAACGCCAACTCACCTTCCCATTGCCTGGTCGAGACAAGGCACGCTCAATCTGCGGGCTTTTGGGTGAGCTACCCAGAAGGCTGAGTTTAAATGGACTCTCCTGAGGATGAGTCATAATGTGGGTTGGTGGCCAAGGAGACCTTGGAATGTGGCAGTAGCTAAGGGACTCTGCAGGATTCTCCAACCCGAAGGGCTTGACACAACTCCAACAAGGAAGCTTCCCATGTGGAGATGAGAGGTCTTCTGTCTGGTGCCTCAGGAAAGCCCCGTATGCTGGTCTTCGAACCCAGGCCTCTGAGGAGTGATACCTGGACACCAAAGCAAGAGTTCATAATAGGGCCTAGGGGCCTGTCTGGTTCAATCTTCTTTCTCTGCGGATATCTGTCTGTGTGTCTGCATGGAGGTAGTAGTTGCTCATCTTGTGTCATAATGCCAGTATTTGTCCAGTGCGGCTTGTGGTAGTGGGATGTCCTTGGGGACCTTGAGGTTTCTACTATTTTGTAAGAGTTGTGGCCAATGGAATGGGCAGTTTCTTAGGAGAGAGCAGACACAGTTCTGTGGTGTGGCTCCAGAGACCCCAGCCTGGAGGCTGTGTGGGCCATGGCTGGGCAGACAGACATCCAAAAACCCTAACTCAGCTCAGGTTTGGGGCCGAGGTTACGGCAGGCCTGATCTACAGTCCATGAGGGGAGCTCCTCTGGATATGAAAGAAGGGTGAGAGGGAGGCAGTCGCTCAGGCTTTTGTCTCTGGATGTTTTGTCCACAATGGCCGTTTAATGTAGGAGTTGCCTCATGGGTCGTAGAAGTCTCCCTCTCTGGTAGTTTGTCCAGCCACCAAGAGTTTGGGGTCATTCTGTGGGAAGGGAAGTGTCCTGTTTTCTGCTTCATGTGTCCCCCCAGTAGAGGGATTCTAGAGCATAGCAGTGGGTACTGACAACTGAAATACTCGCCCTCTGGTTAAGCCTGGGGGCCTATGGATATGATAAGCCCCATATGCAGGATCTTGGTCCAGCCACTGAGAGGCGTTACTTTAATACCGGACTCACGCTGCAGGTCACAATGCATGTCTGTGCCCTAGGCGGCCCTCAAGCACTGGCGTGGCCTTTCGGACAATGCAGGTTTTCCCACATTGAACGTTGGACAACATGCCAACCACAAGGTTTCTGGCCATGGGGAAGGAGGAATTCTAATTTCTGCATCACGTTCACCCCTGGGCAGTGATTGGAGATAAGGTCTAGGTTCTGAAGCCTGAAAACCGAGGTTGGGAAGAGATGACGACCTACAGCCATAGCGGGTCCTATGTGTCCAGGTTGGGGCCAGCTGTCTGGGTGTCGTTTGGGATGTCTTGTCTCAGGCTGTGCCAGACAGGGCATTAGTATACAGGGTAGGCTGTATAATTGCTTTACAATCAAGTGGCATGCATTAGAAAATCATTTGGGGTTTCTTATTAGCAGCATCGGGCAAAGTTTTTCTTCTGGAGGGCAGGCAGAGTGCTGCATTGTGGCATCGGAATTCCCAAACTGGAGGGCTTGTGGGCCAGGAGAGTGAGGACGGAAGTCTGAGAACACAAGCTAGGCTTAGGTTTCGGGGCAAGGACATGGCAGGCACACTCTGCAGAGCTGAATTGAGATCTCATGCGTTTGAAGTCAGGTCGAGGTTCAGACTTTGGCTCAGGTTTGAGTTTCTGTCCATGTGGGCCCCTTCAGGAAGGGGGGGCATTATGCGGCCATGGGGGTTTTCCCACTATTGGAGTTGTGAGATGCTCCAAACCGCAAGGATTCCTTCTGTGGGACAATTAAGATTTGTTGGATGGCTCCAGGACGTCTTATAAGGTATATTTCCAGAACAGGGTTCTAAGTATGAATGCCTTGGCAGCCAGCCTCACATTCCAATTGTCTCCTAGCAACAAGAAACGTTTGATCTGCTGGCTTGGGGTAGCAACATAGGGGGCTGAGTTGAAATGGACTTTCCTGAGGATGATCTTAATGTTGGTTTGAGTCCATGGAGACCTTGGTATGGGGCAGTGGCACCAGGGCCCTGAAGGATTCTCCTAACCAGAGGTTATGACAAAGCTCCAATGAGCAAGTTTTCCATGGGGAGACGAGATTTGTTCTTATTGGTGCCTCAGGAAACCACCATATGCTGGTATTGGAAACGAGACCTCTGAGGAGAGATGCCTGAAAACCAAAGCAATGGATCTGCTTAGGGCCTAGGGGCCTGTCCGGTTCAATATTCTTCTCTGGGGACATCTGTTGTCTGAGTGGAGGTAGTTGCTCAGCTGGTTTGAGATCACCCCTGTTTGTCCTGGGCGGCCTACACTATTAAGATGGCCTCGGTGACTTTGGAGGTTTTTCCTCATTTGCAAGGTTGTGGCCAATGGAATGGGAAGAATTCCCTTGAAAGGGAAGCACAGTCCTGAGGTCTGGCTCCAGGACCCAATTGTGGAGCGTGTTTGGTCCAGGGCTATTTGGACAAAAGTCTGAAAACACAAACTCCACTTAGGTTGGGGGATGTAGGTATGGCCGACCCGATCTATAGACCGTGAGGAGAACTCTTCGGGATATGAACAAAGGGCGCATGTGAGGTGCTGGCTCATGCTTTTTTTTTTTTTTCTGGAATTGTGTCACCGATTGCCATGGAATGTCGGGGTGTCCTCATGGGTCATTGATGAGGCTCCCTTTCTGGGGATTTGACCCGATCCCAAGAGTTTGGGGTCATTCTGTGGGAAGGGAGGAGGCCTTTCTTGTTTTTTTGTTTATTTTTTTAGTATTATTATTTTTTTTTACCTAAGGTGGACCACCAAAAGAGGGATCCAAGAGCAGAGTCCTGGCGAGGGGCGACTGGACAACCAGACCTCTGGTTAATATTGGGACCTAAGAACATGGCAAGCCCCATATGTGGGCTCTTGGTCCAGACACTGAGAGGCCTTCCTTGAGGATAGGTCTCACACTGAGTTTCACAATGTGTTTTTGTGCCCAAGGAGCCCCTCAAGTCAGGGCGTGGCCTAATGTACCATGCTGGTTTCTCCTACACGGAACGTTGGACAATATGGCAACCACAAGTTTTCTGGCCATGGGGAAGATGGAGTTCTAATTTCTGCAACACTTTCACTCCTGGACTGTGATTGCATTTAAGGTCTAGGTTCTGAAGCCTGAAAACTGAGGTTGGGAAGAGATGAAGACCTAAGGCCATGGTGTGGCTGATGTGCTCAGTGTTCGGCCAGCTGTTGAGTGTGGGTTGGGAGGTGCAGGCTCAGGCTGTGGCAGACAGGGAATTAGTGCCCAGGCTAGACTGTATCATTGGGGTGCAGTCGAGTTTCGTCCAGGATGGTACTCATGTGTGGTTACTGTGTAGCCCCAGAGGGCAACGTTTTTCTTCTGGAGGGAAGACACAGTGCCACATAGTGGCTCCAGAATTCCCAAACTGGAAGGCTTGTGGGCCAGGAGTGTGAGAAAAAAATTCTGAGAACACAAGCCAGACTTAGATTTCGGGGTGAGGGGACGGCAGGCACTCTCTGCAGAGATGATTCGAGATCCCGTATGCCTGAAGACAGAGCTAGGATCAGACGTTGGCTTACGTCGGAGTTTCTGTCCATGACGGCCCCTTCATGAAGGGGACGGTGTTACGAGGACATGAAGGTTTTCCCACGATGGGAATTGTGAGATGCTCCAAACCGCAATGATTCCTTCTGTGGGATAGTCGAGACCTGTTGGATGGCTCCAGGACATCCCATAAGGAAGTTAACCAGAGCAGGGTTCTAAGGATGGATGCCTGGGCAGCCTGCCTCCCATTCCAGGTGTCTCATAGCTCCAAGGCAAGTTCGATCTGCTGGATCTAGGGGAGCAACCGAGGCGGGTGTGTTGAAATGGGTGAGTTGAGGATGGGTCATAATGTGCATTTGTGTCCATGGAGACCTTGGAATGGGGTGCTTGAACCGGGGCCTTGAGGGACGTTCATAACCGGAGGTTTTGATGGGCTCTAAAGAGTACGTTTCCTATGTAGAGAAGAGAATTGTTTTGATGAGTGCCTAAGAAATCTCCCATATGCTGGTATGGGAATCCAGGCCTCTGAGGAGAGATGACTGGAAACAAAAGCAATCGAGATGATTAGGGCCTAGGTGCCTGTCCGGTTCAATCTCTTTCCTGAGGATACGTGTCTAAGGATCTGAGGGGATGTAGTTGCTCAGCTTGTGTCAGATCGCCCCTGTTTGTCCTGGGCAGCCTATAATATTGGGATGTCTTCCGGACTTTGGAGTTTCTCCTAATCTATAGGTTTGTGGCCAATGGAATGGGCAGAAATCCCCTGGAGAGGGCAGGCACAGTTCTGCGTTTGGCTCTAGGGGCCCAGCCTTGAGGCTGTGTGGGCCAGGCCTGTGGGGACAAAAGTCTGAAAACACAAACTCCGCTTAGGATTGGGGACATAGGTATGGCACGCCCAATCTACAGACCATGATAACACTTAGGGATATGAAAAAGGGTGAGTTTGAGGTGCTTGCTCAGGTTTTGTCTCTGGATTTGTGTCAACAATGTGGGTGGAATGCTGGCGTGGCCTCATGGGTTGTGGATGGCTTTCCTTCTCTGAGGATTTGACCCGATCCCAAGAGTTTGGGTACATTCTGTGGGATGGGAGGAGTCTTTTCTGTTTTTTATTTTATTTTATTTTATATTTTATTTTATGTACCTCAAGTGTCCCAATAAAAGAGGGATTCCAGAGCAGAGTCCTTGGGGGGGACAACTGGATATCCCCACCTCTGTTTAAGTATGGGGGCCTAGGGGCATGGCAAGTCCAATAGGCGGGCTCTTGATTCAGACACTGAGAGGCCTTCCTTGAGGACAGGGCTCATGCTGAGGTTCACAATGCCTATTTGTGCCCAACAAGGCCCTCAAGCATGGGAAGTGCCTCATGGGCCACGCTAGATTATTCTACACTGAACGTTGGAGAATATGCCAACCACAAGGTTTCCAGCCATGGAGAAGGAAGAGTTGTGATTTCTGCATCACGTTCACCCCTGGACAGTGTTTGGAGTTTAGGTCTAGGTTCTGAAACCCGAAAACTGAGGTTGGGAGAGATGAAGACCTAAGGACCTGATGGGTCCAATGAGCTCAGTGTGCAGCCAGCTGTTGAGCGTAGGTCTGGAGGTGTGGGCTCATGCTGTGTCAGACAAGGCATTAGACAGGGTAGACTGCATATTTGGGGTGCAGTCGAGTGGCGTTCAGTTGATCCTTATTCGGGTTTCTAGGTAGCTCCATAAGGCAACGTTTTTCTTCTGGAGGGCAGGCAGTGTGCTGCATTATGGCCCCAGTATTGCCAATCTGTAGGGCTTTTGGGGCAGGGGTGTGAGGACGGTAGTCTGAGAACACAAGCTAGGCTTAGTTTTGGGGGTGAGTGCACAGAAGGCACACTCTGCAGAGCTGAATCAAGATCTCATGCACCTGAAGTCAGGGCGAATATCAGACGTTTGCTCAGGTTGGAGTTTCTGTCCATGATGGCCCCTTTATAAAGTGGAGCGTCTCAAGAGGCCATGTAGATTTTCCCACAATGGGAGTTGTGAGATGCTCCAGACTGCAAAGATTCCTTCTGTGGGACACTTGAGACCTGTTGGATGGCTCTAGGATGTCCCATGTGGAACGACTCCAGACTAGGGTTCTAAGGATGGATGCCTGGGCAGCCCGCCTCCCATTCTAGTTGTCTCCTAGCAACAAGACAGGTTTGATCTGCAGGCCCTGGGGGAGAAACCAAGGGGGTTGAGTTGACATGGACTCTCCCGACAATAGATCATAATGTGGGTTTAAGTCCATGGAGACCTTGGAATGGGGCGCTTGATCCGGGGCCCTGAAAGATTCTCCAAAAAAGAGGTTTTTATAGAGCTCCAAAGAGTACATTTCCTATGTGGAGACGAGATTTTTCTGATGAGTGCCTCAGTAATCCCCCATATTCTGGTATTGGAAACCAGGCCTCTGAGGAGAGATGCCTGGAAACAAAAGCAATGGATCCGATTAGAGCCTAAGTGCCTGTCCAGTTCAATCTTATTCTATGGGGATATCTGTCTCTGGGTCTGAGTGGAGGTAGTTTCCTAACTTGTGAAAGATCATCCCTGTTTGTCCTGGGCAGCCAACACTATTGGGATGGCCTCGGGGAGTTTGGAGGATTCTCCTAATCTATAGGGTTGTGGCCAATGGAAATGGCAGAATTCCCCTGGAGAGGGAAGCCACAGTCCTGAGGTGTGTCTCCAGGGGCCCCAGCTTGGATGGTGTGTGGGCAAGGACTGTGGGGAGAGAAGTCTGAAAACACAAACTCAGCTTAGGTTTGGGGATGTATGTATGAAGGCTCGATCTACAGACCGTGAGAATTTTCCGGGCTATAAACAAAGGGCGAGTATGTGGCGCTTGCTCAGGGTTTTGTCTCTGGATTTTGTGTCAACGGTGGCCGTGGAATGTCGGGGTGTCCTCAAGGGCCATGGACAATACTTTCTCTGGTGATTTGGCCTGATCCCAAGGGGTTGGGATCATTCTGTGGATGGGAAGAGTCCTTTCTGTATTTTTTTTTTTTTTTTTTACCTCAGGTGTTCCACCAAAGAGGGATTCCAGAGTAGAGCCCTGAGTAGGGGTGACTAGACATCTCGAACTCTGGTTGAGATTGGGGGACTAGGGGCTTGGCAAGCCCCATATGTGGGCTGTTGTTCCAGTCACTAAGAGGCTTTACATGAGGATAGGGTTCACGCTGAGGGTCACAATGTGTGTTTGTGCAAATTGTGGCCCTCAGGGATAGGTGGGGCCTCATAGTCCATGCTGCTTTCTCCTACAATGAACATTGGACAACATGCCAACCACTAGGTTTCTTGCCAAGGCGAAGGAGAAGTTCTGATTCTTGAATCACGTTCACTCCTGAGCAGTGAGTGGAGATAATGTCTAGGTTCTGAAGGTGAAAACTGAGGTTGGGTGGAGATGATGGCCTAAAGCCATTGTAGGTGTGATATGCTCTGTGTACGGCCAGCTGTCTGGGTGTTGGACTGGAGGTCTGCCCTCAGGCTGTGTCAGACGGGGCTTTAGTGCACAGGCTAGACTGTATAATTGGGGTATGGTCGAGTGGCATGCAGGTTGTTACTCATTTGGCGTTTCTGGTTAGCCCTATAGGGCAACATTTTTCTTCTGGAGGGCAGGCAGAGTGCTGCATTGTGTCTCCAGAATTGCCAAACTGGAGGGGTGTGGCCAGGATTGTGAGGAAGGAAGTCTGAAAACACAAGCTAGCACGAGTTTTGGGACCAAGAGCATGGCAGGTCCACTCTGCAGAGGCTGAATCGAGATCTCCTGCAGTGAGGTCAGGGCGAGTATCAGATGTTGCCTCAAGCTGGAGTTTGTGTCAATGATGGCCCTTACATGAAGGGGGTGGGGGCGTCATGAGGCCAGGGAGGTTTCCCTACACTGAGAGTTGTGAGCTGCTCCAAACTTCAAAGTTTCCTTCTTCAGGACAGTCGAGTACTATTGGATGGTCCCTTGATGCCCCATACAGAAAGACTCGAGAGCAGGGGCCTAAGCATGGATGCCGAGAAACGCCAACTCACCTTCCCATTGCCTGGTCGAGACAAGGCACGCTCAATCTGCGGGCTCTTGGGTGAGATACCCAGAAGGCTAAGTTTAAACGGACTCTCCTGAGGATGAGTCATAATGTGGTTTAGTGGCCATGGAGACCTTGGAATGTGGCAGTAGCTAAGGGATTCTGCAGGATTCTCCAACCCGAAGGGCTTGACACAACACCAACAAGGAAGCTTCCCAGGTGGAGATGAGAGATCTTCTGTCTGGTGCCTCAGGAAAGCCCCGTATGCTGGTCTTCGAACCCAGGCCTCTGAGGAGTGATACCTGGACACCAAAGCAAGAGTTCATAATAGGACCTAGGGGCCTGTCTGGTTCAATCTTCTGTCTCTGCGGATATCTGTCTGTGTGTCTGCATGGAGGTAGTAGTTGCTCAGCTTGTGTCATAATGCCCCTATTTGTCCAGTGCGGCTTGCGGTAGTGGGATGTCCTTGGGGACCTTGAGGTTTCTACTATTTTGTAGAGTTGTGGCCAATGGAATGGGCAGTTTCTTAGGAGAGAGCAGGCACAGTTCTGTGGTGTGGCTCCAGAGACCCCAGCCTGGAGGCTGTGTGGGCCATGGCTGTGCAGACAGACATCCAAAATCCCTAACTCAGCTCAGGTTTGGGGCCGAGGTTACGGCAGGCCTGATCTACAGTCCATGAGGGGAGCTCCTCTGGATATGAAAGAAGGGTGAGAGGGAGGCAGTCGCTCAGGCTTTTGTCTCTGGATGTTTTGTCCACAATGGCCGTTTAATGTAGGATTTGCCTCATGGGTCGTAGAAGTCTCCCTCTCTGGTAGTTTGTCCAGCCCCCAAGAGTTTGGGGTCATTCTGTGGGAAGGGAAGTGTCCTGTTTTCTGCTTCATGTGTCCCCCCAGTAGAGGGATTCTAGAGCATAGCAGTGGGTACTGACAACTGGAATACTCGCCCTCTGGTTAAGCCTGGGGGCCTATGGATATGACAAGCCCCATATGCAGGATCTTGGTCCAGCCACTGAGAGGCGTTACTTTAATACGGGACTCACGCTGCAGGTCACAATGCATGTCTGTGCCCTAGGCGGCCCTCAAGCCCTGGCGTGGCCTTTCGGACAATGGAGAATTTCCCACATTGAATGTTGGACAACATGCCAACCACAAGGTTTCTGGCCATGGGGAAGGAGGAATTCTAATTTCTGCATCACGTTCACCCCTGGGCAGTGATTGGAGATAAGGTCTAGGTTCTGAAGCCTGAAAACCGAGGTTGGGAAGAGATGACGACCTACAGCCATAGCGGGTCCAATGTGTCCAGGTTGGGGCCAGCTGTCTGGGTGTCGTTTGGGATGTCTTGTCTCAGGCTGTGCCAGACAGGGCATTAATATACAGGGTAGGCTGTATAATTGCTTTACAATCGAGTGGCATGCATTAGAAAATCATTTGGGGTTTCTTATTAGCAGCATAGGGCAAAGTTTTTCTTCTGGAGGGCAGGCAGAGTGCTGCATTGTGGCTTAGGAATTCCCAAAGTGGAGGGCTTGTGGGCCAGGAGAGTGAGGACGGAAGTCTGAGAACACAAGCTAGGCTTAGGTTTCGGGGCAAGGACATGGCAGGCACACTCTGCAGAGCTGAATTGAGATCTCATGCGTCTGAAGTCAGGTCGAGGATCAGACTTTGGCTCAGGGTTGAGTTTCTGTCCATGTTGGTCCCTTCAGGAAGGGGGGACATTATGAGCCCATGGGGGTTTTCCCACTATTGGAGTTGTGAGATTCTCCAAACCGCAAGGATTCCTTCTGTGGGACAATTAAGATTTGTTGGATGGCTCCAGGACGTCTTATAAGGTATTTTTCCAGAACAGGGTTCTAAGTATGGATGCCTGGGCAGCCAGCCTCACATTCCAATTGTCTCCTAGCAACAAGAAACGTTTGATCTGCTGGCTTGGGGTAGCAACAGAGGGGGCTGAGTTGAAATGGACTTTCCTGAGGATGGTATTAATGTTGGTTTGAGTCCATGGAGACCTTGGTATCTGGCAGTGGCACCAGGGCCCTGAAGGATTCTCCTAACCAGAGGTTATGACAAAGCTCCAATGAGCAAGTTTTCCATGGGGAGATGAGATTTGTTCTTATTGGTGCCTCAGGAAACCACCATATGCTGGTATTGGAAATGAGGCCTCTGAGGAGAGATGCCTAAAAACCAAAGCAATGGATCTGACTAGGGCCTAGGGGCCTGTCCGGTTCAATATTCTTCTCTGGGGACATCTGTTGTCTGAGTGGAGGTAGTTGCTCAGCTGATTTGAGATCACCGCTGTTTGTCCTGGGCGGCCTACACTAATGGGATGGCCTTGGTGACTTTGGAGGTTTTTCCTCATTTGCAAGGTTGTGGCCAATGGAATGGGAAGAATTCCATTGAAAGGGAAGCACAGTCCTGAGGTGTGGCTCCAGGGACCCAAGTGTGGAGCGTGTGTGGTCCAGGGCTATTTTGACAAAATTCTGAAAACACAAACTCCACTTAAGTTGGGGGATGTAGGTATGGCCGGCCCGATCTATAGACCGTGAGGAGAACTCATCGGGATATGAACAAAGGGCGAATGTGAGGTGCTGGCTCATGCTTTTTTTTTTTTTTTTTTTCTGGAAATCTGTCACCGGTTGCCATGGAATGTCGGGGTGTCCTCATGGGCCATCGATGAGGCTCCTTTTCTGGGGATTTGACCTGATCCCAAGAGTTTGGGGTCATTCTGTGGGAAGGGAGGAGGCCTTTCTTGTTTTTTTGTTTACTTTTTTATTATTATTATTATTTTTTTACCTAAGGTGGACCACCAAAAGAGGGATTCCAGAGCAGAGTCCTGGAGAGGGGTGACTGGACAACAAGAACTCTGGTTAACATTGGGACCTAAGAACCTGGCAAGCCCCATATGTGGGCTCTTGGTCCAGACACTGAGAGGCCTTCCTTGAGGATCGGTCTCACACTGAGTTTCACAATGTGTTTTTGTGCCCAAGGAGCCCCTCAAGTCAGGGCGTGGCCTAATGTACCATGCTGGTTTCTCCTACACGGAACGTTGGACAATATGGCAACCACAAGTTTTCTAGCCATGGGGAAGAAGGAGTTCTAATTTCTGCAACACTTTCACTCCTGGACTGTGATTGCATTTAAGGTCTAGGTTCTGAAGCCTGAAAACTGAGGTTGGGAAGAGATGAAGACCTAAGGCCATGGTGTGGCTGATGTGCTCAGTGTTCGGCCAGCTGTTGAGTGTGGATTGGGAGGTGCAGGCTCAGGCTGTGGCAGACAGGGAATAAGTGCCCAGGCTAGACTGTATCATTGGGGTGCAGTCGAGTTTCGTGCAGGATGGTACTCATTTGTGGTTACTGGGTAGCCCCAGAGGGCAACGTTTTTCTTCTGGAGGGAAGACACAGTGCCACATAGTGGCTACAGAATTCCCAAACTGGAAGGCTTGTGGGCCAGGAGTGTGAGGAAAAATTCTGAGAACACAAGCCAGACTTAGATTTCGGGGTGAGGGGACGGCAGGCACCCTCTGCAGAGATGATTCGCGATCCCGTATGCCTGAAGAAAGAGCTAGAATCAGACGTTGGCTTACGTCGGAGTTTCTGTCCATGACCGCCCCTTCATGAAGGGGACGGTGTCGCGAGGACATGGAGGTTTTCCCACGATGGGAATTGTGAGATGCTCCAAACCGCAATGATTCCTTCTGTGGGACAGTCGAGACCTGTGGGATGGCTCCATGACATCCCATAAGAAAGTTATCCAGAGCAGGGTTCTAAGGATCGATGCCTGGGCAGCCTGCCTCCCATTCCAGGTGTCTCATAGCGCCAAGGCAAGTTCGCCTGCTGGATCTAGGGGAGCAACCGAGGCGGGTGTGTTGAAATGGGTGAGTTGAGGATGGGTCATAATGTGCATTTGTGTCGATGTAGACCTTGGAATGGGGTGCTTGATCCGGGGCCTTGAGGGATGTTCATAACCGGAGGTTTTGATGGCCTCTAAAGAGTACGTTTCCTATGTAGAGAAGAGAATTGTTTTGATGAGTGCCTAAGGAATCTCCCATATGCTGGTATTGGAAACCAGGCCTCTGAGGAGAGATGACTGGAAACAAAAGCAATCGAGATGATTAGGCCCTAGGTGCCTGTCCGGTTCAATCTCTTTCCTGAGGATACGTGTCTAAGGATCTGAGGGGATGTAGTTGCTCAGCTTGTGTCAGATCGCCCCTGTTTGTCCTGGGCAGCCTATAATATTGGGATGGCCTCAGGACTTTGGAGTTTCTCCTAATCTATAGGGTTGTGGCCAATGGAATGGGCAGAAATCCCCTGGAGAGGGCAAGCACAGTTCTGATTTGGCTCTAGGGGCCCAGCCTTGAGGCTGTGTGGGCCAGGCCTGTGGGGACAAAAGTCTGAAAACACAAACTCCGCTTAGGATTGGGGACATAGGTATGGCACGCCCAATCTACAGACCATGATAACACTTAGGGATATGTAAAAGGGTGAGTTTGAGGTGCTTGCTCAGGTTTTGTCTCTGGATTTGTGTCAACAATGTGGGTGGAATGCTGGCGTGGCCTCATGGGTTGTAGATGGCTTTCCTTCTCTGAGGATTTGACCCAATCCCAAGAGTTTGGGTACATTCTGTGGGATGGGGGGAGTCTTTTCTGTTTTTTATTTTATTTTATTTTATTTTATATTTTATTTTATGTACCTCAAGTGTCCCAATAAAAGAGGGATTCCAGAGCAGAGTCCTTGGGAGGGACAACTGGATATCCCCACCTCTGTTTAAGTGTGGGGGCCTAGGGGCATGGCAAGTCCAATAGGCGGGCTCTTGATTCAGACACTGAGAGGCCTTCCTTGAGGACAAAGCTCATGCTGAGGGTCACAATGCCTATTTGTGCCCAACAAGGCCCTCAAGCATGGGAAGTGCCTCATGGGCCACGCTGGATTCTCCTACACTGAACGTTGGAGAATATGCCAACCACAAGGTTTCCAGCCATGGCGAAGGAAGAGTTGTGATTTCTGCATCACGTTCACCCCTGGACAGTGATTGGAGTTTAGGTCTAGGTTCTGAAACCCGAAAACTGAGGTCGGGAAGAGATGAAGACCTAAGGACCTGATGGGTCCAATGAGCTCAGTGTGCGTCCAGCTCTTGAGCATAGGTCTGGAGTTGTGGGCTCATGCTGTGTCAGACAAGGCATTAGACAGTGTAGACTGCATATTTGGCGTGCAGTCGAGTGGTGTTCAGTTGATCCTTATTCGGGTTTCTAGGTAGCTCCATAAGGCAACGTTTTTCTTCTGGAGGGCAGGCAGTGTGCTGCATTATGGCCCCAGTATTGCCAATCTGTAGGGCTTTTGGGGCAGGGGTGTGAGGACGGTAGTCTGAGAACACAAGCTAGGCTTAGTTTTGGGGGTGAGTGCACAGAAGGCACACTCTGCAGAGCTGAATCAAGATCTCATGCACCTGAAGTCAGGGCGAATATCAGACGTTTGCTCAGGTTGGAGTTTCTGTCCATGATGGCCCCTTTATAAAGTGGAGCGTCTCAAGAGGCCATGTAGATTTTCCCACAATGGGAGTTGTGAGATGCTCCAGACTGCAAAGATTCCTTCTGTGGGACACTTGAGACCTGTTGGATGGCTCTAGGATGTCCCATGTGGAACGACTCCAGACTAGGGTTCTAAGGATGGATGCCTGGGCAGCCCGCCTCCCATTCTAGTTGTCTCCCAGCAACAAGGCAGGTTTGATCTGCAGGCCCTGGGGGAGAAACCAAAGGCGTTGAGTTGACATGGACTCTCCCGACAATAGATCATAATGTGGGTTTAAGTCAATGGAGACCTTGGAATGGGGCGCTTGATCCGGGGCCCTGAAAGATTCTCCTAAACAGAGGTTTTTATAGAGCTCCAAAGAGTACATTTCCTATGTGGAGATGAGATTTTTCTGATGAGTGCCTCAGTAATCCCCCGTATTCTGGTATTGGAAACCAGGCCTCTGAGGAGAGATGCCTGTAAACAAAAGCAATGGATCTGATTAGAGCCTAAGTGCCTGTCCAATTCAATTTTATTCTATGGGGATATCTGTCTCTGGGTCTGAGTGGAGGTAGTTTCCTAACTTGTGAAAGATCATCCCTGTTTGTCCTGGGCAGCCAACACTATTGGGATGGCCTCGGGGAGTTTGGAGGATTCTCCTAATCTATAGGGTTGTGGCCAATGGAAATGGCAGAATTCCAGTGGAGAGGGAAGCCACAGTCCTGAGGTGTGTCTCCAGGGGCCCCACTTGGATGGTGTGTGGGCCAGGACTGTGGGGACAGAAGTCTGAAAACACAAACTCAGCTTAGGTTTGGTATGTATGAAGGCTCGATCTACAGACAGTAAGAATTTCCCGGGCTATGAACAAAGGGCGAGTATGTGGCGCTTGCTCAAGCTTTTGTCTCTGGATTTTGTGTCAACGGTGGCCGTGGAATGTCGGGGTGTCATCAAGGGCCATGGACAATTCTTTCTCTGGTGATTTGGCCTGATCCCAAGGGGTTGGGATCATTCTGTGGATGGGAAGATTCCTTTCTGTATTTTTTTTTTTTTACCTCAGGTGTTCCACCAAAGAGGGATTCCAGAGTAGAGCCCTGAGTAGGGGTGACTAGACATCTCGAACTCTGGTTGAGATTGGGGGACTAGGGGCTTGGCAAGCCCCATATGTGGGCTGTTGTTCCAGTGACTAAGAGGCTTTACATGAGGATAGGGCTCACGCTGAGGGTCACAATGTGTGTTTGTGCACATTGTGGCCCTCAGGGATAGGTGGGGCCTCATATCCATGCTGCTTTCTCCTATAATGAACATTGGACAACATGCCAACCACTAGGTTTCTTGCCAAGGCGAAGGAGAAGTTCTGATTCTTGCATCACGTTCACTCCTGAGCAGTGAGTGGAGATAAGGCCTAGGTTCTGAAGGTGAAAACTGAGGTTGGGTAGAGATGATGGCCTAAAGCCATTGTGGGTGTGATATGCTCTGTGTACGGCCAGCTGTCTGGGTGTTGAACTGGATGTCTGCCCTCAGGCTGTGTCAGAGAGGGCTTTAGTGCACAGGCTAGACTGTATAATTGGGGTGTGGTCGAGTGGCATGCAGGTTGTTACTCATTTGGCGTTTCCGGTTAGCCCTATAGGGCAACATTTTTCTTCTGGAGGGCAGGCAGAGTGCTGCATTGTGTCTCCAGTATTGCCAAACTGGAGGGGTGTGGCCAGGATTGTGAGGAAGGAAGTCTGAAAACACAAGCTAGCACGAGTTTTGGGGCCAAGAGCATGGCAGGCCCACTCTGCAGAGGCTGAATCGAGATCTCCTGCACGTGAGGTCAGGGCGAGTATCAGATGTTGCCTCAAGCTGGAGATTGTGTCCATGACGGCCCCTTCCTGAAGGGGGTGGGGGCGTCATGAGTCCAGGGAGGTTTCCCTACTCTGGGAGTTGTGAGCTGCTCCAAACTTCAAAGTTTCCTTCTTCAGGACAGTCGAGTACTATTGGATGGTTCCAGGATGCCCCATACAGAAAGACTCGAGAGCAGGGGCCTCAGCATCGATGCCGAGAAACGCCAACTCACCTTCCCATTGCCTGGTCGAAAGGCACGCTCAATCTGCGGGCTCTTGGGTGAGCTACCCAGAAGGCTGAGTTTAAATGGACTCTCCTGAGGATGAGTCATAATGTGGGTTGGTGGCCATGGAGACCTTGGAATGAGGCAGTAGCTAAGGGACTCTGCAGGATTTTCCAACCCGAGGGGCTTGACACAACTCCAACAAGGAAGCTTCCCATGTGGAGATGAGAGGTCTTCTGTCT